>NC_135306.1:7595341-8262216 GCF_048772815.1 Callospermophilus lateralis
GGGGCACTGTGACCCGGCTGTTCCACATTGGAGAAATAAAACTGATACCTGTTACTGAGATACTAACTGAGCCTGGGGTTATGACCAGTAGTGGGCACCTATGGGCAGAAGTCAGAGAGGCCTTCCCTCTGGGGCAGTTCAGGGTCTCCCCTGCTGCAGGTCACGTGTAAGTGGCCGCGAGGCAGTCCTCACCCCGGAGAGCCTAAGTCCCCACTGGGAGCACAGCACACCCCTTCCTAAGGGTCCAGGTCTCTGACTTCAGGCCTTGCTCAGCATGGGTGTGTTCCCGCTGAGGATGGGGCTTGGCCAGGCCTGTGCATGTGGTTGCCTCTTGCCAATCAGTGGCAAGAGGGACACCTGGGCAGGGGCAAGTCCATTGAGTTAAGGGCAAGAAGGGACACAAGGAGGGTGACTGGAGAAAGCAAGATTTCTCCCAGCTCACGTTTCCCCCACCAGCCCTAGAAACTGCAGCGGCTCCTGGAGGGGAAGGAGGAGGCCGCTGGAGCCGCTGCTTCCTCTCCTAGAAACCAGCATGAGATCCTGGAAAGGCTGCGGCAGCGAGAACCAGGGAGGAGCCAGACAGAGGAGCCCTCAACAGAACCCAGAGATCAGGACGGGGTTCCAGGTGGTATCTCCCCACAACGTCCATCATTCCCCACTGAAGGAGGGGAGGAAGGCGGTAATTCCCACCTCCTCCGCAGCGTCCAGGCCAAGAGGCCTGATGCTAGGACACTGCCACTCCCACCTCGGGCCCAGCTGGAGGCTGTAAGTGTGGGTGCTGAGCCCTGTGTGGCTGCATAGCAGATGGAGGCTTGGAGAGGGCACGACACTTGCTGCAGGTGACCCCGCTTGGCAGTGGCAGAGCGCATTTGGGCCTAGGTCTGCTGGATTCTCTGGTCAGGCACTTTCCACCTCACCACGCAGATGTGAGGAAGGGACAGTTAGCCCCTCAATTTCTGCCACCCACAAACGGTTACCTAGGACTACGTCTTGCTGGGGCAGTGCGGAACCTAAGACAGGGTGCAACACCAAAGCATGGGATGGGTCACAGTGCGATGAGGCAGCTGCTTGCTCCGGAGCCCATGCGCTACTCACCTATCAGCACTTCCCACTTGCCGTTGGCCTGGGTCACCTCGTAAGCACAGCGCATCTCGTTCAGGCTCACGCCCCCCAGGATGAAAATGATAAGGCGGGGCCCGCTGCGGTACTCCCCTGGGGCCTTGTTCTTGTGCCAGTGCCCATAGCGGGCGCTGAGGGAGAGGAGAGGAGAGGGGCGAGGTGAGTGTCTGTGCTCACAGTCCCCGTGCTGCAGACCCAGCGCTCGCGCTCACGTTCACGTTCACACCAGTGCCGGTGCCGCTCCCAGCACAGAGCAGCCATCTGAGAATTGTCGCTTTCTGGGCTGCAGCGCAATCTCTGAGCCATCGGCTGCACAAAGATCATTACTAGCATCTCTGTGGTGACACTGTCACTCTCAGACATGTGCGCAGTCGAGGTTCAGCTCAGCTCAAGTTCAGCAGCTTCACAGGTACAACGTCTGCTCCAGATCGAGTGTGTCTGGGACACTGAGGGCACCGAGCAGCAATGACAGTATCTGAGGTCTGTCTCCACACTGTCCCACGGATCTCCTGGGAAACACATTCTGCCCAGGGCTCATGAGGATTGGTTCTCCCGGAAAGAGGCCGTCCGTGCCCATCTCGGGGCCACAGTTTAACAGGGTGGGTGGGGGAGAGCAGCAGGTCTGAATGGTGAAGTGACAGAGCTCAGTGTCATGGGGTCAGGTACTGGGAGGCCCAGAGCCTGTCTAGGCTGCATGGGGGAGGGGGAGCCAGAGCCTGGCAGCCCTTTGACAGGCCTGTCCCTGCACAGGGACCTGGGAAGCAGGTGGAAGTGGCAGCTGCTAGGACAAGAAAACAGGAAAAGTGAAAGGAAGGGCAGAGCCTGCTCGGACATAGCCAGGCTCGGGAGGCACTGCAGGCCCTGCCCAGGCAGGAAGGCCCAGGGGCTCTGTTCGGGCCAACCTAAAACTCTCCGCTTCCTTCCCTGGCAATCTGACACCCCACGGCTCCCGAGCAGCCTGGCCCCAGCACTGCTTGCCATCAGAGGGGGTGCCAATGCCACAGATGCCACCCAGGTCCTGGGAAGGGGTTAAAATGAAGACAGAGGAGAGGCGGGAGAGAAGACAGCAGGACTAGCATGAGAGGACAGAGGGACTAAGAGCATCTGCCCTGGCAACCCGCAGTCCCCAGCGTCAGATGCCCTTTCTGGAGCCACTAACAGTGCTGTCTCCAGCTCGTGTGCTCGGCCCAGACTGTTCTCAGGAGCCTCTGCGTGTACACCCCACATTCTGTGGAACATCGACAGTAGGTGGGCTGTTTCCACACCGGGGCTGTCAGGGGCAGGGCTGCCATGAACCTGGTCTACTGACTTTAAACAGGGAGGTTAGGGAAGGCCAGGGAGGCAACTCTTGATGGCCGACCTGAAGAAGACAAGAGCCAACTTGTGGAGACAGATAATTTCAGGCAAAGAGAAAAGCATGGGCAAAGGTCCTGAGGCAGAAACAGGCCCAGCTGGTTCAGAGACGAGCAAGGAGGCTGCATGGCCATGTGGAGTGGGCAAGGAGCAGTGGAGGACGAGCCTGTGAGGAGCGGGAAGCCAGGGGGAGCCAGGCTGTGGTGAGGGCACAGAGGAGGGAGGGCCCTCATGGGTCCTACCATCTCACTGCGACCAGGCGTCTCCCTCGCCTTTCCCGTGTCCACGCACCTGACAGCGGTGGTGCTGAAGGAGGCAGAGGAGCGGGTGGAGATGTACGGGTAGTGCTTGGTGTCAAGTTTGTCCTCGATTGTGTCCTGGGGAGAAGAAAGGCAGAGGTCAGGCCTTCCCTGTGCTTGCCAGGGCTGAGGGAACCACCGCCGGCTGAGGAGTGAGCGGCAGAGCCACAGCCCCCCTCCCCCTGCTGCAGTCCCCAGAGCCACAAAGGGCTCCTCTGGGCACTGGCTCCACAGCCAGCTGTGACGCCGACATAGCTGCAGCCCTTCTCTTTAAGTGTGAAAAACAAAAAGCATTCCTTTTTCTTATTTCTTTCTAGTTTATTCCCTTTTACAATCTGCTGGAAGCTACATACAGGCCTGGTGTCCACTAAATCCCTGGTACTGGCCACCAGCCTGGCGGGGCTGGACCTACAGGGCCTCTCCTCTTCTCAGCACTGACTGTCTGGTAGGTGCCCAGGAATCCACACTCCTCCTACCGCCACCTCGTGTCTCCCGAGGGGACCAGGGAGGAGGGAAGAAAGGGGCGCAAAGGCGGGAGAGACAGGCGGGTTGATCTGCTCCCAGGAGGAGGAGGTAATTGCTTCTTAATGTTTCTTGTCCACCCAGCCTTTTGTTTGAGGGTTTTAAAAATAGGACCCTGACTCACTCTATTTAAATACACTCATTTTCTCCGTGTTTTATTGGTGTGTTCTAGCTGCACACGATGGCGGCCCCGTTGCTATGGTGCCTGCAGATGACCTCTAACGCATCCTTCAGCAGGAACCTGGCTGCAGGGAGATGGGCCAAGGGATCCTGGCGAGTCCCTTGCTCTCTGGGCCCTGGTTTACCTGCCTGTCGAGGACGGAAGTCATGCGTCTCATCCCAGCCTGGAAGACCCAGTGCGGGGCCAGCGCAGGCTTTCCTCCTGCCCGACTGAGAGGAGGGAGTGACGCCGCCCCACGGCCCTAGCTCGCAGCCCAGCACGAGGCTCCGTGCAGAGGACGGGGCAGTCCAGGTGATAGGGTCATGGTATAAGATGACCCCAAACTCCGAGCAGCACGTGCCTGTAAGCAGCAGCCCGCACATAAACCGTAGTAGGATCACAGGCCTTGGGGTGGTGCTGGGTGGCCAGACGGGAGGGACGGGATTTGGACACTGTGAGACCGCATGGAGTTTTAAAGGACAGCAGGACTCAGGTTGTAGACAGGAAGGGTCAGAGTAATCCAGGCGAGGCAGTGAGAACAGAGGGCCCAGGAAGAGAGCATCAGGACAAGAGGCAGGCAGGCCCTTCCCCACTGAGGCACGAGATGTGGCACAGCACGTCCTCACTAGAGCGTGTGCACGGCCCTCATCTGACCTGTGAGATGCTATGATGGGTCTACTTGCTTTGTTTTTGTTTGTTTGGTTTTTGGTGCTGGTGATTAACCCAGGGGTGCTTTACTAGAGCCATGTCCCTAGTTCTTTTTATTTTGGGACAGGATCTTGCTAAGTTGCTTAAGGCCTCAGTAATTATTGAGGCTGACCTCAAACTTACAATCCTCTTGCCTCAGCCTTCCCAAGTAACTAGTATAACAGGTTGGGCCTGGCTGCTTCGGACACACACCACCAAGGGGCCTCCAGAGCAAGGAGGCTTAGACCTCCAAGACAGGAACAGTAGGAGAGTGGCTCTTTGGGGTCTACATCTGGCAGTCTCCCAGTTCTTCATGATGCCTCAGAACAAAGAAGACCAGGGGGCTGATGGCTCTGGAGGCCTGGAGGTTCGTCCTCAAGGGAAAACCATGGGGTGTCACTGCACCTGAGAGCAGGGGATGCTGGAAGCACCTGGACCATCCATTGAAGAGCCCTAGCCCTGGATGTCCCTCCCCACATCCCTACCAGTCACTGACCTCCATGATGTCCTTAATAATGGGGGTCCACCGTGAGAGTTGGTAAGTCTGCTCACTGATGCGCTCCTTCCGCTCCGGCTTGCTCCTGCGGCGCAGCGTGGACTGAACCAAGCACATACAAGATGAGACTGAGGCAGGAGCCACTGGGCCTCGCTGACCTCCACTGGCCCTGGAACCTCTCCCAAGTTCCTCCTTTAGAGTAGCACTGACAAGGACTTATAAGGGCCAAGTTTCCCCCCAAATAGCCCAAGATGGATCCCTTTCAGGAACCTGGAACAAATTTGGTTCTTTGAAGTCATGAAAAATAGCAAATGTGGGTCAAATATATGTCATTAAAAAAAAAAAAATCCAGGTGGTTAAAAAGCCCACCTGCTCTCTATTAGAGGAAAAAACACCCGCTGTGTTTGACAGCTCTGCACTCCCGTCACCGGCACAGGTGGGACTCGTGAGTCACCTTCACTCTTTTGATATGTCCTTCCCCCACTCCCTGACTGCCTGTCCTGAGTGTGAGGTGCACCGGGGTCAGGAGGTGCTGCTGGTTGGCTCGTGCAAGAGCAGACACAACAGCCCCCCCCCACCTGCCAGCTGGCCCTTACATCCGTGACGATGGGCACACCCAGGTGGGCCATGTTGGTGATGATCTCACTGTCCTCTGGGGGGATCTGGGCGTGCTGGATCAGTTTGTTCAGGTTTTCCTCAGTGATGCCTGGGAACACAAGACACCTGGTCACCACACCCATCCTGCCCATCACTAGGCTCCAAAGCAGAGCCACCGGCTTCCGTCTCTGAGCAGAAAGGGATCTGCCCACCACATCAGTGAGACTCTAAGATGAGGGCAAAATAAGTGTCCCATCTCCCCTGGAGCTAGTAGTGGCAGCGGTGCCCTGTCCTAAGTGATGGCCTCAGCACTGTCCTGGCCGTTTGTCTCTCCCTCTCCTGGCTTTCATCACTACCCGCCCTTGTGCTGCATCCAAGTTGAACTGGACAGGCGTCTACACCCATCTGTTGCACAGTGGACACTTCTGGGCAACTATGACACGGGTACAAATCAGTTCTCTAAAATCAGAGACTGCAAATGGGATGCAGCTAACGAGAGCCTCGCCTCCCCGCTCCCCGTCCTCATCTACCTAGTACTCAGGGTCGCGGGAAACTCAGCCCCTGGGTGCCACTGGTTGGACTCCATCACATTCCCGGACACGAAGATCTTATTTTCCTTCCCCTTCCACGTCTTCTAAACCACTTCTCCACCTCGTGTCCCCTCTTCCAGCCTGTGCCCCTGTGCACCCATCCTGCCTACCATTCTTCAGAAAGATGTAGAGGAGGATGATGCGGATTTTGTCATAAGTGCTGACGTTCGCATCCAACAGAATGGGGACGATGGCTCTCATGGGGTCCTTGATCTTCTCCCCCTCAGCATCTGTGCCCATCGCCAGGTCCTATAGGAAACACACCATGCTGACCGTATTTCTGGTGACAGTTTGGATAGATGGCAGTTCACAGAAAGTTCACAGCCATGAACGCCGAGCTCTGTGGCATGGTTGGGCAGGTGGCACACAGGCTCCTCTCTAAGCGAGTAGCTGTTAGATGTAGTGTCATCAGCACCGTTTTCAACAGCCTCGGTGAGTGCACCAGAGAGCGCAGAGCTTCTCTTTCCAAAATTAGAAACCCTTGTGATTTGCCACCTGTGTAAAGGTAGGCTGTCCCCTGCAGGTGAGTGTCAGACCTCGTGCACATGAGGCATAAGCCCTGCTGAGGGGGACGGACTAAAGGAACATGCTCCCTGCCCAGGAGAGCTCAGCATCTGGAGATGACTGCATGGCTACATCTTCCCACTCTACTCCCCGGCACACAAGAATATGCTTTTTGAGTTTCAACTACTCTGAGGTTTTAACCTGGTTTTTATTTATTTATTTATTTGGTATGGGGATTGAACTCAGGGGCACTTGGCCACTGAGCCACATCCCCTGCCCTATTTTCTATTTTATTTAGAGACAGGGTCCCACTGAGTTGCTTAGCACCTCCATAAGTTGCTGAGGCTGGCTTTGGACTCATCATCCTCCTGCCTCAGCCTCCCAAACTGCTGGGATTATAGGTGTGTGCCACTGTGCCTGGCTTAACCTGTTTTTAATCTTCCTACCATTTTTTGCAAGAACATGGGGAGAAAGAGGGGCTCCCCAACCTGCAGATTCACACAGGAAGAGGAAGGAGGAAAGAAGGGCTGACAAAGAGCTACAGATGAAGCAGGGCACGGTGGATATGCCTATAATTGAGTGACTTGGGAGGCTGAGGCAGGAGGATCACCAGTTCAAAGTCAGCCTCAGCAATTTAGTGAGACACTAAGCAACTCAGTGACCCTGTCTCTATATAAAATACAAAAGAGGGCAGGGATGTGGCTCAGTGGTCAAGTGCCTCTGGTTTCAATCCTGGGTACCAAAAACCAAAAAAACCATTCAGATAAAAAGATCCATGAGCACAGTCTATTGCACCCCACACCTCAGGCGAACACTGACCAGAGAGCAGCACTTAGCTCCCAGACCGCACTGACAGCATCTGCTCTAGTCCTTAGAGACCAGCTTCCTTTGTAACTCTTAGGAGGCTGCTGGAAGGCTCCCTCCCTCCTCTCAAGATCCCCGGAGCCCATACAAATGATAATCTCAAATTCATAGTCTCGTTCTGGGTCTGAGGGAGGCAGGACACCCCTCACCTCAGTCCTACCACCAGTCTCAACAGACACCTGCTCAGCAGGATCCACCTCTAGTACCCTCCGTCAGCCCAGCAAAATGAAATAGTCCAACGATACTTTTGAATACATCTCAAAAAATTTAACCAAAAATTAATCCCAAACTGCACTTTAACTGACCTGGGTACAACCTCCTTTTTTGGATGGTCAAACTCTTTTGGAGAAGACATGTGTTTCCTGAGATCCCCTGAGAAACTGACGATGGATTTCAGGAGGGCTGCTTCCTCTTGTAAAACAGGACGGGGCTTACAAACTTGAGCTGAGCCTGTGACATCAGCCAGAGGATCTAAATCTAAGCTTCACCCCGAGAACCTGAGCTGGTATTTTTCTATATTGAGAGACTTTTGGCTGAGGCTTCAGATCTTTGAATGTTCCCTCTCTTCCCTTAGAAGTTGACACACAGGGGCTGGGGGTATAGCTCTGTGGTACAGTGAGCTTAGCATGCAGGGCCCCGGGTTCATTCCTAGCTCCACACGCAAAGCACTGTGGACACGCAATTTAGTAATGTCACACTTGAAAGATGGAGTGCCAGGTTTAGGGAGTCCTCTGTATAATTCTCTTAAAAAATGTGTCAGCACTGTGATATCCTTCATGCAATGAAGAAAATAAAGCAGAGAGAAACAAGACAAATAAACCAGTGACAGGGGCAGGACTCAAGTCCCAAAGTCCTGGCTTCCAGGCCTAAGTGTGATCTGCCAGGCTTTGGGGAGGTCCCGGCCAGCGGCTGCACTGCCCTCTCTTGGTCTCAAGGTCTCCAAAGCTGGTCCGGTCACAGAAGGAGGAAAACACATTCAGAACAAAATTCAGCAGCCCTGCTGACTTAAGGCTCGGAACTCCAGGTCTCTCTAGAGCCATCCAGGGCAAAGAGGCTCTGGAGAGAGCCAGGCATGCGAAATCCACACGCACGGCACCCCAGACCAGCACTCCTACCCGAGGTGGACAGCACAGCTCCAGAGCCGACGGCAGACCGCAGGCTCTCCCAGCTCTATTCCCTAGGATTCTGCAGGAGGTTCAAGGCCAATGTCAACACATCAGCTGGGTGAAGGGCACGCAAGTCTGCCATGCAGAGGGAAGGAGAGAGCCTACCTGCTCTACTCGGCAGAGTTTGTCCACAGTGCCTTGGTAGTGCTTCATGCAGTCCTCGGCAAGGTGCAGGTGGGTGGAGTACTAGGAGGAAGCAGGGAGATTGGTGACCGAGAATTAATCCCTGATGCACACTCTATCCCCCGAGCACGTAAGTGTCCCAAACACTGGGCTAGGTGCTAAGGAGCGTCCAGACTGACAAAGGAGATACCCTGTGCACAAGCAAGCACACAAACATCATGTGTAGAGTGTCACATGTCAGGAGAGAGGGTCGAGCCACATTCTAAGAAAGACAAAAAGTAGAAGGGAAACCCTCTGAGAGGGTAGTGGTGTGCAGAACCTTGACACCCCCGGAGGGAGCCCACCTCCCTCCTCCTTGAGTGCGGGCTGGGTTTAGTGACCAGCTCCCAGCAAACGGTGCAGGAAGTGGTGGCGTGTGATGCTCAAGGTCAGGGCCCGGAAGGCCTCCTCACATCCTCGGGTCCTCTCGGATCACTCGCTCTGGGGAGTGGATGGCTGTGTCACGAGGACAGCAGCACAAGGACAGGCTGGTGTGGTGAGGAGCCGAGGCCCCCCACCAACAGCAGGGGACAGGGAGAATGAAGGAGAGGAAGACACAGAGAAAGGAAAGGGACAGGAGGTGAACCCCAGCCTGCCTTCCTTCTTTCTTTCTTTTTCTAATGGAAACTGAAGAGGACTAGAAATCTGGATTTCGACGACTCAGGGAGAAGAGCGGGCTCTGAGAGGTCCTCGCAGCCACATACCTTGCTGAGTTCTTTCTGATATTGGGGCATCTTCTTCAGCATCTGGGACAGGTCCCGCATGGTGGTCTGTGAGGGAACAGAAAGCACACAGAGTCACTCCAGTGGCCCTGAGCTAAGTGGGCACGGGACAGGATAGCAACCACCCTAGACTACCCATGTACATGCTCAGTGACTCTCAAAGGGAATCTGTGGAACACAAGGTCAAGTGTGTTGGATACAAACGTCACGACCGTCTTACAGGTGGGCAGCTAACCCTCCAAGTCTGGTGGATATGTTGTGACTTTTTTTTCCTTTCCTTTTCCTGAGATGAGGTCCAAGTTGCCCAGGCTGGCCTCAAGCTTGTAATCCTCCTACTTCAGCTTTCCAAATAGCTGGGACCGCGATGTGTGCCACTGTGCCTGGCTTCTGCCAGGTGTCATGTTGTATTCTATGTCTGTTGGACTAGAAAGCTGAGAAGCCTGGTCTGGTGGTGCACACTTGTAACACTGATTATTTGGCAGGAATCGGCTGATGCAGGAGGACCAGCCTGGACCACTGAGGGTGAACCTGTCTTTAAAAGAAAAAGCTGACTTGGGAGGCTGAGGCAGGAAGACCATCAGTTCCAGGTCAGCCTGGGCAACTCAGCGAGACTCTGTTTCAACATAAAAAAATACAAAGGACTGGAAATGTGGCTCAGCGGTAGCGCACCTCCTGGTTCAACCCCAATTACTGACCGCCCACCATAAAGTCATTGAGAGTGTAATTCTTGCCAAGAAAAAATATTTTTTTCTTCCATATACTGCTTTTCTGCAGACTCAGCTCAAGCAGTCTTGGCATCAAGTTTGCGCTTCACCCCTGCACCTAGAAAGAGGGTGCAGCTGTGCAGACAGGTAGAAAATACGGAAGTTACAGAGGGCTGGACGCTTCAAGCAAAATGGGTCTGTTTACTTTCCCTAACTGTGGTGACCTCACTCATTTATCCAATGAAACCTGACTGAACTGCCACACACCAGACACGACTAGGTGAGGAGATACAAGGGTGGGGGTTGGGGGGCAGTTCTGTCTCCTGGATCTCAACATCCAGCAGAGGGGCCAGACAAGTGAGCGGTGGGCAGAGTGGGTCAGGCTGTTGACTGGATCCAGCAGGTGATGTGGGCGCGTCAGACACACACCTGGCTGGTTTAGAGAGGCCCAGAGGTTCCCTGAGGAAACCACGTCTAAGCCCAAGAACTAGGTAAGGCCTGAGGCTCCAGAGCCCAGGAATGGCTGAAATAAGGGGAGGTGGGAGCAGGAAGGCAGGAGGGGGAGAGAGAGAGAGAGAGAGAGAGAGAGAGAGAGAGAGAGAGCGAGCAAGAAGGCGTGACCACAGATAGGTGGGCTCTACTCTAAGGGGAACTGAAAGGCACTGAATGGTTTTAAGGAAGAAAGTAACACAACCAGAGCTGAACTTCAGTAAGTAAGTCCCCGTCCTTTGCCTAAGATGGGAAGGCCACCTCTGATATCAGGGTAAGGAGAGGCCTCATAAGTTGGGTTACGAATTCTAATTCCACCACGAGCTAAATAAAGTCTCACTGTTCTTCTAGCTGAAAATGAATCATGATCCCAACCAGTAAATATTTTTTTTTAAAGAGAGAGAGAGAGAGAGAGAGAGAGAGAGAGAGAGAGAGAGAGAGATTTTTAATATTTATTTATTTTTTTCAGTTTTCAGCAGACACAATATCTTTATTTGTATGTGGTGCTGAGGATCGAACCCAGCGCCGCGTGCATGCCAGGTGAACGCACTACGCTTGAGCCACATCCCCAGCCCCCAACCAGTAAATATTAATCCACTAAATAACAAAACCCAGCTCTCTCTAAACATCAGAAGATGGGAGCTCCAGATATGAATCTCAAATGCAATAACAAGACAGAATGACATTGAAAGAGAGAAAAATACCACCTCGTTAACTCCGTAGTCACACACAGAGGCCTCTCCCCAGCTCCCAGAAAGAAAACTGATCTACAGGGCACTGAACATGGCAGGAGTTTACCTTTTCTCCAGTATTCATTCTCTTGCTAGAAGAAAAGTCTTTCAGAGACCGGGTGACTTCCCTGGAAACAGAAGGAGGCAGCTAAGTCTCAGCAACACCAAGGGCTCTGCACAGGGCACAGCAGTCAAGCACCAGCCTCCTTTCACGGCTATGCAGAGACTTAGCTGCCAGGGGTGCCCCAGCTGGGTCAAAGGGCAAAGAGAAGAAAACATCAAAAGTCAGGATGGTGGTGCTGCCTGTAATCCTAGCAACTTGGAGGCCAAGGCAGGAGGACCTCAAATTTGAGGCCAGTCTAGGCAACTTAGTGAGAGTCTGACCCATAGAAATGAAAGGACTGGCTGGGCACAGTGGCACACGACTGTAACCCCAGAGACTCCAGGGGCTGAGGCAGGAGGATCACAAGTTCAAAGCCAGCCTCAGTAATTTAGCAAGACCCTGTCTCTATATAAAATACAAAAAAGCGGCTAGAGATGTGGCTCAGTGGTTAAGCGCCCCTGGGTTCAATTTCCAGTACCAAAACTAAAAAATAAATTTATGAATAAGTTTATTTACTTATTTTTGGAGATGCAGCTCAGTGAGAGAGCACCTGTCTAGCATGTGTGAGGCCCTGCTTTAGTTCCCAGTATTACCCCTCACCCCCCAAAACAAAAGTGAGAGAAGAAGGCATTAAAATATCTATTCCTCTTTATTTTACCTCTTTTCAAATGTGTTTGAACATACAAAATGAAATGTAAACATTTTGTTTGAAAAAACACACTAACTTATATGTATGTTGCAAAATGCTTATATTTTGCAATAAAGTATATAACTAATTCATAGACAAGTTTAATTACTGAAAATGTGCATTAGTAATTTTTAAGGTAGAGTGGTCAAGAAAGTCAGGGAAGGGCCAGGGATGTTGCAATGCAGCTCCGGGTAGAGTGCTTGCCTCCCATGCCTTAAGGCCAGGGGTTCAATCCTCAGCACCACAGGGGGAAATAAAAAAGAAAGAAAGAAAAAACAAACCAAAAAGATTGGGAGATCGTTTCTGCAAACAATGGAACTAACTATCCAAATGTCCTTCCTCACTCTGAATCTCCTGAGGATACCAATTCTCTATAGCAGAATGGGTCTTTCTAGAAAAGCAGCACTGCTAGCTAATGGTTTAAAGGTCTCATAACAATGTTTAAATACTCAAGCATTTGGAAACATTTTCAGAGCAAGGTATGGTTCAGTAGGTAGACATGAGCTCTGGCAAGTGAGCAACAGGAAGCCCGCACAGTGGGGGTGCCTGGAGCTTTCAACAAGTGAAGGAGCTTGAAATGTCTATAAAACATTTTTCTGAGAGAGCCACAAATGCTTTCCAAGAATCCTAAAGGCAACCCTCATTCACAGCGGATTTTCTAACTTTGTGAAACTGGAGTAGCTCAGGCTCAGAGAACAGAAGGAATCTGCCATTCTTGGTTAGGATACTGGCAACTTTGCCAAGGCAAGGAATTCACTCCCCTGAGTTGCCCAGAGCGTGCGCATCACCCATGGTGGCAGGAAGGAGCACTGGCCAGGAGGAGGGTAGAGGGGCTCTTACTGGGACACCTCTGCGATGTGCTTGTGGCGAAGCGCTATCCACAGGTCGTCGTCCTCGTCCAGAAGCACTTCCTTTACCCGTGCCTCCCCAATGCCACTGGTCTCGTACCTACAGGAGACAGGACTCGGGTGGGTTGCTGTCCCCAGAGCACTCACCCGACCACTCTGCAATGACAACAGCTTCCAGGTAATCAGACAAATGACTCATAACACGCTGACCATCTGATGGCCAGACAGGTCAGCTGTGTAGCACCAACACGGGTTGCAATTCCTCAAGCAGCAAGACACTCCTCACTCAAAGTTTATATTACCTTGCCGAGGTTGGCTGATATGAGCTCCCCCAGAGCCACCTGGTCAGGGTGTGAAGACAGATTCTACGTGGGCTTATTTATTTATTCATTTTATTTATTTATTTGCAGTACTGGAAATTGAACCCAGGGGTGCTCTCTGAACTGAACTGCACCCTAGCCCTTTTTAAAATTTTTATTTTGAACAGTGTCTTGCTAAGTTGCCCAGGTTGTCTTCAAACTTATGATCCTCCTGCCTCAGCCTCCCAAGTTGCTGGGATCACGGTTGTGCATCCCCACACCCAGCTATATGTTGACACAAGAGTCACCCAGAGGGGACAGGCCAAGCTCCCATTTGTGCCTCTCTAAGATGGCTAGGATGCTATCCCTAAATGGTATCTAGCTGTCTTCAACAGGCCCTTGACATTCTGTTACATGTACAATAGTGAACAGCTGGAAGAAGCAAGAGTTACAAGGTACTAAAGGAAGAGCTGAGAGTTACTCATATTTTAGAACCTTCATTTTGAAACCACCAATTTTAGGATCAATGTTCAAAAAAAATGACATAAAGATAATAATCTGTTTACATAAAAACAAAAATTAGTTTTTAGAAATTGAGTTTCAGCAGAGTACGGTGGCCCACACCTGTAACCCCAGCAACTCAGGTGACTGTGGCAGGAGGATCACAAGTTTGAGGCCAGCATCAGTAACTTAGGGAGACACTGTCTCAAAATAAAATTTAAAAAGGGCTGGGGATGTAGCTCAGTGGTAGAGCACCCCTGGGTTCAGTCTGCAGTACCAAAAAAAAAAAAAAAAAAGGAAGAATCTGAGTTTCTGATCATAGCTAGTAAGAGAAATATTTTTATAATGAAGAAAACAGGTCCATTACCAGAAAAGTCAGTAAGAAACTCCTGTTGATATATTTTATCATCCTCATATCTTATGATCTGTGATTAAAAAGTTTCAATTCTAAGTAACACACACACATACACACACACACACACACACACACACACACACCCCAATAAACCTACTACCACATCTGAGCAAGCTCTGATCTGAGGTGATGTGATGTGAACTACAGATCTGAAGTTTCCGGGCTGCCCAGAAGGGGCACGCATTCTGCCTAGAAATGCCCCATGGATCTGGGAAACCACACAAAAACTTATAGGCCTATTGGAAAGACTGGACCAATGCACCTGCTTTTCCTAGGCTTAAAAACATTTTTTTTCTTAAGTTAGAGGTATTCCTAGTTCAGGTGCAAAGTTGTGGTCACTCTAGAGTCTGTAACACTCTACTTACTTGTAAACGTCATTTTCAATAGGCAGCAGGTCGTAACTCATGGCCTGAAAAGTCAACTCATGAAGTACAGGGGAGCTAGGGTCAAAGCCCCGATCCAGGATCAGCAGCTGGGAGCGTGCCTTGTCAGGACCCTGGGGGCAAAGAAGGAGATTTTTCAAGGGCCACTCAGACAACTAGAACTTCCCCAATTAGCAGAGCCCAGCTTGTCAAGGGTACAGCAGGAAGAACTCCAAGAAGCAGCCCTACTAAAACAGCACCAGTCTGCTTGCTGCTTGGCAAGAACACCAACTCTCCAGGCACACTCGAATATTTCTATTCCATGGTGAGGGCCTGGAAAGCAGATCAGAACCTGGCTGGAGGCAGAAGTAAGTTTGTGGAGGAGAGCACTCTCCAGGTTCAGCTACAATGGGTGATCAAGCATCCAGCTGGGATTAAGCAGTTCCCAGAACCGGGGACTTTCTGTTTTAGATACAAAGTAGTGATGAACAGTTCTGCATGTTGTTTTGTGTGGGGTGGGAAGGGCGGGGCAGGAAGGGCCCTCAGGCTCCTGTACATGCTAAGCATGTGCTGTACATTGGGCTATGTTCGGGGTTCCCAGCTCTGCATCTTGACTGCAGTGGTGGTGACACACATCTGTGCGTGTGTTAAACTGTTATAGGGCTGTGCACACACAGAGCAACTTTTTGCCTTTGCTACTATACTACTACTAGGGGATCTCCAGATGAGGACATTCAGTGTTGAAACTGCAAAAGTCCTGGTGAACAGAAGCAAGTTGGTCATCCTGGCTATGTAGAACATACCTGGGCTCCCAAGGGCTTTGGGCATGTCACTAGAAGCCGGCACACAGAAAAAGCAGCCCTCACACATCTGTGAGCAAGAGTACTGCATCATCCCTTGGACTGTCACATAAACACTGTGGTCACTTTGTAAGATAACCTCCTGGGCCAGGCCCAGACTTACTTCCCCCATGGTTGGATCATCAGCTTTATAGGCGTCGAGTTTGTCCTGGATTAGTTGAGCCAGCAAGGCGTTGTCCTTGTACTCCCTGACAAAAGAGGAGGAGCAGAGGTGAACCACCTGGGCACTAGGTGAGGCACTTATGGCCCAGGAAGGATGCAGGATGGCACAGGGAGGATAGGAAATGTGAGCGTGGTCAGTGCTGGGTTTTTACAATAAGAATACATGCAGATACTACAAGTATATAAAAAGGAAAAGTAGGGGCTGGGGATGTGACTCAAGCGGTAGCGCGCTCGCCTGGCATGCGTGCGGCCCGGGTTCGATCCTCAGCACCACATACAAACAAAGATGTTGTGTCCGCCGAGAACTAAAAAATAAATATTAAAAATTCTCTCTCTCTCTCTCTCTCTCCCTCCCTCTCTCTTTAAAAAAAAAAAAAGAAAAGAAAAAGTAAAATGCTTGCTTCGGTAACTGAACAAAAAAAAAGTGATTTCCTTATTTCTTCTTCTTCTTCTTTTTTTTTTTTTTAATTTTTCTTTTAGTCGTCAATGAACCTTTATTTTATTTATTGATACATGGTGCTGAGAATCAAACCCAGTGTCTCACACATGCTGGGCAAGCGCTCTGCCACCGAGCCCCAGCCCAGCCCTTATTTCTTCTTTTTTAAAAACTGTCTAGATGGAGCAGAAGCCCAGGTAAACAGCCACACTTCCAGACGGGCCCGGCCACTCCCCCTCCCGTGATCAGGACGTCTGGGCCTGGCCTGCATGACTCTCACTTCTCTTGATTCAAACTCCACTGGGTCTTGTTTGGTTTGACTGGTAAGTGGCATGTATGTTCACACAACCAGGGTGACAGCAGTGCCTGGGCTCAGACCTTTCTGCCTGGCTGAGTGTGAAGCACTCTCTGGGCTTCCCCTGGCTTTGTAGGGAGTTGGCTGATGTCACCTTTGCCAACCTCAGGACCAAGGTGGCCCTGTTCCCCACCCAGGAGAGAGTGCTGAGGCAGGCTCTGCAGCACAGGCCCCCAAAGATGGGAAGCCAGGCGCTGGGGCAGCCACGAGGTGCTGTCCATGGCCACCTGCACCCGCCAAGGATGAAACAAAAAGGTCAGGCACACGTCTGAGCCTCAGCCCCTGAGCTCAGTTGGGCCGCAGCCCCAAACCCATGCTGCTCGCAGCCTCTGAGTTGCAGGCCCCACTGCCTGGGGTCCCATCCTTACCCTCCTCCCTTCCACTCCTCACTCCAGGCCCTTCACTCCTCCTGCAGTGGCCCTGCTCTGCTCTCCTGGCTTCTCTGCACCCGTCTGCCCCTCAGCCCTGCTATCAGGCCTCCAAAGCACTGCAACTGCTCCCTGTCCCAATCCCCAGACATCCCAGGGAAGCCACTGAAGGACACAGTCCCAAACCTGGGCTTTCAGGCCTCCAGAAATGGCTTCCTCTATCTGTGTACTCTACATATGTACCATGCGGACCTGCAAGCCTCCCCATGCCGGCCTTTGCCTTCCCAACTCCAAGCTTCTGCTTATGCCAATGGCAAGAAACAATCGCCCTCTCTCCATCCATGTGAGATCTGAACCTGTCCTTCAAGATGCGCACATATATTACCTCTAGCCTGTGGTTGGCCAGAAAGGCCCTGAGCACCCAGTGGGTGCTGTGCTCAGGTGCTGGCCTCACGGGGCTAGGTGCAGGAGTGCACACCTGTGCTCACCTGTCATATCCAGACCTTACCTACCCAGGGTTCTAGGGCTGTGGCTGAGTCTTCAGCACAAAGCAAGTAAGCGGATGAGTGAATGACCTCATAAAATCTGAGAAGAGTGTCCTTAGGAGAATTATTTTCTCAGTATTGCATCTTACTCTCAAATACATCTACAAAAATAATATTGGTTTTTAGAGCCTAGAAAGAAATTGAAAACTGGGAAGCCCAGGCTGCAGGCGCACAGAGCTCACACTTTAGTTATTTGATAGCTAAATATATGTACATACTGTGCCCTTTTCTGTATGCATTATATTTCACAATACAATTCAAAAGATAAAACCTTTAGAAGAATGATCTTAAGAGGGAGATGCTTAAACTTGACCCTCTGAGACAACTGCTAAAGGCAACATGAGGCCAGAGGAAGACTCGGGGGCACGCCTCGCAGCCGTGCAGGATGCCTGCCCAGCAGACAGGTGTGCCTTACCCCCGATACCGCACAGCTGGGTACTCCTTCAAGGTGGCACACAGGGTTGCGATCTGCTCTGCCAGGCGCTCTAGTATAGGATTCTTCATCTGAGCTTTGTGGGGACTGTAGAAGCTTTGGAAAGAGTCAGCAGAGTCCAAGGAATATACCTGGGAGGAGAAAACAATGCACTTGGCATGTGTGTTCGGAAGGGCGAGCCGCAGGAGTCCCGCCACACTGGCGGTGAATTTGCAGGACATGTTTTCATTTGCTCCAGCGCCAGGCACCACACTAAACATTTGGGAGCTACGAGCGACCACAATATCCTTGTCCTCAAGGAGTTTTAAATCTAGCAGGGGTGTGGGGGGGAGCAGATATTAAGCAGAATGAGAAGGAAACTGCATGGTATTGAGAAGCTGATAAATGCATGAGAAAATAAGACAGCAGGGAAGGAATGCCCCGGACGGGGAGGACACGTGGACTCATGGAGAAGGGACAGCTGACTCAAGGCTTGAGGAAGTGGGGTGTTCATCACCAGCAGGAGACTTCCCAGGGGCAGGAATGGGTGGTACCCCAGACCTGGGGCAGAGGTGCACCTAATGTGTCTGAACAATGACAAGCCAGGAGAACAGAAGAGGGGGCTGTAAGATCTCAAAGGCCATTGTGGATTTGGAGTTTTAAAAATTCTTTTAGTTTTTTTTTAAATACACACTCACACACACATATATATTAGTTGTCATATTCATTTATTTATATGTATTGCTAAGAACTGAACCCAGTGCCTTACACGTACTAGGCAAGTGCTCTACCACTGAGCCTGAGCCCCAGCCCCAGCCCTGCGTTTGGTTTTAACAAATAAATCACAAGCTAGAAATTGTGCTGTGACTGTGAGCAAATGAATGAGGTTTTTGGTAAGTCTAATAATATCCTGTCCTCAGTAAAATGTTTTATTTTTATTTATTTATTTATGTTTGTACCACAGATTGAACCCAGGGGTGCTCTATCACTGAGTTATATCCCCGGCCCTTTTTATTTTTTTATTTGAGATAGGGTCTCACTAAGTTGCCCGGCTGGACTTGAACTTGTGATCCTCTTGCCTCAGCCTCCTGAGTAGCTGGGATTACAGGCATACACTGTGCCTGATTCCTTTTATTTTTTTAAAAGGGTCCCAGGAGTTTGAAATTCATTTCTAATACTACTGAGCCTAATAGCTATCATTATTCTCACAAATCTTCATTTATTCAAACTATCTTGATCTTCTTTGGAGAGTTATTTTTAAAAAGGTCTATTACTTTCTCAAAGCTTCTGAAATGTAATATTGTTGGACAGGCTGAAGCTGGACTTTGTCCAATAGGTGGTGACAGGACTCATGCAGGGAACAAAAATTGCTGCTCTGAAGCAGGAAACAGGCTTCAAGCCAAGTGAGAAGGGACTAAGACCAGCTCTAAATGTTTGTGCTGTCTTTTCTATTCCTCCTTTTCTAAAATCAGGTCACTCTCTGGTTCTGGAAGCTGCTCTATAAAGATCCAATATGCTATAATCATCTCCTGTCGCCATAACAACATAAAGGTCTGTTGGTTTTGGTTCTTTTTCTGCTACAAGACATTTTAAGAAGATACGTTCTTTCACAACCAGCTTCAGCTTTACTGGTTTAACAACTTAGTTTTCTTCCAAGAGGAGAAGTTTGCTGCTGTGGCCTTTGGTGAGTGAAGGGTTAACAGTTACTCAGGTCACCATCTGTTCTTGCACGTGACCAGGTGATGCTATCTCCAATACAGCCTCTGCAGCAGATGGGATCCTCTGATCTGCCCCCCTCCTGCCAGGTTCTTTTAGGACTGGCTACTTGTGGTTATTTAAGGAGTCAGCCAAGATGAGTGACCACTGGGCAAGGAGGAAATGCACACAAAGAAAGGCATGAGGCTGACAAGAAGCCAGAAGTGGCGCCTATGGAAAACCGCTTCCATTAAATAAACATCCATACGTGACAGTCACGCGGCCACCTGAACACGAGGCCAACCCTCCCCCACTCCATCACACTGCCCGTCCTCCCAGAGATCCGGATAGAATAATCAGCAAGCAGATTTTCTGCTCAGCCTCACCTGGGATTCATATGGGAGAAACGCAATGTTGATTTCTGTCAGCGTTTTGATGACTTTGGCTGCTCGAGATTTTACCAGCTCGTTAAACAGGGCATCTGGGCAAGCTGCAGGAATGACAGGGACAGTCGGGTTTCCTGGGCAGTGGCTAGTTCATTTAACAGCTGAATGCGTCCAGTAGATGCTTCATTTTATTCAGGTTTTTAAAAGGCAACTAGAAAGTTCATGCCATCCTAAAATATTCCATACCTCTAGGGTACAGAAGGATGGAGACGTAAAGAGCTAACAAAAACTGCTTTCTGATCCCAAGGAAAGAAACCAGAAGTGATTAAGAAGGGAGAAGGAAAGGTCTTTAATGTAAATACGCACCTCATATCTAACCTATTTATGATAAACAAAATAAGAAAGAAAAAAAATTTGTGGGAAACATGATACAGGCATCGCCCTCAGGACTGCTGACAAGTCGGCAGATGGGAGGGAACCTGACATCTATGTATCTCCCAGGCCTAACTAAGGCTTCCCGTGCCCAGAAACACGTCATTGGCTTAACATTATTAATGCCATTTCCTTGCTCCCTTTGCTACTGATATTCAAGTACTATATATAAGGTCATTTCTTGCTATAACTTTTCTATTTTCTCGGAGGTGATTTTAGGGGGTCTCCTTAGAGAGAAGAGCAGGTAAGGTCTTGCTGTTTTATACTGTTCCACTCTTCTCTCATAGCTTCTCCAGTGGGATCTATGTCCAAACCAGCACAAAACAAGAAAGCCAACTTTAGAGTAATGAGGTAGATTCTATCTAATATAAGACCACTCAATCAGAATCTCTCTGTGGTTGAAAAACTAATGGAAATTTACTGCAGGATATAGTGCTACCTGCAAGGCTGTGGCTGAAATGCCAAGGGTAGCATCAGGAAAATTCAAGGCTCTAAGCCCTTTGTCCTTGGAGGAGGTTCTGAGTGAGCCGTTTCCCAAGGAGGAAACGCAGGATCTAACAGGTGTGTATCTGTGTGTGTTTATTTTTGTTACTTTGCAATTTATTATCTGAAGAGAAAATGAAAGGTTGGGAAAACCATGGCAACAATTAATTTCTTCCCTACAGCCAGGCACAGTGGCACATGCCTGTAATCCCAGCAGCTCAGGAGGCTGAGGCAGGAGGATAGCAAGTTCAAAACCAGCCTCAGCAACTTACTGAGGCCCTAAGCAATTTAGTGAGACGCTGCCTCAAAATAAAAAAAATAAATAAAAAGGGCTGGGGATACTGGTCAATGGGTAGAACACCCTGGGTTCCATCCTCAGTATCTCAAAGAAAGAAAAACAAAAACATTCCTAAAACCTATTGGCCTGACCTGGCTGGGTTCAGCCAAACGAGCTCCCCTGTGCAGCGGGGGCAGCCTGCAGGGTACTTACAGTCAGTGAAGAAGACATGTGCAGCCCGGTACTTAGCAGTTGGTGGGTCCTTAAAGTCACTGATCAGAGAGTGAACAGACTGTGGATAGGAACAAAAGACGGCACTAAATCCAATTGTAGAAGCAAGTGGGACCAATATCTGAACTGAGTTCAATTCAAGCTGGCTTCAAGCTACTTGCACAAAATAGCGGGGGGGTTGGGCGTATGATTCTAACACTCACATTCAGCCACAGCCAGATTTTGAAGACTTAAAAAATTAGGATTATTTCAGAGTTTAGCTCAGTCCAGAAGGAGTGGCAGTGTCACATAACATGGGTTCCTGAGAAGAGACTCACAAAACTGGTGAGGACCCTTGAGGACACACAGAGCTGCACCTGCAGACTCGCAGGTGAGTCCGTTTTCAAAAGTGAAAACTGGAGGGGAATTTTTTTTATATAGATCAAGAGACCCAAGACAATTATCAACCAAAAGCAAGGAGGTGGACCTTATTTGGATGCTGATTTGAACACTTATGAGACAGGTAAATCCGAACTCTAACTGGGTATTAATGAAATAACCCTCAAAACATGCACTCCCAAAGTCTGGCGGGAGCGTGCCTGCCTGAAGAGGGAGTGCAGGGGACACCAACGACCCAGGGCCTGGAATGCCAGCTTCGGCTTGCTGCTTAACTGCCATATTTCAAAAGGTTTAACAAACTCTTCACTTCTCTTTGTACAAACACACCCTCCCCACCCCCTTGATGGATTGCATGCTTAAACAGAGCAGTGTGTTAAATGCGTGCTTAACCTAGAAATGTCAGACGCTCTGTGCACAGAGATCCCGAGCCCAGCATTCCTCTGGTGGAGGACTCACCTTCTCAGACGGGGTGATGAGGTACACAGCCTCCAGGCTGGGGAGTGGTTCTCTGCGCTTGTTAATGTCTTCCACAACTAGGCAACAAAACAGCCCAGGTGAATAAGGAAACACGACTGGCGGTCATGAAACTAGAAGCAATGTAGACTGACACAGTCAAAGTCTATAGTAGGGTGGGTGGGGCTCAATGGCAGGGCGCTTGCCTAGCATTTGTGAGGCCCTGGGTTCCATCCCCAGCACCACCAAATCAAGAAAAGAAAAGAAAATCTAGAGTAAGGGGAAAGAAAAAGAATCGTTCACCCCTTCCTTAAAGTCACCACATTTCTTGGGAGTGCGTTCCACCGGTTCACTATGCCTAAGATGTTAGAAAGCCTGAAATCGTGCCACACTACATATTTCCCACTCTGCATTTCAGTTCAATTCCTTGATCTGTTGTGAGGGAAATGGAAAAGGCCACTCATCTGTTGAGAATGGTTCTTTGCTTCTTCCTTCAGTTTTTTCTCATCTGTCCTAAATAATCGTGATTCCTTTAGAATCTCCCTGCTGGGTTTGTCAGTAATTGAACAGCCTTGTCATCCTCCTCTGCACATCGGATAAAGCCCTCCAAACACATCCTCCGCACAGCACTCAACAGTTCAGAACCAGACACTCTGTTAAAGCCAGTTGCTGGGTTTTGATTTCCTTGTTTCCTTTATGGTCATTTCAGCTACTTTGGGGGGCATCTTCGCCTCATCTGTCACCTGATAAAGCTTAGGGGTAGTTTACCTATGCTGCGACATCCTCTGGCATGGAGAGAACAGTACAGCTGTGTGGCTGTTGTTCTTCATGCAGATGATTTAAGTGAAAAAAGGCATCACTTCAGAAGTATACCTTATGGCATTTACAAAGACTTTCAAATCATGTTAAAATTAATTCCCTAGCCAGGCACAGTGGCCCACGCCTGTAATCCCAGCTGCTCAGGAGGCTAAAGCAAGCGGATCACGAGTTCAAAGCCAGCAGCAGCAACTTAGCAAGGCTCTGAGCAACTTAGTGAAACCCTGTCTCTAAATAAAATACAAAAGACGGCTGGAGATGTGACTCAGTGATTAAGCACCTCTGGGTTCAATCCCTGATTCCAAAAAATAAAAAATCAATCACCCAAACATTTACTTTGCCAGTAGTTGTAGAGTTTTAAATTTCACAGGCTACTAAGACTTCCTCCAAAAATGTTTGGAGACTCAACACAGGGTTATGAACTTTTAAATTTTGCTAAGTAAGGATACTGTTTGAGACCCACCTTTGGGGGTAGGGGAAAGCTGCATACGGTGGGGGAGGTGAGTTGTCATCTACCACAGGAAGTCAACAGACAACATCAACATTGACAAATCCAGAGATAATAGCATAGCATTTATTTAGGAATATGTATGTTTAAAAAAAGTAAATAGGGCTGGGGTTGTGGCTCAGCAGCAGAGCGCTCGCTTAGCACGTGCAAAACGGTGGGTTCAATCCTCAGCACCACATAAAAATAAATAAAATAAAGATATTGTGTCTAACTACAACTTAAAAAAAAAAAAAAAGTAAATAACTGGAAGAAAGAGGAAGGGAGCAGCCAGCAGCCCCCAGGATGACAGGCCTGGGGCATGAGGTGGGGAGGCGGCAGGATGTGCTCTTCTCTGCTGAGCGTCTTGGTGAGTTGGGCCTTTCTCTCCCTGCCTGGGCCTTTCTTGTGACAGAGGAAAAAGTAGGGGTGTTTGGTTGGAGTTTGTTTGTGTGAGATGGGGTCTCACTATGTTGCCCAGGCTGGTCTCAAGCCCCTGGGGTCAAGTGATCCTCCTGCCTCAACCTCTTGAGCAGCTGGGACTACAGGTACATGCCACCATGGCCAACTGAGAGAATAAATGATTTAAAAAATTTATTGAGGAAAATAACTTTGTAAGCTCAAAATCAAGGCATGCCTGGTCTTATCGTGGACATGGTCCCCAGATGACACAAAAATACTATAAAAAGCATATGCTGGGGGGGCTGGGGTGGTGGTTCAGTGTAAGAGTACCTGTCTAGAGAATGTGCAAGGCACTGGGTTCGATTCTCAGCACGTCATATAAACAAATAAAATAAAGATCTGTTGACAACTAACTAAATATATATATATATTTTTTAAAGCACGTGTTCCCACATCAACAGGAAAACCACAAGACATTATTAGCATAATTTCACAAATTAAGAAATTTTTTGTTCCAGCCTTTTTTGTTTTTTTGATAGGTTCTCACTGAGTTGCTTAGGGCCTTGCTAAGTTGTCAAGGCTGGTCTTAAAGTTGCGATTCTCCTATCTCAGACTCCAGAGCTATTGGGATTACAGGCCTATGCTACCATGCCTGGCATAAATTAAGGACATTTTAACATCATAAATAGGGAAGATAAGACTTGGCTTGGGCTTGATGACAAATGCCTATAATCTCAGTTATTTCCAGCGTGGGCAGCTTGGCAAGACCCCATCTTGAAAAACCAAAACAAACAAACAAAAAACCTGACATAATCTTAGAATAAAGTACAGACCTTAAAAGGAAATAATTAAATTCAACTAGTTTAATGCAAAACTCAACCCTCCTACTTTTCTTCCTTTAACTGGGGTATGGTGATAATTTAAGACCTCCAATGGTCTGTGTGCTACACATCACACAAAGGTGCCTACCTCCAAGGGAAAAAAATCAGGAGACACATTGCAACAGTCGTACCACTGATATTGATGTTCTAGCTTGGAATAATACCTTGAAAGAGATTGCTTTTCCTTTCAGGAATTTCATCGACTGATTGGTTATGGTGCTGCAGACTGTACACAAGGCCGCGGGCATGCTCACTCTGTGCTCTACCACAGAGCTACAGCTGCAGCCCAAGAGACTGCTCAATCAATGCTGTTTGAAAGATTAAAACACAATGCTTCTTGAAAGGAGCCTTGGGGAAGAGTAGAGCTGCACAAATGTGAACAAGAGCTCTGGAACAGGAGCCAGAAGGTCTGCGTCCTTGCTCCCAGGTATAACTCTGGCTAGTGACCCTGGGCAGGTCACGGGACATTTTTTTTTTTCCTCCTACTACCAGGGATTGAACCCAGGGGTACTTAGCCACTGAGTCACATCCTCAGCCCTTTTATTTAGAGACAGGGCCTTGCTAAGTTGCTGAGGCTGGCTCTGGACTCATGATCCTCCTGCCTCAGCCCCCCAAGTCACTGGGATTATAGGTGTGTGCCACCGTGCCCAGGTAGATGATACAACTTGAAAAAAATCTATTTATTTGGCTAGGCACAGTGACACAAACTTGTAAGCAACTTGGCAGGCTGAGACAGAAGAATTGCAAATTCAAGGCTAATCTTAACAATTTAGCAAGACTCTGTCTCCAAAATTAAAAAGGACTGGGTAAGTAGCTCAGCGGTAGAACCTTCTGAGTCTAATCCCCAGTCCCACAAAACAAATAAATCAAAAAGGCTATTTTATTGGAAAAAAATTATGTTATGTGCATATATGAATATAGCATAACAAATCCCATTATTATATAACTATAATACACCAATAATAAAATTTTAAAAACCTATTTATTGTGAAATTATAACACTCTAAGAATGAATTAAACATAAACAAGGAATAACTGTAATGCAAATGTCTATATACACACTGCCCCAATTAAAAGAACCTTGCCAGTGTGGCAGAAGTGCCCTCTCCCCACGCCCCCTCCCTTCCCTCAAAAGAGAGCCACCATCCTCACTGGCATAGAAGCGCTGCCCTTTACCACCTCCATTTGCGTTCCAGCACAGCACCCTGCACTTAGCACTGTCCGGTCTTGAACTTTACATACAGGACAATGCTGGGTGAGCACTCCTCTGTATCTTGCTTCCTTTGCTCCACACTGTTTATCAGATTCACTCACGCCATGGAGCAGAGTCGGTCTGTTTTCATTGCTGTGCCGTGTTTTGCTGTGTGACTACACTCCACCTCAACTTATTTAACCATTCTACTTTTCTTTTTCTTGTGGTGCTGGGGTCCAAATCCACTTGCACATTTAGCCACTTTACTTTCAAAGGACATTTTGGCTACATCCATTTGGGGCTCCTGTGAGTGCTCCTGTGCGTGTGTCCTGGGCACTCACCCCTTGGGCTTGCTGGCTCACAGGACCACACCCCTTCACCTTTACTGGGCATGGTCAAGGGTTTGTCAAGGTAACTAGACCAATGGACATTCCATCATTCAAGAGTTCCCATTGTCCTACCTCTTCACTGTCACTGGACATTATCAGAGCTTAAGTATTCTAATCTGGTGAGCCTATGTGGTATCCCACTCTGGTTTGAGTGGCATCTCCCTGATCATTAGAGGAGGTGGGCACTTTTCATGTATTTATTGGCTGAGTGGATTTCTTCCTTTGTTAAGTGTCCATTCTAATCTTTCTTCTTGATCTAACCTTTCTTTGGGCATTCCTTTAACTGATACTTAATGAGCATCTAAAACTGCATTAGTGCTAGGCAGTCAGTGATAAAGAGGCAGCTGTAGGTCACTCTTGGGGCCTTACAGTCTTAACCCAGGTTGTTGGAAGCACCAAAGGTCAAACAAGAATAGCGAGTAGGTCCTTGGTTTATTTATACCCAAAGGACTTAAAATCAGCATACTACAGTAATGCAGCCACGTTAATGTTTATAGCAACTCAATTCACAATAGCTAAATTATGGAACCAACCTAGGTATCCTTCAATAGATGAATGATAAAGAAAATGTGGTATATGTATTCAATGGAGTATTACTCAGCTTTAAAGAAGAATGAAATTATGGCATTCGGCAGTAAATGGATGGAGTTGGAGAATATCATGCTAAGTGAAATAAGCCAATCTCAAAAAACCAAAGGTCAAAGTTTTCTCTGATATGTGGATGCTAATTCACAATAAGGGGTGTGTGGCACTAGAGAAGAATAGAATTACCTTAGAGGGAAGTGAAGGGAGGGAAGGGAAGGGAGATAGGAAGGATAGTAGAATGGAAGACATTATCACTGTATGTATATATGTGACTGCATGACCAATGAGATTCTACAACATGTACACTCAGAAAAATGAGAAATTAGATCCCATCTATGTATGATATATCAAAGTGCATAAATGCATTCTACTGTCATGTATAACTAATTAAAACAAATAAAAAATTAAAAAAAAATGAATAGCGAGTAGGAAGGAGTAAAGCACGCCCCAGGGAAGGCAGAGGTCAAGTGCAACTCAAGCGAGAGACAGCGCTGTGCTCACTTGTTATCCCTTCAGTCATGATGTCCGTCATCTTGCAACAGGAGGAGAGCATCCGCATGCTTAGCTGGTCCACCACCAGCACCTGGAAGAAAAGAGAATAGCTTGTGGCGTCTGCTGGGAGTCTCACCAGCTCCCTGCATCAGGCCTCACAGAGAGCACCTGGAGTACAGAATGTGGGAGGAGCCACATTTCCTGTGGACCACAGGTCTGCAGAGTCCCACATCCAAACTGACCTTCCAGGAGTCAGCGTCTGCTCTCACTAACTTGACTTAATTTCAAAAACTTTTAAAATGTAGTGTCCTTTCCAGCTAGGTATGATGGTGCAGGCCTATAATTCCAGCTACCCAGGAGACAGAGCCAGGCAGATCACAAGTTTGAGGCCAGCTTGGGCAACTTAGCAAGACCCTATCCCAAAATAAGAAATAAAACAAATAAAAAGGCTGGGTATGTAGCTCATAGGTAGTGTGCTTGCCTAGCAAGCACAAGGCCCTGGGTTCAATCCCCAGCACTGGAAAAGAAAAAAAGCAGTAGAAAATAAGTACTTGTAAAAAAAAAAAAAATACAAAAAAGAAAAGTGTTGAGGGTTATCATCTGTAGTGCTAACACTCAGAGATAATCATATTAGTGAGTATTTTTCAGGGCACAGCTTATTCTTTGTTTGTAGGGAAGGGGTACCAGGGATTGAACCCAGAAAGGGGTACCAGGGATTGAACCCAGGGCCACTTACCATTGAGCCACATCTCCAGCCCTTTTTATTTTTTCTTTCTTTTTTTTGTTTAAACTCAAGCTTAAAAAAAATTTATATATTTGTAGACGGACAGCATGCCTTTATTTATTTATTTTTTTATGTGGTGCTAAGAATAGAACCCAGTACCTCACACACGCTAGGCAAGTGCTCTGCCACTGAGCTACAGCCCCAGCCCTTTATTTTTTATTTTAAGTCTGGATTTCGCTAAATTATTGAGGCTGGATTCAAACATGCAATCCTCCTGCCTCAGCCTCCCAAGTTGCGAGGATTATAGGCATGTGCCACCACACCTGGCCAGAGCCTATTATTATTTTTTTAATTATTTATTTATTTATTTTCCGGGAGGACTCGGGACTGAAAAGTCAGGGGCACTCGACCACTGAGCCACATCCCCAGCCTTATTTTGTATTTTATTTAGAGACGGGGTCTCAATGAGTTGCTTAGTGCCTCGCCATTGCTGAAGCTGGCTTTGAACTTGTGATCCTCCTGCCTCATCCTCCTGAGCTGCTGGGATTACAGGTGTGTGCCACCATTCCCTATTAGCCTATTCTTAAGAGAGAGAGATCCTAGAGTCCACACGTACGGCATGGCACATAAGGACTCTGTCTAGACTGGAAGAACAGGAACAGCATTCCCGTCCTGCTCTGTGCTTCACCCTGCAACGCTCAGCTGACCCTTCTCATCTCTGTTCAGTCCACAGTGGACAGAGGGAGCCATAAGTTAAAACAAGACAATTTATCTTCTCCTTAATGATGTCAGCTGTGAAGGAAGCAATGAAAGCCAGGCACATCAGGGCAGATGTGTAGACCCAAGAGCTCTCTCCTGCAGTACAAGGGCCACTTAATTTCATTTTCTTCCTTGAGAATAGCTTAAACCCCCCATGTCTACAAATCCATTTCTGGTGGGAAGGTAAGAGAAAGAGATGTGCATACAGAGTCCCTCCAGCTGGCCTCCCCTCTGGGTGGTGAGAACAGATGTGTTCACTAAAGCAGAATAACACAAGGCCAGAGTGGGCTTCAGAATCTTCCTGTACCAAGTGGCTCTGTTTTTCCCAGGTCCAGTGAACCTGAACACGTATGGGCTCTTGACCATTGGCAACTTGAGGGCAGAATAGCCAGTGTAAACCACATGGGGAAGATCAAGTAAAATGGCACACTCTCCTGGCCAGCATGAGGACCAGCTCCAGACGACTAAGCAACATTTACAATGCTGACAATGTGCTGGGTGTGGTGATGCACACCTATGATCCCAGCTACTTGGGAGGCTGAGGCAGGAGGATGTCAAATTTTTCCCCAGCCTGAACAATTCAGTGAAACCCTGTTTCAAAATACAACTTAAAAAGGGCTGGGGATGTAGCTCAGTAGTATAGTGCTCTCCTAGCTTGCACAAGGCTCTAGGTTCAATCCCTAGCACTACAAAATAAATAAATTAATAAAAATAAAGATAATACAATGCTGGCAACATGCACAGAAGACAGCACAGCCATTCCAGGAACCCAGGCCATTTGCAGTCTTGTTGGCTTCAGTGCTTGCTCCCGTGCGTGTTATGGTTTCTAGTCCTGTGCTCGCTGCTTTATGATCCATTCTACCTCTTTTGTCTTATGTAGTTACAGCTCGAAGGGAAAGAGCAGACTAGACGGGGGCTTCTCTACCTGTTGTGTGGGCTCCTGGAGATGCTTTATAGCCACCAAACAAGTAAGAAGAGCCTCTTTCTCCTCTCCCATAGAACACGAAATAAATGCACCTTCCATTTTATCTAACAGGTTCCAGTTGAGATTTTGTTTGATAAAAGAGTTCCACTGCTCACTGCCCGGCCAGGTGATCTTTTTCTTTATTTGCGCTGCTGGGGATCAAAGCCAGGGGTACTCCACCACTGAGTCACATCCCCAGCCCCTTTTTATTTTTTATTATTATTATTTTTATTTTGAGACAGAATCTCATTAAGCTGCCCAGGCTGACCTTGAACTTGTGATGCTTCTGCCTCAACCTCCTGAGTCACTGGAGTTATAGGCATGTGCCACCATGCCCAGCACTGACTAGGTGATCTTTACAATAAGCTTTACAACCAATAGATTCTGAACCAAGATCCTATAAAATGGAAGGCAGAGCAGGTTACCTTCTCCAATCCAGGAGCTTTTTGCACCTCTGGTGACAGTAAGAGCCCCCATTCCTATCAAAGCCTTCCCTCCAGCTCTACTACCCTTCTTATTTTTCCCTTATGAATTCACTTTTAGGGCTGTTTTACTTACCTTCCACTCCCCCTTCTTCTTCACCTTCTTTATCACATCATGCATGATCTCTAAGGAGGGAGGGAAAAAAGGAGGGAGGGAGGGAGGGAGGGAGGGAGGTGGGGAGGCGGGGAGAGGGAGAGAGGGAGAGAGAGAGAGAGAGAGAGAGAGAGAGAGAAAGTCATTGTTACTTTGATTCCATACTTGCCTATTAGACTAGGTTATTTGCTCTTAGGCTTTGTTCTCAAATCCTATGATTACACCAATCTGTCAACTGAGTCAATCCACCCACCATAAAGAGAGTTCTCTTAATTCAGTGGTTCTCAAACTTTCTGGCCCAGGACTTCTTTATACTTTTAGAAACTGAGGCCCCCAGATAGTGTCTGTTTATGTGAGTAGATATCTATTGGCATTTGCCATATGAAGACTTAAACCGAAAAAGTTCAAAAATACTGATTCATTTAAAACAATAATAAACCCATTGTATGTTTAACAAATAGCATTTTAATGAATAGTAATAATATTTTCCACAATAAGAAATATTAGGGATAGCTGAGTGCAGTGGCACATGCCTGTAATCCCAGGGATTTAGGAGGCTAATCCCAGAGGATCCCAAATTCAAGGATATCTTCAGCAATTTAACCAGACCCTCAGCAACTTAGCAAGACCCTATCTCAAAATAAATAAATAAATAAATAAATAAATACAAAGAGATCTGGAAATGCAGCTTAGTGGTAGAGTGTCCCTGGGTTCAATCTTTAGTAACACATAAACTCAAAGAAAGAAAGAAATCTTATGGAGATTAGCAGTGTTTTGCATTTTTGCAGGCCTCCTTAATGTCTGGCTCCACAGGAGACAGCTGGATTCTCCTAGATGCTTTTGCAACCAATCTGTCCTGAATCATGTAGCATCTGGCAAATCCACTCTTAAGTGAAGAGAATGGAAAAGGAAGCTGGGCACAGTGGGTACACCTGTATCCCAGTGACTCCAAAGGCTAAGGCAGGAGGATCACAAGTTTGAGGCCAGACTCAGCAATTTAGTGAGAGCATGTCTCAAAATAAAAAACAAAATAAAATATAAAAGGACTAAGGATGTAGCTCAGTGGTATGGCACCCCTGGGTTTAATGCCCAGTAACAAGCTAACACCCACATACTCACTGCAGTAAACTTGAAAAACACAGAAAATTATAAAGAAAATACCATGCATTATTTAGATACTTAAAAACAATAATAAATAAAAATCATCTGTAATCCTGCCAATTTGAAATGCTAATTAACATTTTAGCTTATTTCTGATTAGGTTTTTCTGTGTGCTTTTACACAGTTAAGATCATGTTGTATATATAATTTTGTATTGTGTTTTTTTCACTTCACATGGTCATTTTCCTGCATTAATAAAAACGGTTCCTGGGGCTGGGGATGTGGCTCAAGCGGTAACGCGCTCGCCTGGCATGCGTGCGGCCCGGGTTCGATCCTCAGCATCACATACAGACAAAGATGTTGTGTCCGCCAAATACTAAAGAATAAATATTAAAAAATTCTCTCTCTCTCTCCCTCTTTCTCATTCTCTCTCACTCTTTCTTTAAAAGAAAAAAAAAAAAAAAAAAAAAAAAACGGTTCCTGCCTAATAGTCCATGGTTTAGTCAAGAATATTCCCAGTAGTGTTTTAAATTATGTCTCATGTTTCTGTAGTGAAAAATTGGAAACAAATATATCCAATATATTGTTAAGTGAATCAGGTTACATTTGTGCAATGGAATCCTATGTGTCCATCAGAAATAGCACAAGGGAAAACACACATTCCTGCATCCACTCATTCCCCAAACCCCTGTTGCATAACCACTGTTTGCCGCTCACTGTACCAGGAAGGAGTGATTAAGGTGCACTCAGCTCCCAGGGCCGCTGTGCAGTAGAGAAGCAGCACTGCATCAAGGCAGCAGTCGGAGCTCTGGAGAGTGAATAAGCACAGGCAGGACAGCTCTGGACAGGAGAGCAGCCACTCTGAGGAAGCCGGGCCTGACCAGAGACAGCAGCCGAGAGCTGGGGAAAGAAGCACCAAGCGCAAAGGCTTGAAGGGGGAAAAGGGATATTTTCTTGGAACTGAAATTGGCATTTTTTGGCTGAGGGAGGCCAGGTCAGACAGGGCCTCGGGCCTGACTTCATCTGAAGGGCGAGGGGAAGCCAGGAGGAAGGGAGATGAAGAAGCAGGAGGGAGGCTTGGGGCAGGCGGGGCAGGCGTGACTGGGCAGTGGACAGGGGTGAGCGGGGGTGGATGTGATGCTGACATCAGAGGTGAAGCCAGCAGGGCTGCTAGGTGCCCTGGAGGACGGGCAGAGAGAGAAACAAGGGTGGCTCCGAGATGTGGGGCTTAGGAAACCAATGGAGAGACATGTGGAGAGACGGAAGGGAGGAGAGTACCCAGAGTTCTATTTTGGTTGTTTTTAGACCGGGACGGCTAAGAGATATCAAGAGAAGACGTTGGGTAGGTAGTTGTAAGTATTTCTGAGACTTGGAAGAGTGACTTTGGCCGTAGTTAGAAACTGGGGAATAATCACCAAACAGGACAGGAGGTAAGGTTGGAGAAAACCCCTTGCTCTGATAGGATCAATAAGATGAGGGTGAAAACATGACCTTGTCCTTGATGAGCCTTTCAGTGAGACAATGAGGATGCAGACTAAAGGGGGGAGGAGAAAGAAGACAGGCCATCTCTACAAGTTTTGCTAAAAGGTTGCAGAGAACAACTAATTAGGAAAACTAATAAGATACTCAGAGATGTAAAAGCAAGGTAGGATCTTGTTTTTAAAGTTGTGAGATTAGAGGACTGGGGTTGTGGCTCAGAGTTAGAGCGCTCGCCTACCACGCATGAGGCACTGGGTTGGATCCTCAGCACCACATAAAAATAAAATAAAGATATTGTTATAACTAAAAATAAATATTTAAAAAGTCGTGAGATTATTTTTTATGAAACTAGCAATAAACCAAAAAAGAGGACAGAAAGAAAGACTGAAGTCCCCAAGAGGAAGAAGGGGTTGAATCTGAAATAGAAGAGACACTGACCTTGGTAGGAGGCAGGGGACCATGTGACACCCACACTGGTGGGAGGCAGGGGACCTGCAGATGGGCTCAGATAAGAGGTACTGCAGCATCATGAGGGGTTTTCCACACTGGAGATGAAGTTATCAGCTAAGGTAGGGGGTCGTATAGAAGATCTGAAGAAAGAAAGTTCTGGGCTGGGAATCCAGCTCAGTGATATAGCGCTTGCCTAACATGTGCAAGGCCCTGTCAATCTCCTGTACTGCCAAAGAAAGAAGGTACCAAATATCTTCCCAGAGACAGAGACAGTGAATTCACTATGTTCTAGCATTTCTGGACAGTTCTTTTGATTATGTATTTATTTATTTACTGGGGATTTAACTCAGGGCCTTGCATGTGCTAGGCATTTCTGGATAGTTTTAAGGAATAATTTCAGGTTCGTAATTATGATTTAAAGTGAAACCAGTCAGTTTAATTATGCAGGTTTGCTTTTTCCTCCCCAACAATGCCTAACTGTCCATATCAAAAAGGAACAGGCACTTTATTTCTGTTAAGGTTAGGGTTTTCTTGGGTAAGAACAACAGAGGGAGAAAACGTGCAAGCTCTATGGCTACAGGAGGGAAATCAGGCTCCAACTATTTCCTTTAAAAGCAGACACACGGTGGGGGGGAGGCGGGTTGTGGTTCAGTGGTAGAGCGCTCGCTTAAATAATTAAATAAAATAAAGGTACTGTGTCCAACTACAACCAAAAAAAAAAAAAAAAAAAAAAAGCAGACATACATAGGACAATTAGAAAACTTATACCACAATGTTTTGTTTTGTTTTGGTACTTGGGACTGAATGTAGGGGGACTCGACCACTGAGCCACATCCCCAGCCCTATTTTGTATTTTATTTAGAGACAGGGTTTCACTGAGTTGCTTAGTGCCTGGCTTATGTTGAGGCTGGCTTTGAACTCACGATCCTACTGCCTCAGCCTCCCAAGCTGCTGGGATTACAGGTGTGTGCCACTGCGCCCGGCCCATAATGTAATTTTTGTGAAGTAATATTAATATAAATTTTGTGAAGTAAATATTATATTATTTTGTGAAGTAATATTATTAATTATTAATTAATAATTAATCTTCAGTTGCCAATTTGTACCTTCCAATATCCCAAGCTTTCTGCATACAAAAAAAGCTCTGGATAATGTGTCAGTGAACATCTTTGTCCCCAGGGTTCTTCTTTGCACAGATCTGTCAGAAGAACTTTCTGTGCATGGAATAAACGCATGAAAAGTCTAAATGTTCTGGGATTCTGATAAACACTGCCACATTTTTTTCCAAAAACATAACACACTCTCACCAGTATTGTATGATTCTCCAGGTTAACTACTAACCTATACAATAATTCCTTGAGGTTTGTCTGTTTTAATTTCTGCTACTATGAAAGCAGAAATGGCATAGTTCTTAGTCTTTAATTTTCTTTTTGTGGTATTAGGAATTGCATTCAGGATCTTGCGTATGCTAGGCAAGTGCTCTACCCCTGAGCTATATCATCAGCCTTCTCTGTCTGACTTTATTTGAACTTATTTTATTACTGAGGGTGTGTGTGTGTGTGTGTGTGTGTGTGTGTGTGTGTATACACTAAAAATTAAATGCACTAGAAAAATATTTTGCTCAAGACATCTTCTGATTGGGGAAGGCAGAGATATAATCAGAAAATCAAACCAAGTACCACAAGTAATAAAAGACATAAATAACTGCTGCAGCTGTAATTCTTCCTACAAAGTTATTTCCTTTCCAAAATTCTAAGAGTATATATTTGTCCTGGGTATTATTAACAGCCAATTCTAACCCTGCCCTACATTTTTTTAAATCCTATACCAAAAAGGAAACAAGGATTAGAGACCATTTTAGCATTAAGAATCAAGTTGCCTGAGCTACCTTCTCCCATATAATCCCTGGCCATCACATTCCCTCTCCTTCCTACATCCTCTTTATGTGAAGAAAAACAACAGAGCTTTCTGCAGCTGCTCCAGACAAGAGGCCCAATTTCTGCACACCAAACCATGTGCCTCTACAGCCTCCTCTCCCACCCACCTGGTTGACACATATGTGTTTGAAGATTCAGGGGCAGCTTCTATCTCTCCGTAATAAGGAAGACCAAGACCCTGTTGGACCCTGCTTCCTTCTTGGCCAAGAGGAAGGAAAGTAAGTCCTTCTCTACCACATCCTCCAGGTCCTGTGATTCTGAACTCAGCACACCCCTCCCCAGTCCTGAGAGACACAGCAGGGTGGTCTGAGGTTACCTAAGACATCTTCAGATGCACCCAACATCACAACTGGAGTCCCCAAGACAGGATCTAGGACCACTGCAGGGTCCACTCGAGGCCTGTGGCACCCCAAAAACCTCACCCTTATGGCCCAGGGAGTCAATACAACCACCCAGCACTGTGCCGCGTGCCAAATGCCTTGAGCCCAGGGCATGCCAAAACACCTGAAACAGCAGGACTGATACTAGATGAACTGGAAGCTTAGGAACAGCACCGTTCAAGTCATCAAAACCAAGGACACCCAGACTCAATGGCTGCAATCCCAGCAGCTCAGGAGGCTGAGGGAGGAGGATTGCAAGTTTGAAGCCAGCCTCATAAAAATGAGGTACTAAGCAACTCAGTGAAGCCCTGTCTCTAAATAAAATACAAAATTAGGGCTGGGGATGTGGTTCAGTGGTTGAGTACCCCTGAGTTCAATCCCTTGTACCAAAAAAAAAAAAAAAAGGACAAGTCAAATATTCTGGACTCTGAAGCCCCGGAGGGTCCTACTGGCCAGACCAGCGAAGGGTAGGGGTGGGGGTCTCCTTTTGCTGAAGGAAGTAAGGCAGTTCAACCCTAGGCCACAACTCCCTTTATCTCTTACCACCAAAGGGCAGTGAGGTTCCTGCTGCGATGGTGGGAGTTCTACACGATGCTCTCTTCAATGAACCCAGTGGGGTGAGGGTGCAAGGGGGCTCCCCAGGCAAAGTCACCACACCCCTCAAGATTAATAAAAAATGGTCTGGACAAACAGGGTTAAAAATTCAGGTTTAGGCATTTGCTGACTGTGTGTCCTCGGGCAATTTTTTACTATTTTTTTCTTTTTCTGCAGTGTGGAGCATATGACCAAGCACTCTGCCACTGAGCTATATCCCCAGCCCTGGGCAAATATAAAACCTTTTAAGCTTAAGTTTTCCATTTGCAAAACTTAGGTTATTTTAATGGCCTATTATAAAGATTACATGAGATAAAATGCCTAAGATGGCACTAGGTGTCTGTTGTGATGCCACCATCAAAGCATATTATTCATACAAAGAAATAAGAAAATTATGAAACATTACTTCCACCAATCAAGATTTTAAATATAACAAAAATTTTCTTAAAAGAAGATTACATACAGTTTTGCCAGGTGTGGTGGCACATGCCTGTAACCCCAGCAGCCCAACAGGTTAAGGGAGGGGGATTTCATGTTCAAAGGCAGCCTCAGCAACTTGGCGAGGCCCTAAGCAACTTAGCAAGACTCTGTCTCAAAATTAAAAAATAAAAAGGTATGGTGATGTAGCTCAGTGGTTAAGTGTCCCTGGGATCAATCCCTGGTACAAAATAAATAAATAAAATACAGTTTTAAAATAATCGCAAAAACATTCTGATAGCAAACAATGAATATTTAATAAAAAGTTTAAACTTTCTGTGATCTGTAATAAACAGGTGAATACATTTTAGAGTGATGGAACTTCAGCACCAATGTATATAAATCCTAAATGTAAAAATAAAATGAAAATGAGGACCCTCATCCCCATTCCAAGGGGACAGAGGAACCCCTGGCTATGTAGAAGGAAGTGTTCAGTTGAACCACAGCAGAAGCCCACGGAAAGTAAAAGATCTTTAATGTCACCTGTCACACACGTAGGGTTACATTATTTAATACTGCTCTAAAAATTCACTTAAGAACACAAAATAAGAATGGCCAGGCACAGAAGCTCACTCCTGTAATCCCAGCAACTCAGGAGACTGAGGCAAGAAAGTCATAGATTTAAGGCCAGCCTCACGAACTTAGTGAGACTGACTCAAAACAAAAATGAAAAGGGGCTAAGGGTGTGGCTCAGTGATACAGCACCCCTGGCTTTAATCCTGGGTACCAAACTAAATTACATATATATGCATTTACATATATATGTAATGTATATAATATACATAATGCACTGTTATCCTCTCTGTAAAAGATGGCTGCTGCTGCTTTGACCTTCTAAGAAAGGATCCAGTGAGTTCCAATTTCTTATTCCTTCTCCATGGAGTTTGTAATATATGTCTCCTATTTTCCAGTTTGTTTCTCTGCATGCAATATTTATGTGTGGGGGTGTGGGCCTAGGGATCCCACCCAGGGCCTTGTGCATGCCAGGCAAGCGCTCCACCTCTGAGCTACCCCCTAGTCCTCAGCATACAGCTTTTTTCATCCACTCGACAGTAGTTACTGAACACCTCCAGTGTGCCAGACACTCTTCCTGACATCAAAAAGCCCACAGTGGACAAGCTCAACAAAATGCCCATCTTGAGGCGCTCACTACTTGAGCATGAAGGGGAGGGACAGTCAACAATCACAAAGGTATAAACAAAAATCATCTCAGAGAGTGATCAGTGCTCAAGGGAATTAAAAAGTTTAACCACTAGAGTGGGATGGAGGTTTGGGAGAAGGTCCTCTAAGGAGGTGACAAGGAGGTAACAACCAACCCTTGAGGATCTGGGGGGATAGAGTTTTCCAGGAATAGGAAAGGGAGGTACACAGTCTCCAACTGAGATCAAGGATTCTGATTCAGTCGAGGAATAGAGAGAGGGGAGTCGCACGGGTAGGTGGGTGGAGCAAACAGATGGCCCGGGGTCTCCATCAGTCTGGAAAGCAGTAAGTACCCCTGAAGGCTCCTACTAGCCACTGGCTGCATTCTGCTCCTAGAACACTGAGCCCATTCGCTCCCCCTGCCCTCCCAGTGCCCTGGGCCCACCCCATCTCTGGCATCCCACCTACAATGCTGACCTGGCAAATGCCTGCAGAATGGATGGTCGCTCTGGGGGCGTGGCTGCGCAGAGCTTCCAGAGCACGAAAGGAACAGATCTGCCCAAGGCACAGGGTGGTGATTCACCCAGGCCCTTCCATAGCACCCACACACCTGGCCCCCAAGAGCCTACAGTTCAAGGAGAGCTGCTCCAAAAAGGCCTCAGAGGGCTTCCACGAGGACAGCTGGGGAGAGACACCTCTTTATGTTTGAAGAACATGACAGGCACACATGGCTAATCTGGCCAGTACAAGTTCATAAACCAGATGGACTAGGACAAACTCTCCCTCACCGCATTGCAGTGTGGGGCTGTGTGAAGGTATTGACAGACATAGACGCTCAGAGAGAAAATGTCTGCCGCTTAGAAATTCTCCATACTAATTTGGTAGGGTTTGGTTTTGTTTTGTTTGTTTTATGGCTCTGTTTTGCTTTTGTTTGGTTTTGGTGCAGGGGAACAAACCCAGGTCCTCATGCATGCTAAGCATATGATCTTACACTGATCTACACCCTCAGCCCCTACATACTATTTTTTTAACCACTATCTGATTAAGATATCACAATCATTCAAAATGCTTTTCAAAGTTCACATTTTTAAAAAAATTCAATCAAGGGCTGGGGATATGGCTCAAGCAGTAGCATGCTTGCCTGGCATGTGTGCGGCCCGGGTTTGATCCTCAGCACCACATACAAACAAAGATGTTGTGTCTGCCAATAACTAAAAAATAAATATTAAAAAAAAATTCAATCGATAATCCAATGTCAATAAGAATAAAAATCACTCATAATAATAGTAACATCTAAAAATTTACTGAAGATTTACTGGATGGGAGAAATTTTCTCATATGTTTTTTATTTTTTATTTTTTGAGAGAGAGAGAGAGATAATTTTTTTTTTTTTATGTTTATTTTAGTTCTTGGCGGACACAACATCTTTGTATGTGGTGCTGAATATCGAACCTGGGCCGCATGCATGCCAGGCGAGTGCGCTACTGCTTGAGCCACATCCCCAGCCCCACTCATATGCTTTTTAAAATATACATATATTTATTTATTTATGTGGTGCTGAGGATCGAATCCAGTGCCTCACATGTGCCCAGGCAAGTGCTCCACCACTGAGCAGCCCCACTGAGCAGCCCACCCTCCTCATACACTTCTTAAATATCATCTTCTTTGAAGCTCACAGTGATTTTCGGAGACTGCACATAATAATCACCCTCATTCTGCTCAGTAGACACTGAGGCCCAGGGAAGTGAGATGTCTAGCAATTGCAACAAAATGCACATGCAAGATTTAAAAACTATATAAATCAATTTATTTACCTCAAAGAACTTACAGTCCAGGTAGGGGAAACAAGACATCACCAAAAAAAAAAAAAAAAGAATCATTAGGATGCTCAGGCACTGATGGCAGAGATGTAAAAGGGTACAGCTGCTATGGAAAACAGTCAGGCAGTTCCTCAGATGGTTAAACATAGTTACCACCTGATTCAGCAATTCCTAGTTATAATATCCAAAGGAAATTAAAAGATACATCTACACATACTTGAAAGTACACAGTAGCTGTATACATAGTGGCAAAAAAAAAAAAAAATAGGAATAACCCAACTGTCCATCAACTGATGAGTGGATAAATAAATATAGTATATCCATATGAGGGAATACTATTCAGTCATAAAAACGAATGAAGTACATGTTATAACATGGATAAACCTTTAACACTTGCTAAGTCAAAGAAGTCAGTCACAAAGGATTTCGTAGGATATGATTTCATTTATATGAAATATGCAAAATAGGCAAATCCATAGAGCTAGGAAGTGGATTAATAGTAATCTAGGCTGGGGTTAGGAGGATTAGGGGTGACATCCAAGGAATATTCTTTCTTGGAGTAACAAAAATATTCTAAAAATTTACTGTGATGATGATGGACATACAATTGCATGAATATCCTAAAGCCATTAAGTTGTACACATCAAATGGGTGAATGTCATGGAATGTGAATTATATCCATAAAACTGTTTAGAAAAACAATTTCTAAAATTATAAACTTTTAGATGAAAACTTCAAAATCACATAACAGGTTTGGGGCTGTAGCTCAGTGGTAGAGCAGTTGCCTGGCATGAGTGAGGCACTGGGTTGGATCCTCAGCACTGCATAAAAAACAATAAGTAAAGGTATTAAAGCCAATGCTTTTTTAAAAAAATCACATAAAAAGCAGTTTCGCTTAATATGAAACTATTTATCTTAAGAAAGGTACCCAGGCTTATCCCTATAAAATATCAGTTATCTAAAACTATAATTTACTATTTGCATCTAAATCATGTTTTGCAAATGTAAGAGACCAAAATAGAGACCACAAATTGTCAGCCACAGGGCAAGAACAGAGTACCATCCTGGAACTGCTAAGTGAACACTGCTTAGCCCAGTTATAATCTGAGAAACTTCAGTTTGATTTTTGGATGGTGAAGAGTGGGGAGAAAAGGAGAGGACCTGATGACTGGACAACATCGTAAGCTTTAAAACATACAGAGATGGTTCACAATGGCTTGATTCCGTTGCCCTGGGAAGCACACCCAGAGATTGCGTAAGATTCAAATGTTCAAGGTTATGACATCCAAAAATTGGGCCACTGCCAACACGAGAAGAGTGCATGATGGTAAATGCCTGACTTCCGAGAAAAAAGATCCTAACCTCAGACCCACAAAGATGCTGGGTAGAGTTACAGAAATGACCTCACTCTCTCTTCCAAAGGAGATCCTCATCTTTTATCTTCTTTTCCCTTTTCATAAGGTTGAGAAAAAGGTTAAGAAGCTAGAAAATCACTAAGCAAAGCCTCATGAACCTTGAAACTTTGATTAGTAAAAAGGGAATCTAAAACTGGGTACAATGGAGATGGGAAACAGGAATTCCTCACATCCTTTAGAGGCACCGGTCTGCTCTCTTAGTTCTAAAGGAGAGCTGTTACTGGGGCTGGGGTGTAGCTCAGTAACAGGATGTGTATAGCATGCATGAGGTTCTGGGTTTAATCCCAGTACACACACACACACACACAAAAAAAAAAAAAAAAAAAAAGGAAAACAGCCAGGCCTGATAGCACACACCTGTAATCCCAGCAGCTTAGGAGGGTGAGGCAGGAGGATCACAAGTTCAAGGCCAGCCTGGGCAACTTAACAAGACCCTAAGCAACTTAGCCAAACCCTGTCTCAAAATTTAAAAAGGCTGGGGATTAGTTCAGTAGTAACACACTTCTAGGTTCAAACCCCAGTACCAAAAAAATGAGAAAAAAAAAAAAAAAGACACTGCCCTTTATATTACCAACAGCAGCTGACAGCATCTGCTGAGGTCCCACCTAACAGCCTGTAGGTTTCTCGGCAAACAGCCCACACTCCTTCGAGCAGGCTCTAGGGCTGCAGCAATTCCTTCCTGAGCTGCAGAACCTGGTGTACAGGCATCTTGAGAGTGGCAGGAACCCAAGGTAAGGCAGGTGTCTAAAATTGGTAGATGTCACATCTAATGGCTCCAAATTATCTTGGATGAAGTTTCCCAAGGACCAAAGGGTTAAGGAAAATGCACTTTGAAGATGGAGGAAAAAAATGAAGTGCTTCATGTAATCCCGGAAACCCAGCAGATGAGGGAGCCTGCTGGTTTTTAACAAGGAGTGAAAATGCCCCCAGGTGACTCTCAGCCCTGTCTGAGTAACTTTTGACTGGCACAGCTGGGGGACTACAGCATCTAATAGGCAGAGGCCAGGATGCTGCTAAACATCCTACAGGCTCATCAGGCCCCAAATATCAATAATGCCACAGCTGAGAGACCCCAATCTAGTTGGAAGGAAACTGAGCCCAAGAGAGATAAGAGACTTGTCCATGACCGTGGTGATGGGAGTCGTTTTATTTTCAAGACCAGGATTTTTAACCAAACCAACCTATTCTGCTCTAACATTTAAAGTGCTTTAGGTCTATGGATCTGAGCTATTAGAAAATGTTCAGTCCCATGCATCATGACAAGGCCCACAGTTCAAGCCCCCTCTGGAAACTTCAATACAGCCATTCGATAGGTGTCAATATAACACAAGAGACTCAATGAAGCTTCCAGAAGGCAGGAAGTGTCCCCTACACACACACACACACACACACACACACACACACACACACACATCCAGTTTAAGGAGAGCTATTTCCTCTTCCAAATTCACAGAACTGGTTACAATAAGATACCAGGAAAAGAAAACATCCTGCTGGGGCTGGGGTTTGGTCCCAGGATCAAGCAGGAAGAAGGTGGAGCTAGAAAAATGCTGAGGATACAAAGAGAAAGGCCTGAGTGGACACTCGTTGTTGAATGTGCAGGCGGGTGACGTAATAGAGAACCATTCTGCTGCTTATGATTTAATACAGGTTTCTTGGTTCTGCAGCACTGTTATTTCCTGTGATCTACCTCCTTGGCCCAGCAAGCCTACTGCCACCTCATTCTGTCACTGCACATTTCCTCATTTGGGCTCTTGGTTCCTGACTTCTGTTTGAGAGTGCTCAGACTGTCTGCTCTTAGGGATCATCTTCCCCTGAGCCTTTGCAATGCTTTTTTCCCCATAGAAGTTTTACAAATCTCCCATGTAGATTTTCCTCTGTCTCTTCTGCTTAAAATCACCTAGGTGAGGCAGTTCTTTGAAGCCCTTCCCCGTGCACCTGTGCGAGTTTGAATATTCTGCCAGAACATAGGCGAAGGCTCTGTGCCAGATAGTTCTTGCTGCCTGCCCGCAGCTGCGGGACAGATAGGTGGCAGAGACTGACAGGGAATTCAGCTCTCTGCTCTGTGTTACTGAGCTAAAGGCCATGGCCCTGTTGAGGGAGTACACTGGGGTCCAGGAGGGTATGACGAGCCCAGTTATAAGCAGCAGCCTCCAGCTCCATTTGATCCCCTGCTTCGGAGTGAGCTGAGAAGCTAGCCAGTATGAAACTCCCAGATCTGGGGTATCCCAGATATTTGTTTTTAACCTCTGTCTCTCTTTGGTCAGGCTTTTGTTTGCTGCCCAGTCATCCCTAGCAGGCTCAGAGACCGTTTCCTCTCTCTCCCTCTCTCAGTGGTCTGGGCTGCTGAGCGGCTCATCTGCAGCATTAGGAACCTAGGGTGTGGTGGTCTTCCGCCTTAGGCTGGTGGCCACTCCCTGCCTTCCTTCCTGGAATGCGTTCTTATAAATGATCAAGTCTTATTTTTAGATTCTGAGTCTGTGGTCTTGTTTTCCACAAAAGATGTGTGGTAACTGACTTAGCAAGGTGCTAAACAACTCAGTGAGGCCCTGTCTCTAGATAAAATACAAAATAGGGCTGGGGATGTGGCTCAGTGGTCGAGTGTCCCCAAGTTCAATTCCAGATACACCCCATAAAAACAAAACAAAAAAACTACTGGGAATTTTTAAAGACCATGAGAACAGAAATGAAAAATGATAGACAGTAAAGTAATGTTGAGGAACTCTACTATAAAACACAGCAAAAATTCAGATAGATAAAAGATTTAAAAATTAGAAGACCAGTCCATGAGGTCCAGCATCTGAGGGATAGGAATTCTATAAAGAGAAAACTAAGGGAGGAAATCATTAGGGAAGTCATTTAAGATGCTTTCCCAGCCAGGCATGGTGGCATTGCCTGTAATCCCAGCAGTTCAGGAGGCTGAGGCAGGAGGATCACAAGTTCAAAGCCAGCTTCAGCAACTTAGCAAGGCCCTAAGCAACATAATGAGACCCTGTCTCAAAATAAAAAATAAACAGGCTGGGGATTTGGCTCAGTGATTAAGCACCCCTGGGTTCAATCTCTGGTACAAAAACAAACACAAAAACTTTTCCAGTAGGTAATCCATCCTAAGATTCTTTAAGAGAAAGCTAACTGGAAAACACAGAACCACAGGGTTGCCTCCTCTGAAAATCCTGAAGCAGCATGACTTCCTCAAGCATAATGAGTCTGCAGGCTGAGGAATTTTAAAATGCTGTGCCTCATGGTAGTCTATTGCTAAAATCCATAACCAACACGCAGTGTGGAAAGAACCTCTTATTCAACTCCCATGTTTTATCTTCCTCAAATCCCTAGCAACTAGCACCAGCAACACGGATATATCCAAGACCAGAGTGCTGCCCGGACCATACCAAAGCTCAAAAGAAACTGAGCGAAGAGGTTAACAAGCCTAGCTTCACTAGGTTACTCCCAACCTACAAATTCTTCCATCTTGCCTCCTGGGCTGCCAAACTGTAGCAGCTTTATTCCTACTGTCATTCAAAGAAGTTCATGAGGATCAAATCTGCAGCTGGATTAGAATCAAATCTGCAGCTGGATTAGAATCAACTAGAAAATCCTAGGTGCATCTAAGCACAGTAGAAGCAGACTTTGTGTCCCACTAATGCAATCCTTCTTGTGGCTTAAACTTGTCCTTGTGAACCTATGCTTGTGTGAAACATGAGAATAAAGCTATCTGTCCCAGGAGTCACAGAGAAGGAAAAAATCTGCCACAGCTTGTCTTCCTGCTCTGAGAGTCCAGACTGCAGGCTTATAAGATTCCTTCCAAAGCCAAGTTTCCACAATTTGATACCATCTGAACACAGCATAAAACCCAAATCCTCATAGTTCTGCATTATGACCAACTATGACATTTCTGCATTTTCTTCTCCAAATGATCAGGAGCAGTCAGGCATAGTGGTACATGCCTATAATCCCAGAGAGTGGGGAGGCTGAGGCAGGAGGATTGCAAGTTTAGATCAGCCTCAGCAATTTAGTGAGGCCCTAAGCAACTTAACAAGAACTTGTCTCAAAATAAAAATTTTTTAAAAGGGCTAGGGATATGGCTCAGTGGTTAAGCATCCCTGGTTTAACCTTTGGTGCAAAAAATAATTTTTTTTATTTAATAAAAATAAAAAGGACTGGGGATGTAGCTCAGTGGTAAAACATCCCTGGGTTACTTTAATAAGACACAAGAAAGTGGGCTGGGGAGGTGGCTCAATTAGTAGAACACTTGCCTGTATACACAAGGCTTTGGGTTTAATCCTAGGAGAGGAAAACTCTTGAAACATTTTCAGCTGCCTGGCCTCTCAACCTGGAAAGCTCAGTCATCCTGAGCTGAAGACTCTCTGCAAGACCAAGGTCCCTGAGTCAATCAGAGGGGCTGTGAGTCACAAATCACATTACCCAGTTAGATCCACCTTCCTGCTCATATTCCCAAGTCTGCTGGCTGCTCCTGCTGGGCCCATCCGGTCAATGTCAGTATCACTCTCTTTTCTCTTCACTCTCCACCCTCCCCTTGACTGACCTACCCCCACTTCAGGGTCAGATGACTCCTCTGCCCGGCCCTCTTAGCATTTCCCCACAGACAGTTCAGAGACCTATAGAAGCTGATCTCCCTCCAGTCCTGTTTCTTTTCCTGCCCTTCATCCCCCAGCGAATGGCATGACCTTCAGATTGGCTGCCTGGCCAGAAAACTGGGATTCTTCCCCAATACCCACCTCTCCCCTCATCTTTCACATCCAATCACTATGACCTTCCAACACCCTAAGACTTCTTCCAGCCTACCTCCTTCTCCCTGTCCTGTGTGCTGGTGCTCAGTCCCTGACACAGGTCAGCATCCTGGTCACCATTAACCCAGCCTGGACCCCCTACAACTGCCTAGCTCACTGCCTCCTGTCCAATCTCCACACAACAACCAGGGAGCTTGTTAAACTGAACTCTAACCGCGTCTCTCCCTGACTTCATACCCTCAGTGGATCCCCTGGCTCCTGACCAAAGATGAAAGATCCCAGGGCTAGTGGCCTATAATCTCAGTAGCTCAGGAGGCTGAGGCAGGAAGATCACAAGTTCAAAGCCAGCCTCAGAAACTTAACAAGACCCTGAGGCCCTAAGCAACTTAACAAGACCCTGTCTCTAAATAAAATATTTTAAAAATGACCGAGCCAGATGCGGCTTAGTTTAAATGCTCCTGGATTCTATCCCTTGTACCAAAAAAAGAAAAAAGAGAAAAGGAAAGCAGCTTTCCAGTTTCTCTCTGCCAGCTCCCTTCCCAACCCCAGCCAGAAGGAACTTCGTACCCTCTAGGCCTCCCTAACTTCCTAAAGACCCCAACATCACCTGTAGTGCCCTATCAAGGCAGGGCAGCCAGGACAGGTTCCCACCGTGTTACCCCTGCCCATCTGGACCAGGTCTGCTGACCTACCATAACCTACACAGTGGTTGAATGAAAGAAAGCCCCTGTTCCAGGGTCCCTCCAAGGCCTGCTGGGGTGGAAACTAGCCAAGCTCCATGGTATTAAAGTTCTCTGAATCTGTACCTTAGCAGCTAGGCTCCAAGGGTTTTTAAAAATTCTTTTTTATTTCTTTAAAAATTTTCTCCATCTTTCTCTACATTTTTTTTCTTCCCAAGAATAAAAGAGCTTTTTTCTAGTATGTTTGGCAAATACTTAATATCTCATTTACTTACTACAAGGTCAGCTCTTAAATCAAATTCATTAGTTGTTATTTAAAGCCAAATATCAGTGGCATTCAAGAAACAGAAAGGAATGATTTGAGCAATTTAAGCTGTAGGTAGTTACTCTACCCACAGAGCCCAGAGGTGTACATCGGGGTGAGGCAGACCAGTGTCTATCTTAGTACACTGCTTTGTGCTAAGCTTACAAACAACAAAAAAAGATTCACCAGAGTGGGGGCAGTCGGCGGTTGTCTAATGATTAGACACACTCCTTTTAAAAGTGCAAGTGATCCCTTTTCTTGACTCTTCTATGATTTACTTAATACCCTGAGCAGAGAAGCTGATCTCTGTAACTACATCTGTACAATAATAACCCCTTATGTTGGCTCCTTATTGTTTTCCAAGCAATGTTTTGAATATGACTTAAAATAATTCTGTGATACTTGGACTAGAATTTCCAATTTAAAAAGAGGTGGATAACAAGACCAGGTCACCCAGCCTCCAAAAGTAAGAACCAACTGTCCCTGGGTGTTCTGACTTCAAATCTAAAACTTTTCCCACTGTCCAATAATGTTCCCCGCTTATTTAAGGATCTTTCCCACCCCCAATTAAAAAAAAAAAAAAAAAAGGCACAGAAAGAAAGTAAAACTCACATTTGCTGAAATGAAAGTGGAATCTTGGACACTTCCCCTTAAGGTTACCAATGCCCTGCACAGGAGGCGATGAAGGGGAGGACCAAGGGGGGATTCCCCAAGCACTTCCAGGGCAAGCACAGGACTACAGTGCAAAATTTATAGCTGCTGAGTTGCAAGAAAGGACTACAAAATTTATAACCACCACCGAATAAAAGTTACTTCAATAGCTGCCAAACACCTTTTGTCTCAAGCGCTGTGTGCCCAGAAAGTGTTAGGAAAACTTTCAGTGTACACTCACTAAGCTCTTGCTGGACCCAGGGGCATGTGCATGCACTGTCACATCTGATGTGACACAGGGATGATACTTGAGCCCTAACCCACCTCTGGGGGGAATTCTGTTCCAATTTAGACTACTAGTCATCCTACTTCAAGAGTGACATCCAGCTGGGTGCAGTGGTGCATACCTGTAATCCCAGCAGCATAGGAAGCTAAGGCAGGAAGAGCACAAGTTTGAGGCCACCCTCAGCCACTTAGTGAGGCTCTAAAGAACTTAGCCAGACCTTATCTCAACATAAAGAATAAAAAGGGCTGGAGATGTGGCTCAGTGGTAAAGCACTCCCAGGTTCAAACCCCGGTAGGGATGGGTGGAAGATGTGAAAAAGATTTCAGAAAGAAAGTGTTCACTCCAAATACTTACTGAGTGCCTACGATGTACCAGTGGTGGTCTAGTACAGGAAACACCTGAACAGAACAGCGACCAAAACTAAGGTTGTGACCTCATGGAGCTTACATTAGCTGGTGGACAAGAAAATAAACAAATAAAGCAGTACCTATAAAATATCAGATAATGGCAAGTGACAATTCAGCATGGTAAAGAAGTTAGGAAATTCTAGGAGAAAGTTTCCATTTCCTATGATAAAGGTGTCATTTTAAATCAATGAGCAAAGGAAGAAAAGCCATCATATGATATTTAGATAACTGGCTGATTTTAGTGGGAAAAATAAGTTTATTTCTTTACTTCTCACAGAATAAATTCCACAGGAATCAAACAAAATGATAAAGGTAACAAGATAACATTGACACTTCTCCTTACATTTCTGGGTGACAGCTTTCCAAACATCATTAGAAAACATTAAGGGAAAGGCTGACAGACACAACTACTTCTACTCAGTAAAAACAACAAAAACCAAATTTAAAGACAAACTTGAAAAATATATGCAACGCATACCAATAGGCCACTGGCGTGGTAGTGCACGCCAGGAATCCCTGTGTCTGGGGAAGTTGAAACAGGAGATCACAAGTTGGAGGCCAGCCTAGGCAACTTAGCAAGACCCTGTCTCAAAATTAAAAAGAAAAAGGGCTGGACATGTGGCTCAGGGATGAGAGCACCCCTGAGATCAATCCCCAGTATCTCTAAAAAAAAATTAAAATAATCTATCTAAAACGAAGACCCACTTTCCTATCTATCTACCTGTTAAGGTCTTTGAATCCATTTTTTAAAAACACCAAATAGAGGGGCTGGGGTTGTGGCTCAGTGGTAGAGCGCTTGCCTACCATGTGTGAGGCACTGGTTCGATTCTCAGCACTGCATATAAATAAATAAAGGTCCATCAACAACTAATAAAATATATTTTTAAAAAAACCCACCAAATAGAAAAATAGTCGAAGGACATGTTAGTTATCTATTGCTATATAACAAATTCTCCCAAGACCTAAGATTCTGAGGGCCAGGAGTCCTAAGCAGCATGACTGGGTAGTCCTGCTCAGGGTCTCAAGTGAGGTCACCACTGTCCAGTTATCCACCAGTTGCAGGTATCTCAAGAGGGCTGAAGAATCCATTCCCAGGCTCACTCCTGTTGTTGGAGCCTGTTGTCTTGCTGACCTTAGTTCCTTGCCACATGAGCTGCCACAGGCTGCTCACAGGAGGCACCCACTCCTCAGAGCAAGCAAAGTGGCAAAGATGTGCAAGAATGGCTGTGTCTTTATAGCCTGGTCTAGAAGTGACATATCATCACTTCGTGGGAGGGGATTACACAGGTGTGTAAGTACCAGAGGCCATTCTGGGAGCTGCCACCCCAGAACAGGAACAAGAGCTCCTACACCAGGGCTGGGAGGAAGCAAGAGAGGCAGAGGGAAACAGCAGTGGACATTAAGGGACGTTAGTCACTGTCCACACCTCTATAATACTCGATTGAACGACTTTTAATTTACAATGAGCTCTATTTTTATAACTTTGAGAAACAAGTTTTTAAAAAATATTTATTAAGAAAAAAACAGGGCTGGGGTTGTGGCTCAGTGGTATAGCGCTCACCTAGCATGCACAAGGCACTGGGTTCGATCCTCAGCACCACATAAATGTAAAATAAGGATACTGTATACACCTAAAATTTAATATTAACAAAAAAAGGAAAAAAACAGCTGGGAGAGGTGGCTCATGCCTGTAATCCCAGCAATTTGGGAGACTGAGGCAAGAGGATTGCAAGTTCAAGGCTAGTCTGGGCACTTTAAAAAAAACCCTGACTCAGAATAAAAAATAAAAAGGCCTGGGTATGTAGCTTAATGATAGAGCAGCCCTGGGTTCAATCCCCAGGATAGAAAGGTAAGGAAAGCAAGCAAGAGCACAAGCATAGGCTGCACCTCTGGCTCCTGCAGGGGCACACCAGGAGCTCCGCAGCAGACACCATTCCCTTAAGACATCATTCCTAATGCTTAGGTCCTAAGTGGACCTAATTATCCTTACTTTTATCAATGAAGAAACTGAGGCACAGAGAGATTAAGTCACTTAGAATACACATTAGTGGTAAGGCTACAATTCAAACCCAGGGTTCCCTGGCTCCAAAAGGCTGAACTCTTTGCTAGGTCCCTGGATTCCCTCTGTAAACACTGGAGGGAGGAAGGCACCAATGCCCAGAGCACAAGGAGACATTCAAAATAAGTGGCTGCTGGGCTAAAGAACTGCTGCCAACCAAATTAATAGAACTGTTCCTGTGCAGTTAGGTTCTCCCCTCCTGTTCATCCACCCTTCCCACTTTCCACTTCACTTCCAAACCAATTCAGGCCCTCTACAAGGTGGTATCAATATTAGCTGAGCTAAAGATTATGATCAATTGGTCTGAACTTCAAATCTGAATCTACAAACTACTGGTTTGCTTAAAATGAAACTGTAACAATAAAATTAAATCTGTCAATCACAGGTGCCCAGGGCAGTGCATTTAATGCTCACAACAATCCCATGATAAATGATCATCAGCCTTATTTTACATTGAGGAGAGGAGACAGAGGTCCAAAGAGTTCAGGGTGATTCCTCAAGGTTACACTCAATTGTTACAATGATAGGGTTCAACATATGCCAAACATTGCATAAGAGCTGTGGATATGTTAGCTGATTTAATGTTTATAATAATACAGGGAGAAAGGACCCATTTTAAATAAACACCTACTGGCAGGTGCACTGGCAGGAGCAACTCGGGAGGTGGAGGCAGGAGGATGCAAGTTCAAAGCCAGCCTCAGCAACTTAGCAAGACCCTGTCTCTGAATAAAATATAAAAAAGGCTGGAGAGGGCTAGGGTTATGGCTCAGTAGTAGAGCGCTTGCCCAACATGTATAAGGCATTGGGTTCAATCCTCAGCACCACATAAAAATAAATAAGAAAGGAAAGAAAGAAAGATGTTGAAGGTGGAGGGAGTGGTAGAGATGTGGATCAGTGGTTAAATGCCCCTGGGTTCAATTCTTGGTATCAAATTTAAAAACAAAACAAAACAAAACAAAAAACCCTACTGTGTATACTAAAATTTTATATACATTGCCTCTAATGTTCACAAGAGTCTTGCAAACTAAACACAATTATCTTAATTTTACAAATGCGTGAGTTCAGTTAACTTGCCCAAAATGATACAAATAAGTGATATCTTTCTGATTCCAAAGACCATGTTTTCACACATGGAACAAGGTAAATTTTTAAAAAGAAACTCAGGAATATAATACTATTTACTTATCTTAGAAAACTATCCTAGGTGTGGTTTTGGAGGGGAAAAATAATAATTTTCCTAGGAACTATATGAAGGTAGAATAGGTACAGGCAAAGGTGATATTTAAAATTCTTAATGAGGGGTAGGGATGTAGCTATGGTTTCAACCCTCAGCACCACAAAAGAATTAGATAAAGAAGAAATAAAGTAAAAATAGATGTAACATTCTTTTAATCCATGATGGTCTATTTCTCAATTATTTATGCTTCTTTTACTTCTTTTATCAGGGTTTTTAGTTTTCAACATACAGGTCTGAAACATATTATTAGATTTATATCTAAGGATGTTCGTTTGTTTGTTTTGGTTCTATTGTAGATGATACTCCCCCCACACCCCCACCCCCGTTGCTGGGGATCAAACCCAAGGCCTTGCACATGCTAAGCAAGTGCTCTACCACTGGGCTATATCTCAACTCTGTAAATGGTACTATTTTAAATATCACCTTCTAATTATTCATTGTTAGTATATAAGAATACAGTTAAGGGCTGAGACTGTAGCTCAGTGGCAGAGCACTTGCACATTTGAGGCGCTGGGTTTGATCCTTACTACCACATAAGAAAATAAACAAATAAAAAATAAAGGCATGCTGTCTGTCTACAACTATAAAAAAATTTTAATAAAGAATACAGCTTAGGGCTGGGGTTGTGGCTTAGTGGTAGAGTGCTCACCTAGCATGCATGAGGCACTGGGTTCGATCCTTAGCACTACATAAATATAAAATAAAGATATTGTGCCCACCTAAAACTAGAAAATAAATATTAAAAAAATAGAATACAGTTTATTCAGCCAGGCATGGTGGTACAGCCTGTAATCCCAACGGCTCTGGAGGCTGAGACAGGAGGACCTTGAGTTCAAAGCCAGCCTCAGCAAAAAGCAAGGCGCTAAGCAACTCAGTGAGACCCTGTCTCTAAATAAAATACAAAAAGTAGGGCTGGGGATGTGGCTCAGTGGTTGAGTGCCCCTGAGTTCAATCCCTGGAACAACAACAACAAAAAAAATACAGTTCATTCATATAAATTGAACTTGTAAACTGAGATTTGAACAAATTGTGAAATTCTCTTTATCATAGAGTTGTTCCCTTATTTATGAAGCTAAGAATTATGGTATTTACATTGCAATACAGCAAAGAAACTAAAATATTTAAAGTAAGCCGTGTATAGTAGTACACACGTATAATCCCAGTGACTCAGAAGCCTGAGGCAGGAGGATCACAAATTCAAGCGAGCCTCAACAACTTAGCAATCGAGGCCCTAAGCAACTCAGTGAGACCCTGTCTCAAAATTTTAAAAAAGGGAGTGTGGTGAGGATGTGGCTCAATACTAAAGTGTCCCTAGGTTTAATCCCCAGTACCTATAAAATAAATAAAATAAAATATTAAAATTCCAGAAGGATTTTTAATAGATATCAACAAGCTGATTCTTTTTTTTTTTAAATAATTTTTAGTTGTTGATGGACGTTTATTTTGTTTATTTGTATGTGGTGCTATGAATTGAACTCAGTGCCTCACACATGCTAGGCAAGCGCTCTTCCACTGAGCTACCACCCCAGCCCACAAGCTGATGGGCTGGGGTGGTAGCTCAGTGGAATTAAATTAATATAGATAAGCAAATGAACCAAAATAATTATGAAAAGAATAATGTTGAGGAATCACAATATCTCATTTCTATTTAGGTTTAATATTAAACCTAAATAATTAAGACAGAGTGGATGTGAGTGAAGGCATATGTACAAATCAATGAATCAGTACAGAGTCCAAAAATAGACCTACTGACATGTGGTCAGCTGATATGAAGGCAACTCAATATAGCTGGATATGGGTGACAAGTTCAAGGTCAGCCTCAGCAAATTACTGAACCCCTAAGCAACTTAATAAGACGTATGTCTTAAAAATAAAAAGGGCTGGGAACTTAGATCTCAGTGGTAAAGCATCCCTGAGTTCAATCTCCCATACCAAAAAAAAAAAAAAGAAGACAACTCATATAATAAAAAATAGTCTTTATTATAAATGGTGTTAGAACAACTAGACACTCTAACCCAAAGGAAAAGAATCCTTTGCATATTATGTGAGATATGTCTCACATAATATGCAAAAATTAGCTCAAAATGAGTCGAAAACTAAATGCGTAACCTAAAAACATAAAACTTCTAGAAGAAATGGGAAAATTTTTGTGAATTTGGGTTAGAGAGGTTTTTCAGATAGGATACCAAAAACAAAGACAAAAAAGGTGATAAACTGTACTTCACCAAAATGAAGAACTTCTGCTTTGAAAAAATATTGAGAATGAAAAGAGAAGCTACAGACTGTGTGAAATATTTTTGAATTCCATTTCTGATAAATATTTGAAGCCTTCTCAAAGTTCGGTAACAGGGCCAGGTAAAGAAAGACATTCCTCAAATCCCAACAATTTAGGAGGCTGAGGCAGGAGGGGTGCAAGTTCAAGGACAATCTCTGCAACCTAGAAAGACCCTGTCTCAAAATAAAAAATAAAAAAATAAAAAGGGGGGGCTGGGGATGTGACTCAAGAGGTAGCTCGCTCGCCTGGCATGCGTGCGGCCCGGGTTCGATCCTCAGCACAACATACAAACAAAGATGTTGTGTCCGCCAAGAACTAAAAAATAAATAAAATAAATAAATAAAAAATAAAATAAAAAGGGCTGAGATATAGCCCAGTAGTAGAGTACTCCTGGGTTCAATCCCCAGTCCCAAAAAAGAAAATTAAAACTGGCATTTTTATATAAAGTTAAACATAACTTATCATATGACCCATTAATCCCAGGCATTTTTATAGCAATATGATATGTTCACACAAAAGTCTGTGTCTGAATGTTTTATGTTTTATTCCTAACTGCCCATAACTGGAAATAACTCAGATGTCCTTCAGCTAGAGGATGGATAAGCAAGCTGCAGTGACCCTACCACAGGACAGTAGTCAGCAATAAAAACAGATGGCAGAGATGCAGACGTGAATGCATCCCAAATGCAGCGGTCTAAGCAAAAGGAGTCATCTTTTAAAAGCTACATGCCATATGATTCCACTGACCCGGCTTCTGGAAAAAGCAAAACTATAGAGACAGAAGCAGTTCAATGGTTGCCAGGGGCTGGCAGGAAAGACCGACAGTAAACAGATACCTGGAGGGAATCCGGAAAGGGTGGGGGTGCTGCTCTTTATTCTGATTTTGGTGGTGGCCACAAGATTGGGTGTGGCAGCCAAAATTTGAAAAAACTATTCACTTAAAAGGATGAATTTTGCCAGATGTGATGATGAAAGCCTGTCATTCTAGCAGAAGGATTACAAGCTTGAAGTTAGCATCAGCAACTTGGGGAGACCCTGTCTCAAAATAAAAAATAAAAAGAACTGGAGATGTACAGTACCCCTGGGTTTAGTCCCCAGTATCACAAAAAAAAAAAAAAGTACATGTGAAGAAATTGGTAACAGGTAGGAAATAACAAGAAATATAGTACATCTGAGAATGCTTGAGTCTTTGTAACACTCACAAAACTTCAGCGGATAGGTAAAAACTCTAGACTACAACATAGATTTACATGAAATATCATATATTAACATACATAGATGCCACCAAAAAAGTGAAATTCTCCTTTCTCTTACAATCTCTTTGCAAAGTAGAGGGAAAAAACTTTATGGAGGGAAAAAAAACTAGAATAAAAAAGTAAAAAATTGAGTAGAATCAGGCTATGGATATAGCACAGTGGTAAAGTACTTGCCTAGCATGCATTAGGCCCTGGGCTCAATCCCTAGCCCAGCATATCTCTCTGTCTCTCTGTCTCTCTGTCTCTCTCTCTCTCTCTCTCTCCCCCCCCCCTCTCTCTCATAATCTAGATGGGCAAATCCATAAGTATACCATAGTGAGCACGCCTAAGTGTGTTGGGAGTTAGGTGCAGTGGTGTGCAAGCCTGTATTCCAGCTACCCAGAAGGCGAAGGCAGGAGGATCATAAGTTCAAGGCCAACATCAGCCACTTAGTGAGACCCTGTCTCAAAATAAAGTAAAAAGGGATGGGAATATAGCTCAATAGAGAGGGTCCCAGAGATCAATCTCCAGTACAAACAACAACAACAAGAAACTGTGTTAGGAAAGTAACAGGAAAAACTTCCCAGCACAGAAATTAGTTTGGGGCTGGGGTTGTGGCTCAAGCAGTAGCGCGCTCGCCTGGCATGCATGCAGCCCGGGTTCGATCCTCAGCACCACATACAAACAAAGATGTTGTGTCCGCCCAAAACTAAAAAATAAATAAATAAATATCAGGGGAAAAAAAAAAAAAAACTTCCCAGAACAACATAAGAGTGGTCCCATGTTTTACTTGGCTTTATAACCCCCATGGTTTTTTTTTTTTTTTTTTTTTTTTTGAAGTTGTATGTAGATGGACAGAATGCCTCCATTTTATTTGTTTATTTTTATGGTGCTAAGGATTGAACCCAGTGCCTTACACATGAGAGGTAAGTGCTCTGCCACTGAGCTACAGCCCGGGCGCCTCCATGGCTCTTTGTAAGCTCTGAATAAATGTCTGTTGAATGAATAACTAAAGTAAAGGCAACCTATCTCCTCTTTTTTTTTTTTTTTTTTTTGTACTAGGGATTGCATCTAGGGGCGTTTTACCTATCACTGAGCTATAACCCCAACCATTTTCATTTTGAGACAAGGTCTAAGTTGCTTAGGGCCTCACCAAGTTACTGAGGTGAGTAACTTGTGATTCTCTTGCCTCAGCCTCCTCAGTAGTTGGAATTACCACGGCACCTGGCATCTCCTCCACTTTTTTTTTTTTTTTTTTTTTTTTTTGTAGCTGTAGTTACTGGCTACTCAATAAAGCTCAACCCAGAAGGGACTACAGGGAACTAGAAAAGTGGCTCAGTTATACAGCATGAGCCTACTGTGCACCCAGCCCTGAGTTCAATTGCCAGCATTGCAAAAAATATATTTATTTTGCTTTCCTTCATATTCTAAGTAACATTCATTCAACAAATATTAACTCCCCAGTATGCTGCTGTTCTTGACATCCAAATACATAAAATAAAGACCCTGCTCTGGCAGAAGTAACACTCAAGTGTATGTAACAACACCCTCTCTGCCACTGTCCCCCATCACCAAAAAAAAAAAAGAACAAGATCATTTCAATTGCTATGAAAATAAATAAACATTTTAATTTATCGTGGAAAAAATGTCATAAATAGGGTTAGAGACGTAGTCCAAATGTAGGGTGCTTACTTAGCAAGCACAAGGCTCTGGGTTCAAACCCCAAATAGAAAAAAAGAAAAGAAAAAGATAAATAGTGATTAAGGATGTTAGTTTAGATTGGGAAGACCAGGGTGTAGAGATGACATCTAAACTGGCACACAGAGGTTAGAAAACACCTTTATTTTACTTTATTTTTTTAGAGAAAAAGGCAAAGCTAAAAAACCCATCTTCAAATTAGGAGACAGAATTAACCTGTATCAGTGACAAAAGATTGCAATAATATATTTTCCTAGAATATATGCCTAACTCAATCATTATAGCAATAGAACCTTGTTCTCACATTCACCGCTTTAGGTAAAACGGGTTTCCTTTCATTTTTTACACTGTGATTTTGCTTTATTTCAGTAATAAATTTTAGCCATATTGCATATTGATTCATTTTGCTTTTATTTACCTTTATGCTTGCTTCTACAGAAAACAAGGGAGGGGAACTAGGAAGCCACCTGGATAAACAAGGGTCCTAACAAAAGGATGCACAAACTTGATTTCTACAACAGTTAGGAATTTTATCTTCTAAGTGAAGTATTCAATATAACATTTGAAACATTGTAGCATGTAATATTCCAGTCATCCCTACTTTATAACCCTTTAAAAAGGATATTGGAAGGAAATGGTATGTATAGAATAATAAAGTTTTTTTTTTTTTTTTTACTAAGGTTGCAAAGAAATGGACACCAGGTTTTAAAAAATTAATTAACACTGACTTTAGCAAGTCATTAACTGCTGCAAATCTCCATTTCTTTCCCATGGGTAAAATAAGAATGTTGATATAAGGGGATCCCTGTGGATTCTTCCAGTCTTAAACACTGATTCTCCTCAGAAAACAGATGCACGAACATCAGAATCTTTACAGCCTGGATAATTCGGGTGTGACTGCAAGCATCTTTTAACAAATGTTCATTTGGAGTTCAGTTTTTATAACAATATTCTTCTGATGTAATAGGTCAGGTAAGGTCATTCAACAAGACTCCTCAATAGGAATATTTCCCATATTCTGATGAAAAGAATAAGGAAAGGGAAAAACAGTTATGAAGCTTCAAAAGAACTCGACAACAGCGAAAGCACTGGAGAGCAGATACGGAGCAAGACTGCGAGCGCCGTAATAGGAGAGAATCACTGGAAAGGAAACTGTAAATTTCCACCATTTTTATTCTTTTTCCTTTTTTATCCTCTCCTACAGAGAAAAGCCCAGTTTTAATTTTCCCTTAACTCAAGAGTAAGCAAAAGCTAGCAGTCCTCACACGTTTTTTTGTCATAAAGAAACGCCAAAATATGGAAGAGGCGCTATTTTTCTACACATAATCACTGATCTTATTTAGCACAGAGAACGCCGTTTTCCAAATATTCCCCATCAGCCCTCACTCCGCTGCAGCCGACGCTCACCACCACCCATTTTTTAAAATCCATTCATGCTGGGCCTTTCATCCAAACCCATAAACAACCATTTCCTCCCTGCAGCAATGTCTGAGCTGCCTAAGACGGTCAGCCAAGCCAGGCTGAGTCCTGCAAACAGGGAGACTGCAGACTGCGGCGCTGGGTAGGGCCATCCTCCCGCGGTCCACAAAGTCCTCCTCTCTCCCGAGTGATGGAAGAGGGTTCGCGACCCAGGCAAGACCCCGCCCTTGGAAGCCAAGCCCGGGGATGGGGAGGAGGAGAGAGGCGGCTCAGCCCAGCAGAGCAGAGCCTTTGGAAAACAGGCGTCTCCTCCCGAGCTGGCAGGAGTGGCCCGGGCGGCGCGCGCCGAGCCGCTCCCAGGTGGGTCTCCGCAGCCAGGGACCACGGCTCCGCTCCCGGGAGGGGGAGGGAGGAGAGGAGGACACAGGCCGGGATTTCTCTCGTCACGATTCTCGAGGGAGGGTGGGAAAGAGAGAGGGACGGGAGACAGAAAAAGCAGCGGAATCGGGGAGCTCGAGGAATAAAGGCAAGGAAGGGGAGAGGGGGAATGGAGGACAGGCAATGAGAACGACGAAGAATCGGGGTGCAGGGGTGATGCTGCAGAGGAGGGCAATGGGCTGGCGGGGATAAAGGCGGAGTGAAGGGGGAGGGATGGGTCCGGGGGTGAAGCGGGAATGGAGGATGGGAAGGGGGGGGAAGAGAGATGGAAAAATGGGGGCGAGGGGATAGAGGTAAAAAGGACAGCGGGATGTTGACGAAGGAGAGGTGTGGGTGAAGGGGAAAGAAGTGGGGGAGAGGAGAGGTGAGGGATGGAGTGAGTGGTGCAGGTGAAGGGGGATGGCGATAAAGGAGAAAGAACTGGGGTGCAGAGGGGAGCGGCAGGAACAGGGACCACAAGCGGGAAGGGGAGAGCGGGGCCGGGCCGCAGGAGGCCAGGAAGGACTTCCCTCCCGGGAGGGCGGCACCAAAATAACGGGACCCTGCGGGCCTGGAGCCCCCAGCGGGGTGGGCCAGCGTCCAGGCGCGGAGGTCAGGGCGCTGCGGTCAGGTACCACGGGGCTCCTCCAGGCAGCCGCAACCCCCGCCTGCGGGAAGGATCCCGACTCCACTTACTCTCTCCGACCACAGCTTTGAGACCAATGGGGGCCATGGCGCTGCGCGATTCTCTGGGCTTCAAGCCTCCTTACGCGACGCCCGCAGACACCGCGGTCTCCTCGAACGGCGCGCTCGGAAGGCTGCAGCCCGCCGCCCCGCTGCCGCGCTCGGGACCGACTGACGCGCGGACTCGGCGCGGGGGCGCGGCGCGAGCCAGAGCGAGGCTGCCGAGCCTCCGGAGCGCGCGGGGGGCGGGGCCAATTAGGGCGGGGCCTTGCGCCAGCCGATAGCGTCATCCGCGCGCCTCCGCCAATCGCACTGCGACCCGGGCGCTTGGCCCCGCCCTCCGGGATGCGGCTGGACGCGAGGCAGCCCCTGGCTGGTGCGGGAGGCGCGACCTCCCCCTCACCTCACGTGCTGCGCGCATCGAGTGCGGGGTCCTAAAGTCTCCTCTACAACCTCTGCGTTCGAAATCTGGACACAGATATATCTCAAAAATCCCGTTATGGTTCTGTCTTTACTCCTTTTGAGAGTCATCCTTTTTCCCCTGCCCACAGGAGGAATTCGGAGATAAGACCTATTATTATAGTACGCTGTCCAGCCACGACAGAACCTTGGGTACGTGGGTGCCCTCTCTCTCCCTCTCTTTCCTAAACTAAGGGGAAAAAAAACAGTGTGGAGTCTTTGTTGACATGTGCCAGCTGGATAAAGAAAATAATACTAAGAAAAATAATAAGTAAAAAAATTATTTTTATTATTTTATAACATTATTATTATTATTATTTTGGGTACTGAAAATTGAATCCAGGGGCACTTTACCACTGAGCTACATCCCCAGTATTGGTTTATTGGTTTAGAGACACAGTCTCATTAAATTGCTGAGGCTGTCCTGGAACTTTGGATCCTCCTGCCTCAGCCTCCTGAACTGCTTAGGTTACAGGTGTGTGCCTTCATGCCCGACTAGGCATTGTTTTTAATCTCCACTTTCAGATGGAAAAAAAAAAAAAAAAAAGCTCAGATACTGGAAGCAGCATTATGACTTCATGTCAGATTGTGTATCATCCATTAACAAATATTTATAGTTCTCTCATTAATGTATGTAAACTGCTATTCTGGGCACTAGACCTACAACCATGCACAACAACAGACAGATTCTGATCTTAGTCTGGAGTCTAGAAGTTTCTAAGTCTCAAATCTGTTAGGGATGTGCTGTGGGATCAACTCTGGACTTAGTATCTCCTCCCTGGAGTCCAATTTACCAAAATGGGTCCTAGGTCAGTTTTTACTGGACTTTCTTTGTTGATGGGAAATACTGCGTTTGAAGTACAGACAAGGATTGGGGGTGTAACCCAGTGCTAGAGTGCTTGCCTACAGAGCATGCACAAAGCTCAGAGTTTGATCCCTGGCACTGAAGGAAAGAAAAGGAACTTGGCTCACTTCTGACTTCAAATAAAAACCAAGTTGAATCAATTAAACATCACAAAGGACAGAAAAGCTAGTAGTAGTAAAATTCATCATTAAATAATTTTTTATAAAAGCTAGATTCTTTTCTTCATATTATTAAGAAATGTAAAAACTGGGGAAGAGCTCGAAATCCCAGCTACTTGGGAGGCTGAGGCAGGATGATTGAAACTTTCAAGCCAACCTGGACAATTTAATGAAACCTGTCTCAAAATAAACTTTGAAAAGGGTTGGACAGGTACTTCAGTGATAGAGCACTTGACTAGCATCCACAAGCCCCTGGGTTCAATCTCTAGTACCTCTCCCCACACACACACTAAAGAAGCCACATGTCCTAGTCAACCACCAGCCCTATGGCAAGACAATTTGACAATCTTCTCATCTCTACTCCAGTCTACCCCTACAGAACCTTGACTTGGCTTCACCTAGAGACAAAGTGCTGCTTTTACCCACAGAACATTAATAGCCTTTGGGTACATTTGGAAGGAGGAGGAGATAATTTATGAGGGGATCTATGATGCTCTTGTGATGCCACATGCTCCTTCTTTATCCAGCTGGCACATGTCAACAAAGACTCTACACTTTTTTTTTTCCTTAGTTTAGTTTTGTTTTTTGGTGCTGGGGATTGAAACCAGAGGTGCTTTACCACTGAGCTACATCCCCAGCCCTTTTTATTTATTTTTTCATTTTGAGACAGTCTTGCTAGGCCCTGGATAAACTGCTGAGTCTGGTCTCCAACTTGTGATCCACTTGTCTCAGCCTGCTGAGTTGCTGAGATTACAAGTATGTGCTGCTGCACCTGATGAGACTCCACAGTTCTGTATCTGTCATGAAAATACAAATTAGATACTGGAAAATTCTTTAGTAGAATTTTTAAAGTAGTCATGGCAAGGACTCCTCTTGTCACTTATTTGGTCAGTGAGTCAACAAGCATTTACTGAGTGCCACCAAGGTCCAGGCCATGTGCTATAGATCAGGTATAGCTTCCCCAAGCAGCTGGTATTCTGGTTGAGGAGATAGATGGCAGTCAAGGAGTCCTGTTCAGCACCAAGTTACCCTTCTGGAAAGTGCTGAAGCAGAAGAGGGGTTCATGATAGTGAGTGAGAAGGTATTTGACCCCGTGAACTGGCTGGATTGCAGTCAGAGCAGGTTTCCTGAACTAGGAGGAGATGAGAGAGTGTTCTGGAAAACATACAGTAGTGCAAAGACCCAGTGACAGAAAGAAGTTTGGTCCTTCCAGGAACAGAGGGGGGTCAGTGTGTCTAGAGGGAGAAAGCCTGAAGGGCAAGGTGGGAGGGAGAGCCCCCAGGGGTGAACCTGGCTTCAGGAATCCAGGGCTCTGAGCGCCTAGGTTCTGTGCCCTGGAGGCCTCCTCAAAGGTCACAGCAAATAAAATATAACAGAACGTAATTTTCTGCAGAAGGAAGGACAAGAAAAGGAATAGTTAAAAAAAAAAAAAAAAAGTCTCCTGATGTGTACCTGAGATGTTCACTGGGAATATCCAAAATAAAATAGCATCAAAACAGATGTTATTTTAAATAGGATGTTTCAAGAAGTGAGTGGGTGACAGACTGTGAACTCGCCCAGGAACCCCTGACTTTGCAGTGTCGAATTGGAATCACACTGCATGTGGAATCCAAGATCTCATTCTAGACTTCTTGATACCCCATAGGAACAATAAAACTTGCAGACCTCTGTTGCAGGATGGCTCTGAGGAGCCAGAGAGATTATCAGCATTAAAGGGCCAACGCCCCTCCCCCCTCCCCCGCACAGCCTTCACCCACTGCTACCCTTTGTTCTATATTCTTGTTTTGCATTTACTGAGTTCGATGCATGCACAGCACCTTGCAGAGTTCTCAGGAATTTTCACTTCAGGCCAACGAGGTCGGTGCTATTATTATCATTTTCCCGGGGCTCAGGCAGGTCAAGTCACCTGCCCAGTCACACGGCTTTAAGCGCAGCCGCATGACTGGACAAGCACTCTGACTTCCTGACGCTCAAGAGGAATACTCCAGCGCCCAGGAATAGCCTCAGGAACCTGACCTAAGGAGACGTTTGGCTGTATGGACAACTTGTCGGACGTGCACCAACGGGAAGCCTAACCCGTGGGATTTTGAACCCAGACGAAGTCACTATCTACAACTGCAGCCCAGGATCAGGACCTGGCGTTGCTGTAGGTGCAGGGTGCAGGGCTCCCCGAAACCTTGTCGCTGGCGCGCAGGTGCACCTACCTGCGCATGCGCGGCCGGCGCCTCTGCAGAGCTGGGTGCGCGCCAGCAGCTGGGGGGCGGGGGGGGGAGAATCCTGAGATCTAGGCGCCGGTCACGTGATGGCGGGAGTCCTCCTGGTGAGCAGATGGATGCGGGTAGATACTAGGGGAAAGGACAACTTGAGAGGGATCTGTCCAGAAGAACCGAGAATGAGGATGCAGAAGAACAAGAAATAGTCTCGAACCAGAAAAAAAAAAGAGGAGCTGGTTGCGGCTGCCTTCGCCAGGCCTACTGAGCCACCTACCTGAATGCTTGCCCCCCCCCCCCCCCCCCGCACACGCTGGATGCCTTGGAGAGCCCCGAATACAGAGTTTCGGCCACTTCTCCCACTTTCCTCCCTTCTGCTTCCAACGACGGCCCCCAGTGCTAGGGATTGAACCCAGGACCCTGGGAAAGAAAGCTTTCTACAGCAGAGCCACATCCCCAGGCTTCCGCCCTTGTGCTTTTAAGCTACATCATCAGCCTTATTTTCCCATGCTCATCTCCCACCCCCTCTTCCTGACCTCGGAGCCATTATAGATCCCCTACACTCTTTAAGGAGCAGTTACAAAAGAATTCTAACAATATTTATAAAGTACTTTACCCAGTACTGGGAACCTGGTGTGAATTCAGCAGAATGTTACCTATTAATATCATTGTTAAGGAATGACGCATCTTGAGGCAGAAATTGGTGCAAAATATGTATGAGTTCTGTATGCTAAATATGTGTGAGAAATGCTTGAGTTGTGGAAAGTTCAGTCAATGTCCTACCTCTGTTTTTCTTCTTCTCTGCTGGATGCATTGGCAGAGGATGAAAATGTGCTGTCTCCACCGCTCTCATCCCCACCCCCAACACACATGCCTGCAAAGACCCGCTGGGCGGGCACTGCGATGGAACATCCTTTCACTCGAGTTAACTCTGTGTGTGTGTGTGTGTGTGTGTGTGTGTGTGTGTGTGTTTGGGGTCGAGGTCAGGATGCAATTTTTTTTTTTTTTTTTGTAGTTGTAGATGGACAGAATGCCTTTATTTTATTTATTTGTTTTTTTATGTGGTGCTGAGGATTGAACCCAGTGCCTCACGCATGCTAGGCAAGCGCTCTACCATTGAGCTACAGTCCCAGCCCCCCAAAAGGCTTTCTTTTAAAAATGCCTAGACCAGGGTCTCAAGCTCAAAGATTGCAAGGGCCATGCAGACATGAGTGACACCACAGAAGTGGCCAACTGTAGAGCACATGCCTTGCCCTCAGGGAGTATTGCTCACTCAGATCCTGCCAGTCATTTCCAGGCAGTGAGCCCCTGAGTCTAGATTGTAGGAATTATATGGTATCTCTCCATTTTTAAGTGTTGAAATGTTTTTTTTTTTTGTTGTTTGTTTGTTTGTTTGTTTTTGTTTTTTAATGTCAATAAAGCGCTGGGGATGTAGCTCAGTAGTAGAGCATGCACTTACCATGTATAAGCCCTGGGTTCAATCCCTGATGCCAAAAACTAAACATGTTAATAACTCTACTCTGGCCAAACAAAACACGGTTGAGGGCCACATTAGTTTCCCAGACTACCTGCCTAAGAATTCTGGGGAACTGGAATGTTTCTTGCCAAAGAAAGAGTTTGGGTTACCCCAGCCCCCCAAAAAAAGGTAAAATTGGGGAGCAGTGATTTTTTCAGAAAAGCACTGATGCTCCTGGTGGGCAGGACTTTGGAGAGGGGTGGGGAGGGTATCTAGGCTCCAAATACCAGAACCTTCCCTTTGTGGCAAAAGCCACAGAATTTTCTGTCCCTGCAGCCTAGCCCTGGGGCAAGGGATAGAAAAGCTGCTCTCCCTAGATTGGGGAGCATTGTAGTGGGAGGCTCTGCCTGGACTGTGAGAGCCCTGTGGTCCTAGGACAAGCCCAGGAACAAGGAGGAGTCACCAAACCAACAAACAACAGCAAAAACAGATATCAGAAGTCTCAGTGACCTCCACCAGGGAAGGTTTAAAGCTGGTTTCATCTGGCTTAGAAAAATAAATAAATATGGCAGTTTTACATCTCGGATGTAAGAGGACAGTCGTGCCTTTTACATAAATTAAACTGTTGTCAGTTCCCAGAGGAAAGAGTTTTCATTCTAAGTGGAGAAATGGTCTCTTAAAAAATATTTTTTAGGGGCTGGAGTTGTGGCTCAGTGGTAGAGTGCTCACCTAGCACCTATGAGGCACTGGGTTCGATCCTCAGCACACATAAAATAAAGATATTGTATCCACCTAAAAATTAAAAAATAAATATTTTTTAGTTGTAGTTGGACACAATACCTTTATTTTTATTTATTTTTCTGTGGTGCTGAGCATTGAGCCCAGTGCCTCACATGTGCCAGGCAAGTGCTCTAGCACTGAACTACAATTCCAGCCCAAGAATGGTTTTGTTCAACTGTGTTGAATTTGTGGTTTTTGACATTCAAATTGATTCTGAACACTGAGAGGAGAGAGGAAGTTAAATGAAATAATGAAAAGAACATGGACCCAATAAGGGCATGGTGAAACCCAATAAGGGCATGGTGAAACCTTTTAATATTTGGAGGGAAACCCTATGATACTTATTGTGTTTCAGACACTGAAAACTACCATCTAGAAGTAGTTCAACATTAGACTTTACCACATTCCTTTTTTTTTTTTTTTTTTTTTTTTTTTGGTACCAGGTATTGAACTCAGGGGCACTTAACCACTAAGCCACATCCCCAGCCCTATTTTGAATTTTATTTAGACAGGGGTCTCACTGAGTTGCTTAGCACCTCACCCCTCACCGTTGCTAAGGCTGGCTTTGAACTTGCTATCCTCCACTCCTGCCCGCCCCCTCTTTTTTTTCTTTTGAAACAGGATCTCACTGTGTTTCCCAGGCTCTTGGGCTCAAGAGGGCCTCCTGCCTCAGCCTCCCGGGTAGCTGGAACTGTAGGCACTTGTAACTGCACCCAGCTTACTACATTTATTTCTCTGGCATTGTAACTTTGTAAAGGTGGATTTTGGGCAACTGATGTGAAAGTGGAAAATAACTCATATATCAATGTAAACAAAAAAGCATGGGGATTAAGGGTGAGTGGAGGTAGAGAACTTCCTAGTATGCCAAGGCCGTGGGTTTGATGCCCAGAACCACATAACAAACAACAGCCTGGCTAAGTGGTGCATGCTTACAATTCTACCCAGCAACTCGGGAGGCAGAGACAGAAGGATCACAAATTAGAGTCCAGGCTCAGCAATTGATTGAGATCCTCAGCAATTTAGGAAGACCTTACCTCAAAATAAAAAATAAAAAGGGCTGGGGGAAGCTCGGGATGTAGCTCAGTTGGTAGAGCACTTGCCTCACATGCATAAGGCCCTGAGTTGAATCCTCACCACCACCGAAACCAAAAAAAGGGCTGAAGGTGTAACAGTGGTGAAGTGCCCCTGGGTTCAATCCCTAGTACCAAAGACACAAAACAAAAGGCAGTTTGAGGTCAGCCTGAGCAACCATCAACAAAAAATTCCAGAAAAGTAATAAATCACATTCCCACGTGATCCTCCCCAAGACTAAAGAACAGTTACTATTCTTTTTTGGCTTCACAGTTTTATTTATTTATTTATTTGCCAGAGATTGAACCCAGGGGCACTTATCCTCTGAGCCGCATCCCCAGCCCTTTCTATATTTTATCTAGAGACGGTCTTGCTAAGTTGCTCAGGGCTCACTAATTGCTGAGTCCTGGCTTTGAATCCTCCTGCCTCAGCCTTCTGAGCTGCTGGGATTATAGGCATGTGCCATCATGCCCAGCACAATTTTGTTTTTAGATAAATAGATCCGGTTATGCACTAAAACAGTAGCAGAGGAATTATAATAAGTTTAGAACTGAGAAGGTAGCTCAGTGGCAGAGCGCTTGCTTAGCATGCGTGAAGCCCTGGGTTAGATCCCCAGCACTACAAAAAATAAATAAAAGATAAAAAGAGCCCCCAAATTTCTGAAGTTTCAGGCATCACAAAAACTGGATCCAACGGGGCACTGTGCTGCACTCCTGTAAATCCCAGCGGCTTGGGTCTGAGGCAGCAGAATTGCAATTTCAAGGCCATCCTGGACAACTTAGTGAGACTCTCTCAAAATAAAAAGGATTGAGGATGTGGCTAAGTGGTTAAGTGCCTCTGGGTTCAATGGTATAAAATAAACTATAAATAAATAAATAAATAAAAAACCTGTTCTACTCTGGCTCGGTGGGTGGCGGGGAGGTTGGATGGCCTGTCATTAGATCCAGAAGACATCATGGTGAATAAAGTAATTATCTAGCACTACTTATACTCTAGAGCTCATGAGAGGGTGCCCAGGGTGTGATTGTCACCCGCCCCCCACCCACTCCCCAACCCCAGTACCACCCTTGTCCCGAAAAGCTCCCAGGAGCCTGAGAAAACCCCATATTAAACACGCTGTCTTTCTGGTCTCCAAGCTTCCGGCTCTTCTCTGAGCTCCTCTTCCCTACCTCCTCTGTCTGCTGACTTCCCTCCTCTGTTTCTCCCAAACCTCCCTCCCTGACAACAGCAGCCTTCCCTCACCCCCAGAGTCAGGGCCCAGAGCCTTCCCTGCCCGCTCACAGACCCAGAGCATGGGAGCCGCAGCCCAGCACTCTGGCTCGGGATGCTGCCTTATTGGTGACTTCGGCCAGTGCCTTTTCCCTCTGGGCTTCAGTTTTCTCATTTCTCATCTACATATCCTCGAGCCCTGGTCTCTGTCCCCAATACCCTGGGTGTCTCCAGCTCTTTCCTGAGTCAGAAAGCAGGTGGACAAGGAGGAACCTGCCAGGGAGCTGGCCCCACTCTTTCCCACCCTGGAGGTGTCCTGGTCCTGGCATGAGCAGAGGTCCCTGGCCTGATGTTGGTAACTCAGGTCTCACTTACTTGTCATTAGATCCAGAAGACATCATGGTGAAGTAAAGTAATTACTTAGCACTACTTATACTCTAGAGCTCATGAAAGGGAACTCTGCTGGGGCTCCCTCTTAAACCACCCTTCCTTCCAGACTGTGACGAAGCCCCTTTTGAACATGTCTCCTCCTGGATACAGGAGGAGCTGTTCCAGCAGATGTTTAATACACAAAACGAAAATAGCAATTGTTTCCTTGAATGAATCTCCAACAATCTGAAGACATCTGTTGGTGACATCCCACCCTGGGACCTCGGTGGCAACAGCACAGTGCTGTTTTAGATCATAAGCTATTCTGTGCTCCCCTTCACCAAAAGACTACAAACATACCCCAGGCACCCGGTCTTCCTGCTGAGGAGACCCTGGCGAGCAGGTGGGGAGAAGGCGTTGGCACCCTTTCCTCCCCTGGAGTTTCCTTTCTGTACTGTCTTTGGGAACCAGATTTCTTTTACTCTGAAGATGAATCTCCCAGGCATGTGATCCTCCATTCCCCCCCTGCTGGGCCAATTGCACTAAGATTCTTTGAGAAGCAGGATCAAGCCCTCTGCTGTCACTACCTGCATCTCCACTCCTAATCCCTGGGTTTTCCCTTCTCCCTAGAGCAGGAAAAGCCTAGAAAGGTGGACTACAGTAAGCAGTGGATCTGGGGTGTTGCCCAGCACTGTTTGGAGGTAGGATTTGGGGAATTGGTTGGACCATGAGGGCTCTGACTTGGTCAGTGAGTTAATCCACTGAGAGGTTCTCTTTGGTGGCATATTGGGAGGCGGAGGAAACTATAGGTGTCAGGGCCTAGTTGAAGGAGTGGGTCACTGGGGATGTGTCCCCAGCCCCTTCCCTGTGCCTCATGCTTTCTTGCTGCCCTCCCCTTCCCTCCCTCCTCTTTCTAGCTTGCTATGAGCTCACCAGCTTTCCTCTGTCACACCCTTCCACCACGGATGTTTCTGTCTTAAGCCAGCAGACCATGGCCTGGAACCTCTGAAATGTGAGCCAGACTAAATCTTTCCTTTCAAAATGTTGTGTCAGGTGTTTGGTCACTGTGACAAAAGCTGCCTAACTCAGGGTTCTTTCTGAGTATTTTTTCCCCTCCACTCTTCATTATACAAGAAATAACCAATAATAGTACAGAACACCTTTTTTTTTTTTTTTTTGTACCAGGGATTGGACCCAGGGACATTTAACCATTGATCTATATCCCCAGCCCTTTTAAAAATTCTTTAAATTTGGAGGCTGGAGTTTTGGCTCAGTGGTAAACCAATTGCCTAGCACATGTGTGAGGCCCTGGGTTTGATTCTCAGTACTGCATATGAATAAATCAATAAAATAAAGTTCCATCAACATCTAAAAAAATATTTTTAAAAAATTCTTTATGGGTGCTGGGGCCATAGCTCAGTGATCAAGCACCCGCCTCACATGTGTGAAGCACTGGGTTCGATCCTCAGCACCACATAAAAATAAAGATATTGTGTCCAAGTACAACTAAAAAAAATTTTAATTCTTTAAATTTTGAGACAGAGTCTCACTAAGATGCTGAGGACCTCACTAAGTTGCTGGCTTGTTTGTTGTTTTTCTAATTGGTTATACATGACAGCAAAATGCATTTGTGTGTGTGTGTGTGTGTGTGTGTGTGTGTGTGTATGTGTGTCTGTGTGTGGTGCTGGGAATTGAACCCAGGGCCTTGTGCCTGCAAGGCAAACACTACGGACTGAGCTATATCCTCAGCCCCAACAGAATGCATTTTGATTCATTGTACACAAATGGAGCACAACTTTCCACCTGGTTGTACACAATGTAGAGTTGCACCATATGTGCAGTCATACATGTATCTAGGGTAATGCCATTCATCTCATTCCACCATCTTTCCTGCCCCTATCCCGCTTCTCCCCCTCTCCCTCTCCTTTGCCCAATCAAAGTTCCTCCATTCTTCCTATGCCTTCCACCTCCCCCCATTATGGATCAGCATCCACTTATCAGAGAACATTTGACCTTTGGTTTGAGGGGTTGGCTTACTTTACTTAGTATGATATTCTCCAACTCCATCCATTTACCTGCAAGTGCCATAATTTTATTCTCTTTAATGCTGAGTAACATTCCATTGTGTATGTATACCCCAGTTTCTTTATCCATTCATCTCTTGAAGGGCATCTAGTTTGCTTCCACAGTTTAGCTATTGTGAATTGATCTGCTATGGACATTGATAAGGCTGCATCACTATAGTATGCTGATTTTTGGTCCTTCGGGTATAGACTGAGGAGCAGGATAGCTGGGTCAAATGGTGGTTCCATTCCAAGTTTTCTAAGGAATCTCCATATTGCTTTCCATAGTGGTTGCACCAATTTGCAGTGCCACCAGCAATGTATGAGTGTACTTTTTTCTCCACATCCTCGCCAACACTTATTATTGCTTGTATTCTTGATAATTGTTGAGGCTGGCTTTGAACTTTGATCCTTCTGCCTCAGCCTCAAGAGTTGCTGGGGTGATAGGCAAGTGCCACCTTACTTGCCCAGCTCACTTTTTTTTTCTTTTTTATTAAGGTGGGGTCTCACTCTGCTCCCCGTTGCCCAGGCTGGTCTTCAAATTGGCTTGTGTTCAAGTGCTCTTTTCTGAGTCCTTCCTCCCTCAGCCTCCTGAGTAGCTGGGACTACAAGTTTGAGCCACCTAACTCAGCAGCAACAATACAACTTTGTTAAAAAATATCTCAATAAAGGACTGGGAGCTGGGCACAGTGGCGCATGCCTGTAATCCCAACAGCTCAAGAAACTGAGACAGGAGAATCTTGAGTTCAAAGCCAGCCTCAGCAACTGTGAGGCGCTAAGCAACTCAGTGAGACCCTGTTTCTGAATAAAATGCAAAATAGAGCTGGGGATGTGACTCAGAGGTCTCGTGTCCCTGAGTTCAATTCCTGGTACCCAAAAAATAAAGTATTGTTTCCATCTAAACTGAAAAAAAAAAAAAAGACTGGAAATATAGCTCAGTGGTAGAGCACTTACCTAGTCTGCATGGAGACCCTCTTCAATCCCAGGCATTACAAAAAAAAAAAAAAGAAGAAGAAGTCAAGCTGGGCATGGTGGTGCACACCTGTAATCCCAGTGGCTTAGGAGGCTGAGGCAGGAGGAAACCAAGTTTGAGGCCAAACTCAGCAACTTAATGAGGCACCAAGCAACTCAGCAAGACCCTCCATCAAAATATATAAAATTTAAAATGGCTGGGGATATAGCTTTATGGCAAAACCCCTGGGTTCAATCCCAGTACCCCCAATTTTTTTAATTAAAAAAATGGTCTGGGATGTGTCTCAGTGGTAGAAAACCCCTGGGTTCAATTCCCAGTACTAAATAAATAAACAAGATAAAACAAAATAAAAACTATTATGGTAGTCAGACTGATGGCACATGCCTATAATCCCAGCTACACAAGAGGCTAAGATAGGAGGATCAAAATCTGGAGACCAGCCGGGGCAACCTTAGCCAGACCCTGTCTCAAAATAAACACTAAAAAGGACTTGTGACATAGCTCAGGGTTATAGTGCCCCTGGGTCAATCCCCAGTATCAAAAATATTTAGCAATAAAGGTAATTAAAGAGATTGCACTCTCCAGGTTGTTAGTGGACAAACTAACATTAAGTGCTTCCTAAAAGGATGTGGCAGGAACAGGAAACACCCAATACCACCTGTTTAATGTTATAGCCCTAAAAGTTCAGTCTGAATCAAATCATAAACAGACAAAGCAACATGATGGGACATTCTCCAATTGCCTTGGAATTTAGAGGAAAAAAAATTTCACAAAAAGAAAAAAAATTTTTCACGAAAAGTCACGAAAGGAAAAAAGCAAAAGAATTGTTCTAGATTTACAAATTAAGGATCTGGGCATGGTGGTGCATACCTGTAATCCCAGCAATTTTGGAGGCTGAGGCAGGAGGATCACAAGTTCAAGGTCAGCCTTAGCAATTTAGCAAGGCCATGAGCAACTTAGCAAGACCCTGTTTCAAAATAAAAAGGGCTGAGTAGGTGGCTCAGTGGTAGAGCACCCCTGGGTCCAATCCCCAGTATTAAAAAAGGGGGGGGGGAGGGGCAGGGCTAAGGGCATAGCTCAGTGGTAGAGCACTTGCCTGGCACCCGTTGGATCCTCAGCACCGAATAAAAATAAATAAATAAATAAAAGGTATTGTGTCCATCTACAACTAAAACAAAAATAAATTTAAGGCTGGAGTTGTAGCTTAGCGGTAGAGTGCTTGCCTAGCACATGTGAGGCCCTGGGTTCAATCCTCAGTATCACATCTTTATGTGATAATAAATAAATAAAATAAAGGTATTGAGTCCAACTACAACTAAAAAATAAAATACTTAAAAATAAATAATTTTTTTTAAAAAAGGATTGGGGAATGTAGCTCAGCATTAGAACACCCCTGGGTGTAATCCCTAATACCAGACACATGTGCACAGAGACACAATTAAAATTAAGGAGCTGTAACAACTAAATTCACTGTCAGATTCCTAATTAGAATATACAATTCAATAAAACTAAGCTTAAAGGACATTTTGGGGGCAGTTACAGAAATCTGAACACAGATGGGTGCTGGATAATTTTGTATCCAGTGCCTCCTAAGTGACATAATAGAATTGGGCTTATGTAAGATATGCTGAGTATTAGGACACACACACACACACACACTTTTTTTTTTCTCCTTTTTTGTGATACCAGAGATTGAGCTCAGGGGTACTCTATCACTAACCTTCATCCCCAGCCTCTCTAAATTGTCCAGGCTACCCTGGAATTCCGCCTTCCTGCCTCAGACTCCTGAGTTGTGGGATTAAGAGTGCACCACCCTGGCAGAAGATGTATTTTTTAAAATATAGTTAAGAGTGAAGGTTGGATGTTTGCATTTTATCTTTCCTTTATTTATTTGTTTTCATTTATTTATTGACTTATTGTAGTACTGGAAATTGAACCCGGAGGCACTCTACCACTGAGCTACATTCCCCAGCCCTTTCTATTTTTTATTTTAAGGCAGGATCTCCTTAAATTGCTGAGATTGGCCTCAAACGTGCCATCCTCCTGCCTCAGCCTCCCCAGTAGCTGAGATTACTTGTGTATTCCTCCATGCCTAGCTGCATTTTACCTTTTGACAATTGAGAAAAAGTATTTTTTCTTCTCCCCAGCAGTACTTAGAATTGAGCAAAGAATTTTAATGTGTGTCTGTGTATACCTGTGCACATACATGTGTATCAGTTAGGGTTTAACCTAGAGAGGAAGGGTCACTTTGGGTGACTGATATAGGAACTAGGCCTCTGCAATGTGGGCCTCCGTGGAGGAGCCAGTTGTGTGACTATAACTTGCTAGTAGCTGGAAAGGAGAGAGGCTTGCCAAGTCAGGGAGAGCAAGGGCAGAACACACCGGGGCCTCGGTCTGTCCCCCACCCTTTTCAATATTGAGGAGACAGGTGATCTGCCAGAGAACCAGGGTCCTTTCCTTGAGTGGTGCACAGACCTGGCCCGCAACTCAAAGAAGCTGAAGGAAAAGACACAATGGGAACTGGAGAAGCTGCAGGCCCAGCTGCTGCCCAAACCCAACAAAGCCCAGGCAAATTAGCAGATGAAGGACAACCATGGCCATCGGCAACAGAGCCTGCAGCCTTCCACCAAAGTGCAGCACAGGCAGTGCAGCTGCGCCAAGGCGCTGGGGGATGCAGCTCAGGGGTGGAGCACACCAGGCAAGCGCCAGGCCCTGGGTTCCATCCCCAGCACCAAAAAAAGGGGAAGGGGAAGGGGAAGGGGAAGGGGAAGGGGAAGGGGAAGGAGCTTCTCTTTCCAAATCTGGTACAAACTAATTTAGTGACCAACCCAATTCAGAATCCCACAGGGAGAGAATTCAAGGAAAGTCAGTTCCAGCTGAGCCAAGCTGATACAGCACAAAGTGGAACATGTGTCTGTGAGGAAGAGGAAACAGACATGGCAACTGTTAGGAATTGGTGGCTCCAGGTGAAGAGTGCTCAGCTTTACTGTATTGAAATTTTTAATAAAATTTGGAGAGTTGGAAAAGGCATCAGGCCCAGATGGATTTACTAGGTTTTTAACTCGATTTCATCTAGCCTTTGAAGATCTGATTGTTCTGATTATTAACAGAAACTATTCTAGATCATAGGAACATATAGAGGTTCCCAATTCATTCTCCTAATATAAGCTTACTTTTTTTTTAAGATCAACAAAGGGGAGCTGGGCATGGTGGTGCATGCCTGTAATTTCAGCAGCTTGGGAGGCTGAGGCAGGAGGATCAGGAGTTCAAAGCCAGCCTCAGCAAAAGCAAGGTACTAAGCAACTCAGTGAGACCCTGTCTCTAAATAAAATACAAAATAGGGCTGGGATGTGGCTCAGTGGTGGAATGCCCCTGAGTTCAATACCCAGTACCCCACCCCACCCCCCAAAAAATAGTTCCAGGCAGGGGAAGGCAGTGGAGGTCAGTGGTAGGGTATTGCCTAGCAAACACAAAGGCTTGGGTTCAGACTGGGGATGTGGCTTGGTGGTAGAGCACTTGCCTAGCATGTGCTATGGCCCTGGATTCAATCCCCAGTACTGAAAAGGCCTGGGTTCCATCCCCAGCATTGGAAAAGAAAAAAGAAAAGTTATAAGAGCTTTAAATAGGCATGGGCAGGACTGCAGCTGGGATCATGGATGGGAAAGGGACTGGAGAGACTGTTCTAGTTCCCATCCATACCTGTTGCTTCATCTACATCTGAACCGTAAATAATAAATTATCAAGTGCGCACCTGTAATCCCAGCTATCCGGGAGATTGGGGCAGGGGATCCCAAATTCAAGGCCAGCCTTGGCAACTTATTGATACCCTGTCTCAAAATGAAGAGTAGAAAGGTTTGGGTATGTAGCTCCGTGGCAAGGTGCTTGAGTAGCATGTGCCCAGGTTCAATCCCCAACATGGCAAAAAAAAAAAAAAAGGTACCCAACTGTGCACTTGCAATATGTAACTTTTATTGAAATAGAAATAAAATGTTGGGGCTGGGGCTGAGGCTCAGTGGTACAGCGCTTGCCTAGCATGTGTGAGGCACTGGGTTTGATTCTCAGAACTGCATATAAATAAAAAATAAAGGTCCATCAACAAAAAAAACACAATTTAAAAAAAAAAAAAAAGAAATGTTAAAACATAACCATTGCCTTGGTGTAGAGACTAGAGCCATGGTCCAGACAGACCTCAGAGAAGGGAGCCAGGAGAAAGGGACAATGACCCAGGATGAGAAGGGCAGAGATGGGGCACACAGGAGTCCTTGAGGGAGGGGCTCAAGGTGAGTTCATGTTGAACAACTGGGTGATTGGTAGTGCTGGAAACAGATGGGGGTTCTGAGATAAGCGGGACCTCTGGAGCCCTGTTCCCAGCCCCATTTCACCCTCGAGTTGAATTCCCTCTGTGGCTGTGCTTGGACTACCACCAGGGGGCAGTGGGTCCCTTCCTGACTGAATCATGGTGCAGGTGCTGGGTGGAGCCCAATCCCAGCAGGTCCAGAAAGCAGCCCTCTGGATTCATAGGTGAAGCGTGGTGTTCAGGTGTTCTCGGAGCCAAGACTCTGTGCCCCTCGTAGAAGCATTTACAGGAAGGGAAGGGAAGGAATTTCCATCCCCAAGCCCTTGTGACTCTAGCCCATCCCTGGTTCCCCTTTCTGGTCAGGAAGGAACCCGGCTTCATAAGATGATTCCAAGAACTTGCTGTGGACACGGTCCTCCCCCCTGCCTCAACTCAACCCTAGCCCTGCTCAGGGAAGGGATGGGACTCCTGGAGAGCACGCACTGCCCATGTCCCCCATCCTGTTGCTTCAACCTGACATTCTTTTCTGCTGGGCATTCTATACATCCCTCAAAGATTGTTTCCTCCAGGACCCTTGCCTGACCTGAGCCTTGGGTCACACCCAGTCCCCCTCCTTCTCCCATCATGCCCCTCTCTTCCTAGATCATAGTAGTCCATGTAGCTGGCTGGTGCTTCAGCTCAGCTGTGGCTCTGAAAGGCAGGGCTGGGCCTCATTTGGCCTCAAAGAATATTTGTTAAATGAATGAAAGATTGAGTGAATGTGAAAGGACGGCATCTCGGTCCAACCTGGAGTTTTGAAGTCAGAGAGAGCAAGGATTGCCAGCTGCAGTGGCACATGCTTATAATCTCAGTGACTCAGGAGGCTGGGGCAGGAGGATGGCAAGTTCAAGGTCAGCCTCAGCAATTTAGCAAGGACTTAAGCAACTTAGTGAGACCTTGTCTCAAAATAAAAAAAAATAATTAAAATTAAAATTAAAAAAAAAAATGGTTTGGGAATGTGGCTTAGTGGTTAAGCACTCCTGGGTTCAATCCACAGTACCCCAAAAAAAAAGAGAGAGAGAGAGAGAGAGAGAGAGAGAGAGAGACCAGAGTTTAAGTATGGGCATTACCACTTATGAGCTATGAAAGCTCAGCAACAGGGCCCCAATCTCCTCATCCAGGTATTTCAGTTTTTTGTTTTGCTTTGTTTTGTTTTGTTTGGTGATGGTGGATTGAATCCATGGCCTCAAGGTTGCCATGAACACACTATTAGAATTATTGGGCAGTTTCAGTGGTCTGATGCTTGTCAATCCCTTAACCTGAAATCTACATATAGTATATGCTTAATAAAACAAGAGATTTATGTGTATGTGATTAAAAATGTAATTTGTGGGTTGGAGCAATTGCCTAGCATGCAAAAAGTGCTGGGCTCTATTCCTAACACTGCAAAAAAAAAAAAAAAAGTAAACTGAATTTGTGTGTGTGTGTGTGTAATTATATTTGTTTATGTAAGCACAGAAAAATAAGAATGTAGCCAGGTGTGGTGGTGCACACCTGCAATCTCAACAACCAGGACACAGAGGCAGGAGGACTGCAAGCTTGAGGCCAGCCTCAGCAATTTAGCAAGATCCTACCTCAAAATAAAATAAAAAGGGATTGGGATGTGGTTTGGTGGTAAAGCGTCCCTGGGTTTAATCCTTAGTACTGCACACAAAAAAAGAAAAGGAAAAGAAGGCTGTAATAACTAAATTACTGTTAGTTAAGACCAGAGAGTGAAATTGAAGAAACAAGGTAAAAGTTTTCATGTTGTAGTTCTTATACTTCTGTAGTTAGATGTCTCACATTAAACATATTTTTCTCTTCCTTCTCCTCCTTCTTCTTTTTTGAGATGGTCTTGAAGTTCTGGGCTCAAGGAATCCTCCCACCCCAGCCTTTCAAGTAGCTGGGACTACCAGTGTGCACCACCACAGCTGGCTAGCAGGGTTTTAAATAAATAATGTAACATTTAAATGAAAAATAAAATTCAATAAGCATACAAAAAAATGTTCAACTCAAGTTATTAGTCATCAGTCACAAAGGAAATGAAAAACAATCACCAGGAGATACCAGGGCTCACCAGCAGAAAAGCCAGGATTAAAGGCCTGGCAATACCAAGTGTCCCCAGAATGTGGAACAGCCGGAACTCTTACACATTGTTGGTGAGGGTGTAAAAGAACAAAGACATTCTGGAAAAATGCTTGACAGTTTCTAGTAACAAGAACACATCCCTTCTGAACCAGAAATTCCACTCCTAGCTATTTACCCAGGGCTAATAAAGAAATGTGTCCAAAAAAAACTTACACACATATGTTAGCAGCCTCATTATTTATGAGCCCCAAATTGGAAGCAGCCCAAATGTCTACCGACAGAATGGACAAGCACTTTATCTAGCCAGTAGAGTATTACACAGCAATAAAAAGGAATAACTAGCCAAGCACAGTGGCACATGCCTGTAATCTAAGAAACTCAGGAGTTTGGGAAAGAAGGATCATAAATTCAAAGCCAGTTGACTGAGACCCTGTCTCAAAGTAAATAGTAAAAAGTACTGGGTATGTAGCTAAGTGGTAAAGGGCCCCTGGGTTCAATCCCCATACCAAACATAAAAAATAAAATAAGAGTGAGCTACCCACTCAGGCAGCCACATGGATTTATATCAGAAACCTAGTGTTTTGCCAAAGAAGTCAGACACCAGACACCAAAGAAAATCAATTGCATTGCTATTTAATTAAATTTATATGAAGTTCTAGGACAAACAAAAACAGCTCATTGTGATGAAAGTTAAGTAGCAGTTATCTTTTAAGCAAAATGGACCAGTACAAGAGGACTTTTTGAGGTGTGGAAATGTATCTGTGCCGGGGTGATGGTGACAAGTATCTACATGCAGATGAAAGACCACTGCCCTAGCACAATGCCCACAACAGCCCCCACGGTACCCAGGATGGAGCCAGGGCTGCTCTGCCACTCAGCGATATCCTCAGCCCCTTTCTACTGTTCATTTTGAGACAGGATCTTGCTAAGTTGCCCAAGCTGCCCTCCAACTTGCCATCCTCCCGCCTCAGCTTCCTGAATCACTGGGATTACAGCATGTGCCACTTGGCTTTATTTTTAACAGCCCCAACAGGAAACAGCTCTAATATCCATCAATAAGGCGATGGAAAACCTGTGATCTATCTCTACAGTACGGGACAGCCCAGCAATAAAGCCAGAATGAACTATTAATATAATAATATGGATGAATCTCAAAGTAATGATACTGAGTGAAGGGTGGGGGGCGGGCAGCAGTAGATAAAAAAGAGTAGTGCTGCCAGGCACGGTGGTGCACACCTGTAATCCCAGCAGTTCAGGAGGCTGTGGCAGCAGGATTGTGAGTTCAAAGCCAGGCTCAGCAACTTAGAGAGGCCCTAAGTAACTCAAGGAGACCCTGGCTCTAAATAAAATACAAAGGGCTAGGGATGTGGCTCAGCGGTTAAGCACCCCAGGTTCAATCCCTGGTACCAAAAAAGAGAGTGCGGTGTGATTCCATTAATATACAATCTTGGAAAATGCCAGCTGATCTATAAAGATGAAAATCAGGTCAATTGTTGCCTGGGGAGCTGTGGAGGGAGTAGAGGGAGGGAGGGTCTCCAAGGGCAAGAGGGAGCTCTTTTGAGTAATGGGTACACCCTTGATGTTGACTGTGGTGATGGTTTTACACATATAAGTAAATAAAATAAAGGTATTGTGTCCAAATAAATAAATAAATAAATAAAGATATTGTGTTCACCTATAACTTAAAAATTTTTTAAAAATTAAAAACATATGCCCCAAACCATCAAATTCTGTACTTTAAATATATACAGTTTATTATCCATCAATTATATTTCCATAAAACCGTTTTTTTAATTTAATTTTATTTTTTTTCAAACATTTTTTTAAGAGAGAGAGAGAGAGAGAGAGAGAGAATTTTAATATTTATTTTTTAGTTTTCAGTGGACACAACATCTCTGTTTGTATGTGGTGCTGAGGATCGAACCCAGGCCGCACGCTTGAGCCACATCCCCAGCCCTCCATAAAACCTTTAAAACATATTTTGTTTATTTATTTATTTTTGTGGTGCTGGGGATGGAACCCAGGCCCCTGTACATGCTAGGCAGGTGCTCTACCACTGAACTACAGTCTCAGCCTCAAAAACATATTTTTAAAATTCACTCAGCCTGGGTGTGGTGGCTCATGCCTGTAGTCCCAGTGATGTGGGAGGCTGAGGCAGGAGGATAGAAAATTGAGGCCAGCCTTAGTAATTTAGGGAAAGCCTCAGCTACTTAGTAACACCTTGTCTCAATAAATAAATAAATAAAAGCCTGGGGATGTAGCTCAGTGGTAGAGCATCCAATGTTCTATCCTCAGTACTGCAAAAACCCAAAACAACCCACAACTTATTTGTTATATGTAAATTAAACTCCAACAAAGGGAAGAGGGGAGGAGTAGAGACCACATCCAGGTGCCTGACCTGGTCTCAGGGATTAGCTCTTGTAGCCTCACCCAGGCCCCCAGGGTTTGTTCCTGCTAACTTGGAGCACCCCCAGAGAGCTCCCCTGCATCAGCTGCTCTGAGCCCAGCTGGGACACTTGGGAGGCAGGCTCTTTCCTGGCCCTGATGGCCCAGCTCAAAGGACACAGGCTGGGGGATCCCAGGACCCTGGACTGGAGCTATGGTCTATCATCAGAATTAGAATTCAGCGGGGCTGGGGCTGGGGTTGTGGCTCAGAGGTAGAGTGCTCGCCTACATGAGTGAGGCACTGGGTTTGATCCTCAACACCACATAAAAATAAAATAAAGGTATTGTGGGGCTGGGGCTGGGGCTCAGCAGTAAATGCTTGCCTTGCATGTGTGAGGCCCTGGGTTCGACCTTCAGCACCACATATAAATAAATAAAATAAAGGTATTGTGTCCAAATAAATAAATACATTGTGTCCACCTATAACTAAAAAAATTTTTAAAAATTAAAAAAAAAAAAAAGAAGAATTCAGCAGGGCTGGGGTACAGTTCAGTGGCAGAGGGAGTTGATCTCCAGCTGGTTAAAAAAACTACACAGAGAATCCAGTGCAGACCCACCTATCTTCCCCTGGGGTCCCCACAGTACTCACGAGAGCAGTTACCCTTCTGGACAGGCGGGCTGTTCATAGATGATCCCACTGTCCCCAACAACCAGTCTGATGGGGATTATTGGCTCCATTTACAAAAACGGAGGCCCAGAGTGGCCAGAGCCAGCCTGGACCCCGCAACCAGGGGCAGCCTGGAGAACACGCATGCTACTGACTGGGCCTGCTGAGGGCCCAGCCACGGTCCTGGGTGGGCGGGGAGGAAGCATTTCTCCTCCCTGGGGCTCTCTGAAGGCACAGAGAGACGCCTGGAGGGAGCAGGAGTGGTAGTAACTGTTAGTAAAGGCATCACCTCTGTGTTTTGCAGAGCAGGAGACACTGGAGAGAAGGTGCTGCACAGGTGAACGGTGTGCAGTGTGCAGGGGGCAAAGTCCTCCTCCTCCTCCCCCTCCTTCTTCTTTTTCTTCTCCAATACTGGGGGCTGAACCCCATGGGTGCCTTACCACTGAGCCACATCCCCAGCCCCATTTTGTATTTTATTAGAAACAGGGTCTCACTGAGCTGCTTAGGGCCTCGCTAAATTGCTGAGGCCGGCTTTGAACTCAAGATCCTCCTGCCTCTGCCTCCTGAGCTGCTGGGATTACAGGTGTGCGCCAATGCACCCAGCCCCTCAGCCCTTTTTTTATTTTATTTATTTATTTATTTTGTGGTGCTGGGGTGGAACGCAGAGCCTTGTGTATGAGAGGAAAACACTCTACCAACTGAGCTGTATCCCCAGCCCCTTATATTTTATTTTGAGACTAGGCCTCACTAAATTGCTGAACTGGTCTTTGAACTTTTGATCCTCCTGCCCCAGCCTCCCAGGTAGCTGGGATTGCAGGTGTGCGCCACCACTACCCTGCCACGCCACTGTATCCAGCAGGGGGAAGAATCTTGATTAAGTGGCCCCTTGGTGGGCCTGGTTCTGCAGTTAAGACGTCTGTTTGGCTTTTTTCCCACCTGTCAGATGCACCAGGTGTTGTCCTACTAGCAGGGGCCTGAAGTGCTGGGGAGCGAAGGCACCAGGTTGGAAAACTGGCTCCCCTGCTTCCCACCTTTGCACCCCATCTCCCCTCTGCCAACTTCAGCCTCCTCATCTGCAAAATCCTCACGGGACTGTAATGCCGAGAACATGTACCCAGCACACAGAGGCTGCTGGGTGTCATAGCCATGTGGTTCTGTCCTTGTCACTAAGTAATCAATGAAGATTCGAAGACGCATTCCTCGCCCAGGGAAGTTTCAGTCCAGTGAGACAGCGTATCTTCAAGCCACTTAGAACTTACAAAGACTTTCACAAGGTCACAGTCCCTACTACCCTCTCTCCAGTGTGACTGGGCATCAGACAGGGCTCAGCCCTGGATTTGGGGGCAGAGCCAGGTATTTGTCCCTAGGCAGCACTGGTCCCCTTAGTAGAAGGCTTGGTATCCCTAGTCCCACTCAGTGGCACATGCCCGTCCTCTCAGCTACTCTAGAGGCTGAAGAGGAGGATGGCAAGTTCCAGGCCAGCCTGAGCAGCTTAGCCAGAGCCTGTCTCAAAATAAAATTAAAAAGGGCAGGAGATGTGGCTCAGTGGTAGAGTGCCCTGGGGTTCCTCCCCAGTACCACCCCCCACACACAGAAAGAATGAAAAAGCTCAGAATCTGCTGATCTTCAGACACTAAATATCAGTGGCATCCCCTCCCCATGGCCACACGGAACAGACACAGTGTTTCAATGACACCTCTGCAGTGTACGCACCCCCATGCCTCCCAGAGGAGGTCCACCCTGCCCCCTCTCTGCAGACTCTGGCCCAGCCTATTGTCACTGACTTTCCAGTTCTCAGGAGGTGTCACAGGGATAGGGCATCCCAGTCCTGTCCAGCGCCCTGCTCTGGGGTCTCTAGCCAGTCCTTAAGCACAGTGGCCAGCACCCACCCCAAAGCACCACATCTCTCTCCCCCACTCCACCCACCTTCCTTTTTGACCTTCTCTTTGTTTCTCACCAAACAATGGCATCTGTCTGCCAGACTGTGGCCTGAGGAAGGTGGAGACTAAGTCTCAGTCCCCCTGACCCACTTGGCATGTGGGAAATATTTTTGGAATCCAAGATTGTCCTCATTCTCTCCAAAAAGCCCAGAGGAGAGAAAGGAAGGAGGGCCAGGCTGGGGCGGAGGGGACCCGCCCTGAGTGGGCCCAGCCTCACCGCAAGCTTAGTCACTGGGAGGGCGGGCCGGTCTGCAGTGCTGCCATCCTGGAAGGCTCTGAGTCACCAGCTGGTGAGGGGCAGCTGCAGCCCAGCAGGAAACCAAGGCTAGTGTGAGGAGTGGGCGGGGCTGGGGGCCGGCACCCCTTCCCTACTAGCCCCAGGAACAGGGAGGGACTGTCCAGTGGCCGCTCAGTGCCCAGATCTCCAGGCCTTGCTGGGAGTCAGGAGTCTGGTTGATCCTTGGAGGCTTACTCTGGAGGAGGGGGTGGGAGGGGTCGTAAGATTTTTGCACAAGTCACCAGGACACAAGGGATTCTTGACAAGGGACATAGGACAGGCACACACTGAAGTCCTGGGAAATGCTGACCCTCTTCAGCAGGGCACTTCAGCCGGCAACTTGTCTCCAAATAGCTGAATCTCAAAAGAAGGGTGAGCCCAGTGATTTCAGTTCTAGAAATATGTCCCCAGAAAATAATTATGAAAGCAAGCGTCCAGTCCTAGAAGAGGTGGTTGTTGTTTTCATTTCTGGGGATCCAACCCAGGGACTTGGCATGCTAGGCTAGTACTACCACAGGGCTACACCCAGGAGAATAGTTTAACGGAGCCCACTCGATGGGATGGTACACTGCCACTAAGAACTAGTAGATGAGCCTCTAATCTGTAATCCCAGTGGTTTGGGAGGCTGAGGCAGGAGGATCATGAGTTCAAAGCCAGCCTCAGCAATTTAGTGAGGCCCAAGGCAACTCAGCAAAACCTATCTTTAAATGAAATATGAAATAGGGCTGGGAATGCGGTTAAATGCTCTTGGTTTCAATCACAGGTACCAACAGCAAAATATATAAATAGTAGATGAACCAAGTGTTTTAGTGCACCCCTTTATTCTAGCCACTTGGGGAGAGCAAGGCAGGAGGATTGCAAGTTTGAGGCCAGCCTGGGCAACTTATGAGACCGTGTCTCAAAAAAAAAAAAAAGAAAAGCCTGTGACCTGTGAATGGAGGACAATGGTAGCGCAGCCCCGGATCCCATCCCTGGTACAAAAAAATGTTAAAAATTAGCAGATGAATGCAGGCCTGGTGGCACACACCTGGAACCCCAGCGATTTGATGCATGTCCCGGAAGTCATCTTGGCTGAACAGTGGTGAAGACGGAAGAGGCAGAGGACTGCCCAGAAGTGTGCAGCCGCACGCTGTGCGAAAGCGGGAGCTCCTGTCACCCTTGTGGTCCTGCTGCAGTCTCACTTGCTGCCTGCCTGCTGCAGCACCACTGACCTGGCATCAGTGCCTTTGGGTCTAACCCAGAATCAAGACCTGGGAGGGTGGTGGGCGCCCACTCTGGGAGGTCTGCAAGCAGAGGACGGGCCTGGCAGAGCCGCTGTAGAAAGGACTTTGCTGCCCAGGGAGGCGGGCTTGCCGTGGCAGTGTGATCCTACACAAACCCATGGTGTGTCCTCTATGCTGCTCAGCCAAGCTCCTGCTTCACTGCCATCAGGGAAAGAAGCAGGCCCGGTCCTCAGAGAGGAAGACCAGCTTACACAGATAATCATTTGCAAAGTAAAACAATCGAGTGTGCTGACTGCAATGGAGGAGGAGCACACAGGACACTGGGGGAATCCTAATGGGGGCCTGGCCTAACTAGGGGTTGGAGCAGAAAGGCTCTCCCAGGAGGGGAGAGCCTAGAGATCTAAAGGGTGAACGGTCCTCGAGAGGCAAGATGGGAAAAAGGGAATCACTATTTCATAAACCCTGTGGTAGGATGGAGCATGGCTAGTTTGAGGAGGTGAAAGTTTGGGGTAGCTGGAGAAGGCTGAGAGGAAGAGGGACAAAGAGGAGGCTGGCAGTACCCTCAAAATGCCACGTTCAGGAGTCTTGACTTTGTCGGACAGTGGGAGCTACAAAAGGCTTAAGATGGGGAAATGACCCGGCCGTGTCCAGGGGGAATAAATGGGAGGCTGGAGGCAGGGAGGCCACCAAAGGACCAGACAGTTGCTAAGGGCAGGTGTCGTGGTGCCTGGGTCTTGGCATGGACGGTGGTGGAACTGGGGGGAAAGTGGCAGCCTCACCACTGAAGAAGCAGGAAGGGAGGTCAGGGGACAGGTGGCAGAGGCTGAGGGCTACGGCTCCTTCCACCATTCAGCAGGTAACAGAGGGGAGGTCTGGGCCGGGTGCCAGGGTCCCTTCGGCTCAACAGGCCATGCCAACTGGGTAAGCAGAGGCGGACACGTGATATTCCTCCAAAACAAAATCCTGGTCATTCACACTCCCTGCTGTTCACTGAAGGTGTTTGTTTGTTTTTTCTCCTGGTCTGTTTCAGGTCTGACGGGTTTGTGGGGTGAACAGAGCCGGGGCTCAGAGCCAACTGGGAGGGAGAGTGCTCCTTCTTCCTCCAAGACCAGGAAGGGGCATTGCCTGAGCCTCCACTGAAAGCTCTGGGCAATGCCTTCCCTTCTCTGGGACTCGGGCCAGGTTCTGGCTCCAGCCTTCTAGACCCTCCCTTTCAAAGTGAAGTATTATTATTCTTCACCTTTGGGTCCTAGTTTCCAAAAGTGCTTTAGGGTGGAGCCGGGTGGGGCAGCCCTGCAGCAAGGCAGCTTGGCAGAAGCCACTTCCTGACAAAGGACTGATTAGTCAGGGGATGTAGGTGGCATTCTCTATTCAGCAAGGGACCCAATCTCCCCTTCCTGTCCTAGATTGGGACCATTCCTACTCTTCTGTCCACATCCCTGGTGTGGGCCATAAGAAGGGTCAGGAGAGCCTGGTGGGTAATCGGCATTCAGAGTCCTGGAAAGAGCAGAGACCTCCCCACCCCTATCCCAAAGCATCAAGAAAATCTTGCTATAGAAAGAGTTCTTCCAGCTGGGTACAGTGTAACCCCAGTGACTCTAAAGGATTGCAAGTTCAAAGCCAGGCTCAGCAACTTAGTGAGGCCCTATGCAACTCAATAAGATCCTGTCTCTAACTAAATAAAAAATATAAAAAAAGGGCTGGGGATGTGACTCAGTGGTTAAGTACCCCTGGGTTCAATCTCCGGTACCAAAAAGAAAGAAAGGAAGAAAGAACAAAGGAAGGAAGGAAGGAAGGAAGGAAGGAAGGAAGGAAGGAAGGAAGGAAGAAAAAGAGTTCTTACAGCTCAGCATACCTGTGACCTCAGTGACTGGGGAGGCAGGAGGATTACAAGTTTGAGGCCAGCCTTGGCAATTTACTAAGATCCTGTCTCAAAATAAAAAATAACAGGGCTGGGGACGTGGCTCCAAGGTACAGTGTGCTTGAGTTCAATACTTATTACCTTACCCCCCCCAAAAAAAAAACAAACCCACAAATGATAATGTGTGAAGAAACAGTTCAATTTACTTGAAACCAAAAGGTGAACACCAAAATGTCCTCACACATAAAGGCAGGGGTTTCCAAATCTTTAGAGTTGAGAAATCCTCTGCTAACTTCCTGGAATCCTTCATAATGCTGACAACTATATTCATTTTTCTTTCTTTAAAAAAAAAAAATAGCAGGACTGGGGTGTAGCTCAGCGCTAGAGCACTTGCGGAGCATGCTTAAGATACTAAGTTTGATCCCAGCCTTGAAAAAAATAAAAATAAAAAAAACCCAGCAAAAAAACTTCATAGTAACATACACCTGTAATCTCAGCTGCCCATGAGTCTGGGGCAGGAGGATCACAAGCTCAAGGCCAGCTTGGGCAATTTAGCGAGACCCTCTCTCAAAATAATTAAAGATAGTTCAGGGTGTGGCTCATGGTAGAGTGCTAGCCAGCACATACTGGCCCTGGGTTCAGTCCCCAGTACAACAAAAAACAAAACCCCTCCATCCCTCCCCTACCTGAGGACGCTAACATGCAGTCGGAAGCTGAGAACTCTTAGAACTTTACAACTCTTCCCAGAATAAAGTAGAAAATGTCCCTTTCCAGTGTTCAACTTGCCTTCCCATCTAACCCCTCCCCCTCCCTTCCCTGGGGAAGGTCTTGGAACAGTCGCGTTGGCCAGGGTCCCACAAGGACTCATCTTTTTTTTTCCCCCTATCACCAGGAATCGAACCCAGGGGTGCTTACCCACTGAGCCACATCCCCAAACCTTTTTATTTTTTTACTTGTTTTCTATTTTGAGACAGGGTCTCACTAAGTTGCTTAGGGCCTTGCTAAGTTGCTAAGGCTGGGTTTGAACTTGCGATCCTCCTAATACCTTAGTCTCCTGAGTTGCTGTGATCATGGGTTTGCACAATATTTGGCTTATTCCAGAATTTAACTAAGGATTGATGCATACATACAATGAAATGTCATTTCTGAAATATTCTCAAGTTTAGGGCTGGGAATATAGCTCAGTGGTAGAGTGCTGGCCTAGCATGCACAAGGCCAGCAAAAGAAAACTCCTCAAGTTTATTCAGCTTAAAATGTAAAATGGGCACAATCATTCTTGACCCAGAAGTTTGGGAGGACTGTGGGTAATAGGGAAGAACATTGGCACAGCACCTTGTGTGTGACATATGCTGCACCGTTTTTCTTTTTTTTAATATTTATTTTTTAGTTCTCGGCGGACACAACATCTTTGTTTGTATGTGGTGCTGAGGATCGAACCCAGGCCGCACGCACGCCAGGCGAGCGCGCTACTGCTTGAGCCACATCCCCAGCCCCAGCCCTGTACCATTTTTCTTGAAGCTGCACGGAGCAGGCTCCTTCTCACCAATCAGGTTTCCTGGTGACAACTCCTCCAAGAGGCCTTCCTAGACCACCTTCTTAGGTGGCATCCCCCCATGTCTGTCACCTTATTCCATCTTAATATTTGTCTTAACTGAAGCCGTTTTATGTATGTTGTCTTTCTCCCCAGCATGAGAATGTAACAAGGGCAGGGACCTTGAATATCATTTTTTTTTTAATTTAAAAAAATATTTTTTAGTTGTAGATGGATACAATATCTTTATTTATTTATTTATCTTTTTATGTGGTTCTGAGAATCGAATCCAGTGCCTCACATGTGCCAGGTAAGCACCTCTGAGCCACAACCCCCGCCACAGGGACCTTGACTATCTGACCATCATGCTGATGGATCCCCAACACTCAGAATAGCATCTGACACCCAGGGCTCCATATATTTGTTTTGTTTTGCTTTGCTTTTTTTTTTTCTTTTTTTTTTCATTTAAAATTTCTCAAAGCATAATTGACATACAATAAAATGCATCCATCTGAAGTATACAGTTTGATAAGTTTTGACAAATATGTACTCCTATTACTCCTAGCAAACTAGATCAAGAGTTCCTTTTTCTAGGCATTAGCTTGAACCCCACTACCACCATTTCTCCCCAAAGATGAATGACTTGCTGGAACTGGCTCTAGGGTTTGGTGGGAGCTTCTCACATGCATCCACAACACTCCACAGTTTACAATGCCTTTCTACTTTTGACACCATGATTGCTTAGAGAGGTTAGGTGACATGTGACCATCCAGCTCCTTCCACCATCCAGCAGGTAATAGAGGGAGGTCTGGGCCGGGTGCCAGGGTCCCTTCTGCACAACATGTCACTTCAGTCAAGAGGGCAGGTCTCTGGGCTGGGAGCCTGGCATGCCGGGAGGTTTGTGGGTGCTACACAGGGAAGGCTGGGGAAAGACTGCTTGTGGCCCTGCCTCTTTCCCAACTGGGGCCTGGCTGAGGAGAAGCACTGGGGTGTCCAGATGCCAGCCAGCTCCAGCTGTCTCCTCCCTGAGCAGAGAAGTCCTCTAGTCCCTGTAGTTGGGGCTACAGGAAAAATGAAATGAGGTTCCTAACATCACTTGCTTCTGGTTGTTAGAGAACATGAGACAGGGCGTCACGAGACCTGGCCACTGGCCAGATTTTGCCCTGGCCTTACTGTGCGCCTTTGGCAAGTCACTCTTCTTCTCGGGGCCACCTCTGTAGGAGGGAACTGGTAATCCCTGCCAGTGTGATTTCAGTTCCACCCGATGACTCTCTGCTGCTCTTCAGAGGCCAGTCTTGCATCCCTTCTCCCTGGAATACTGTTTCCTGGTATCTGCTGCCACAATTCTTGTTTTTTCAACTTTTAGCTCTGGTACTACCCTCTGTGACTGTCCTCAAAACAGAATGTTCTGCTCCTTCCTCAAGTTTCTCTACGTTCTTGAGGGCAGGGACCGTGAGGAATAATAGAATGACAGTTCTGTTTATTGAGAGATGACCAGCCATATGCCAGGCACTATGCCCAGATAACACGTGTTAAATGAGATAACACGAGGCACTGTGTTATCTCATTTAATTTTCCAACCATGCCTCCTTAATCCTACTTGACAGAGGAGGAAAGTGAGGCTCAAATAGGCAGTGCCACTTGTCTAGGGTCACAGAGGGTAGGGCAGCTTGGGCTTTCTCACCTTTTCATTTCCAGCATCTTGCAGAGGGGATGGCACATGGATGTCTATCCTCTACCTGCTGAATGACTGGTGACTGGATGCACGAATGGGTCCACAGTGTGGACTGGTGCCAGTAGTGTTCACTGTTATCATTTGTTGCCTTATGCCAAAATGACTGTAGGAGCTGTCCAACGACAGGGTGGAAATGCATAGAGAAGGGGTGAGTGCTCAGTCACTGGGGATAAGCAAGTAGCAACTTGATGGCCCTTGACAAGGACACAGGGCAGACCTGAGCATCAGCAGCCAAGGAAGGCCTCTGTCACCCCAGTCTACTCCTCCATGTCCTTGGGCAGTCCTGAAACTGAAACGCATTCCTTAGTTACTAGTGACCCACCCATGCCCAGCCCCACAGTCGAAGTACCCAAAGTCCATGCCAGCTCCTGGCTTTTCATTCCCACAGTCTTTTGCAAACTGTAAAGTGCTATTACTTTTTCCATTTCTAATCTGTCCTGTCCCACAAACTGCCTCTTAAATGAAATGCCCCTATGCTGGATTGGAAGAATCCTCTCCTGGCACTGGCTTCCTGGTGCCTTTGGGTCCAAGCGCTCCGCGTCCCCCGCCCCATTTCCGTCCTTAGCTATTGTGCAAGACAGGCAGGCACACCTTCTGGGGTAGGTCGGGTCAAGGCCAGGGAACTTTGAGAGCCAGTGGCTGCTGGAGGGACAGGGGGCCGCAGCAGCAGTGCAGCGGCGCAAAAGCCGAATTCCGGCACGTCGGCCCAGGCGTGCCCATCCAGCAGCGCGAGGAGGGGAGGGGAGAGACCCCGGCTGCAGCCCCCGGCAGCCCGTTCTTTCAGATTCCCCCACCAGCCCCTTTCTTCGCTTCTGTCCCGTGCGGGGCGCGCTCTGCTGGTCTCTCCGGGGTGTCCTTTTCAGGGATCGTCTTTGTCTGGGTCTCCCGCGGTCCCGGCGTCCCCAGTCTGGTGCCCCGCCTGCCGCGGCGGGGGCGGGGGCGGGGCCAGGCGCGGGGGGGCGGGGGCGGCGCTGGAGGCCGAGGCGGCCGCGGCGGGCGGGCGGACGCGGCTGGAGCTGGAGCCGAGGCCGTGGCCGGGGCGGCGGCTCAGCGGAGCAAGGGAGCGGGGCGGGGCGGACCGGGCTCCATGGCGCCAGCGGCGTCAGTCTGAGCAGCGCGGGCAGCGACTGGCGGCGGCCGGATCGGGCCACGGCTCCTCCTCGCCATGGGGGACGTGCTGTCCACGCACCTGGACGACGCCCGGCGCCAGCACATCGCAGGTGAGGAAAGCGCATCGCGTGCGGGGGTTCCGCCGGGAGCCCCCGGGCCACGCCCCCACCGGGCCCCGCCGTCCTGGTCCGGGAGGGTCCTGCGAGAGTCAGGCCTGAGGCCAGGCGGGAGCTGGTGCGGACCGTGTCCTTCGCCTTGTTCCCTCCGAGACTGGGCACCCCTTCTCGTCCCCTTGTAAGCTCTTAAGGAGACTGGGACCCCGCCTTCACTGCCGTAACTCCCTCGGGGCCCGCTTTGAGGATACCTCACCCGTTACCCCAGATCGAGCATCGAAGGGGTCGCATCCTGTCCCCGCACCCTGCCCAGCAGCGTTCCAAGCCCACCCTGTACCCTGTCTGGAATTTGCCCCACACAGCCAGATCCTCCTGACCCTTTTCCGTAGCTGCGCCGGCCCCAGCTCGCCCTGGCCCCAGCCCCAGTACACGTGGCTAAATCTTCCAGGGGAAGGGCCCTGTAGGGCCCAGGACAGATCCGGACAGTGGGACTAGCGATAGCCGGGATTCGCTGGAGGGGGTGGGGTCTCTGTCCTTTGACTCAGACTCTGTAGGGTGCTCCTGCTGGCAGCAGCAGCCCGGATGGGCTGGTCAAGGCCAGAGCCAGCCCTTTCAGGTCCAGTCCGCAACCCCTTCCTTCAGCCAGTCCTGCTTTCAGCCCGTCACTGCTCTGTGGCCTCTTCTCAGAAAGGAGCTGCCCAGAAAGCTCATGGGGAAGCCCCAGGGTTCTGGACTCCTCCTGGAGAATGGGAGATGGGGTGAGACTGTCAGGCTGACTGAGAACCCCTGCTCTGGCTGCCCTTCTGGGGCAGAGAGGCCGCCCCCGGGTGGAGTCCAGCGTTTGTTTCCCAGGCATTCCATCTTGGACGAGTTTCTTAATGTCCTGGCACCTGGGCTTTTACCTCTTTGAAATGGGATCAGTGACACCCTTATGATGGGCTGCTGAGAGACCTAAATAAGCCAGTTCATGTAGCTTGCTTGGCACATGGCCTGGCATAGAGGAGGCACTGGTACTGGGGTGACAGGTGAGTTGGGTGGCCTGTCTGGTGGACCCCGCGTTCCCTGTCTGTGTATATTTATCTGGATGCCCTGTGGAGTTTCTCAGCTGTGTTCTCTGTCCTCTCTAGATAGCAAGGACGCCTTAAGAGTAAGGACCAGGTGTTCCTTAACCTCGAGTCCCCAGGTCCCCACCCTGGTTGGGCACAAGGGAGGTGCTGGAGGAGCCCTGCCAGGGACTGTAGCCTTTGGCTGGTGGCCTGAACTCTCTTTTGTGCCAGGCCCGGGCTGGGCACAGGGGCAGGGATGATATAAAATGAATCAGACCCTTTAGCCTCCGACCGGTGGGGGCGGTTAAGTCCTGGAAGCCTCTTGCAGGAGGAGGCCTGGACTCTGGAAGGAGGAAGGGCCTGGGCGGAGCTTTCCTGTCGGTGGCAACCTCCTGGGGCTCAGTAACAGTCCCTCCATTCAGGACCTCCTGTTGGGGCCCCTCACCAGGCTTGGGTGGGGTGTGCTGCTCTTTGGCCGGTTTTTTCCTCTCTCCAGGCCCAGCTCAGCTCTCCCATCTTCCCAGCTCCTGGGCTGAGAGCTGCCAGGCCACCCCCTGTCCCCCTGGCCACTTACAGGGTGGAGACAGCCACAGAAGGTGAAGTGTCCACTGCTGGAGAAGCTGGGTTTGTTACCAGGCTGGAGAGGAGAAGGTTTGCAGCCTCTCCTCCCAACACTTGAGTGCTATTAATAACCCTCTTCACATGCCTCGGATTCCGGACAGCTCACCTGAGGGGCCTCCTAAAGTTCAGGGGTGGGAAGGGGACTGCTGGGAGGGGAGCCAGAGGAAACAGCTGCCCTGGAAATCTACTGGAGAAAAATGAGGCCAACCTTTGCCACCTCCAGCCATCCGTGCACCCGCCTCAACCAGCCCACAGAGCAGTGGGTACTTCCAGAGCAGACAATTAGAACTCCAGATCCCTCCCTACCTGGGACGGCCCCTGAAGAAATGTCACCTCTGGGAACATGCCTTCCCACAGTGCCCTGAGCTCCCAGGCCTGTTGGGGTGCTGTGGCTTGGTCTGCCGCCTCACGCCTGCCCCGAGCAGGTGCAGGTGAATGCCAGCCTGCAAGTCCTGGCAGAGGTCAGGCCTGCCCCTGCCCACCCTGCTGTTCTTGCACCTTTCATCCTGAGATTTCAAAGCCTCTGGCAGGCAGGGGCTTGTTCCTGCACCAGCAGCCCTGGAGCTGTCGCAGGATGGTTACCTCCTACCTAGTAGGGGAGAGGGGAGAGTCCTGGCCTGGGAGCCCTCAGGCCTGAGTAACCTCAGGCATCTGGGCCTTGGTTTCCAGAGCTGTGTGCCACCGAAGACCAAAGTCCCATTCAGCTCTAGGGCCTAACCATTTCAAATTTTCTCAAGAAATCTCTAGACTCAGTCAGCTCAAGGCCCCAATATAGACTTCACCAAGCCTTAGTTGGCCTGACCTTGGGCCAGCATCTCAGTCTCAGTTTTCTTATCTATAAAATGGGAATAATAATAGTAGCTACCAGCTAGGCACACCTGGGAGGACTTAATGTGATAAAGCAGGTAAGAAGCTCAGCCCAGTGCTGGGGGCTTAGGAAGCTCTCAGCAAACAGTTGCTACTATCTTTGAACTTGCACTTTACTTGTGTAAGTGGGTTCTCAGGGAGCAGGGCAAGGGGCTAGTGTCGTAGCTGTGGTTTCTCAGAGGTTTGATCAATTCCTGGGGTCAGGTGGGCAGATCCCTGGATTTGAGAATCCACCTGGGTTTTTGGAAGCCTTGACTGCTATGTTCCTTCAGCCTTGGCAAAAAGTGTGAGTGATGTGGGCTCTTTGGAGTGGGTCCAGATGCTAGGGCATATGATGAGTGGCATGAGCTAGAACTTATAGAGGTGGCTGGATTAGACAGCCTACTTTTTCCCTTTGGGCCCTTTTATGGGGGGTCCCCGAGCTGTCTGAGGGATTCAATGCAAATGATCTGAGCTACATAAAGTAAGATGCCACAGGTGACTGGGTGAGGGTTGGGGACTGGGTCCCTAGTAGGACATTACCTGGGTTGGGGGAATCCCTTTCTGTGTCTGGGATAACCCGGAGGACTCAGCCCACCCCACATACTCTGTAAGGTTTGCAAGGTTTATCCCTGAGAGGGCGGGCGTTCCTAGCACCTGTGCTTCTGGACGCTCCGCCTCTCTGCAGGTCTCACCTTTCCCCTGGCTAGGTCTTTTCTTTTTTAATAGCAGCTTTATTGAGACATAATTCACATAGTGTACAATCCACCCACTGAAACTGTACAATTCAGTGGTTTTTAGTATATTGATGATGGCGCAACCGTCGCCACACTCAATTTTAGAACATTTTCAACACCCATAAAACAAGCTCCGCACCCAGGGGCAGTCTCCGTCCTTTCCCCACAGTCCTCCAGACTCCAGGCAACCTTTGTCTTATTGCAAAAGTAATGCATGCAGCAACGGAGGCCGGGAAGGTAGAATAGGAGCGCTCCACCGGGCGTGGTGGCTGGGGATCCAGCTCCGCGGTAATCCCGGTGGTCAGGAGGCTGAGGCAGGAGGATTGAGTTCAAAAGCCAACCTCAGCAATTTAGCAAGGCCCTTAGTAACTGAGCAAGACCCTGTCTCTAAATTAAATATAAAAAAAGGCTGGGGATGTGGCTCAGTGTTAGGTGCCTCTGGGTTCAATTCCCAGTACCAAAAAACCCTAAATGGGAGCTCCTCCATCTTCCTTCTCATGCATCCTTCCCTGGGAAGAAATGATTTGTTTGGCTTGTCACCGATTCCAAACATACCTTTCCTGGTGTGCACTCATTCACAGAGCCTTGTTTACAAAGGAGATTCTATTCTGTGTTTCTGTGGTTTGACTTTTTTCCACTGGGTAAATTGCGGACATCTTCCCACGTGGGATACACAAGCCTGCCCCTTTCTTCAGTGGTGGGTCCGTGTGCCGGGGTGGTTTATTTAGCCAGCCCCTGGTAATTGGCGTTGGGTCGTCTTTGCTAGTATGCGCAGGGTGTGGCTTGAGCCTCTTTGTAAATATCCTGCACAAGAAGCTGGTATCATGCCTCAAAATGGAACTCCCGGGAAACATTTTGATATATTGACACAGAGCCTTTGAAAAGGTGGGGAAGACCCTCTTGCCAGACAAACCTCAGTATTGTCACTTGATGGAACCCATGGCCGGGCAAGTGCTCTGCCACTGAGCTAGATCTCCAGCCTTTTTAAACCACTGGATGAGAGGAAAAAGGTATCCTGTTTGTTTATTGAGTAAAACAAATAATGACTTTTTCCAAATTGATTTAAAAAAATCTCCTTCTCCACATGTGGGAGTGGCTACAGTTGCCAGAAGAAAAGGGATGCTGTTCTGCTTTCGGGGCCACCCCTGCCCTGGTGTGGGGCTTCCTGGGCTTTGCAGAGAGGCCTGGAGGGGAAGCAGTGCCCAGGCTGCCCCCTGCCAAGGTCTGGGTCAGCCCCTGGAGTGAAGCGTCTGGGGACCTGGCTCCCTGGGGCCCAGTCTTACATAAGCCCTTTTGTTGGCTTTGACCCCGCCCTCCCCTCACCCAGTCTTCTGAAGTCCTCTACTCTGTTCCTCTCCTACTGCCCTGGCCTGAGCTCTGACCTCCTGGGGGCCTCCCGCCTCAGCCCCAGGCCTTCCCACACAGGATGCCAAAAGAGACCTTTCTCCACTCCAACCCGGCTGGCTGCCCTCCCTGCTGCGGGAGAAAGGAGCGGAGCCGCTCGCCCCGCCCTGCCCGCCTCTCCCCTCTTGTAGTATTTCCCTCCTGAGTTTATTTTATATGTTGCTGAGACTGTGACTCAAGCCTGGATCTTGCTTCTTTTCTAAACGATTTGTAATAAACATCTCTCCCAGGTCCTTTGAGCCTCCCTGGAAACACTCTGGGTGCTGGATCTTATTCCATCTCAGGATACACAGGCATTTTCTTAGCTTTTCCCCAAATGCTGGTTTTTGGGTTGTCTCTTCCATGTTGGTTTCTGGGGCAGGCGGAGTCCCGGTGTTTGTCTCCTTTCTGGTGCTGGCCAGCCTCCCTGCTGCAGAAGGACAGGTGAAGACTGACTCTGCCTCCCCTGGGTCCACCCCTCTGGACATTTCGAGGGAGCTGGACACCTCTGAGCGTCCTTTTAGAGCTAGTGGCTTAAAGCAGCTGCCATGAGCTGGGGACGTGGACCCATGTCCAGTAGCTTCCCTGGCCTGTGGCGCGCGAGGACTGATGCATTTCCTGTCTGAGGGTGGTGGTTGATGGAGTGGGGAGGGGCAGTCGTGGGCCTCTGAGTGATAACCTAGACTAGCTGTCGTGTGTGTGTGTGTGTGTGTGTGTGTGTGTGTGTGTGTGTGTGGTGCTGGGGTGGAACTCAGGACCTAGCACATGATAGACAAGTGCTCTACTGCTAAACTACACCCCCAGCCTCCTGATCCACTTTTTTAGTGTATAGGGGGTGGGCAGATTGGGACTTCCAGGCATCCCACAAAGTAGGCAGGTGGCAACCTTAGGGGCAACCTTTACCAGCTCAAAAATAAATCTCACATTTAGCAGTTAGGATTGGGATGTCACCATGGATCGATATTTTCCTTACTCATAAGATAATGCTAACTATCCTTTAACTGAGCACTTACTCCGTGCCTGGATTGTCTCATTGAATTCTCATGTCCGTGGCAGGCCAGGACTAGGGAGGGTGTTTCAGATCTAAGGCACTGAAGCCATACACCCCTGTGGCCTATAGCTCCTGGTATCCAGATTGACCAGGTGGGGGTCAATGTGGAAAAGGCCCCTAAGAGAGCAGATGTGGCCTAGGGAGGGAGGAGGAGGAAGGGCTGAGTGTGTCAGTGGCTCCCGTAGGTGCGTGAATACATCCCACCCGGCATTACTCAGCGTGAGGTGCACAGTCTCTGTTTTCCTTCAGTTCGCCCCCCTTCTCCCCGCAGGCAGAGCCCGTGACTCATTCAGCTTGGTCTCTTCGCAGCAGGATGAAGCATCATCCCTGTGGCCGCAGAAATTCCTGAGCTGGTTTTCCTTCCCCTGCCCCACCCCGTCCACTTCCCTGCCTGAGGAAGAGGGGTTTTCTGCAGCTGGGCCTGGGCAGGGAGGAGGGCAGAGGCCTGGGTTTAAAACCTTCTAGGGTGAGGCAGAGCCTGCTCCTCTCCTGGTAGAGTCTTGGGGCCTGAGTCACGGGAAGCTGCACAGAAGATCACACAGATTTTAAAACTGGAAGAACAGGAAGTGCCCGCCTGTGAGGGAACCTACTCCACCCCCTGGGTCTGGTCCCCTTTTGGAGATGTGCTGCCCAGGCTTATAGAGCTGAAGGGACTGCCTGGCCACACAGTGGATGGGAGCTCTGGGGCAAGGCTCTGCAGCCAGGTGGCTCTCCCACCAGATGGACTGGGGGCAGATCCGATCCTCTGTGAGTTTCAGGTTCCCCTGTAAAAGACGATGACAGTTCCGCCTTCTGGGAGTGTGAGGATCAGGTGTGACAGCCCCTGGACAGGCAGCACAGGGCTGATAGTGGGTGGTAAAAATACCATGAGTGACAGTTTTTGTGATTGTTACTTTACTGAGCAAACTTGATAACCAGGCAAATCCGCCAGGTCTGTCCTGAGCCCTCAGGCATGCCCAGCACCTGCCAGGCACCTATCCGCCAGGTCTGTCCTGAGCCCTCAGGCATGCCCAGCACCTGCCAGGCACCTTGGAATGTGGGCAGGCCCCAACTGGGGGACCACCTGCTTATGGTCCTGAGCACCTGTTTTCAGCATGTACCTGCAGGGCCGAGAGATGGATGAGGTCACACAGCGAGTCAGCTGTTCAAGAGCATCATCCACTGGCACTGGGCAGGTCACGAAGGAAAAGGGTGAAAAGACAAGTAGGAGTGCACAGCCCTACACCCCTCACTTGGCCACGTGTCCAGAATTAGACCCATCTACCTTGAGCCTGGTCCCATTGACCCTTTGCTGTGTGACACTGGACCAGTGCTTATGCCTCTCTGTGACTTTTATCCTCATCTGTGACCTCAAGACCAACCTCTGCTCTTGAGAATTCTCTGCCTCTGAAACCCTTTCCGAGGGGTCTCAAGGTGCCGTCTGAGACCAGGAGCAGGTGGGTTCTTGTGTGGAAATAGGGGCACAGGCCTGTGAGGCCTTCGGGGGTGACGGGCTCTGGCCCCGATCCGCGTGGTTGGTCTTTCATCCACTCAGGAGTAGCTGGGAGCCCTGGGAGGGAGCCCTGGGACCCAGGGAAGGACAGAGCACTTGTGCAGCATTGGCAAGGCCCACGTTGGAGCCTCAGCACTGAAAACCAAATGTTACGGAGCCCTTCCTGTGCCAGGCCTGTGCTGGGGACACTGGCACACAGATTCCTCCCTGGGAGAGGGCTGTGTCTGGGTCCTGGCCCCCCACCCCAGTGCTTCAGGAGGAAGTGGTACAAGGTGGGGGGGATCAGCTCCTCCTGCCTGGGATGAACCCAGTGGTGAGAGGAGGCCTGGGCCATGCAGGTGGGGGTGGGGCAGAGTCAGGCGACCCTGTAAGTATGGGGCATGGAGTGACCAGGCCTCTGACCGTGACTTGAGCGTCGGGGTTGTCTGATGTCCGTTAATTTTGGCTTACAGGGTTGACGGATCCTCTGCAGGGCTGGCAGGTCCTGCAGGATTTGGGGTTATTTTTCAGTGCAGGGGATTGAATCCAGGGGTACTTTACCACTGAACCACAACCCCAGCCCTTTTTGTTTTTTGAGAAAGGGTCTTACTAAGTTTCCCTGACTGGCCATGAAAGTCTTGTGATCCTCCTGCCTCTGCCTCTGGAGTCCCTGGGATGACAGGTCCCAAAGCCTTGGTTTCTGCCCCTGCAGTGATGGGAGAAGGCATCCTGTCCTCCTGGACAGCCAGAGACTGAGAACCTTCTTCCCTTCCAAGGGCGGAGGAGAAAGAGGGCTAGCACCTGAGAACCTGGCTTTGAACTCCTGCCTCCATTACCCTGTGATCTGGAGATGCCCTCCCTTCTCCAGGTCTCAGGCTCCTCGTCTGTAAAAGGCACAGGAGTAGCTTCATCCTGCTAGGTCATCGTGAAGGGTCAGCGAAACGATGTAGCTGAGCTCTTTGATTTTTCAAGAAACACTGGTTCCTGGTGTTATTAATGTGGTGTAGAGGTCCGCAGTAGGACTCTGATTGAGATAGCCCCACCTCTGGGGGACATCAGAAGTGTAGGGTGTGGCTGAGACAGAATGATCACAAGTTGGAGGACAGGTTCAGCAATTTAGCGATACCTGTCTCAAAATAAAAAGGAAGCTGGGTGTGGTGGTGCACACCTGTCATTCCAGTGACTCTGGAGGCTGGGGCAGGAGGATTACAAATTCAAAGCCAGCCTCAGCAACTTAGCGAGGCACTTAGCAACTCAGTGAGACCCTGTCTCTAAATAAAATCCAAAATAGGGCTGGGGATGTGGCTCAGTGGTCAATCTGAGTTTCAAGCGATTGAAACCAATAAACAAACAAATAAATAAATAGGGCTGGAGATGTAGCTCAGTGGTAGTGGCACTGGGTTCAGTCCCCTATTACTCCCCTTCAACCATGTAGGGCCTGGAGCAGAGCCCTGGGTGCAGGGTCCACCTGCAAGAGGGGGACCCAGCGATACCCGGACATCCAGGAGGCAGAGGAAGAAGGAATTGTGATTTGTAAAATGCAAATCCCAATTTTCTTCCTCACCTACCAGGAGCCCTTTGTGGGGTGCTGACTGGGAAGCAGGTGCCCCAAGTTGATGCCCGGTGACCTTGTGGCGCGTCCTCTGCTCATCTGCCCCTCCTCCTCACTTTGCCTTCCCACAGGCCTAGGGCTGAGTCGAAGGCACAGAGCAGGTAGGACAGATGTCTGTTGTGTGAGGTGGCCTTGCTGTCGAAGGAGGAACTCGTTCTGAAGGCAGGATTGTGCCCTGGGGGTGAAACAGTGACCTGAGCCCTGCTTGCATGGAACTAGTGCTGGCCGAGAAGGTTCCATCCAGCCGGGTGAGCTGTGCCTTGTGTTACAGAGACACGGACGAGCCCGGGTTGGGTTTCTGCACTCATCCCTGCTCAAGAGAGTGCCTGGCCCTAGCTGGGTGGCCACAGGGTTCCTGCAGGGGACATGTGTGGCCTTGGGCCAGTTGCTCTTCTCCTCAGAGCCCCTGTTGTCAGTAGTAAGATGGGACTGGTGTCCCTGCCTGAGTCGTTGGAAGGTTCTGGAAGATGCCATACATAGTTCCTGGCCTCTGTAAATGGCAGTTGTATTTTAGCTGTGTTCCTGGGGAGCTATGTGGCTTTGGCCCTGGACTGTCAGGGGTTTCAAGGGTGATACAGACATGGTGGAGGGGAGCCCGCTGATAGTACGTTTCAGTTTTGCCCCCCACCCTTTTTTTTGGTGAGGATAGTGTTCTTTGGAAGGTGAAGGGGTGAAAAGAGAACAGAGCTTAGGCTTGGGGAGGGTGGGCCCTGCTGGGCCGTGGGAGCGTGACTTGCATGAAGGGGGCTCGCAGAAGACTGCCGCAGGCCCTGGCCTTGAGCTTGGGGCAGCTGATTGGCAGTGGCTGAGTTTCTTTCTCTGGCTCAGACCCCTCCTCAGCCAGGAAGGCCCCCTTGAAGCCCTCTAAGCAGCCCTGCCTGTATGTCATTATTGGTCAGCAGAGGCCAGAGAAAGGAAAGGGCAGGCCCAGGACCTTAGATACTGCAGGGGACCAGGACTCCCCACCCCAGCACGAGGCCCCGATGGACCGGCCCAGACAACAAAGGCAGGGTCAGGAGGCCTGGCTGGGCTGGGAGGGGCTGCCAAGGTTATAATTTTGAAAACCGAGTAAACAAACAAGCCCTGGGTGAGAGAAGCGGCCCTGTGTGTGAGGACACAGCCTAGGCCTGTCCACAGCAGACAGCCAGGTGCTGTGTCTGGTTAAAAATAGCCAGAGCCTCTCCTCTCCACCCCCACTCCCATATTTAAGGCTGCCAGGAAAAGGGGAGGGGGAGATGGCAGGCCTTCCTTTCTGGGAATGGGGCCCCACCCCCCAGGCTGACCACTGGGACAGCCCTCTGGGCTCAGCTTGGGACGGTTGCAGCTCATTGGTAACTTTGGTCAAGGTGCGGCTCCCCTCTGGGTCTCAGTTTCCCCATTTCAAAGTCGGGGTGAATAAGCAAGGCCTTTCTCTTGCCCCGACCTGAGGCCAGCTGGGATCTCAGAAGATCTTCATTTCTTTTTGGCCAGAGGCAGGCGCCCCTCCTTGGAGCAGAGGGGTTGCTTTCTCAGTGACCCTATAGTCTGCCCGGCCCTGGAAGGCTAAACCCCCAATTCAGGCTGGACCGGGCTGTGCTGTCTCGGCTTTCCTGTTTTCCTGTTGAGATTGTGGTGCAATCTGAGAGAAGCTGCTCTGGGTTCTGCCTGCAGCCTGGGGGCTGGGCAGCTCTCCTGGCCTGGATCCCTCAAGCCCCAGTAGGGCCCAGCCGACTTCCTGTGCAATTAGGGACCAAGCCCCCACCCTCCCTCCCTCTTCCTGCAGTCTCCTGGATGGGTCTAGAGTCCAGCTCTGTGGATGGGAGACCACCTGGTCTCAGGCCTGTGCAGTCTTGGGGGGACCCCTGTCTGGGCCTCAGTTTCCCCAGTGGTTCAATGGAGCAGTTGGTGAGAGCTGCTGGTAGTGAAGGGACCTCACTAGTCAGCGCGAACCATCTGAGCACCTGAGGGCTGGGTCCCAGGACAGTGGGAGCTCGCTGGGCGACTGGCCAAGTGCCTCTAGGCGGTTACTGTAGCTCCTCGTGCCTTAGTTTCATGAGCTATAAAATGGGAATGATAATGACACTTCCCTGGTCGTAAAGGTTACTACATGATGTGCTTGGAGCACAGTAAACGCGCCACAGTAGAGGACTGTTCCGAACGTTTATTAGTGTGAGTTGTTTTAATTCCCAGCAGTGAATGAATGAATAAACGCTACAGCAGGTCCCTGTGTCCCCCCAGTCCCCGTAGGTGCAGTTTGTGTGGGGGTCATGGTGCCCAAGCACTGGGGCAGGCGCAGGAGCTCAGACTTCCCCTCTGCCCATCGGGAGGAGCGGTGTGGGTCTCGCTGGGTCTGAGACCGCAGGGCCCAGCCGCGCAGCCACACAGGGCTTCCTTCCTCCCCTCCTGTACAACGTGACTCTCTGGCTTTGAGCCCTTTGTTCTCCTCCTTGAGCCCCAGGGGGAGGCCAGGGCAAAGGCCAGCTGACTCTCCCTGGGGCTTCAGACCCCTCTGTTCCTGGTTGAGGCCCTCGTGTGACAGGCAGGGGAAATGACCCTGGGCCCTGGTCCTGGCACTCCTGTTGACTCACAGGTGTCAGGCACAGGGGCACATGTGGACCCTGAGCCCACCGTGAGCTCGACGCCCAGTGGGCAAACCAAGTTAGGTTGGGCCCTGCCCGCGCAGCGTCCCTGGCCCAGCATGGGGAGAGTCCAGGAGTCACCAGCCAGTCACGAACGACTTAATTATGGGAGGGCAGATTGCGATGAAGACATGACACCTTTCTAGAGAGTTCAAACAGTCCTAGGGGACCTTCCCAGCAATGCCCGTTATCTGTTCCCTATTGCAGAAGAGGCTCTGTGGCCTGGGTTCTGCTGGGATTGTTAGGGTGTGGGCTGTTTGTCACCCTCTCCGAGGTGCTGTGACAGGGGCTGTGCTGCTGCTCCCACACAGGGCTCCAGGGTAGGCCAGCCGTTGTCTGGGTTAACTCTACTGCAGTGCACAGCCAGGTCTGTTATGTGTCCCTAGACAGAACTCTGGAATACAGATCTGCTGTGGCTGATGCCTTGGGTCCTCTTCCTTCTACTTAATTTGAGACAGGGTCTTGCTGAGCTGCTGAGGCTGACCTCAAACTTGCAGTCCTCTTGTCTCAGCCTCCCAAGTCGCAGGGATCATAGGCGCGAGCCACTGTGCGGGCTGCAGTGGGTCCTTCTAAAGGCCAGGCAGGAACTGGTGGTCTGAGGGGATGGTCCCTCCCCTCCTCAACCCCATTTCTGTTAGCAGAAATGGGCCCTGATACCTGGGCGAGACCCTCCTGGCCACTGTGCTTGGGGAATTTACCCTGTTGACATGCAATCAAAATCTACATTCCTGGCTTTGGTTAATTCAGAGGGAAGTGGGAAACAGCGTGTCTTCGTGCCGAGGCTGGAACCCAGGGCCTTACGTGTGCTGGGCAAGTGCTCAGCCACTGAGCTACGTCCCCAGCCCAGTGTGTAGCCATTGAAAGGGAAGATGCAGTTTCCTCTGTCTGAAAATGTATGTGTCTGTAAAGACACAGGAAAAAAAAAAGGAGTTTAACCAAAATGATTATTTGGGCATTGAAGGATAATGGATTATCTAAGAAATTTTGCTCGTTATCACTCTCCTTTTTATTTTTATTTTTGAATATATTAAATTAAAAACAGCACTGTCGCCCTATTGACTGTATTTTGGGAAACAATTCAAGTTTTCTGGTTCCAGGGTATGAGACAGGCCAGCCTGACCAGACCCTCAGGGTTGTAAGCTCAGGGCAGGGAAAGAGGAGAGGGCAGGGAAGATTCTAGAAGGGGGATGTTAGAGATGAGTCTCAAAGGACAAGAGATCTTGGCCACCAGAGGTGGGGAACTGGCCAGTGATGGGAGGAGCTGCCCATCCGTGAGATGGGGGTGCAGCGTGCAGTGCCCGGCAAGGCGTCCCAGTGGGGAGCCCCTCTCACGCACTTGCTGCCTGGACTCTGGCAGGGACCTTTCTTGGCTGCCATTGGCTCAGAGCCAACACCTGCAGGGGTCCTGTCACCAGCACTCAGGGCTTCCCTCTTGGAGGGCCCCTGGAAGGGTGGGTTCAAGTGACAACATGGTATTAGATCATGACAGTGAGCTCTGACCTTCCTCATATACCTGCCATGGCTCCCACCTGCCAGCACCCACCAAAGGTCAGGCCCTCGCAGCCCTGGCAGCTTGACCTTTCAACTTTGAGCTTCCCCCTTTCTTCTTGTTTTTGTTATTACAGAAACAATCTCAACTGGCCATATTTTTTTAGAAAATCCAGGTAAATAGTTGGAAGAAAATGAAAATGTCCAATAAACTTATCACCCAGAAATCATGATTTTCAGGCATTTTCTTGATGCATAATCTGTTCTGCCTTAAGAGTAAGCTGTGAGGATACAAGTCCCCCTGTAGCTTGTTGAGTGGCTACAGAATATTCCATTATGCCCCGGTATGCTATTGTATTTCTTTATTTTGTAGCACTGGTTTCAAACCCAAGGATGCTCTACCACTGAGCCACATCCCCAGCCCTTTTAGTTCTTCTTCTTCTTCTTTTTTTTTTTTTTAAAGAGAGAGTGAGAGAGAATTTTTAATATTTATTTTTTAGTTTTCGGAGGACACAACATCTTTGTTTGTATGTGGTGTTGAGGATTGAACCCGGGCCGCATGCATGCCAGGCGAGCGCGCTACCGCTTGAGCCACATCCCCAGCCCTCTTTTTTTTTTTTTTTTTGAGACAGAGTCTTGCTAAGTTGCTGAGACTAGCCTGGAACTGGGATCACAGGGGTTGCCCGGTGCCTGGCTCTGTGTCTGACTTGCTCAGCCAAACCCCATACTGTCAGGCAGGAGGATTGTTTCAGGTTTGTTTTTTTTTTTTTGGCACTAGGGATTGAACGCAGGCATACTCAGCCACTGGGCCACATCCCAGCCCGATTTTATATTTTATTTAGAGACAGGGTCTTACTGAGTTGCTTGGTACCTTGCCATTGCTGAGGCTGGCTTTGAACTTGCAATCCTCCTGCCTCAGCCTCCCAAGCTGCTGGGATCACAGGCGTGCACCGCTGCTCCCGGTTGTTTCAGATTTTTGTTGTAAATAATGCTGGGTTGCAGCTTCCGTCCATGGGAATTAATGCCTCGATTAATCAGTCGTTCAAGTGCCTGCTCAGTGTCAGTCATGTGCCAGAACTAGGAGGCTGGATGAGGAGCTGGCCATTGACGCTCACTCTCCTGAGGACTTCTCTCTGGGGAAGACATAGCTGGCATGGAACACCCCTGGAGTTGGGGACTGAGGGGGTCTGGAGGAGCCCTGGAGCTGTGCTAACCTGGATCTGAAGGCCTTTAGGCTGAGACCATAGAGGATGAGGAGGATGCGGTTCAGGCAGAGGACAGCTCTGCGAGGGTCCCAAGCAGAGAGCTTGGGTACTGGGGAAACCAAAATTGCCCAGAAATCGGTGTGTGATTCCCGCCATGGCGGCAGTATCTCCCCCACGCATGATGCTTGGTAGTTTTTTTCAAAGGGATATTTGTCCCTTTGAAGGGTGGGGGCCCTGGCTTCCCTTCCCCTAGGGCTATAGAAGCAGAGTGATGTGCTGGCCCAGGTGAGTGGCCATAGACCCAGGCTTTTTGACTTGTCCGCCCGGAGGGGACAGGAGGCTGCTGTGCGGGAGTGGCCCTGCTCCAGTTTCCCAGGCTCTCTGCAGGTGCAGGGTCACCTGACACAATCTAGCAGGAAGAGGAAGCTGAGAATCTGAGCTTAGGTGATGGCCTGAGCAGACACAGCAGGTGGTGACCTTTTCTGAAGCTGATGTGAGACCTTGGGTGGCCTGGCCAGCTCAGACCTCATCCTGGGCAGGAAGAGCCCTGCCTGTGGGGCAGTACAGGGACTGGGAAGCCCTGAGTTAACCCTGTCCCCGGGCTGGGCAGGTCTGTCCCCACTGGAGTTGACCTTCTGGGAAATGGCAGGCGCCTCCTGTTTTACCTGGTGTGATCACACAGAGGACAAACAGCTACGTGCCAGGTGCTGGGAAGATGTCATGAAGGAGACACCAGCAAGGATCCCTGTCCTCATGGGCGACGTGGACACAAATGAATTATTGTTATGAATTTTGGTACCATGGATTGAATCCAGGGGCATTTAACCACTGAGCCACCTCCCCAGCCCTTCTTATTTTTTGAGACAGGGTCTCGCTAAGTTGCTTGGGGCCTTGCTGAGTTGCTGAGGTAGTCCTTGAATGTGCAATCGTTCAGCCTCCCAAGTCACTGGGATTGCAGGTGTGCGCCACAGAGCCCTGCACAAATGAATCATTAAAACCAAGTTGTAGTTTTTTAAATTATTATTTAGAGACAGGGTCTCATTGAATTGCTTAAAGCCAAGTTGTGCTAATGACTAACGGACCTACATAGAGGGCTGGTGACAGTCAAATATGGTGCCTTGCCACATCCTAGGCTGACAGGTAGAACTCAGGATCAGTTTGATCAAGGTTCAACAATGGAGCTCCCTGATCTTGCTACCATGGGAGGAAGGGACATTGTCTTATGTCATGGTTAGAGGGTGTCAGGGCCCAGAAGGTCTAGTTCTATGGTGTCCATCCCCTTCACTGGATAGAAAAGAGGGTAGCCAAGAAGGGCAGAGGGCTGGCCCCAGGTCATCCAGAGCCCTGCAGCACCACCCATTTCACTGCCCAGCGACAGGGAGACTCTGAGCCCATCCCCCTCCCTCACAGACCCCCGGGAAGCAGACCCAGAAACTTGGAGCCTGTTGGCTGAGCAGGGTCTCCCGTGAAGACCGGCAGGGTCATGCAGGTACCTGGAACAGCAGGCTGGAGGCCAGCAGGACCCCTGGGGATCTGTCCTCCCTTCTCTCCCGGCTCCTCTGGAGCTCCAGGAGACCCAGAGCTGGAGTGACCTAAGGATGGTACAGGGCCTGTGTCACCGCTGGCCCAGCCCAGAGGGGCAGGCCAAGGAGTCTTGCCACTGAATCAACTTTCCATCTTCTGTGTGAGTACACATCTCCGTGCCAAGGGTCCCTGGCATCGAAGCCTGGGGTTGGGTTTCCTGCGGCCCCGGCTTGCCCACAAGGGAATTTTCATATTGGCTCATCTCCCTCCTCCCTTTCCCTGTCTCTCCCTCCCTGACTTGGTGGTGGGGTGGTGGGGTGGTGGGGTGGGCAGGGAGGACTCGGGCCCTGAAGGAGCTTGGGAGGAAACCTGCCTTGGACTCAGTGAAAGGCCCTTGGCTGGTGAAATGGGGCTGTGTGTCACTCTTTAGCTTTCCCTTTGGGTTGGGCCACAGTAACTGGCACATCTTAGTTCCTGGTCCTTATTGGAATAGCCATGGCATTTATCGGGCATCTGTCGGGCAGGGTGCCAGGCCCTCCCCCTGCATCATCTGGTTTGGTTTTTGCAAGACCCCACTGTGGGTGCTACTTTCACACCCATTTTGTGGCTAAAGAAACTGAGATTGGGGAAGATTGTAAGCCTGGTCGGGCTGGCTCTGTCTGGTCCTGAAGTGCTGACCTCCCTCCAGGGCAGGACCCTCTCCAGCCTCTGCTTGCACACCTCCTGTGACAGGTGCCCTTGCCTCTGAGACAGTTAGAGAGCCCTCCCTGGAGGATACCTTGTCTTCTGTGGGTCCCTTGCAAACGGACTGCAGTGTGGCCAGGGCAGGCTGCAGCTGGGCTTCCCCCAGCGTGTCTTCCCAGGGAATGAGCCAGCTCTGGTTGGGGCTGGGCAGCAAGTCCTCTCTCCTTTCCAGTCGCATCCCTTACCTGGTGCCAGCCCTCTTGGCTTCGCGGCCTTCTGTGCGAGCCTGAAACTTAACATTGAAGCCTTAGACATATTTCCTTCCTTCCTTCCTTCCTTCCTTCCTTCCTTCCTTCCTTCCTTTCTTTTTTCTTAATTATTATTATTATTTTTAGATGGGGTCTCACTAAGTTACTGAGGCCAACCTTGAACTCCTGAGCTTGAGAGAGTCTCCTGCCACAGCCCCCCAGGGAGCTGGAAGGCACCTTTGGGAAGCAGGAGCCTGGGGAGACAAGGGCTTGTCCAGGGCCACACGTGAATTGGTGACAGCTGAACTAGGACTCAGGGGCCCTGATTTCCCCGCTGGTGCCATCTCTGGGGTGGCGAACCAGCAGCTCTGGAGAGGCTGAGGGGAGGAGGATGGGCAGGCCCCTGCCACCTGGGCCTGGGTGCGGGCTGTGGTCGGCCTAGGCTCGCTGCCTGCGGGTTCTGGGGTTTGCTCTCGGGAGCCTTCACTGAGGTTTCTCCCTCCACTTCCCCTTTCTGATCAACCTCTGAAAGGAAAGGCCCAGAAAGACGGACCCGGCCGTGTCACCCCGTCCCTAGGCTGCTCTGCAGAGGGGCTGGTCACTGCTGAGCAGTTGCCCTTTGCTGGTCCCCGTTTCACAGCAGGAAGCACAGCACAGAAGCCGGCCACCAGCACTGTGACGTGCCACTCCTAGCACTCATCTCCTGGCCGCCGCCACTCAGACGGGATGGGGGGCACTCTTCAGCCGCAGCCCTTGTCCCTGTTCACACAAGCCCTGGTTCGCTGCTGGGCCTCCTAGATGATTCGGGTCCTTGAACCCCCGTAACAACCCGGCAGGGTGGGGACGCCTTTTTTCCTCTAGGAGAAGGAAGCCACATGCTCCAAGTCCCACCGCCAGCGTTTGCACGGAGGTCTATTTCAGATCTATTTCAGTTCCCATGGTCGCTGAGCCAATGAACCGGACAACACAGAACCTCTCCTGGCACCAGGAGAAAGAGGCCTTGGCCCTGCTGCCGGCCGCCATTTTGGTCTGTCCTAAGCTGGCCCATGGAGGATGTAGATGGTGGGCTGGTTCTGTCCTGTGCCTCTGCCTCTTGGTGGCAGTGGCCTGTCTGATGCAGTGGCCGCATGTGGTGGTGTGGCTCTCAGGCCGCTCCGGGAAGCATCCTGGGCGAAGGGTGTTCTGAGCTCCGCCTGGGCATCTCTAGGCCTGACTCCAGGGCGGGCGCAGAGTGCAAGTCGGTAGTGGGAGCGCCAGCAGTGGGCACCTCCAGTGTCCATGTGCTGTGGCAGAGTGCCCTTGGCCCCCGCTCCAGCCTTGGTGCTCTGGTCTGAGCTGGGGCCAGGTCCCTGGTTAGGAGGGCTCAGGCACTTGTGGGGATGAGGGAGATGACAAAGTAGCAGAGTTGGAGAAGGGACGCAGCTGAGAAGATCTGGGGGCTGGGGCACCTCAGTGACAGACTGCTAGCCTCGCGTGCGCAAGGCCCGGGCTTCAATCCCAGCACCATGCGCAGGCACAGATTAGCGGGACTGGAGGACCAGTGTGGACAGAATGGGGGTGGTGTGTGCGCTACTGTAGTGGGTCAGCTGCCTGCTCTGTGCCCCATGAGGACATCCAGGCCTGATGTCCACGACGGTGTCATTATCCCCAGTGCGCAGAGAATCAAGGCTCAGAGAGGCGAGGCCACAAAGCCATGTGTGTCCCCATGTCCGTCTGGCTGCCAGGCTGGGCATGTGTGGGGCTGAGCAGTGAGCAGGAGGGATGTCACACAGGGTTGGGTCTCCTGGGACACCTTGCAGCCCTGGCATCCACAGGCTGCCTCTGGTGGGCCTTGGCCATGGTGGGGCTGGAGCGGATGGCAGCTCTGGGAGACTTGCAGCTCAGAGCTCCCTGAGTATGGGCCCAGGGTCAGCCCCAGGGCAGGCCTAGGATGGGCCTGTCCTGCTCTGTGCGAGGTGCTGGAGGCTTGGCACCCCTTCCTGCCCTCCCCAAAGTGCAGGGATGCTGTGTCCTGGGTTCCAGGACACGCGGCCAGCTGGAGGCTGAGGGCTCAGGGCTGCTTGGGCAGGCGGAGGGGGCTGGAGGGATGAGAGGGCCTTTGTTGGCTGCTGTTTGTGTCAGGATGGGACTCTGCCTCCCACTGGGGCCCGAGGTGTAAAGGGCAGTCCTGGCTGGGCGGGTCTGGGGCAGCCCTCTTCTCTGAGCTTTTTCCTGGGCCTCTCAGCCCGCCCTCTCCACCCCTCAGGCCCTCCTGTCTCCAAGCTCCCCTTCCGCGCCAGACCTGCTGAGCCCTGGTAAATATTTACCAGCTTTGTGACAATCCCGCTGACCCCCGGCCACGCCCCCTGCCCCACTCTGCCTTTGGGATGAGGAGACCCAGCCCGTCTCAGCCCTCAGACCCCTTCCCAGGCCAGGGTGGCCTCCTAGGCAGCCACAATGGCACCTGAAGCTGGATGACCTTCCCCTGGGGGTTGCTGGCTCAGCACCTGTCTGGAGCACCCACTTGGGCAGAGCAGGGGCTGGGTGCTTGGGAGCCCTGGTCGCGTCTGTGGGGAACTGGGGCTGAAGGAGCCATTCACCAGCCACGCGTGAATTTCAGCCAAGAGCCAAAGGCCAGGGGCTGTGATCACGGAGACCGTCTGTGGGGACCACCTGAGAAGGAGGCCTTTAAGCCTGTGAAGGAGAAAGAATCGGCCAGGAGGAGGGGGCAGGAGGAGGGGGCAGGAGGAGGGGCCAGGAGGAGGGGTCAGGAGGAGGGGTCAGGAGGAGGGGCCAGGAGGAGGGGGCAGGAGGAGGGGCCAGGAGGAGGGGCCAGGAGGAGGGGCCAGGAGGAGGGGGCGGGCACTGAGAAGACGGCTCAAGTCGAGACCCCAAGAGCAGACCCGGTTTCCCCCTGGATGCGAACGTCCCACAACTCCTTTCCCCTATTAGTCTCAGGGAAGTCAGCCCCCTAGGGTGATGGGACCCTGGATGCTGCTTCCCCAGTTCCCAGCCTCAGATCCCCTGTCTGAAGGATGGTCAGCTTGATCTCAGGGGGCCCTCTGTCTCCAGGCCCAGCACCTGCTCTCGGGATATGTGGCCAACTCATTATTGAGGGGTTGTACCAGGAAGATTTGACCAGTGCCAGAGGTTAAAATAGTGACTCTGTGCCTCTCCATGGCCCACTCGGCCCTTGGACTACTGTGAACAAAAGCCAACCTCTTCCGGGGTCCCTCAGCCACTGTGTGAAGTAGGGGGGGATATGATATTACATCTATTTTATTTTTATTAACTGTTGTTATTAATATTGCAGTTCTGGGTTGGAACCCAGGGCCTTGTCCATGCTAGGAAGGACTCTACCACTGAGCTACATCCCCACCATTTTCACTTTGAGAGTTTCACTAAGTTGCTGAGTCTAGCCTTGAATTTGTGATCCTCCTACCTCAGCCTCCTGAGTAGGTGAGATTACAAGTGTTCACCACTATACCCAGCCAGGCTATGCCCATTTTACAGACGAGGAAACTAAGGCCCAGAGAATCCATTCTGAGCTCAGGGTTTGCTCCTTAATTTACACTCAGCCCTGGAACATATTTGCCTCCTCTCCCAAGGCCTGTGTCATGCAAGGTTCTGGAGAGTTGTGAATAAGCCACCACTCTGACCTGGGGAGCTGCCGGTCAAAAGAAGAATGGCCTAACAGAGTCCACTCTTATTTCTGAGCTGCTTCTCCCTTGGGACACAGTTCTAGTGCTGAGAGAGAGCAGGGAACCAAAGCTGACTGGAGTTCGCATCCCAGTGTTATTTTTCCCTGCGTGATGCTGGGTAAATCACTTACCCTCTCTGAGCCTCAGATTCCTCATTACTAGAATGGGTTTAATCATTTGGGTGGGGGTTCCATGAAATGGCGTTGGCAGTAGGTTAACAAGTACTAGGAGCTGCCTCGGTGCTGGCCCTGGGCTGTGACATGCATTGACTCCTGTTGCAGTTATTAGTATTAAAATTATATGCAAATGGGGAACTCCTCGGGAGGAGGAGGCGATGTGCGAGCAGGGGCTTGAAGTCTGACTGGGATTTGGGACCTGGGAATGAGGGAGGGGTGTCCTTGCTTGCGCCAGGAAAGCAGGGAGCAGGAACACCCAGCCGCTGTAGGTAGGAAACTAGGACATGGCCATGGCCCTGGGAGGAGAGGGAAAGGGTCCCACTCAGATCCTGGATCTCAGATTCAATTCGGTGAACCCTGTTTGCAGCCCCCCGGGCCCTGCCATGAGTGAGTGAGCATGGTCCTTGGGCCTTCAGGTCCTGCGGGATCCTTGAAGAAGTCTAGGTCAGCTTGCCTGGGGTGGAGCCCTAGTGAAGCTGGCCGACCTGGCCGCGTCCCTGGCCTTACACTGTGCTTCCTCACGGGCACTTCTCGGTCAGTCCTGGGCTCTGTCAGGGCCCACGTCAGGCGGTGCAGTCCACACAGTTCTGGCCACTGTAAGCATGGGTCTCTGGCCAGCATGGCCCCTCACCTGCCGTGGCCCAGCGGAGCTGCTCAGCTGCCCAGGCCTTCCTTTCCTGACTGCCCTTGGCTGGACTTTTTTCCCCAGGGGTTGAGCCCAGGCGTGCTTCGCCTCGGAGACACATCCCCAGATCTTTTTATTTTTGAGACAGAGTCTTGCTAATTTGCTTAGGGCCTCATTAAGTTGCCAAGGCTGGCCTCGAACTTGTAATCCTCCCGCCTCGGCCTCTGGAGCCCCTGGGATTACAGGCACGGGCCCAGCTCATTGGCGGTTTTGAGAGTCGGGCATGACCTCTGGACACACGAAGTCCCCAGCATGCAGTAGCTGCCCGCACACGTGCACACATGGCCCATGACTGTCCTTACCCGACCTGGTTGTGCTGGGGTTGCTGTGTTTGTGAGAAGAGGGTTTTTCTCATTAAAAGCTGGTGTCGGGGAAGAGGCCACCCAGCAGAGGGTCCCTTCAGGACAGCTGAGGCTGTAGTCACCTTCCCAGGGAAGGACAGTGCTGTGCTGCTCCCTCACCCCAGGACTGGCCAAGGCCCCGGGCTGGGCTAGCCTCCTTCCTGGGGTGAGCGTCTCGGGCACCTCGGGAGCTTTTTGCTCAGGGGGGCTGGCTCCCTTTGGGGTGGCTCTGGCTCAGGGTTGCTGTCCCTGCCCAGGACCTGGGTTCCCTTCTGCCGAGGCCCTGTTGCAGGTGCAGTGTGTGCTGCCTGCTGGGGTCACACAGGAACAGGCCTCAACCAGCAGCAGGCCCCGGGGCTCTAGAGTAGGTGGAGGACACCTGCCCATCTTGGGGTCTTTCTGGGCGAGGGGCTGGTGCAGGTAGAGCTGGGAGTGAGCTCCACAGACCCGGGAGCAGCCTGTGCAAGGCCCCAGACCCTCAGGCCCTGGGCCAGACTAGATTAGCTTTTATCCCAAAGGCAGTGGGAGCCATGGAAGGTTCCAGGTGGTCAGGCTTCTACTGCCGTGTGTGGGAAGAACCAGGGACCAGGATGGGGCCTGAGATAGGAGTGGCCGCGGGGGCCACAGGCTGGGCTGAGCTGTGCCAGCCTTTTGACTGGGCCCTGGTCAGTGAGGAGGCAGGGCTCACCTTGGTGGCTTCGCACTGGGGAGCAGAGGGTGGCTAGGGCGGGAACCCAGCAGGTCTTGCTCCTTGCGGGCCCAGAAGTGGGGTCCAAGGACCTGCCATTGCTGGACAGGTGTTGGGTGCCCTTCCTCCAGGGCAGCTTACAGACTGGCCTGCTGCGGTCCCTCACCCTTCCTGGCGTTGTCCACTTCTGAACAAAGTGCGCTGGCTGGGGGCCTTGGCTCCCCTGCCCGCCTGGCTGGCTGGGCTCTGCAGGGTCCTGGCTGCTAGCTCAGGCTCTCATGGGCCCCTGCCTGCCCCGTCTCCTGCTGCCTGATGGAGCCTGTCATTACCCCTCCTCCCGCTTCCCACCTGATTACAGGTCCCGAGTGGGGCCCTGTGTCAGCCTTTCTGAGAGAGGCCACCCACAGGGCCAGAGCTGTGGGGAGGTTCTGTGTCCAGGGCTGGCAGTCTGGTGGTGGGTGGGAGGTGGATTTGCCCAAACTTTGGTTCCATGATAGATTCTGACTGCTCTGGGTTGAGTGTTGCTGGGGAAGTCACTTAGCCTCTCTGAGCCTTAGCGTGCTCCTCCGTAAAGTGGAAGAATTATACAGGGGGCACCAGGGGGCTGCTGTCAGCTGATAGAGTTGGTGGTCAGGTGGAAGGGCCTGGGCGTGGCTTGGGGGCGTGGCCTGCCAGCCCAGCTCTGTCACGGTGTGCTCTGAGACCCTGGGAGAGTGTCACCACCTCTCTAGACTTGAGGTTCCCTTGCTGTCCCAGGCAGATGATGGCAACGGTGGTCCTGTTTTGTTTTTGGTCCTACAGAGGTTGAACCCAGGGGCGCGCTACCCCCGAGCCACATCCCCGGCCCTTTTTATTTTTTAATTTTCAGACAGGGTCTCACTAAGTTGCCCAGGCTGGCTGAAACTTGTGATCCTCCTGCTTCAGCCTCCTGAGTTACTGGATCACAGGTGTTCACCACACCTGGCTCAGGGTGGCCCTTTGGACAACTTCGTGACATCCTGATGTGATGACAAACTGAGCCCCTACCCCCACTGCACCTCTGCTGTCCCCTGGGCGTGGGGTGGGTGGGGTCAGTGCCCCTGGCTGCCTCCCCGACCTCCCCACCCTGAACCTGCTCCAGGAACCAGGCAGGCAGGTTCTGAGCCTTCGGGCTACTGTCAGGCTACCCCACCCTTCAGGCTACTGTCACCTGCCTGGTTTCAGTCGACAAACCTCTCAGCTCTGAAACCCTGAAACTGGGGCTGGGCCTTATGGGTGAGGTGTGTCCCTGAGCCCACTGGAGGGACTGGGTGACTTCAGGGATGGGCCTGGCCTGGTGCACTGAGCTGGGGCCAAACCAGGGCTGAGGCTGATGGGAAGCCCATGGTTGACATGAGGCTGGCTGTAATTGGGCTGGAGATGGTCTTCCTTGTCCCTGTGCCCAGCCATCAGGGTGGAGTGGGGACTCGGGCTCTGGCTCTGGGGCTGGGAGCTGGGTTCAGATTTGGCTTCTGCTGTGGCTCAGTAGGAGACTGGAGGGCTCCCTGGACTCCGGGCCTCCGTCTCCTTGTTGGAAACATTCCTGGTCCCGCTCCTGCCTGCCCCAGGGTCGGGTTGGATTTGGGGGATGATGATCCAGGTGGGACAAGCTGTGCCATGCACTGGCCCGGGGAGGCCACGAGAGGACAGAGCAGGCGCTCCTTCACCTAGTGTCCTAGACCCTTGGGGACATAGCTATCTAGGGACGCTCCCCAGGGACTCTGCACTCCTCCCCAAACTCAGCTCAGCAAGTCTCTTCTGTATGAGCCTCATTTTTCCCATCTGCACAGTGGGCCCAGCACCCTGTCCCCAGCTCCCCGTCCCCAGCTCCCCAAGGCTCCAGGGAACTTCAGGCCGCCCGGGGGCCTCCCCAGTTCCTGCTCAGTCCCCGCTATCACCACAGGAAGTAGCATGATCCTTAACATTGTCAGATTGGAGAACCAGAGATGAGTGTTCTTCCGGGCGCTTGGCTGCTGGGGTGCTGGGCGTGGGGCTGAGCCAGGTTGGGGGTGGCTCAGCCTCGGTTTCAGGGGCCTCTCCCTGGGCTGGAGGACCTGGGATCAGAGGCACTTTCTAGGAGTCCTCATGCTGTGCCTCCTGCCAGTCAGGCATCATCTTCTCAGAACCCTGGCAGGCAGGTCCTGCGACCTCCGGTTTGCAGAGGGGGACACTGGCTCAGAGGGGGGGAAGTGCTTTGGCTGAGGCCACACAGCTGGTAGGTGACAGTTGGGACTCCAACCAGAGCCTGCATGCTCCTGTGGAGATGGTGCCCCATCACCCCCCACCTCCGTCCCGCAGCCCTTCTGTCCAGCATGAGGTGGCTGCGGTTAGCCCTGGTCAGACTGAGTCACCAGCCACTCCGAGGAGGTGCTGAGGCCAGCATCGTGGTCAGCTCCTGAGGCCAGGGCAGCGCTGATTAGATTGTTGTTAAGATTTTAGGTCAGCTGAGGCGACAGAGACCCACCCACCCGTATTAGAGTTAGGACTTGGAGGCCCGAGAGGACCCAGTGGGTGGGCAGATTCCCTGCTGCTCTGGCAAGATGGGAGCAAGCGGAGGTTGGAGGCCTGCGTTTCTGCTCCGACTCTGTGCCTGCCCCAGTGTGACCTTGGGAAAGTGACCTCGTCTCTCTGAGCCTCAGTTTCCCCACCTATGAAATGGGGATAATAATGCCTGCTTTGCCTCTCCTTGGGACTGGACAAGGACCCAGCAAGAAGAGAAGATGAAGTCCTACCTTGGAAATTGTAGCAATGCCACATGAGGGGACACTGGGGTGGGGAGGCTTCGTGGGATGGGGGATCTGGAGCCAAGGTTTGAAACCCACTTCTGTTCCCTTCTGAGCGGTGTAGAGTGTAAAATGGAGCGGGGAGCAGTGGTGTGCACCTGTGATCCCAGCGGCTTCGGAGCTGAGACAGGAGGACCACAAGTTCAAAGCCAGCCTCAGCAACAGTGAGACACTAAGCAACCCAGCAAGACCCTGTCTCTAAATAAAATACAAATAGAGCTGGGGATGTGGCTCAGTGGTCAAGTGCCCCTGGGTTCAATCCCCGGTACCAAAAAAAAAGTAGAATGGAGATAATAATACTGTAGTGTTGAGTGGGGTCGGTCCTCAGTGGGTAGGCAGGCACGGTGAGCCCTGGGAGTTCTGGGGCCAGTTAGTAGGGCTGGCTGGAGAGGGGCCCTCAGGGTTACCCTCCACAGCACCAGAGGGTGTCTTTGGAGAGATGGGTCCAGTCACAGTAAGGTCCACGGAGCACCCAGTGTGCACCAGCTGGAAGATTCCACTCCTGGCTGCAAACCAAGCCCTGCGAGAGGGTGAGGGTGCCGGTGCTTCGCCCTGGCCCCGTGTCCCGGGAAGTGTCTTTTTCAGAGCTGGGTAGAGCCCTCAACCCTGTTAGCTGTGACATTGAGACCGGAGACAGAAGTTCAGACGGGCAGTCGTGTCCTGAGGTTGGTGGCACTCAGCTCTGCCCCCAGAGTTCACCAGCTGTCCTCTCAGGCTAACGAGGGACCCAGGACCAGAGGCAGCTGGAGCAACCCACACAGGGGCAGTGCGGTTGTGTTGGCTGACAGCATGAAATGCCCACTCATGAGCTGGGAGGCCCCAAGCCCAGGTGGACGCTCCGTGAAGCAGGGTTTTCACTGACCTGTGTTCCGATGGGGGCCACTGGAAGAATCTGTGTGTTGGGGCAGAAAATGGGTGGGCCCTGCCCAGAGTACCCCTCTGCCCTGAGTGGGCAAGCTTCCCAGCTAATGCTGGGGGTGTTGCTGGCGAGGGACCCAGAGAGGCACAGTTAATGGCTCCAGGCACAGTTAATGGCTCCGGGCACTGGCAGAGGTTAAGCATAGTCAGGGGACCTGGGTTCCTGGGGGCGGGGGAGGGGACACACACACACACACACACACACACACACAAGCGCGCTCTTCTCCACCCCGCCTCAGCTGTGGGCGCTCCCTTGGTCTGATCTCTTGACTTTTGAAGACCCGCCCATCATTGTCATTATTTGTCTTGGTTCTTTTAGGAAAAAAAATCTTTTTTTTTTTTTTCTTAAACAATAAAAGTTACACCTGCTAATAAAAATGCCAGACAGTCTCTAACCACTGTTACTTCGAGCTGAGCGCTGTTAGGATTGGCGGTAGCGTTCAGGATTTGTGGCGGCCCCCGGGCAGAGACCGTCGCTGGCCGTCTGCATTCTGCGGAGCAGAGGGAATGTGTTCTGGGATGCCCATTTCACAGATGAGGAACTTGAGGCTCTGAGAGAGCTGGGAGCTTGTAGGGCTGGCATCTGGCCTTCACTAGGAGACTGGAGGAAGGCTCTGCCCACCGCGCCCGTCCCCCAACCCCACCGCGGCTTCTCATGCAGCAGCACCTGGGCTGAGTCATGGCGGAGGGAGGATGAGAGCATTTGGCAGGAGGGCAGGTAGGGCTGGCGCACAAGCAGGCTGCCCCACCCCAGCCCCTCTGTAGCACCGCGTCATTGTGTCATGTCCTTTAGCGGTGGCCTCCCAGGTCCTGGGCCAGGACCACGAGGTGGGCCCTACTCTGCAGGGGAGCCATGGCTTCTTTCCTCGCTCTCTCTGGGGTGGGGATGTGCTGTGGGGCCCTGTGGGCAATGGCTGGACCAGGACCTGAGGGTCAGCTGAGTGGCTGGAGCTGCAGTTGCCTCCATCTGCTGTGTGACCTCTGGATGTCAAGCCCCCTCAAGGTGGTGAGCCTTGGTCTCCGAAGCCCTGTCCGGTGTCTTCCCAAGTCCCTGCTGTGTGGGGTCTCCTCTGGGAGGGAACAGGAAGAGCTGGTGAGCAAGTGTGGAGGAGAGAAGGTGCCCCAGGTTCCTGGACTGTCTCACCCATGGACACCCACGTGGGGACAGGCGGTGGGATGTTCTGCCGGCAGCTGCCTGGAGGTGGCTGCTGCAGGGTGGCAAGACAGGGAGAAGTGGGTCCTGAGCAGTGCTCACAGGGCAGGCCAACGAGGACCCCTAAGGTGATGGGGCTGGATGGGTCTTGGCGGAGAGCTGGGCAGGTAGGGGACGTGGTCCGGCTCGGCCTCCCTGATGCCCCAGGGCTACGGTGCCCACCCGGGTCCTCTCCCTGAGTGCTGCTGGCCTTGTGGGTTCCGGTGGCCCCCAGAGCACCCCTACGTTTCGTCTCGTGTTTCTGTGGCTCTCCCTTTGTACCAGGCACGTGGCAGTTCCTTCCCAGCCGGCTGAGGACATCTCTCGAGAACGTGCTCAGGGCTGCCTGTGCCAAGAAGCCAGCCCGTGGCCCTGTTCTCCGCCATCTTCCCTCCCAGCTGCCCCTGGGCTGCCAGGCTTATGCGGAGCATATCAAGTTCCCAGGCCCAGCTGGGCCTCTGTCCTCTCTGCCTGGAACCCCTGGCGGATGCTGCCACCGCCCTCACCTGGCACTTCTAGCCCTCACCCTTCCCCGGCCAGCGCCCCTCCACCCCACCCAGGGGCCCCGAGTTCCAGGAGTGCTGGGCGTGGGGAACCCCACTGTCCCACTTGTCTGGTTCTGGAATGTCAGGTTGTGGGTTTATCTGAATTTGGATCCGGCGCTACCCAGCGCCTGAGTTTGGGGAGCAAGAAACACCTGTGGTGGCAGCTGGGGGTGGGATCATGGCTGCTGCATTTCCTTTGGGGTACGGCCTCTCCCTCTCCCACGCCGTCCGCTCTGGACCTGGCCCTCATCTCCTGGGCGCCCAGCCTGGCGGATTGAGAATGGATTTCACCCTTGGCCCTCCCGCCCTGCCCGGCCCCTCTGCCAGGTGCTTTTACTCCTGTTGGCAGTACCAGCCCGACCCAGGAACCCAAAGCTCAGCCTCCACTCGGCCTCTGGCTCCCTCCCCGTGGGCGCTGGCCACAGCATCTTCCCGGTTCTCACTTCCTCCGGCTCCTGGGCGTCCTCTCTGCCCCGCAGCCCTGCCTGACCCGGGCCTCGGACGCCCCTCAATGAGCTGGGCCTGCTCCTGGCGCACCTGCCCGCGTGTCCCTCCACTGCCCAGGCCTTCTGAACGGAGCTGCTCCCGCCTTGGACCCTGCAGCCCGCGGCTGGGAGCCGTCTTGGGCTGGGCAGACCTGAGCCAGTCCTCTCCAGCTTCCTCCTGGCCTGAGGTTGAGGCCAGATTCCAGACATTCAGGAATTGAAGTCCTGTCTGGAGGTGGATGCCCCAGGGCCAGGCTGGGCCTCCCAGGGCCATGGCCAAGGGCCCTTGAGATCCACAGGCCCAAGGTTTCTGGGGGTCAGCAGAGTCCAGGCGGAGACCACGGGGTCCAGGAGCCTCCTCACCTCTTAATGGGGACAGTGATGGTGCTGGCTCCCCAGGGTCTCGTGTTCCTTTGGGATCGTGTGTCTAGAACCGCTTGTCCCCAGGGTTGACACTCAGGGGCAGCTGCAGGGGATGGTGACCGTGAGGGTCCATGCTGGTCTCTTCACCACCTCGATTCATTTTCTCCTGCCCCTCCCCCGCTTCATCTTCTTCCAGAACAATTCCGTGGCCTCCGAGAGAGTTCTGATTGTTTATGGTTTTTTAAAAATAGGCATCAAAGCAAATTCCTCATTTGTTCCCCCTTCCACCTCCTCCCAGCAATGGGGTACGCAGGCAGGCGGGGTCCGGGAGGGGTGGCAGGCTGAGCTGCTCCATGCTGAGAGCTGCGGGGCGCAGGCGTGCTTCAGAAGGCCAGAGACCCTGAGCCCTCCTTCCTCTCTGGCCTCAGCCCTGATGGGTCCCCAAACTGCATCCTGGCCCCTCACCCCTGGCTGTGTGACCTGTGCCAGCAACTTTGCCTCTTTGGGTACGGGGCCTTCCTCACAGCCTGGGGATTAAGTGAAATGCTGACCTAGCCAGGTGTCTGGCACTCGGAGACTGGCCTCATGACAGGCACGGTCCTGCCAGCTCCTTCTCCTTTGAGAAAGGAGCAGGTCTTTGGAGCATGGAATCCAAGTCCATCAGAGGTAACAGGGCCTGTCCGTCCCCGAGTCCAGCGCTCCTGGTGTGGAGGGGAAACTGAGGCCTGGGAGGGAAGCTGCCTGGAAGGTCAGACTCGGGCCACGGCTTCTCAGGGCCAGGAACCCTCCCCTCGGCGCTTGCAGCCCTGCCTGGACCTCAGTCTCCGCATCTGGAGGGAGGATGCCCGGCTGGGCCGAGAGCAGGGCTGTTGAGAGCCAGGCCACGGTGGAGGTCCCAGGACCCACCCTCTGCCTGAACTGCTTCAGCAGAAGAGAGAAGCAAATGGCCAGCAAAGGCAGAAAGACCGCTACGGGGAAGATTGTTTTAGTGTTTATTTTCTGTTTTTAAAAATCATGATTATAAAATAACTCAAATGCTGTTAAAAGTGAATAAGGGAGAAAAATGACAACTCCTACCTCCTGCAGCCAGAGTAATCCTTCCCCCCTTGAGTTCTCGGGACTAAACCTAGGGACGCTGTATCACTGAGCTACACCCCCATCCCTTTTTATTTTTTGAGACAGGGTCTCACTAAATTGCTGAGGCTGGCCTCACACTTGAGATCCTCCTGCCCTGGACTCCTTTTTAACGAGACACCATTCAACGTGTGATTCTGTGACTTGCCTTCTCTTCTCGGCAGCCTGTGCCTGTGCCGTCTTCCCCGTCCCCGGTCCATGGTCACCATGTAGATCTGCTCCGCCTCTTGGTCCTGTGTGGACGCTCTGCTTGCTGCACGTCCTCTGGCTTCTGCCTTGCCTCAGTGCAGGTGCCTCTGGACTGCCCCGCAGGCGTAAGCGAGGGACACTTACCCTCCACATTGCACACACGGCTGCCGGCCGCTCTCCAGCTTCTGGGCTTCCGTGCCCGTCTGACGGGACCTTGTGGTTTTGCTTGGTTGGCATTTGGTCTCTGGTGAAGCTGGGCGTCTTTTCAGGGGCCTGTGCGTTGCGGTGTTTTCCGAGTGGCCACTCCCCATATTCAGTTCCAGAAGGTTCTCCCTTCCCCCACGGGGCCGCCTTGCGCAGCCAGCACGCGGCTGGCCGGGATGCCCTGCAGAAGGAGCCAGGCCTGCAGGAGCTCGGGGCTGGGTGCCCACAGCAGCTCACGCCGTGTTTGTTCCTCTCCTTCAGAGAAAACCGGGAGGATCCTGACGGAGTTCCTGCGTTTCTATGAGGACCAGTATGGCGTGGCGCTCTTCAACAGCATGCGCCACGAGATCGAGGGCACTGGGCTGCCGCAGGCACAGCTGCTCTGGCGCAAGGTGAGAGGCCGGAGGGGGCCTGTTGTCCTGACGGCGTCTCGGGGCCCCTGGTTCCCCAGGGACTCCCGCTGCCCACGCCCTTCATGGTGGGAGCTGGGCCCGAGTCTTGAGAGCAGATCCAAGGCCAGTCGCCCTGAGGAGCCTCCGTTTACCCTCTATCCGGGGGATGAGACACCTCTTCCCAGGGCAGCTGTGGCTGCAGCAGGGAAGGTGCTCGGGAGTGTTGTCATCAGCCTCGTGATTGTACCCGTCAGCAGCAGGACTACATTTTCCCAGGAAATATCTGTCAGATTAGAAGGTGCCCGGCTCCATCCTGGGGGTCAGTGTGGGTTGGCGGAGGCACCCAAAGCCTCTGGGGAATGGACTCTGGCCGCCCTGGTGAGGGGCTAGAGGCAGGAGTGGGGAAGGGATTCAGGATGTGGGTCGGGATCTGGGTTCGCGGCTGGAAGCTGCTGACACTTGGGAGAGAAGCCAGCTGTCACTCCCTTGGGGATGGTGTAGGGATCCCTCTGTCAACCCAGGAAGCCCTATTTGTTGGCATTGCATGTCCCAGGGATGGGATCAGTCCCTTTCAGTGACCTCTACTCTTTGCCCCCTGGTTGGCCAGGCTGGTGGCACAGGGAGGGTGACGAGCAGGAAGTGGCATGGCTCTGTAGTAACTACTTAACCTCTGGTTGATGCTGCAGGGCAACCACTGGCTTCCCTCTGGGAGATTGGATTGGCTAACTGATGCCATGGAAGTGAGGTGCCCACCAGGTCAGCCAGATGGCTCCTGAGCCCTCAGCTCAGGATGACTCCCCAGGATGGGAGGCAGGCTCAGAGCCTGCTTCAGACTCCTGGCACAGGCCCCTTCTGCTCATGCCCAGTGGGCAGTGGGCAGAAAGGGCAGGGCTGTGTTGGGGTCCCCCAGAGCTCATGTGCCTTGCTTTTGGACCCAGAAAAGGCTGTCTCTTCCCCTTGTGTCATGGCAACTTCAGGACCCCATGACAGCAGGGAGCAGAGGTGTCCAGATGTGGCCTGGCTTGGGTGTCTGGCAGGTGGCACCTGTGTGGCAGGAAAGGAGACCTGGAGTCCAGCCTAGGTGAGCAGGGCCAGAGCCGCTCCCCCTTCTAGAATGAAAGGTCACAGGCAGCACAGGTTCTAGTAACACAAGAAAAGTGGGGGCCATCCTCGGCGAGGCATATCCTGCCTCTCACATTCACAGGGGTGCTCGCTGCCGGGAAATAGTGACTGAGGCCAGCCCGAGTGGGGATCCGTTTCATCAGGCACCAGCCCATCACAATGCGAAGTCCTAATCACAATAAGAGATACTGTTCTTTTGTGTTTTGTTTTTGTGGTGCTGGGATTGAACCCCTGGCCTCAGGCAAGCACTCTACCTCCAGCCCAGAAAAAATAGTATTAGTAATCAGAATAACATTAGTGATTGTTTTTATTAGAAACAATCAGTGATGATTAAAAATAAAATGAAGGGCTGGGGCTGGGGCTGGGGCTCAGTGGCAGAGCGCTTGCCTAGCATCCATGGGGCACTGGGTTGGATCCTCAGCACCACAAAAAAAAAAAAAAAAAATTAAATAAATAAAATAAAGGTATTGCATCCATCTACAACTTAAAAAAAATGAGAATAGTAATAATAACTAAAGCAGCAATAAGAAAAAATGAAGACAGTGGTTATTCTGTGCTGGACACAGTTCATTCAGTCCCCCCACAGGGCTCCGAGGGGATATGTGTCCAGCTTCTCCAATGGGTGACCGGGCGGGGCGGGGAGCCCTGGCTCTCTGAAGCTTTGCAGAGTCTTGCCTGGGTTGTTGGTTCCGTCCTCCTTCCCACAGGCCTCCCCTCCAAACACAGCTTTGCCATTTGAAAGTCTTCAAAATAAATCCCACACCCGCAGCCAGGCAGCCATGGTGTGTGGCCTGGGCTCTGGGGTGGGCGTGGCAGTGGGGTGCCCAGTCTGACTCCTGGCCCAGCTGCCTCTGCACAGCTGGGACCATCCCGTCCTAGGTCTGGGGGCTCACAGACCAAAGAGGCCTGGCCAGGCTGGGCAGGCAGGGGTCTTGCAGGGTGGTAGGACAACTCTGGCTGCTTTTTCTGGAAAAGATGATGGGAGGGCTGGTTCCAGTGGTCTAAATATAGACAGCTGCGCTGCAGCTCTGACTCGGGCCAGCCCATGGGGCTGGAGGGCGGCAGGGGGGCAGTTTTTTAATTTTTTTCCTGTAAATATTTTCAGCCAGGGTAGGAAGCGTGGTGGCTCCTATTGTTGGAGCACAATGGCCTTCCTTTCCAGGAGTGTCGTTCCAGAGGAGCTGGGGAGAAGGAGCATGCAGGGCCGGGGGCAGGAGGCAGGGCCTGCACTTCCGCTGCAGGGGCTTCGATGGTTGTTTTTCTTACAGAAGGAACTGCGTGTGTCACAGAACACGCAGAATGTACTGAGAAACAGCACTAGACCACCCTGAGTCCCCCTTGTTCCATCATGGCTTCTTGGCTCTTTTCTAGAAGCTTCCTGGTACTTGTCTGTTCAGGAAGTGGTGCTTGGATGGCCATAGCTTTAGCTTGGGTTCCCGCCCCTGTCCAAGGACCCTCTTCAGAGAGCCAAGTTCCCACCCCCAAGTCAGTCCATGGAACTGGGAGATCATCACATGGACCCTGACTCCTCCTGATGGTGGCTGCCAGGTGCCACTGTCCTCAGGTTACAGATGAGGAAAGGGAGGCTTTGTAGGAGGTCTGGGCATGTCTGCAGGCCACACAGGTCACTGGCCAAACATTAAGCATGTGCAGCCTGGTGCTGTGGCCCATGCCTGTAATCCCAGTGACTCGGGAGGATAGAAAGTTCGAGACCAGCAAAAAAGTGAGAGTGGCTGGAGATGTAGCTCAGTAGTAGACCACCCCCGGGTTCAATCCCCAGCCCCAAGAGCGCACACCGAACACACCCAAACTGAGATCCCCTCTATTCCCACCCACATTCAGGGGGGCTGTGTGGTCAGCTTCAGAACTGGGGAGGCTCTCTGGATACACCTTGTTCAAGGTTTTGTAGTTCTGAGGGGAACCGAGGCCGAGTCTGCAGAAACTTGCTTGGACACTGGGGCCTTTGAGGTTCTCGCTTGTAGACATGTCCCCTCCAGCTGGTGTGACTGCCCTGCGCCAAGGTGGTGGGTGGCTGGGGCAGGCATCCTGCTTCTCAGACCCAGTTTCTGGTGGCTGTGTCTGGTCCGAGTCCCTGTGCCACCACTGCCCTGCCTGGCCCCCAGAAGAGCCCCTTCACTTCCCTGAGCCTTGCTCTTCTGCCAGGTGGGTGAGATGCAGTTCCCCCAAGAGGCCTGGGTGAGGCTGGGTGGGAGCAGAGGGTGCCCTCAAGGCATAGAGCCTAGGAGACCCCATTCCCTTGCAGGCCGAGGGTCTCACTCCCTGCCCCTTCCTGCCTACAGGTGCCACTGGAGGAGCGCATCATCTTCTCGGGGAATCTCTTCCAATACCAGGAGGACAACAAGAAGTGGCGGAACCGCTTCAGCCTCGTGCCCCACAACTATGGGCTGGTGCTGTACGAAAACAAAGTGGTGAGGCGCGGCCCCCAGGCCCCCGGCCCTTACCCCTGCCATCTTCCCACACTGTTGTCCAGGCCAAAGCAAGATCTTGGTGCTTCCCCGCCTCTTCCAACCTCCTTCTCCCCTGGTTTACTCTTTTTTCCCCCCGTTACTGGGGATGGAACCCAGGGCCTTGGACATGCTAGGCAAGCACTCTCCCACCGAGCTGCACCCCAGCCCCTTTTGCTCCCCTGGGTTCCTTCTCTGAGTGGCATTTCATTCTGTGTCCAGGTGCCCAGCTCATAAAGCTGTCAGGAGCCTCCTCCTCACATTCCTGATCCCTCCTTTGCCAAGGCCTGTGCCCGGGCCTCCGCCCACCTTGGCTTCCCTCCTGGCTGGGTTCCTGCCTCCCCCGCCCCTGGTTACCTCCATCCTTGCTCTTCAACAGCCCCTGGAAGCTGTTTTCCTTGCCCCCTGCCTGGCTGCCCTCTGGGCAAGGCACCTCTTCTCCCTCCATGACTCCCGCTGCCCTGCTGTGCTAGGAAATGTCGGAGAGGAGTGCGAGCTGATCTTGTCTTATCTGCTTTGGGTCCTGGGGAAGCCCCAACGGGTTGAGCCATAGACCTGATTTCATCCACCAAATATTTCTCCCAAGTAGCCCAAGGGATTGGCCGGCTTTCCTGACTCAGGGCAGGTCCATTTTCAAGTAATGTAAACAGGAGCAGCCTTGAGTCCCAGGTTAGTGGTTCTCGAGCGTTGCCATGCATCGGAATCAATTTGGGGGCTTGTTTAAAAAGGTTACTAGGCCTACCCCCAGAGTTTGATTCAGGTCTGAGGTAGAGTGAAAAAAAACTGCCTTTCTAACAAGTTTTAGGGTGGTGTTGAAGATCTGGGACCAGGCTGCCAATCACTGCCATGAAGGTTCTGAGCTGCTCGCAGGAAGTGTTTTGAATAGTGCCACCTAGTGGCAGGGAGCAGCCCAGCAGCCCAGCTGTATGAGCTATTACATCAAAATTCCCCCCTACTGGATGAGGAAAGCTGAGTCCTGACCCATTTCTCCTCCAAAAGAGACTTGTGTGGTGCTTAGAACCCAGGAAGTTGTGGGTGGAGGGAGACAGTTCATGGTAATGCTCAAAGATCCCAGGTTTTAGAGGCCGGTAGCCCTCGCTCATATCTGCCACTTCCTGCCTGTGGTAATTTGTGAGGAATCCACCTATTGGATTATGAGCATTTCTGTGAAATGAAGCGGGCACTGCCCCTGGGACACTGCCCAGTATGTAACAGACAGCTAGTGGAGCTGTTGGTAAGAGAAGAGGCAGTGGCAGTAGTAACGATAGTAGCTACCACCTCGACAAAGCTCACTGAGCCCTGGTCTAGGGCCAGGCGCTTGCTCAACAGTTTGTGTGGACTCTTTCACCCCATCCTCCTCCAGCTCTGAGGTGGGAGCCTGGCGCTAGGCTGTGGTTGTCATTCCATCTGTCTCTAGTCACCAGGGTGGTCACACTCTTCTCATCCCTCTCTCCTCACTTCTGGTCTGTCTTCTCCTCCTCCCTGCCTTGGGCAGGCAACACTGAGTAGGGCCTTGGAGCCAGAGTTGGAGATGGGATTTGGGCTTGGCCACACACCCTTAACACTCAGGGACCATATCTCTTGTTCCCTCCCCAGGCCTATGAGCGGCAGGTCCCACCCCGAGCCGTCATCAACAGCGCAGGCTACAAAATCCTCACCTCCGTGGACCAGTACCTAGAGCTTGTTGGCAACTCATTACCAGGTAAATAGGCCCCTCCAAACCCCAGCCGCACTGCCCTGCACAGACCTCAGGAGTTGGCCAGCGGAGGGGGTGGCCCTGAGACGCTTACTCCAGGCTCTACATTTTCAGAGAGGCCAGTTGGGCCTAGAGCTGCCTTAAAAGGCCAAGCGCAGCAGAGCCTGCAAAGGAGAAGCCTGGTAGGCCTGAGAGGTGTTGCCTGAGGCCACACTGGGGGATGGACCTGGACCATTGTGGGCCCTCACCTGAGTCTTGCCATGCCTGAGCCCTGTACTTCACAGTTGAGGAGTCGGGGGTCTTGCTCTCTGCCCTTCCCAAGGACCTCTTGAGTCCTTGAGAGTCTCCAGGGAGAAGATGAGTGCGACCCTGCCTTGTACACAGTCACATCAGTGCTGTTTGTGAGGGGCGCTGTGCCAGGGAGTCTACTTCCTCTCACCCTGGGAGGCTTGCCTGAAGGCTCATGTGAACATCACCTCTGTTCAGACCTTCCCAGGCACCAAGGGGCTGGGGGGCACATTGTGCCCCCAGCTGGGATTTGGGACTAGTGCCCCCATGGTGGTTGAGGCTTGGCTGGAGTCTAGTTCCTGGACACCAGGCCTGACACTGGCTGCTGGCTGGATCGGCACAGGTGGCCACCTCCCGACTCCAACCGTCAGCTCCCTCAACATCTATGAAATATGGTGCTGAGAGGTCAGATCTTAGGGTGTGGCACCCTGAGCAGTGCTGTGTATACCAGGCCCAGGCCCACCTAGAGCCAGGGCCACAGAACTGTTATTGTCATATTAACCACAGGGGCGGGTCACAGCCCAGGGCCAGTGATCTCCTGGATCTCAAATATCCATGTGGATCAGAAGAGAAAAATTCCTTTTTATTTATTCTGTTCCCTGCCCTGCGGCCTCCCTCCCCAGTGGGACATTTAAACTACACCTTGGCCTCTGTAGCTGAAACTTGAAGGGAAATCCAAGAAGATAGTGCTTGGCCTTGAACCTGAGGGCTCTGACCTGTTCACACAGAATTCAGAACCTTACCCAAGAGGGAGGCAGATGCAGTTTACCTCCACTACCCTGATTCATTTAGCTGGGCTGTGGAGGAAGAAAGAGGGCTGCTGCCTCCCCACCGACCTGCTGTCCTGTGACCCAGGGAAACTGCAGAGGGCATCTGCTTAGCAGGTTCTGTCTCCACAGGCACCACTTCGAAATCGGGCAATGCCCCCATCCTCAAGTGTCCCACACAGTTCCCACTCATCCTCTGGCATCCTTATGCACGTCACTACTACTTCTGCATGATGACAGAAGCTGAGCAGGACAAGTGGCAGGCTGTGATGCAGGACTGTGTCCGGCACTGCAACAATGGTGAGATGGGCAGTGCTTGTTTATGTGCTGAGTGGCGACACCTGGTGGCTGAGTGTGGTGTGGCATCCCAGCTCTATGTGCCATCCCAATTTTCCTTCTGGGATTGTAAGAAAATGTTTTGATTATTGCTCTTTATCTTCCTTGATGAAAACACTTCTGTGTTGTTCCATCATGTGGGGGATATGAAAAAAAATTAGGAGATTGTTCATACAAGTGTGATTGCTGAGTCCTCAGACCCTGGATCACAAAATCACATCCTGATTCTACCACTTTCTAGCAATATGACCTTAGGCGAATGACTTCCCTCTTGGATCCTCTATAAAATGGGAGTGATAATCCCTCATGTGTCTTAGGGGGTTTGTAGGGATTCACAGTGAGAGTCCACCCTGCTTGGTTAAGATTTTTCTTATTACATCATCTCCCTCCTGACCACCAACATGCAAGGTGATCCGGGCACACCACTTCCTCCCCTTCTGTAAACTTGTGTGGGGACCCTTCCAGCTCATTTATTGACACTTGTGTCTACTCTGAGGATGCAGCAAGGGAGCGAGGCGTGTTGCCTGGTGTCGTGTTCCTGCTGACTGTCTGGAGGGGGAGACAGATGTTAAACAGATGAGCCACCAGGGTGATGAGTCAGCTGTGTTGGGTGCTGGGGGTGGTGGGAGCCACCAGGAAGCCTTGTGCATGGATTGGGGGAGGTGCTGGCCCTGAGACTTGGGGGGTGTCAGTCAGGGCAGCCTCCATCGTGGCAATGATGGCTGAGACTGAATAGTCACAGGGTTGGAGGGGCAGCACGGAGGGAGACAGAGCAGGAGCTGAACAGAGGAGGAACTCCCAGGCCCTGAACTTGGGGGAACCTGCAGTGGACCGAAGTGAGTGCTCTGGGTTCAAGTCTGGAAGGGCCCTGTAGGGCTCTTGTGTGAGTGTGTGTGTGTGAGTGTGTGAGTGTGTGTTAGTACTGGGGATTGAATCGAGGGGCACTTTACTGAGTCCTAGTCCTTTATATCTTTTATTTTGAGACAGGGTCTCCCTAAGTTGCCCAGGCTGGCCTTGGGCAACTTGCCACCCTCCTGCTTCAGCCTCCTGAGTTGCTGGGATTATAGGCCTCTACCACTGCTCCTGGCTGGCCTTATAGGGCTCAAGGGATTAAATCAAAAAGGTTCCCCGGTACCAAGAAAAAAGTCTAGGATTGTCTCTCATGGTGGGGTGGGGGGTCAAGTGCCTCTGTGGGAGGAACCCTGACCTGCACCCTGAACTTCTTCCTGGTGATCTTGCCCCAGGAAAGCAGAGGGAGAATGCTGCGCTTCCCCTGCCCTGGGCACAGCTCTGTGCCCTGGGAAGGGACTGTGTGGGCCCCTGGGTGGAACCCAGCACACCCGCCCCCTTCAGAACCGCCTCTGCCCCGCCTGGATGCAGCCAGGCCAACTCCTGCCACCTGGGCTGGGCCCTGCCCTGCTGCCACAAAGGGCCTCCTGTTCCCAGGTCCCTGGGGCAGGGTTCTGGCCCAGACTCTGGCTGCCTGGCCTGGGACAGCCTCCCCCTCCCCCAGCCTCTCCAGGGCTGTTGGCCGACCTAGTCTGTTTGGGTGGGTGACCCTAGGCCACGTGGTGGAAAGGGTAGGGACCCAACATGGGGGGAGAGCCATCATTCAGTCCCCAGGTGTACAGTAGGGGTGATAAGGCTCAGAGGAGAGTGGGTGAGCTGGTTCTGGCAGAGCTCTTGGCCGGGAGCCTGGCAGGGAGCACTCAGCCGGAGGCCTGCAGAGCCCGGTGGGCCTGGCGTGCCTTGGGCAGGAGGGGGGCCAGGGAAGGAGGGGGCAGCCTGACGAAGGGTGGCCTGGCTGGGCTGGCCCCCTCACCCCAGGGCGAGAGCTGCAAGGCAGGTTCCAGACACGGTTCTTTGCTCCACCCTGAGGACTGTGAGAAAGTTCTCTGCTTCTTCCCTCTTGGAGGCTGGGCCTGGAATTTGTGGAGTCTGGAACTGCTCCCTCCTGGGGCTGCCAGGAAGTGGGGGGTGGGTGGGGAAGTAGGCTAAGCTGGGTGGCCGCCAGCTCGTTCTAGGGCCCCCCTCACATCCTGCATTCCTGGAGCAGCGGGGGAGGGGGGCGGGGGTGGCAGGAGGCGCTGGGGCACTGGCTGTGGAGTCCTCTGTGAGCCCCGAGTGCAGAGGTCAGGCCTCTTCCTGTCTGAGGTCTCCCTCCTGCTCCTCCTGCTGCCCAGGGCTGAGGAATGCAGTTTCCCTTCTCCAGAGGCTTCTGGTTCCGCCCCTACCAGGGGGTTGTGGGCTCCAGCCTGTTCTGCCATTCCCGCTGCGTGTCCTGAGGCAGTCTTGGTGTCTTCCCTCTGGGCTTGGAGGGTTAATGAGCTGGTGTGCTGGCGTCTCCCCAGGCCTGGTCTCTTGCTTTCCCAGGGTTGCCATAACCAAATTGCCAAGATGGGGCTGGCATGGAAATGCCGTTTTCTCCCAGCTCTGGAGGCCGAACATCTGGGTCAGGGTGTCAGCAGAGTTGTCCCTCTGGGCACATATTTTTTTGTTTTGTTTTGTTTTTCATGTATTTTTGCTGGGTTCCGGGGCTTGGCATATGCCAGGCGAGCGCTCTGCCACTGAGCTACCCCCCACCCCTTTTTAGTTTATTTTGAGACAGGGTCTCTCCAAGTTGCTGAGGCTGGCCCTAAGCTCCTGGGCTCACGTGATTTTCCTACCTCAGTCTCCCAAGTAGCTGGGACGGTGACAGGCACACACCACTGTGCCAAGCCATGGTTTTCTTGTTTTAAGAAACTTCCCCTTGTTAAGGATCAGCCTTTGGGTGGGGTCTCACCCTAATCCTCCAATTTAGCATCTCTGTAGGGCCCTGTGTCCAACACAGGGCCCTGGGGCCCTGAGGGCTAGGGCTTTAACATGTGATCTTGTTTGGGGGACACACAGGAAGAGCCCAGGACAGGTGATCCCCCAAGCTTGTCAAACTCAGGTGCGGGCTGTGTGGAACAGAGGGAGTGCCCAGAGTCAGCGGCTCCTGTTTGGCTGGCCAGGGCCTGAGGGCCTCACCAAGCCTCCCTCCTGCTCCCTGCCCCTTCCTCACCCTTTCCCCCCTGGGAAGCCACCCAGCAGGACCCCATGCAGCTCGGAAAATGTGAGTCCCTGGTGTGGAGGGGCTGCTCTGCACTGCCCGGTTTTCCAGGCAAAGCCAGTCCCTGGGGGTCAGCTGGGACAACCCCGCCTGCTCCCAGCATGTCCTCCTGATGTGGGTCCCGTCTGCTCGGCGGGGAGGGGCTGGGCCTGGGTTTCCCGGTGCCCAGCTACGTCCAGCTCCACCCCTGGGTCCCGAGGCTGGTCCCGAGGTGTGGGGAGAGCAGGGGTCCACAGCAGAGCGGGGCTTTTTCTCTGCGGGGGTGACTAACCCTGTAGTCACTGCCGTGGGCACTGGGTTCTGAGCCATAGGCTGCCTTTTCCCCTTCCTTGGGCTCTGGGGACATTGTGGTCAAAGGCACGTGGCCAGGGGAGACCGCCCTGCGTGGCTCCGTGCGTTCTAACCACGTTCGTCCTCGGTCAGATTTTGTAACTTCCTGCTGCCAGGCTTCTCACAGACAGCAGTGTCCTGTGGAGGCCCTGACCGGCCCCCTCGGCTCTCACAGCTTGAGCCTGTCCCCACACTGACCCAGGGAGTCCCCAGTGGGTATGTGAGGCCAGGTCAGGGTCATCGTTCCTATTGTTCAGAAGAGGAAACAGAGGCCCCTCTGGGTTGGGTGACCTAGAGCGAGCCTCAGCCAGCCACTTGTCTGTCTGTCTGTCAGGCCGTTGGCCCCGGCTGCTCTCCTTCCTTTAGGGGTCGTCGATGGCTGCCCTCATGTTGGGCCGCAGGGTCGAGTATCTGGGTGGCTCTCCTGGGAGAGGGTGGCTCCTAGTCCTGCCTCTCCTGTCCTGCTGATGCTGAGCCGGTGGCTTGACCTCGGAGCCGGCCCGACTTTTTCTGTGACATAGACCCAGTGGCAGTGCCCAGTTCCGGGGCCTTGGGGATAAGGGTGCAGGGGCACCACTGGGCTGCTTGTCCTGTCACAACAGCTGCTGCCAGGGTGTCACGTGTCCCTCATGACACGCATGCCATGTTGGGGGGGGTCTGGTCAGTCAGCTGGTTCTGGTGGAGACCACTGGTGACCTCTGTCCTCCTCTCTGGGCAGGGATCCCGGAGGACTCCAAGGTGGAGGGCCCTGCGTTCACGGATGCCATCCGCATGTACCGCCAGTCGAAGGAGCTGTATGGCACCTGGGAGATGCTGTGTGGGAACGAGGTGCAGGTGAGGACAGAGGGCCTGCGGAAGTCACCCTGGGGCCAGGAGGGTGGGGCTGGAGCAGAGAGGGAGGCTCTGGGGACTGTAGGTTCGGAAAGAGACGCAGCTCAGAGTTGGACAAGTGGGGGCCGGTGAAGTAGGGGTATTGTTGTTTTATTTTTTTGAGACAAGTTCTCACAAGTTGCCCTGGCTGGCCTTGAACTCACGATTCTCCTGCCTCAGCCTCCCAAATAGCTGAAATTACAGGTGTGTGCCACCGCGCCTGGCTGTGATACTTGTTATCTACTGATCACCTCCTTGGACCTGGTGTTGGGGTGCAGCTGTGAGCAGGAAGGATGCAGCCCCAGCCCTCGGGAGAAACTGGCATTCCACACACCCACGCACACACTTGCATGTTCAGGCAAAACGGGAAGGGAGAGCAGTATTCAAGGTGGGGAGCAGCATGTGCAAAGGCCCGGAGGTGGGACCCCTGATCCTGAGGACCCTGCAGGGCACCCTGCAGACAGGTCCAACCAGTGGGGACGATGCTCAGGAGCTAGGGCAGTTGGTGGCATGGAGCAAAGCCAAGCTAGAGGCAGGGGCTGGAGTGGCCAAGAGGAAACTATGTGGGTGCTCCAGCCCTGCCCCGCCTTCTGCCTCTTGGTCCCAGATCCTGAGCAACCTGGTAATGGAGGAGCTGGGCCCCGAGCTGAAGGCAGAGCTCTCCCCGCGGCTGAGGGGAAAGCCCCAGGAGCGGCAGCGGCAGTGGATCCAGGTGGGTGGCCGGGACCCTGAGGCGGGGTGGGGACAACAGCTGGCCTGTGCCCCCGGCCAGTGCTGACGCCCCTTGTGCCACAGATCTCCGACGCCGTGTACCGCATGGTGTACGAGCAGGCGGAGGCACGCTTCCAGGGCGTGCTGTCCAAGCTGCAGCTGGCCCGGCCGGCCATGGAGGCCGTCATCCGCACCGACATGGACCAGATCATCACCTCCAAGGAGCACCTGGCCAGCAAGATCCGAGGTGGGCAGCCGGCCGTGCTGCGGCCACAGCGGAGACCTCGGGCCTCCCCCGCCGACCACGCTTCCCTTCCTGCTGCATGATCCTGCGTCGCTCGTGGATCGTCTGTGGCCCCTCCGGTCCCTCCAAGTCGTCATTTGGGGCAGTTATTTCTGTAAACCCAGGTCCTGAAGGCCGAGGGTTTTTTGTTTTTTTTTTGGTACCGGGATTGAGCCCAGGGCTGCTTAGCCACTGAGCCACGTCCCTGGCCCTTTTTTGTATTTTATTTAGAAACAGGGTCTCTGAGACCCTAGGGCCATCCAGAGCCCTCAGGGCCTAGCCTCCTGAGCTGCTGGGGTCCAGGCGTGTGCCACGTGCCTGGCAAAGGTTGGGATTTTCGTGCAGCCTTCGTCACCCTGGCTGACCTGGGTTTCTGTCCTGGCCCATCAGCCGGCGTGGCTTCGCCTCTGTGACATTTACTCTCCAGGGCAGTTCAAGCTCCTCTCTGTTCCCAGGTGGGAGTCTGTTCCTGTCTGTCCCCAGCACGTCCACTGAGTGCTGTCAGTTCCCTGCAGGTCACCCTCCCCAGCTGCATTCACAGGGAGCTGGATGAGACACCCAGAGTTGACACTAGCCAGCGGGGGGTGGTACCAAGTCCCCCCTGGGTGAAGACGCTGGCTCAGAGCGCCCTAGAGAGCCCTCATCCCGGGGCCAGGCTGCGCTGTCCGGGGCAGGTTGCCGTCTTTCTTTCTTTCTGATAAACCCGGATGCTTCCCAAATTCGGGTGTCGACTTTGCACAGGGCCACGCTGCTCTGTGCCCCTCCGGGTAGTATGTGTGCCCAGGAGCACTTGTTCTGTTTTTCTAGAGTCACCAGATCCCCCAAGATAGCCCTTCCCCTCTGCTGCTGCAGGCGAAGACCCCCGGGCCGGTCAGCGCTGCCGGCTCTCATCCCCGAGGCCTCCTGTCCTCACTGCGTGGCCTTTTCCCTTATCAGCTCCTTCTCTGGAGCCCTGGAGCTTGTGGCCACCACTAGTGGTTTTCTGTAAAGAGAACGCCCCTGGCTTCCGGGTTCGGGGACAGCTGGAGGCGCTCGAGTGCCCCCAGGGCGGGAGCCTCCGCTGACCAGCTCCCCGTGCCCGCAGCCTTCATCCTCCCCAAGGCCGAGGTGTGTGTCCGGAACCACGTCCAGCCCTACATCCCGTCCATACTGGAGGCCCTGATGGTGCCCACCAGCCAGGGCTTCACTGAGGTGCGCGACGTCTTCTTCAAGGAGGTCACCGACATGAACCTGAATGTCATCAACGAGGGCGGCATCGACAAGCTGGGCGAGGTGAGGCCTGGCTCTCCCAGGGGCTCGCCATGTGGCCCGGCGCGGGCTGCCCTCCTCTCAGGCTCAGTCTCTAGACACCGAGCCGCTGGAGACCAGGGGCGGGCCACCAGGACACAGTTGTCACAGGTCCTGGTGGGGGCCAGCAGTTAGCGGAGAGAGGGACACTGACCCCTGCCGGCAGCTCCAGGTGTGAGCCACGCCAGAGCCAGATCCTCACCCTCCGTGCGCCGGCCACCTCCGCCGGCCCCAGGGCTCTGGTCTGGGCGGGCGTCTCCCTGGGTGTCTGGCTGCTGGAGTCCACGCCCCCGGAGGTGCGGCCAGAGCCGGCCTCGTGTCCCGGCCGCATCCTCCACATCCCAAACGCGGGGCCCCGGGGATCATGATCAGGATTTGAGAACCAGAAAGGACCTTAGCTCAATTTTGGAGCTGAAGACTCTGAGGCTCAGAGAGGGTGAGCGACCGCCGAGGGTCACCCAGAAGGGGTGAGCGGGCTGGCAGCCCCGCGCGCTAGGCTCCGCTTCCTGGCCTTCAGCTCCTCCTCCTTCGTGCCCTGGGCGCCGGGTTGGCACCCCCAGGAGGCTGTTCTGGCCGCCTGCGCCTGGCCCCGTGTCCCACACGCCCCGCCTCCCTGCAGTACATGGAGAAGCTGTCCCAGCTGGCCTACCACCCCCTGAAGATGCAGAGCTGCTACGAGAAGATGGAGCCGCTGCGGCTGGATGGGCTGCAGCAGCGTTTCGACGTGTCCAGCACCTCCGTGTTCAAGCAGAGAGCCCAGATCCACATGCGAGAGGTGGGCCCCCGGCTGCTGCCCCCAGCCCAGCCTGCACCGGGTTCACCCCCCCCCCCCCTGCTCGCCGCCGCTCCCTCCGCCTCTTTTCTTGGTCAGAGTGTCCTCCTGTGCCTGTGCCTGTGCCTGGGCGCCAGTCAGCTGTCTCCCCTTCCTCCGGGCAGCCCTCCTCCATCCCCTCCCTCCCCCTGCTTCCTGCTCTCAGGACAGGGACTGGCCCCAGGGCCCGTCTCCGTGGCAGGGGCAGGACAGTCCCAGTGAACGCGTGGGCAGGTCTAGAGCTGGCAGGCCCGGGAGGGGGCTGGCTGAGGAGCCAGCGCCCTCAGGAAGGGGCTGAGGTCACTCTGGTGTGCCCGCAGCAAATGGACAACGCGGTGTACACCTTCGAGACCCTCCTGCACCAGGAGCTGGGGAAGGGGCCCACCAAGGAGGAGCTGTGCAAGTCCATCCAGAGGATCCTGGAGCGCGTGCTGAAGGTGAGCGCGCTGCTGCCCTGGGGGGCGCCCTGATGGCCCAGCGGGGGACTGCCCCCACCGGGCTGGCGGAGCCTCCCACCCAGAGCCCCCCCCCACTCCTCCCTGCAGAAATACGACTACGACAGCAGCTCTGTGCGGAAGAGGTTCTTCCGGGAGGCGCTGCTGCAGGTCACCATCCCCTTCCTACTCAAGAAGCTGGCACCCACCTGCAAGTCGGTGAGTTCCCGCCCAGCCTCGCCTGCCCCTCGCCCTTGGCCGTCCTGACCCGTCTCTGCCCACCCGCCCGCAGGAGCTGCCACGCTTCCAGGAGCTGATCTTCGAGGACTTCGCCAGGTTCATCCTGGTGGAGAACACGTACGAGGAGGTGGTGCTGCAGACGGTCGTGAAGGACATCCTACAGGGTGAGCCCGGGCTCTTGACACTAGGTGCAGGGAAAGGCTTGAGCCCCCGCCTTGGGTGGGCCTGCCCACTGGTAGCTGTGTGGCTCCAGGAGGGTAGCGCTTCCTCTCTGGGCCTCACATATCCCCTGCTGGGAGGGTCAGGGGAGGGACATGGTGGTTGCCAGCCAGGGTCCCAGCTTTGCTACTTCAGCCACCAATGAAGCCTGGACTGAGTCACATCCCAGTCACAGACCCTGACAGAGGCTGAAGCCGGTCCCCTGTGGGCACGGGTCCCTGTGCTGAGCGTCTGTCGCTCCCCTTGTGTCCCCTAGCTGTGAAGGAGGCCGCGGTGCAGCGGAAGCACAACCTGTACCGGGACAGCATGGTCATGCACAACAGTGACCCCAACCTGCACCTGCTGGCTGAGGGCGCGCCCATCGACTGGGGGGAGGAGTATGGAGACAGTGGTGGTGACAGGGGCGAGGGCAGCTGCAGCCCTGGCTCCCCGGAAGCTGCCACCCTCTCGGAAAAGCGACGGCGTGCCAAGCAGGTGATGTCCGTGGTCCAGGACGAGGACACAGGGCTGCCTTTCCAGGCTGGCTCTGAGCCGCCGTCACCTGCGTCCCCGGACAGTGTAACCGAGGTCCGTAGCCTGCTGTCCCAGGATCTGCGAGCTGAGAGTCCTCCACCAGAAAGTTCCCTGCTCAATGGAGACCCTGCCCAGGAGAGTCCCCAGCCCACGGTGGCTCCCAGGGCCTCCTCGCCACCCGCCTCACCTGCTCAGCATCTCCCACCTGGAAAAGCTGTGGACCTTGAGCCCCCCAAGCCCAGTGACCAGGAAACAGGGGAGCAGGTGTCCAGCCCCAGCGGCTGCCCCCGCATCCACACCACCACCGAGGACGGTCTGGGGATGCAGACGGAGTTCTAGGCTGGTCGCCCCTTCTGCTGGACACGGCACCCGGCCCCTCCCTCTGAGGCGCTGGGGAGGGCACCCCATCTGTGCCCTGTGGTGGAGGCGGGGCAGGTGGCGTGGCACTGTGGGGTGGGGCCCACCTGAGTCACTTTTCTGGGTTCAGTCCCTTCTCCCTGCCTTCTCCCTGCGGGCTGATCTCAGACGCAAGTTCTGGTTTCGAGGATTTCTTCTGTGCTGGGGGCTGGACACTCTGGGAGCCCCTCCGCCCGCCCTCCTGCTCTTGCCGTCCTCCTGGGGAGAGGGAGACTGAACGGGTGCTGCGCCTCGGAGCCTGGGAAGCTGGTGAATGGCCCCGCATGGCACCTGGCCTGTGGCACTGGGTGGTGGGGGGAGGCGGAGCACTGAGGCCCTGCCTCTTGTCCTGTCCCCTCCTCAGCCTCCCTGCCGGGTCCCAGAGGCTAGTCCCAGGGTGGATGCAGACCTGGCCACCGGCTGCACTGAGGGAGGCGGAGGGGGCTCTTTAGACCCGAGCAGGCGGGGGTGCTGGAGGAGGGGGAGGTGTCGGGGCTTCTCAGGGGAGAGGGGCTAGGGGCCTGGGTGGAGGAGAAAGGCCTAGAATGTGCTGGTCTGTGGAGGGGAAGTGTCCCGAGGGGAGGAAGTAGGTGGCCTCTGGAAGAGGTTACAGTCACCTGAGCAAGAAACCGAGATGGCAAAGTGAGGGCTGCTGGACCCAGAGTGGGGGGCTGTGTAGCTCCCCATCTCTCCCACGCCAGCCCGGCTCCTTCCTGCTCCCCTGTGTCCCCACTCACTCAGAGGCAGGGCTCAGGGGCTGGATTGTGCCCACCGGAGCTGGAAGGGGCTCCCCAGGAACAGAGGGAGGGCTCCCGAGAACCCCCAGGATCTGGAGTCCTGAGTCTGAGCTTGGCCTCATCCTAATCTCCAGGCCTCTCCCCCAGTGTCCCTGTGAATCACTGTGGGCTTAGCCATTGTCCCTTCCATCTATTCCTGGTGGGAGGGGCAAGTCCGTCCCCAGGGTCTCCCCTGTCACTGTGAGGGAGGGTGGGTGGGCAGTAACTATCTCTGCCGTGTCCCTGGGTGGTCGTGTATCCCCAGCCCTGCAGCCTCCATGCCCTGGACGTACTTCCCAGGGCAGGGGCCTTAGACCCCCAGGATGGCGCTCACAGGTGCTCAGGGACCCCCAGTCCCCAGCTCTAATTTTGGTCACGTCACTAACCTCTTCCGATCTCTCCTCTAGTGCCTTGAGGGTTTCGATCATTGTTCCCAGATATGGTATCAAAGATCCTATGCAAACTGTTTTAAGCTTCGCTAATCAATAAACGCTTTATTTAAAGCCACTTCCCTGTGTGTTGCTGGTGCGGGGCGTGGGAGGGGGGACCTGGCTCCAGGGTCTGTGTCTAGGAGTCTCCTTGGGGCTGGGGCTGGGGCTCTGTGTGTCAGCTTCTGGGCTCGTCACTTCACCAAGTACCAGCAGGTCTCTGGTCTGTGTTCCCGTAGCCTCCCATTGATAGAGGAGGAAACAGGCTCAGAGAGACACCTGTCCAGCTCATGGAGCTCCTATCCTAGGGGACTGTCCTCATGGCAACTCAGGTGGCTTCCTCAGCCAGACCTGTGCAGGGTGCTGCTCAGCAGCACTGGGTGACAGTAAGGCCCAGAGGGATGGCAGATGTGTTGAGGCCAGTCAGGGCCTGGGGTGTCCACCCTAGGGACTGGCCCAAGCTCATACTGGACACAAACGGCCACACCACCTCAAGACCTGACCACGTGCCAGTGTTTGAGGAACACTTCTATAGGCTGTGGACTTCACATCGGGGGCCAGGAGACTCAGGGCAGCTCTAGGCCCAAAGGGGTGGGGCACCCTAGCTGAGATGATGCGCACAGGGACACCCAGGCCCTCTGCAGCCGGCCCGTTGGGGTGCTTCCTCTGTGGGTAGAGCATGTCCCTTTGGCAAACGTGCAGTGGAGAAAAGAGCCTCTTCCACAGACGTGCTGGGAATCTGGAAATCCACAGGCACAAGGTGAGACTGGACCCCACCCTGACCGCAGGTGACCGGCATCAGACCCTGTCCTACCAGGAGGAAAAGCCACTCGTCGTCATGTTGGCATAGGAACCAAATTCCTCCAGTGCCAGAAGTCAAATCAAGACTCAATAATTGGGATGGTATCAAACGAGAGTTTCTTCACAGCAAAGGAAACAAGACCATGAAGACAGAGCCTACAGAAGGGCAGAAAGTCCTGCCACCCGCACCTCCGACAGCATCAGTCCCCAGGATGTATGAAGAACTCGAGGCTGTGGCTTGGCGGTAGAGTGCTCACCTCGCATGTGTGGGACCCTGGGGTCGATCCTCAGTACCACATAAAATAAATGAGTGAAATGAGGGTGTTGTGTCCAACTACAACTAAAGAAAAAAAAAAAATTAAAAAAAGAACTCAAAAAACTTAACTCCAAAAAACCCCACAAATAATCCTGATCAACAAAAGAACTGCACAGACACTACACAGAAGAAGAAATATGGTTGGTCAACAAATATTAAAAAATGTTCAACATCACTAGCAATTACAGAAATGCAAATTAAAACTACACTAACATTTCCTCACACTCCAGTCACAATGGCAATTATCAAGCATACAAGTCACAATTAGCGTTGCGAGGAAGTAGGGATAAGGCACACCCGTACACCTGGTGGGATTGCAAGCTGGTGCAGTCACTCTGGAAAGAGCATGGAGAGTCCTCAGAAAACTTGGAACAGAACCACCACTTGACCCAATTATATCACTCCTCTGCATTTACCCAAAAGACTTAAAATCAGCCTACTATAGTTCTGCGGCCACATCAATGTCTACAGCAGCTCAGTTCACAATAGCTAAGTTATGAAACCAACCTAGGTGCCCTTCAACAGATGAATGGATAAAGAACATGTGGTACATATACACAAAGGAATACTACTCAGCCATAAAGAAGGGTGAAATTATGGCATTTGCCAGTAAATGGATGGAACTGGAGACTATCATGCCAATCCCCCAAAACCAAAGGCCAAGTGTTCTCTCTGACATGCAGATGCTGACCCACAATAGGTGGGGTGGGGGGGAATGGAGGTTCACCAGATTGGATGGGGGAGTGGGAGGAGGGAGAAGAGATGGGAATGGGAAAGACAGTAGAATGAATCGGACGTCACTTTCTTTCGTCCCTATAGGGATACACGACCAGGGTAACGCCTCACCATGTACAGTTGAGCTCCATGGGTGTGCAATAGGTGACAATACACATCACGGTCATATGTAACTAAAAAGAACAGAAAAAGTAAAAGACCAAAACCATGTCCCGATTGGGTGCCATGGGGGATGTTGGCTCCCTGGTCAGCCTGGCCTGGTGGCCTGGGGCTTAGGTCCCACCCTCTCTCAGTCAGCAGGGCTGGGATGCACATAGGGCCACAGGGTCAAAGGCCAGGGCTCAGCTGTGTGTCGCTGGTGTCCTTGTAAGTTTCCAACTGAGCTCAAGCTTCTCGGCCAGAAGAGGGACAGAACACCTGTTCTCTGGCCCTCGTGAAGATTAGGGAGCCACAAACACGTCCTCCAGGTTACAAGTCTGAGGCTCCTCTGGGCAACTTAGACCTTGCCTCAACATAAAAAAGAAGAAGGGCTGGGGGTGTAGCTCAGCGGTAGAGCCCTGGGCCCGTACTGCAAAGGAAAAAAAGCCATGTCTCTAGAGAGTGGGCGGCTGCCTGGGCCTTGGTCTCCTCTGGACCAAGCTGAAGCCAGGAGCCTGGCGGGGAGGGGCGTCATCAGAAGTCCCCAGGAGAAGACAGGGAAGAGGCACCCAGCTCTCAGAGCCCTGGGAGAGCAGGACTCCCATGGTGAAGTCGTTTACTCTGTCCTGTCCAGCACTGCAGGACGGATGGTCCCGGTGAGGCAGAGAAACGCAGGCCAGGAGGCACCGGCTCTTCCCGCCACCCAGGCCCGGCTCCTCCCCAGCCCTCTCCGGTGCTTACCTCAGGCGAGCACTCAGCGCCCCCTGGTGGCCACCAGCTGAAGCCGGCAGGGCACCGTCCACACTGGATGCAGGGGAAGAAGCAGGCCTGAAGCTGGCCAGGCTCGCTGGGTGAGGCCCAGGTGCCCTGAGGGGCTCAAAGCAAGGGTGGCCCTTGGCTCAAAAAATCTGCCAGGAAACACATAATAAAGGTGCACCTCTGCCTCGGGTCCAAGGGCGCATGGCTCTCAGGTTTCCACCATCCGTCAGCACAAAGGTGCAGGTTGGGGAGTCAGGACGTCTGTGCTCAAACCCAGCTCCACCAGGTCCCAGTCTCATGTCCGACATCACCCCTCAGCCTCTGCTCCCTTGTCTGGGGTAACACCAATGCGTGTTACCCCAACACGACCCACCCACTGAGCGCCCCGATCATGGAGAGGTGCTGCTGCTGTCCCTGCTCTGGCTTCTGCCCCCCACCCCCATGCAGCAGTGCCCTTCTCCCTTTCCTTTCAGCTGAGGTGCACCCGCTCCTGGACTCGTTCCCTGGTTGAGCTGCTCTTCTCCTGACCCAGTCCCCTCCCCTTCTGGGCTCCCAGGAGGTCCCAGGGATGACATGAGCCAGGAGCTCACCGATAGGTTTATTGATGTTCCTGCTTTGGGTGGAGCTGCGCGGGGTGAGGAGCTACAGATGTGCAGCGTGGGTGGGGCATGCACAGGGAGCAGCAGAGGGGAGGCCCGCGACACAGGCCTGCACGGCTCACCCCTCCCCAGGACATCCCCACTCCAGGCCAGGACAGCTGGCACGTCCCACGGGTGAGAATGGCAATCCCATAGGCGGATGGCTGGGAGGTGGAGATTTTCAACTTGGCCAGGGTGCTCATTCCCCAGGCCAGGTGGTGGAACAGCCACTTGTCCACTCCCTGGACCCTGTCCCCGTGCCACCAGGGCTGGTCCCCAGTAGAGCCATGCATGCCCTCTCTTCAGCGTTTGGACTAGCTCTGCCATGGGTTGGGAGTGCCTCCACCTGGCCCGACCCGCAGGGGGCTCATGGCTGGGGGCTCACAGGTGGCGGGGAGAAGCCCAGGAGGGGGCTCACCCCAGCGTGGGTGGCACAGGGGTGAAGGGCACCCTGGGCCTGTGGTGGCGGAGGTGGTGTCAAGGGCCCCTCAGCTGCTGTGGTAGATCCGGAGGCGCTGGGCAATCTCCTGGCGGCACAGCGGGCAGGTGCGCAGCGGCTGGCAGCACTGCTGGCAGCAGCAGACGTGGCCACAGGTGAGGAAGACCATCTGGGCCTGAGGGAAGAGCAGCCATGTGGGTGGGGCCCTGCTGGGTTTTCTGGGATGGACGCAACTGAGTCCCAGCCCCTGGGACCTAACCTTAAATATCTGGTGCCATGGTCACCATAAGCCATTCAAATATCATAGAGATAAATGCCACAGGTCACAAAAACCTAGTTGTTATGTTTGCAGTTTTGTGTCTACTTCTCTATGTTTTGTAAATAACATGTGAAAGCCCAGAACCCACCCCCACCCCTTTTCCTTAAATAAAGTTTCTTGGCCTCTGTCCGTGTGGCAGCTGTGTGGGGCCCTCTGCAGGACCATGGCTTGTTTAACCAGCCCCCGCTCCTGGGCACTGAGGTCCCTGGCGGTTCTTTTCAGTGCTGGGAGGGAGCCCAGCCTGTGCCAGGCAAACGGGCAACTGCTGAGCTCCCGCCCATGTTTGTAGTCCTCGCGGTGCGTGTGCTTGCCCAGCAGGGCTCTAGTCCGTAAGCAAGAGTGCTGTGCTTGTCCCAGGCTCTACCCTAGCATTTCTTGCTCGGAACACACCCTTAGGAGATGGCCACGGCTGTGCTCCAAAGCCTTCACAGCCGCCTGCCATCTGCAATGTTGAACTGGGCCAGAGAGCAGTGGTCCATTTGCACTATGCCACTCCCTGGCTAAATTAATGACCAGGGGACTGTCACACTGCTAACACAGCTGCTTTTATAAGTAGCATCCCCTGGTGGTGGCAAGTGAGAATTGATAGTTTATACACTTGTTTAATTTCCGAAGAAAGTGTTAATTCTGCAACAATTTTTAAAAGGTGATTTTTAAAGAGACTTGGCAGGGAAAATCCTGTTGTTGATATTTCATGACCTGGGAGAATTCACTAATATATTTATTAAGTTGGGGGAAAAAAACCTTCTTATGAAAAAAAAAAAAAGAAAAATGTTCAGAAAATCATGTTAGCATCACTCATATTTTGGTCACGGGACCATGGGTCATTTTTGTTTCCTTTTAGTTTCCAAAATGTCTAATGAATATAGTAGACTTCTGTGACCACAGGAAACTGTTGGGAAATGACGCACAGGTCTGGAGGGGCAGAGGAGGACTGCTGTGGGCATGGGGCAGTGGGTGGCTAGGTTGGGTCTGGCACCCTGGTGGCCCTGCCTGGTGGCCCCAGACTCACCTCACGTTCCAGGCACACAACACACTCGGAGGCCTGCGGCTGCAGCTCAGCAGGGGGCGCTGATGGTCTCACTGGCTCAGGAGGCTCCTGGGGGTGTGTGGGGGACTCCAGGGCCCCGAGGACCTCTCCCTTGGGTGGTTCCAGCTCTGGGGAGACCAGAGGGACAGGCTGAGCCAGGAGGTCATCCCAGGTGCTCCGAACCCCTAGGGGTGACCCTGGCCCTGGCTGCCCACAAGTATGTGACCTGGGGCGAGGATGGGGCTGTTGTGATCTCTGAGCTGGGGACGGGCTCCCCACTATGCCCTCTTATTCCTCCTCTCTGAACCTCATCCCCTGTTTCCCCATCTGTGAAACAGGAGTGAGTTTCTGCCTGGCTACCTCATGACGCTACCAGGCATGGCCACCATGCTTAACTCAGCCACTCTGCAGCAGAGATGAGAAATCTGAGGCTCAGAGGGAACACCGCTTGCTGGGAGCCACAGTGCCACCTTGTGGTGGAGCGCAGAACAGAGGCCCTTGGTTAGGGGCTGAGCTTTGAACTACCAGGCTACCCAGGAGACAGCATGGGCTGCTGCCCATCAGGAGACCCGAGGAGCAGGAAGCAGACAAGAGGCCCCCAAAGCTGCTTCTCTGCTCTTCCCCCCACCCTCGAACCAGCAGAGCTTCCAGCTGCCCACTCTGCTCCGAGCCAGCCCCTGCCAGGGCCAATCAGCCAGCCACTCATACGGTTGGGGCTCTGTTAGGAGAAGCCCTGGAGAAGGCCCTGGGGTCAGTACCTGGCTGTATCCTGGCCTTGGCCAGCAGCTCCTGGACTCTCTGTAGGATCTCATGCTGCAGGCCAGCTTCTGAGACGCCAATCTGCGGCAGTTCAGAAAAGAGCAGACTGTGACTGGGGCTGAGCAGGAGCCTGCTCTGCTGGGTGGAGCTGCCCGCGAGGCCCCCGCCCACAGGGAGCCTCTGGTACCTTTGGTTGGAATGTAGCAGACTAGGCTCGGGGTCAGCATCAGGCAGTGGCTCAGGTCTAGGGGCACTGATAGTGTGGCGGGGGAGAAACTGAGGCCCCAAAGGACACCAAGACTAGTAACAGCTACAGCTCATCAAATACTGTCCAGTGCTAGGGATTACACCAACGATGTCACTTGCACAACCAGGGGACAGGGAGAGAAGCCACAGTTGAGCCAAGCTGCAGAGAGGCAGCTGTGCCTGGCCACACAGTCCCTGGGCTCCCAGAGCCCAAGTGGCATGTCCCAGGACCCTTCAGTGCCATCTCATCCTCTGTCTGCAGGAGAGACAGGACACAGTGGAAGAGAGCAGGGACTCGGGGCCAGACCACCTGAGGTCAAGCCCTAAGCTTGCTCAGGGAGCTCAGTTTCCCCATCTGAAGTTGCCGAGGATGGTGGCACCTGTCTCAGGGGCTGCCGGGAGAGCGAGTCATCAAGCTCGGGTCTGCAGACTACCGGAGCCTTGCCTGGGAAATGCAAGCGTCCACTAGGAAGGCAGCAGCAGCCATTGGGTCATTCTATTTTAAGCAGCACGTGGGCTAACTGGACATACACAGCTCGACTCACACCCAGAACTTGGCTGGGGCTCAGGCAGTGCTGTGGCCATGGCTGTGAAGCCAAGGGGCTGGACCAGACCATCCCCAAGGACATGTGTTGACACTGCAGAGCACACATAGGTGGCTGGGGACAGATGGGGTAGGCATGAGGTCATCTGGACACAAGGAAGCCCTGGGCCCTTTAAGCATGACTGGCCCTACCCACTGAATGAAAAGCAATCAGCCCTTGCCTCTGACCTCCTCAGGGGCCGCTGCACCCACCTTGGCCAGGTCCCCAGGGCTCATGCGGCTCAGCATGTCCAGCGAGATGCGGTGGTGGGCGAAGATGGGCAGGTAGTGCTCGGCAGAGAGCTGCACCAGCAGGGCCACCAGCTGGCGCTCCATGCCTTCCTCCTGCAAGACACACCCGAGCAAGGCCAGGGTGCCCAGTGGAGAGAGGGAGAGCCATTCCATCTGTCAACTTGAGGTAGTGAGCGACTTAAATGTCCACCGCAGTGAAACTGTTAAAATACACCAGGGTTCACCGCACACGGGACACCGCGGATGGGCTCTGCGCATGGGCGGGAGAGCTGTCTGTCACAGCTGTTAAAACCGTGGGTACCGGGCTTTTATTATGTATTTTATTATGTATTTAAAAAGTGTGTGGGGCTGGGGCTCAGCAGTGGAGCACTCGCCTAGCACGTGCGAGGCCCTAGTTCAATCCTCAGCACCACATAAAAATAAGTAAATAAAGGTATTGTGTCCAACTACAACTAAAAAATAAATATGAAAAAGTGTGTGTGCACCTGTGCGCATGAGAGAGAGGAGGGAGAGGAGAGAGGAGGGAGAGGAGAGAGGAGGGAGAGACCTCGGTCTGTCCTGCCCTTGTGGGGCTCGTGGTCTCTGCCTGCAGGACGGTGACGGGCACCCTGTTTTCTCCCTCTCCAGGGTGAACGGACTCTCACTCTCATTTCTGTTTCTAAAGGGTCCTGGCACACGAGCGTCACCAGAAAAATGAACTGAATTAAACTGGAGTGACCAGCAGCAGGGCAGGGCTGAGGCTCTGCGGCTCCTCTGGAAGGATCCCTGCTGGCCCCCAAACCAGAGAGCAGCGGTGTTCTTACCTGTAGCTTCAAGGACAAGGGCTTCTGGTTCAGAAGTCGCTGATACTGGATGAGCCAGTAATTTTCCTGCTTGGTTTCACTTTTGGCTTCTAACTCCGTCTGCCAAGAATGGAAACAGTCAATGTTAGTTACAAACCAGAAACACTGCCAGGCGTCGTGGCCCCTGCCTGTAATCTCAGCAACTTGGGAGGCCAAGACAGGAGGATCACAAGTTTGAGGCCAGTCTGGGCAACTTAAGGAGACTCCATCTCAAAATACAAAAAGGGCTGGGATGTGGCTCAGTGGTAGAGCACCCCTGGGCTCAATTCCCAGTACTGGAAAAAGAAGGAACAGGGGTGGAGGTGGAGGTGAGGAGGAAGAAGAAGAAAAAGAAAAAAACAAAGTGTAATGACAATGACAGTTGTGAACTGCATTCCTCTGGGCAGATAGTGGCACCTGGTAGTTCACAAAGGGCTGTCCCATTACTTGTCCCACCATTTAACCCACTGAAACCAAGAAGGCTGGAAGCCTTGCCTTTCCCAGCTGTGGCCAGGGATGATTCTGGAGAAGGAAGGTGACAGATGCTTGATGCCACACACCTGCGCCTGAGCCCCCTGCCACCTGGTCCCACACTCTGCCACTGCCTCTGGAGAGATGCCCTCTTCTCTGCTGGTGGGAGAGCAGGCCTATGCAGCCCTCTCTGTCCCCCAGAGAGCTCAGACTGCTCCGGGCACCAGGCAGGGCACAGGCTCCTTAGGATATTCTGGTTTCTGGGGAGGGCTTTGCCATGGGGTAAGTCTGAAGACTCAGGAACGTGCCCGGGGCGGTACCCTCACGGTGCCTTTTGATAACCATCATCAGTGCTGTTCTGGGCCAGCGCTGCTCTAGGTGAGGGGACACAGCAGTGAGTCACACCAATGCCCTCCAGAGGGACAGCCACAGCCGGGGCTTTTCTAGAGCACTGTGCACTGGAAGACAGATTCTACCTCACAGGGAGGAAGCTGAAGCCCCGCGTGACAGGGATCCCCTGCGCTCAGGGCCTGGAGGCTGCAACCACCCTTGGGAGCGGCTCTACACGGGCCTCTCCCCACACACTTGGGCCTCATGTCCCGGGCAGGCCTTCCTGGGCCTTGCCAAGCTGTCCCCGGCCCTTCCTGGCTGAGGGCGTACCTCCGTCCTACACCTGTGGCCCTGAGTGCTCTGCTGGGTGGTACTGCCCCCTCCCTGGAGAGGCCCCAGGGCTGCGAGAACAGAAGCACCAGGCCACAGCATATGGCTGGCACTGCACGATGCCGGGCCACCTGTCACACATGCACACGGTGTGGGCGGTGGTGGTGAGGCCTCACGAGGAGCAGGCTGCATCTGATTGGCACAAAAACGCCACCTGGGCTTTTGCTGGGCTCTGGAAGGAGATGGTCTCACTCTTCCCGATCTGCACAGGCTCGGCCCAGGATGGAGCTCGGTGTGTTCACAGTGACTTGGCAAAAACTGGGTCTTTTTCAGTCCCAGCTGGTGGGCCTGACTTCTGTCCTCACTGCCCGGGTGCCCACAGGGTCTGCAGGAGATAGCCACTGTGGGCTCTGCCACCCCGACAGGCCTCAGAATCAAAGCCATCTGTGCAGAGGGTCGGGCCTCCTGCCCAAAGCTTATTCAGCCACCCACCCTGGATGTGGGGTGTCCTCTCCTGGAGGCGATCTTCACACTGTCCCCAAAGCCTTAGCTACAGGGCTGGGGCTGGGCTCGATGGCAGAGCGCTTGCCTAGCCTGCATGAGGCACTGGGTTCGGTCCTCAGCACCACATAAAAATAAATAAAATAAAGTTATTACAAGTAAAAAAAAAACATATAAAGATGTTACTTTAGAAAAAAGTCCTTAGCTACAAAGACACTCAGAGACCATTGTTGATAAAGACTAAAAAACTGGTTAATAGAAGCCTGATCAAATGACAGCTTGTCCCAGTGCAGCTGCGAACTGGAACTCAGTGGGTCACTTGAATGACGTGAGGCAGGCTGGGTATTTTGTTTTTTATATTTTTAGTTGTACTTGGACACGATACCTTCACTTATTTATTTCTATGTGGTGCTGAAGATCGAACCCAGGGCCTTGCCGCGGAGCCCCCGCCCCAGCCCCGGCTGGTCATTTTGAGAAGGGGTCTCTACACAGCCCAGATCAGTCAGCTCCTAGGTTCAAGCGGGCCTCTCATCTCAGCCTCCCAAGGAGCTGGGACTCAGGTACACGCGGCCCCAACGTGGGCCCCTAGAAATGTGAGTCAGGAGCTGGAGTTCACATCCAGGCACCAGAAGGCTGCTCCTCTGTCCTTCCCGCCTTCCTTCTATGGGCGCCTTTACCCTAGCAATGAGAGTGTTTTAGAGACACAGCTCGCTCGTGGGGGAGGACAGCCATGGGTGGGGGAGGACACCGTGTGTGGGAGAGGACACTGTGTGTGGGAGGACAGCCATGGGTGGGGGAGGACACCGTGTGTGGGAGAGGACACTGTGTGTAGGAGGACAGCCATGGTGGGGGAGGACACTGTGTGGGGGAGGACACCGTGTATGGGGGAGGACACTGTGTGTAGGAGGACAGCCATGGGTGGGGGAGGACACTGTGTGGGGGAGGACATTGTGTGTGGGAGGACAGCCATGGTGGGGGAGGACACTGTGTGGGGGAGGACACTGCGTGTGGAGAGGGCACCGTGGGTGGGAGAGGACACCTGCTGGACAGAGGCCAAGCACATACCAGGATCTCGCGGAGCTCCTCCTCCCGTTGCTTCTTCTCTTTGAGCAGCTGCTGCAGCAGGGAGCTGAGTGCCCGGCGCTGCCCTGAGACCACTTCCTGCAACACAATTCGGCCCCTGAGCTGCCATGAGCGAGCGCCCAGCGCCAGGGCTGGGTGCACTGCACTGCTGTCACTCATTCTCAGCTCAGTTTGAGGCTCTGCCCGATGCCTCTCGGCAAGTTGGGGACACAGCCAAGAGGCCCCTCTGCCCTGCGTCCCACTCCCCTTCCTCCCAAGCTCCCGTCTCCCTTCCTGAGCTTAAGCCAGGCATGGGACCCCAGTGACTGATGGCGATGAGTGGGAAGAAACATCCAACAAAAAATGACGGGCCACCGGCCTCGCTGACCACAGAGCACAGGCAGAAGCAGGGCGGGGAGGGCGGGCGGGCAGCGCCACGTGAGGAAGGCTGCCATGTGGAGGCACATGCAAACCGGAGCCCGTATCGTGTCCCTGCCACTCATCCTCTTACCTCTGGGAGTCCCAGGGGAGCCCTGGCAGTGGGGGCCCCTCCAGCAAGGACAAGGGCACCGCCAAGCGTAGTGGTGACAGTTTCTGAGTAACCCCAGCCCCTCATCTCTTAAGCTCACAAAGGGCCTTCTCTGCCTCACCCTTCTCTGATGGCCAGTGACACAGACTGGCCCTGAGTGATTGCTTCCACCTTGGGGTGGGTAGAAAGGGAGGCCCAGGGTGGGCAGTGACGTGCCCAAGGTCACACCGTACCTCTGGACAGGGCTGAGGGCAGGACTCCAGGCCCCAGCATCCTCACTGTATTGAGAAGCTCACGTGACAACTGGAGCCCCTCCACTGAGTATGACGGGGACAATGACAGACGCAGGCTCTGTCTGGGAGCCTGGCACGGGCACATATCCTCACAGGCCACCCCTCCAGCCCCTTAGTGAGCACCCGGGGAGTCTGGGGTCCAGACAGGGGAAAGGACAGCCCTCCTCTCCACATGCCAAGCCACACGGCAGGTCCCAGCTGTCCAGTCCAGACTGCTGTCCGCCACCCCCTGCTGCCCTCTTGCCTCTGTGACAGGACACCTAGGTTGGCACACACAGATGCTGCCTACAGACAATGGCACAGAAATAGCTGGTCATCTTCTCCAGACATCCTTGGGACACCAAAAAGTCCCTTCTGCAGAGGCCCAGGGAGTGGGACCAGTGGCCCAGAAGCATGGCTTAAGGAGACACCCTCCCCAGTAAAGGAAACGCAGAGCGGCGGTGATGAAGCCCTCCTTCCTCTGACCCTCCTGCCTAGCAACAGCCCCACTGGCCTGGCTCGAGCTGGACCTCCTGGGGCTGGGGCTTGGTCCCACTCCCCTGTGCTGATGAGCAGTGGCCACGGGCCGGCCAGGAGGGAGCGCTGGGAGCCTGGCTGGGCTGGGGAGGGAGGGTGGCAGGCAGGGAGCCCTACGTACCTGCAGTGCCTCTGTGTCCAGGGATTTCCTCTTTAACTCCAGCTGTGTCAGCTGCAATAACTCAGTTTCTATTAACCTAATCTAGACAGAAGACGAGACAGGGGGTTTTATTTGTGTTAACCGTGGTTCTATTTTGCGTTGCCGACCTCTGATGGCCAGATGGGGCCTCAGAAACCCTTCTAGGGGAGGCTGGGGGCTCTGGAAGAGGGGGACCTGAGGGCCTTGGAATCTCACCAACAGCACGGAGGGCAAACAGGATCCGCTTGCCACAGCTCTGCTGCCTTGTTACATGGACATGTTGTCTAAGTCCAAGAGTACAACACAAGGCCTGTTGCAGAGCCGACACCCAGTAAAGAAGTGTGGGATAAAGAAGGGCTTCCTTCAGAGCCAGGGAGAGTAGGAGCAGACACACAGTCCCCTGAGCAGACTTTCTTGCTTCCTCCCCATGGCAGAGGGCCTCAGAAGGGAGGGAAGAACTAACGGTGGCGGCTGACCATGGAGCATCCACTGAGTGTAAGCCTGCTGTGCTTTATCTGCATCATTCATTTTCTTTTTTCTTTTTGCAGAGCTGGGGATAGAACCCAGGGCCCAATATTGGTGAGGCAAGCCCTGTCCCACTGAGCCACATCCCTGTCCCTCTCTGCATCATTTAATTAGTTGTTCTCTGCTTGTTCGGATATATTATGTCTCCATTTTACAGACAAGAAAAAATTGAGGCTCAGAAGGTTATGTAACTTGCCCAAGGAACAAAGCAGGTAAGTGAGAGCACTTTCCCTGGGATGCCTGCTCCAAGCTGAAGAGCTGGCCTGGGGGGGGGGGTCACAACCACCCACCTACACTGAGCATGTCTGGAGTCAGGTCCCACAGTAGTGGCTTTACCCTGTGCCTATGACCCTCTGACCCCACTAACCCCTGGTCAGAGGAATGAGCTTCATTTCCGGCAATGTGGGGTTGAAATTAAATAGGGAAATTAAAAAGGTTAGGTTGGTTTTGGCCAAAGAGGAAAGAAATAGAAAAAAAAATAAACCATGCAGAAAGGTGAGGTTCGAGTGTGCTGAACAGGATGTGATGAGCGTCCCATGGCCTGCAAGCTCCTCCTCCAGCCCAGCCCCATTCCAGAGTGTGCCACAGAGCCACAGCCCTGGGCTTGCCCAGGGCCACTCTGCAGAGCAGAGCAGAGCCTGGGTGGGAGCACAGTCCCCTTCTGCCAGGCCCAGGCCTCTCCCCAGCAGATGGTAGGGTGCTTGAGGCTCCTGGTGACCCACCGAATCCCCGGCTGGGAAATCCAGTCTTCCTAGGGGAGCCCTGAGCTGCTGTCAGTCTGCGAGGAAGAGAAGGGCCCCAGGCACAGGCCTCTTGTGAGCCCGCAAGTGGGGGCCTCACGCCTCACACAGGGCTGCTGTGACCTGCAGCCCTGCTCAGCAGCCTCCAGCTGGCTCTGAAAGCTGAGGGCAGGTCTAGGATGGAGCACCCCCCAGCACTCACCTGGTTTCTGATCTGCTGGTGCATCAGGTCCTTCTTCACCTGGAGGGCCTCAAAAGCAGCCTTCTGCATGGCGCTCTGCAAAACAGATGGCGCTCGGGCCGCTCAGCACAGCGGTGGCACTGCTCTCCCTGGGCCATCAGGGGAGTAAATCTGCATACAGTTCCTGGGCACATGATTTCTACGTTTCTCAGGGAAAGACTGAAATACACATTCACCTTTTCATCCAAGTTTTTAAAATCCTAAGGTTAAGGGCTTCCCATGGGCTGGTACCCTGCTCTGCGCTCTTCCTGCGCCTTGCACTGATTTCTACAGCAGTGGCTGGCCTGCGAGCCTCTGCGGCCATGGGGACGAGCCAAGTCTAAGCCCCTCCTTAACCAGAGGCAGATGTCTGCCCAGGGAACAAGACCCTCCTCAGCCCTGTCTCACAAACATCAGGTCACGCTATTAGGAAAACGAAGAGACTGGGTTAGAGAGAAACGGGGAAGGGAAGGTGGCCTGGCCAGGCCCGGTGGAGAGCGTGGGCTACAGGGAAATGCTGCAGACCACGGGGCCCAGGTGGTGCTGGGTCTGCTCTGGGCTCCACCTGCGAGGCCCAGCTAAGGAGGGGGACGCAGTAGCTGGGAGTGTGAAGGGGGTGGGTCTCACCAGGAGGGGGATGAGGGGGGCGGACGGGGGAGGTGCCCCAGGGAGGGGGTGCTTCTTTAGATTCGGTGACCAGAAGACCATGCTCCAGAGGCCTCTCCCTGCCCCTCTGGACATCTCCAAGGTCACAGAGTCTCCTGTCTTACACACTGTCTGGCTTAGGGGCCCTGGGCACCCCCATCACCTCTGCCCTCCTGCCCCAAGCCAGGGCTCACCTCCTGTAGGATCTGGCTGATGGCTTTGTTCTGATCCATCTGCTGCCATGACAGGATCTGCTGGAACCGCTCATCCATTTCGGCCATGCTGCCAGAAAGACAGCACATTTGTTAACTCTGAACAATTCCTGAGTACCTATTACGTGCACACACCTTGGAGGAGATGAGATACCATTCATTCACTGACCAATACCCATGGAGTCCCTGCTGGGGCCATGACCCTGGCTGGGCACACACAGTTTGTCCAAACTGCATGGTCCCAGAAGGAAGGTGCTGGAGCCAGGAGCTGGCAGAGAATCTCCCAGGTCCTCTCACCCCTCCAGTCATGCAGTCCCTTCCATGATGCCCCTGCAATGGACACCTGGGCTCTGCCCAACCACTCCTACAGGTAGAGAGCTTCCAACCTCCCAGCAGGCCACTCCACAGGGAAAGCATCCTTCCTGGACACCGCTGCCCTGGCCATCTGCTCTCAGCTCCCCGGAACATGGCTGGTGATTCTGGCACAAAACCTGCAACCGCACATACGCCCTGGCCTCCATGCAGTCTTGGTTTTGAGTTATTGATTAGACCCTGAAGTGGGGGACTGTATGCTCATCAAATCCTCTAACCAATCTGTGAGTAGCTACTAGGGATTTCTGATGAGAAATTTTGAGGAAGGGACCAAGACTCCTCAGGTAGGAATCTTGTACTCCCGAACCATGTCACACATCCAGAAAGGAGGGAGGTTCCTGCATCTGCAGGGACACAGGGATGGTTGGCACAGGCAAGGCCGGGGAGGGTGGTGAGTGAGTCAGGGCAGCAGGGGCTGTTGAGCACCCACTGAGCTCTTCTCACCCGGGCACCTCTGGAACCTTTGACAAGCCCACAGGGCTATGGTGAGCTTGGTGACCCAGACCCAGAGGGACCAGCAACACAGACAGCCCCATCACTCTCCCCCTCCAGCTCGTCCCACACCCGGCTTCATGAGCCCTAGGAGCTAGACGAGGCCAGCCCAGTCCAGAGCGCGTGCTGCCTGCTGCCAGCCTCCAGTCCTGGCCTGCCACCTGCTGGCTTGTTCCCTGCATTAGTCTCTTGGAACCTGAGCTTTGATTGTAAAATGGGACTAATAAAAATACAGTCCCTCACAGATAAGCTAATGCCATCAGTCATGGAGCCTCTGGCTTGGCACAGGGACAGTACATAAGAAATGGGTGTGACTGTTATTACTGCATCACCGCCCAACCCTGAATCATGGGGTCCAGCTATAAAAATCAGGAAGGCCGGTCACTACTGGACAGCATGGCCAAAGCTGGGGCAGCCCAGGGCAGGGGATCCGGTGCCCAGCTCTCTGATGAGTCCTGGGTCCTGCACCAGCTCCCCCAAGGCCCTGGCCTGGGAATGCTCTTCCTCCCCTTACCTGGAACAGGCCTGCTGGACCAGGCTCTGCCTCTGAGACTCGTAGGTCATCTGGATGAGCCGGTTCTTACAGCTCTCAGTCAGCATCTGCTGCATGGCGGCTGCGGACAGAGGGGTAAGGGGTGTGCTGAGGGAGGGTAGCTACCCTTGGGGACCCCGGTAGGAATGAAGCTGCATGAGGACAGGACTCGAGGCACCACCTACTTATGTGCCTGATAGTCACTATAAAAATTGTTTCTCAGAGGGCTGGGGGTGTAGCTCTGTGGTACAGCATTTGCCTAGCATGCCTGAGACGCCGGTCCATCCCCAGTACCCTCAAAAAAAGAAGTTTCTTTTTATTTATTTATTTTTGGCTGGGAATGGAACCCAGGACTGCTTAAACATTGAGTCCATCCTAGCCCTTTTATATTGTTACTTAGAGACAGGGTTTCAGTAAGTTGCTTAGGGCCTTACTAAGTTGCTGACGCTGGCTTTGAACTTGTGATCCTTCTGCCTCAGCCTCCCAAGGCAGAATTACAGGTGTGCACCACCATGCCCAACTTCTCTTTTTAACTATAAAACGAATACAAACCAGATATATGATGGTGTAGACTGGGAAGGGTGATAGGAGGATCATAAGTTCGAGACAAGCCTCAGCAATTTAGTGAGACCCTGTCTCAAAATAAAATGAAATTAAAAGGGCTGTTTGAAAAAAAAAGAGTAACCTGAGCTTGGAAGACAGACCAACCATAAAACACCAACACACACACACAAACCTTCTATAACCTTGTCACCAAGAAACACTACATTTTGATATGCATTCTTCCAGTAGATTTATTTGGAGGGCTACTGGGGTTAGAACTTAGGAGCACTTTACCACTGAGCTATACACCCAGTCCTTTTTATTTTTTATCTTGAGACAGGGCTTTGCTAAGTTACAGAGCCTGGTCTTGAACTTGTTTTTTTTTTTTTTTTTAGAATTTTTTAATATTTATTTTTTTTTAGTATTTGGCGGACACAACATCTTTGTCTGTATGTGGTGCTGAGGATCGAACCTGGGCCGCACGCATGCCAGGCGAGTGCGCTACCAGCCCCATGGTCTTGAACTTGTGATCCTCCTGCCTCAGCCTCCAGAGTTGCTGAGATGTCAGGTGTATGCTATCGTGGCTGGTGCCAATAGATTTTTAATGCATATTTTTGTATTTAAAAAAATTAAAATAGGAGGTTGAAACAGGAGAATTGCAAGTTCAAAGTCAGCCTCAGCAACTTAGCAGGCCCTAAGCAACTCAGTGAGACCCTGTCTCTAAATAGAACATAAAAAAGGCTGGGGATGTGGCTCAGTGGTTTGCCCTTAGGTTTAATCCCTGGTACCAGAATAATAAAATAAAATAGCCCTCTCCCTCTCTTTCTCCTCCCCCGGCCAACTCCCTTTCTCTCTGTGGGTGGAGGGGGAGAAATATAATAATTAAAAGCTGGGAAGCTGGGGCTGGGGCTCAGCAATAGCACACTTGCCTGGCATGTGAGGCACTGGGTTCGATTCTCAGCACCACATATAAATAAATAAAGAAAGGTCTATAACCAAGTTAAAAAAACATTAAAAAAAAAAATGCTGGGACTCAAGTGAAGAGGTATCTGTACAGTGGGCAACCCAGATGCTCACTGAGGGACAAATGTGCCAACAGTGTGGCCCGTGCATGCTGTGGGGTGTCATCCACCCTTAAAACAAAGATGACTCTGACAGCTGCTGCTGCGTGATGCGCCTCAAGGACCTCATGGTTAGTGCAAAGACACAAGAGGACAATACCGAAGGGTTGCACTGCACCAGTCCCCAGAGGAAGCAAATGGACGCCAGGAAATAGGGTGGGCATTTATGGGGGGCTGGAGGAGCGGGATGGGGAGTTAGTGCGAAATGGGACAGGTTTTCATTTGGGGAAGATGGAATCGTACTGGAGAGGCGCGGAGGAGAGAATGGGAACATCAATGCCACCTAACTGCGCATTTCAGTGATTAAAATGGCGAAGTTATGTGAAGAGCGTTTTACCATAATAGAATCGAAAGAGAATCACATTAAACACAGCACTTCTCATTTTTTTAATGAATATCTGCCTGTGTCAATTAGATGTGATGCTTATGACTGCAGAGGACTCCTGTACGTGGGTCACCAAAGTTTATTTAGGTAATTCTCTATTTGGATGCTTTTGTGCTTTTAAAAAAAATATTAAATGATCCTTCAATAAATATTCTTGCTCAAACATCTTTGTGAACAACTGATTATTTAATTATCCTCTAAGTAATCTTAGAAGTACAATCTTAAGGCATGAACAATATATTTGGGACTCCTGAAACCATGTGCCCTTGACTCAAGTGTTACCCTTCTAGAACTTTTTGCTATTTTTCTGCTGCTTCACTACTGAGTCACATCCCTAGACCTTCTGATTTTTAAAAAAAATTTTTTTTAGTTGTAGATGGACATGATACCTTTATTTAACTTATTTTTATGTGGTGCTGGGGATCGAACCCAGGGCTTCACACATGCAAGGTGAGTGCTCTACCACTGAGCCATAATCCCGGCCCCAACCTTCTGATATTTTGAGACGGGGTCTCCCTTTTGTTGCTGAGGGTGGCCAAATTGCCCAGGCTGGCCTCCAACTTGTAGTCCTCCTACTGTAGCCTCCAGGGTTGCTAGGATGACAGGTGAGTATCACTCTGCTGGGCCTTTTTGCTGTTTTTACTGAGTTTTTTTTTTTTAGTTATAAAAATAATAAGGGGTTGGGGCCTAACAGCATATGCAAGGCCCAGTATGGCATAAAATAAAACATGCTCATTTTTTAAAAAGTTAAGTAATAGGGAAGCTTGAATAGGAGAAAACGAAAGTCTCTAGACATGTTCCCATCCATGTGCAGTTAATTAGATGAAGATCCTTCTGGAAATTTCCCCACATTTTTGTTTTTACAAATGGTGGCTACGAGTGACCTTTAACACCAAGATGCTAATGACCCGACAGGTGGTGGGGGGACGACAGGCATGACATGGGCTTGCCTCAGAGTCCAGCCCACAGACAGCCTTGACCAAGTGTGCCCGGGAAGCCTACTTCCCGACAAAGGCTGCAGAGGCGAGGACACCCAATAGAATCAGTTCTTACTTTAACAAAGGACAGGCAACACCTCCTTGGCTGTCCTTAGCCCATGTCTACAAGTCCTCAGGGCCATGGTGGGGTCCCTTCATTAGCGTGTACCATGTGAAGCCCAGGACCATTCCTGAGAAATGATGGGAAGGGGCACAGCACCCAGGAACCCCAGAGGGGCCAGCCCAGTTCCCTGGCTCTCAAAAACAGGGAAGCCAGCCCTGTGAAAGGCTCATTTGGTCCAGGTGTGATCCCATCTGGCTCTCCTAATGACCCTATGAGATTGCCAGGTCATCAGCATTTTCCCATATTATAGATAAGAAAATTGAGGCTTAGAAAAGTTAGGGACCAGTAATGCCCCCAAGGTCACAGCTGGTATCCAAGCTGAGACTCTGAATCCAAGCCTAGCCTGGCCCCATAGCCCCATCTCCATGAGCTGGACTTGCCTGCCTTTCTTGAGGGCTGACACTCAGTGCTCTCCACACATGATTGCCAGAGAGGGCTGCCCATCCACTGGCCCAGGCGGCCAAATGCTCTTCTCTAGGGCCCTCACCTTCCCCATCTCAGAACTCACCGGCGATCTCACGTTGTCGCAGGTTCTCTGTCTCCTCCTGAGTTATGGACATCAACTGTTCCATTCTTATTCTAGGGGGAAAAAAGCCATCCATGCACTTGGCCAACAACTTTTCCAACAGGGAACCCCACCAGAAGAACACCACCTCCTCCAGGAAGCCTGCCCTGAAGAGCCAACCCAGATGAGCTCCCTGAATGCCCACATCACCACCTCCTCCTGTGGGGCCTGTTAACTCCAGCCCTGTAGCTAGAGCACCTGTGTAAAAGGGTGAACATCCCCTTAGAAAAATGGGCCAGTGCTTCACTACAAGTAACTAGCAAACATGGGAAGACGCTTAACATCACTGGCAAAGAAGGCCAGACCTATTCACCTGTCAGGTTGGTTGAGATTAAGAAAACCAGTAGTTGCTGCTGCGGGCAACGATGGTGGAGAAATGGGCACGTCTGTGCACTGCTCAGAGCACAAACTGGCTACATGTTTTGGAAGGTGTGCTGGCACCCATCTAAATGTCATTTGCATATTTCACTAAAAAGATGATCATATAAAGCTTGGTGCCACGGTGCCTGTCTATAATCCCAACTACTTGGAAGCCTGAGTAGGAGGATCACAAATTCAAGGCCAGCCTGGGTGATTTAGTGAGATCCTGTCTCAAAATAAAATAAAAGTTCTGGGACACTAGCTCAGTGATAGAGTGATTGCCTAGATCATGCAAAGCTCTGGGTTCAATCTCTAGAACAAAAGAAAAAAAAAGTCACATAAATACCTAAGGGTACACTGAGAGTCTGTTCACCATCATAATTTTTGAAATTATAAAAAACTGGAAGCAACTTAAAGGTTTGTGGGCAGAGGGCTAATTAAATAAATTATGATTTAATCACAAAATGGAACATTCTTCAGCAATTACAAATTACCAGATTTGACATGGAAATTCATCCATAATATAGCAAGTGAAAACGAACAAGGTGATATGCATGCACACATGCCTGCTGTGTTTTTTCATATGCCCAACTAGCAGGAGTGGCTTGGAAAAATCAATATCCTTTCCTGTTCCCTGCCGCTGGGACTTAGTCGCAAGGGCATGGATAGGTTGAGCAGCTCTGTCTGCTGTCCAGGGCCATAGACAGCTCAAGAGAAGGTGGCATCTGGTAGAGGGCTGTACTCTGGGCCCAGCCCCACCCAGAACCAGGGTTCTTGGTCAGTGTGGGCCAAATAGATGATGCCACTGGCCACAACACTGCTTGGCTTGGACCAGCCCAGCTCCCCAGCCCCACAGTTGAGGTTGGCAGCATGGGGGTGGCTACTGTAGCCCCAGGAAGCACCCTGCAGAAGGCCTTTCCAGGCAGTGGGGGCCTAGAAGTCTGGACTGACTGGGCGAGATAGGGCTCCTCCAAGGACAGCTCAGAGTCCTCGCTGCTATTGCAGGACCCGAGAGAACCAGGAGGGATCAGAATTGACATCTCAGGGAGGGGTGGAGGGTGGAGTTGGTCCTTCCTCTCTATCATCTTTTCTAACTACAAAAGTGGTGTGCCCCAATGCAGTCGACTCAGAAAACACAGAGAAGAAAATGAAGGCCACTACATGTAAGTCCCATGACTCAAAAACATTCAGTAGTAACCATGGGAATGGGTCCACATGCTTTCTGCACACAGATATGTGCAGAGTGTATTTTTTTTTTTTTTTTTTTTGGTCCTAGGAATTGAACCAAGAGGTGCTCTACCACATCCCCAGCCCTCTTTATTTTTTATTTTGAGACAAGGTCTTGCTAAGTTGCTTAGGACCATGCTAACTTGCTGAAGTGAGCCTTGAACTTGTGATCCTCCTTTCTCAGCCTCCCAGCTTACTAGGATTATAGGCATGTACAATCACTCTTGGTCAGAGTGTCTTTTTAAAATGATAACTGGTATATTCCTCTTTAAATACAGCCTCCCACTTTTCTACTAAGCAACATGACTGTTCTCCCTAGTGAAGAACACAATTGGCCCTCCATATACATGGGTTTCACATCTATGGATTCAATTTACTGTGGATCAACAATGTTTGAAAAAAACCTGCCTCTGTACTGAACAGGTACATATTTTTCCTTGTCATTATTTCCTAAATAATAGAGTATAAGAGCTATTTAAACAGCATTGACATTGTATTAGACATTGTAAGTTATCTAAATATAAAGTGTACAGGAGGAGGTGTGTAGGTTATATGCATATACTTTGCCATTTTACATAAGGGACTTTGAGCATCAGTGGGCTTTGGTATCTGCAGATGGTCCTGGAACCAATCCCCCTCAGATACAAAGGGACAAACGTATTTTATTTCTTTTTCTTTCCATAAATGTAGATTTGTTCTGTTTTTTTTTTTTTTTTTATAAACTGGAAATATTCATTATGTATCCATCCTGTTCATGTCTCTAAATTTTTTAAAGAACTTGAAAGTAGTGATGATTTATTTTTTGATCTAGTTATTTATTTTGACAGTATACTATGGATTGAACGCAGAGCTTTGCGCGTGTGAGGCAAGCACCCTACCACTGAGTCACATTTCCAGGCCTTTTTATTTTTTATTTTGAGCCCGGGTCTCACTAAATTGCCAAGGCTGGCCTTGGACTTGTGATCCTCCTGCCTCAGCCTCCCAATTGCTGGAATTGCAGGTGGGTCCTGCCATGGCAATTCTTTTTAATTTGATCCTAACAAGCTGAATCTCTTTATAGCTTTAAGAAAACTTTCTGGGACAATCTCCTGGAGATTCACAAAGACATTCCCTCCCCAGAGCTGCACTCCCTGGAAGGACGCTTACCTTTCGTTTTCCAGAGACTTTAAGATCTCCGCACTTTTCTTTTGCCTGTGAAGAAAACCAGAGTGGTCCCTGCAGTCACCAGCCCTTTCCCGCAGCGCTGCCCCACCTCACTGCACGGGCCATGCTAGGGGCCTCAGTGCCTGCCTCTGAGCCCTGCCACCTGGGAGCTCTGTGTCCAGGCCAGTAAAGCCACTCCAGGCCCCAGATGTCCTCACTTGTGAAAACAGGTGAAAAACTTCCTAGGCTGTTTGTAAAAAGTAAATGAGAAAATAAACATGAAGTGAGCTCCCAAAAAGCAGTCACTTTCTGGACTCAGGCGCTTGGTAACTGACAGGTGAGGGAGCACCAGGTGCAGCAGGATGAGGAAGAGGAAGCCCGGAGGGACAGGAAATGAGGTGAAAGCCTGCTTCTGAACTCTTCCTGCAATCTCCCCTCTAACTAGACATTCTCAAGCTTCTTGAAATCTCTACCTGTCCCCCTTCTCCCCAGCCCCACCGAGACCTGCTCTTAGGAGCTCCTACCTAGGACAGAATTTGTTCAGCTAAATCTCACTACAGGGTGAAGCCTTCAGGCAAAAGGTTACTTGGAACTCAAAATCCTGGAGCAGGCGAGATCTCAACTACCTTGCTAGAGCCACTTATTTTACAGAGGGGAAACCTGGGGCCAGCAGGGAAACACTTGCCATGGCCATAGGTCCAGTCAGTGTAAGTCCAATGACAAGGACTCAGACCTCGACATGTTTGGGTAAGGTTCCTTTTTCTGTGTGTTGATGGGGATTGAAGCCCCTAGCAGGAGCGCGTGGGTAGGAGTGCAGACCATGGGGAGGACTGGACCTCCATTCTTGGACCTCGAAGGGCATCCTGCACAGAAGGGCTCTGGGCTAGAGGCCAGGCCAGGACTGACCTCTGGTTCTCCTGCAGGAGTTTCTGGATGCGATTCGCGATGCTCTGCTCTGTCTGCTTTAGCTGCTCCTGCAGACGCTGCCGCTCTGCGTCCAGGTAGCGCTGGCGCTCACTCAGGCCCTGCTCCAGCCGAGACTGCTCCTGTGGGGCGGGAGGCAGAGGTCCTGAGTGAAGCCCTGATGTGCCATGGAGCGGCTCTGACTGGAGCTAGGAGACTGGGTTTCCTGCCCCACCGTGCCTGTCTACTCTGTGTGAACTTGGGGGGTCCCCTCTTGCTGGACCTTAGAATGCCCATTTGTGCCTGAGGAGGCCTGGGTGATGGGTCAGGGCCTTCTCTTTCAGGTACCAGGGGCAGATGTGAGAGCTTAATCGCCCTGCCCTCCCACCTCAGGGGGGCCTTGGCATGTGTCAGAAGGCCCCTGGCTGGGGACAACAGTTTGATGCCTGGGCTGCTCACACCTCCTTGACTGTCTGGAGGATCTCATCCTTCTGACAGCTGCTCTGCTGAAGCAACTGGGCATGCTCTCGCTGCCCGAGGTCCAGGCGCCGCTCGAACTCCAGCTTCTCCAGCATCTTCTGTTCCTGCAGAAGTAAAGATGCTGGTGACTGCCAGCATGGGCTCCGTGAGCACCAGGACACAGGAGCAGGGGCAGTGCTAAGTAGCATGGGTTGTAGGTCAGTGCTGAGCAACCCAGCTGTCCACTGGGGCCTGGTGGTCTAGAACCTGTCTGGCCTCCCACTCTGAGCTTCTGTTTCATCTATCAAGTGGATACTCTGCCACCACTGGAGGAGGCACGAGGACGCAGTGAGACAATGCACGTGAGAGGAGAGCACATCTTCAGCCTTGAATCAGAGCCAGGAATAAGGTCTTTCTTCAAATATCTCAGGAGTTGAGATTTTTAGTGAACAGATCAGAGAAGAGGAAAAGAGGCAACTTCTTACCTTCCTCTTCTCATAGTCAGAGAACCTGTTCTGGGGGAGAAGAGACAGAGGTCAGGAGAAGGGTATAGCTATGGTGTTCAACGGCACATGTACCAGAATCTCCCCGGTGGCCTGGCCTCATGTGGACCCTGGCCTACCCGACTGCTGCATCAGAATGGGTGGGGGGCTTCCCTGGAGGTGCCAAGACAGCTCTCGGCAGGCAACGCTGAGCAGGCCTGGTGCTCCAAAAGAAGACCATGAAACAAGGTACACACTTCCCCTGGCTGTGTGTGGCACCTAGAGCTCCTGTCTGGCCACCTAAGCACTTGCAAATGCAGAAGGAGCATGTACAGGTTCCTACAGGATCATTGAAGAGTGAAAACTAAACCACACCAGCGTCCACCAATAGGTGACCACATCAGTGAGCCCTGGAGCATGGATGTATATTGTAAATACCTTCTCAAAGTACAGATTAGCACAAGTTTCCTAGATGGTCATCTCTTCCCTTTCCAACTTTCATTGAACTGTCCGAAAAATATAAAATTGCATATGCATTTACATCAGCAGTGGAAACAGGGAAGGGTGGCATCTGGCAACCAGAAATTAACCAAAGCATCATTGGAAGCTGTGAAGCCAAACCCCGGCAGCTGTGCTCCCCTTCCCTGCAGCGCTGTCCTCCACCACAGCCAGCAGAGCAAACTGACTGTGAGCCTGGGCTGTGGAAGCCGATGGTGGAAACAGTTTCTGCTGCTCCAGGAGCAGGTGCCCCCAGGCTGCAGTGCAAGTCTTACTGAGCATCCTGCAGGGCCACCTGTCACTGGTGCTGGCCTATGTGCCCATCAGCCTCCTTTACTACACCTAGGGCATGGTGGGGGGCTTGTGGTATGTGGTCAGAAAGAATTTGTTGAAAGACAACAAGGAGCAATCCAGACATGATCCCATCTCAAGGACAGACAAGATGGTAGAAAAATTATTTATTCAGCGCGGTGTTAAATGCTGCCAAGGAAACGCACAGGGTGCTTTGAGAACACAGAACAGGACACTGACTTGGGCTGGTGCTTCTCAGAGGACTCAATAAACTGGTGAGTGGGGAGAATTCCAGACAGAGGGAACCACTTGCTCAAGGCCCTGATGGAGGGAGGAGTGTGGTTTGTTCAGGAAACACAGAGATCCCTGAGCAGCTGATGGTTGGTAAGCCCATCGCAGGCCTTGTAAAAAAAAAGGCTGGTCTGATTGGAGGGAAGCTCTAGTTTAATGGAGGAATCTGGGGGCTTCAGCTCTGATTATCCCCTCATCCTGGCAGCCCCAACACAGGCACATGGCAGTGAGCACCACCAGACAGACATGCCTTACCTGCCACTTGACCTCCTCCCTTGAGAACTGGTCTGGGGGCCCATCAGGACTGTCCCGGGAGTTCTCAGCTCCATCTTGCTCCAGAACTGGCAGCAGATACTGAGAAGGGGGATAATATTCCAGCCCCGACTCTGCAAGAGATGGGACACAAGCTGGCAGGGGGACCTGAAGTTGTCTGTTCCCAAATCCCTTGCTCCCCTCCTCTCTCCTTCCTCCCCTGCAGCCCACGCTGCCAGGCTCAGTCCAAACTGCTCTTGTTCTCCCTGGATGGGGCCCCCCTACCTTGTCCACTAGTCCTAGCCTCCAGGCCTGGGATGGGGCAAGTGCTTAGTGTCAGCTGAGTGAGTAAATGGGCAAGCCATCTGCCTCTCCATCCAAGTGAGAACAAGGTGGTAGAAAAGCCCAAGAGAAGCAGAGAAACCTGGGTCCAGAATCCAGCTTAACTAATAACTTCCTGTGTGTGCAAGATCTTGGGCAAGTCTCCTTCCTTCTCTGGCCCTCCTGTATAGATAGCTTCCTTCTGTAAATGTGAAAGGGGTCATACCCTATACTCATTTTCCATTGTATTGTTTGCCTTTTTCTTGCTGATTTCCAGGAACTCTTTACATATTACTGGTCTATAATATATATCACACCTATTCTGGTTGCAACACCTGGTCTTTTTAACTTGAATGCTGGTGTCCATCTGAGGCCAAAAAAATAGAAAAAATTGTTTTTATTTTTTATTTATTTATGTTGCAGTATTAGGGCTTGAACTCAGAGGAGTTCGACCACTGAGCTATACCTCCAGCCTTTTTTTATTACTTTTATTTGAGTCAGGGTCTTGCTAGACTCCTGGGGCTGGCCTTCACCTTGCAATTCTACTGCCTCAGCCTTCCAAGTTGCTGGGATTACAGGGCTGTGCCATTGTGCTCGGCTTGAGAAAAGCAAATTTCACATTTTGGTGTAATCAGAATTATCCCCTCCCTTGGAAGGACACAAATAGGTAGTTGACAAGAAATACCCAAATAAGCAGACATACAAATATTCAAATAACCAAGGAAGTGACATCAAAATAACAATGAGCTCTGCTGTTTATCCACCTGATTAGCAGGTTTTGCCTTTCCTTCCCTTCTTCCTTTCTCTTTCCTTCTTCCTCTCTTTCTTTCCTTCTTTCTTTGTGAGCTGGGGATGAAACCCAGGGCTCACCTGCCGGGCAAGGCCCTCACCACTGAGCTGTGCCCAGCCCAGGGTTCCCTGTACCCACAACTGTTCCAGAGTCACTCAAATATTAAAAAGACCATCCAATCCTACTGCTCTGCAATGGCACCTTCATCAGATGTCGGACAACCCATGCACAAGTCTCAGCTGTGCTCTGAAAGGCTCACAGTGACAGGGCCAACTGGGGACGTCCACCTTGGGAGCGTAGGCGTTCCAAGATTTAGCTCCTTCTGAGGCCCTGTCCTTCCACCAAGTCCAGCCCACCCCCCTCTCTCCCCTGGATGACCTCCATGGCCTCCTCACTGGTCCCCATTCATTCTTGCCCCCTCTAATCCCTTCTCACTGTAGCCTGAGTGATCTTTGTAAAAAGCAAATCTGACCTTGTGAAATCCAATCTCCTTTGGACACTGGACAGCCCCCTCCATCCCCCTCCCCACCTCTCCTCCCTGGGCTCCAGCGCTCCAGCCCCACAGGCCTCCTCACACCCACCCCTCGAGACACGCTCCTCCTTCTGCCAGGCCCCTCACCAGTCCCAACCTAACCCAGGGGCACCCCTGTGCTCCCTCCTAAGCTAGCCTGTGATCACAGACCCTGAGCTCCGAGCAGGCAGGGACAGTGACACCATCCCCCACCCAGGGGGCTGGCGCAGGGTGGCCGCTGGTGACAAATGGCCTGAATTTACCTTTGCAGAGGAACTGCTGAATGGCAGTGGTGCCGGCACCACACACCTCCGGTGGGGGGTGGATCATGGACGAAGCATCGAGACTCAGCGTCTGTAGACACAGGGGCCTGTCCTTACTGTGTGCCTCACCTACCACCCAACAGGAGTGGAAGCCACCTGCCCCCTCTGCCTAGGTGTGCCAGGAGCCCTTCCAACACCTGGGTGGTGCTGGCACACAGCAAGCTCTCTTGCTTTCTTAGGGACAAATACATAAGTGAGTGACCAAAAGGAACTTACAGGATGGGCAAGAATGCGATTCCAACTCTGTTAAAAATTATACTATACCTCCGACATTAGTATGGGATAGAAGCCATGGGTGGAGGGTCTGTCTCAAACTCAAAGTGTTTTCCTCTAACAGGGGGATTATGGGATACTACCTATGTGAAATCCTTTTTTTCATTGGTACCAGGGATTGAACCCAGAGGTGCTTAAGCACTGAGCCACATCCCCAGCCCTTTTTATTTTTTATTTTGAGTCAGGGTCTTGCTAGGTTGCTCAGGACCTCACTAAATTGCTGAGGTGGGCTTTGAACTTGCGATCCCTTGCCTCAGCCACTGGGATTATAGGCGTGTGCCACCATGCCTAGTTGTGAAATCTTTTAAATATTTATTATTTATATATATATATATTTTAACAATATATACATGACTTTTAAAATGAGAAGCTCCAAAGCTTCTTTTTAAAGGATTGGACCCACGGGGCCTTCCTCCCGGAGCTGCTTCTGCAGTGCTCCACCCTGAGCCGCACCCCAGGCCCAGAGAGCTCCCCACAGGTCTGAGGATATCCCTGGGGAACACAGACTCTGCGCTGTGTGGTCTACTGCGGTGGCTATTTAATCATAAATTAACTAAAGTTCAATGAAATCATTTAGTTCCTTGGGCACACTGGCTACACTGCACATGCTCGAGAGCCACCGGTGGCCTGCCTGATGAAACAGCACAGACACCGACATTCCCACCCTTGCAGAATGTTCTTGTGGACAGCACCGAGAACAACCTGTGCTCTCCTGCCCTGAGCACCCTGTGCTTTCCAAATCCAGCCACCAGGTAGGAGGACACCAGCTACCAAGGGGGGCCACTTCCTTTTGCACCCTCTGAGCTACCTGCACCCCCAACAGACAGTTTGGCTTGGGGGAGGTGACTGACTGACAGAATCAGGGGACTCTGGGATGCTCAGCATGACTGTCCTCACTCTGAGTGGATTGGTCACCCACACACAGAGCTGCATGAAGGTGAGGAACACAGGCATCAGGTTCAGGCAGCCTACGTTCCACCTTGCCATGGCTAACTGCGAGACTCCAGGGCAAGTCACACACACAGTGACTACCTCTGTACATGCCCCAGCTTCTTCATCTTCAAGGTGCCAAAACAGTATTTGCTTCAAAAAAATTCTGTGAGCCCTTTCCGGACTAGGCCGAGCTCCAGGCACCATCATGGGAGTCGACATACGCCACAACAAGGACTGAAAGGTTCGGCGCAAGGAGCCCAAGAGCCAGGACATCTACCTAAGGCTGTTGGTCAAGTTGTATCGTTTCTGGCTAGACGAACCAATTCTACCTTCAACCGAGTTGTACTGAAGAAGTAGTTCATGAGTCGCACCAATAGGCCACCTCTCTCCCTGCCCGGATGATCTGGAGAGATCATCTTGGCTTCCTGGCCGAGAAAACAAAACAGCTGTGGTCTTGGGGACCATAACAGATGACGTTCATGTTCAGGAGGTGCCCAAACTGAAGGTGTGCACACTGCGCGTGAGCAGCTGAGCCCGCAGCCGCATCCTTAAGGCTGGGGGCAAGATCTTCACCTTTGACCAACTGGCCCTGGACTCCCCCAAGGGCCATGGCACAGTCCTGCTCTCTGGTCCTCGCAAGGGCCGAGAGGTGTACAGGCATTTTGGCAAGGCTCCTGGGACCCCACACAGCCACACCAAACCCCATGTCCGCTCTAAGGGCAGGAAATTCGAGCGTGCCAGAGGCCGGAGGGCCAGCCGAGGCTACAAAAACTAACCCTGGATTTATTGTTAATAAAGAAGCTTTGAATTTGAAAAAAAAAAAAATTCTGTGAGGATTCAGAGCTAACATAGGTCAAGTGACTAGCTCTAGAAAGCTCCAGGTGAATGGAGCCATCTTGTCAGACCACGAGAGCTCACCTTTGGAGTGGGCTCCTTGAGTTGGTGTCTGTTGTGGGCTGAACTATGTCCCCCAACTCACATGTATGCCAGTTGAGGCCCCTACCCCTGTACCTCAGAATGTGGCTCTGGAGAAAGGCTGGACCCTGATCCAACATGACTAGAGGAAATTTGGATGCAGACAGGCACAGAAGGAAGGTGACATGAAGTCACGGGAAGGAGAGGCCCCCAGACAACCCAGGAGGAGAGGCTGAGGGGAAGCCAGCCCTGTCAACACTGATCTTGGGCTTGCAGCCTCTGGATGGGGAGAACACAGATTTCTCCATTTCAGCTCCCAGTCCATGGTTCTTTGTCATGCCAGCCTGAGCTGACTCACTCGGGGTCCCAGGAGGCCCCTCCCTTCCCCTGCCACCCAACATTCCAATGAGGTTTGGTTTCTGCCCAGCCATGCTTAGCCCAGACCCCAACCCACCCCTGCAGCCCCTGCCTTCCCTCCCAGCTTCCTGATGACCAGGGTCTCAGGTCCAGCAACTCCCGACCACTTGGCCCCTCCTCCCTTCCATATCCTGTGCTTCCCACCTCCTGCCTCTCCTGCCCTGCCCCCTCTACCAAATGCTCCTGTTGTCCACGTCTACATCATAAAATCTCATTCCTCTCCAAGGTCAAGTTTGAATGCCATGGATTTCCTAAAGTGTAGCTCCTCCAGGTTCAGTGTTCCCTCTTCTCTACTCTAGACTGCTTTCCTGCCTCCATGATGGTAGCAAAAGTCACATTGTTACAAATGCCCACATATCACTGGCTCTGTAAGCTCCTAAAGACCATGGCTGGGGGCCTCTGGGACCAGGCACCTTGTGACCAGAGCAGACCCTTGGGAATGGGGGCAGGCAGAATGGGGCATGCTGAGGGGACCCCAGGTGAAAATGGCTCCCCACTTACCTCCAGGGTTCGGACATGAGCCAGCATCTGTGGCAATCTCTGAATCTCGTTTTCACTGATGTCAAGAGTACGCAGGCTTCGAAGCTCCCCCACGGTGTCCGGCAGCTCCTTCAGCTTGTTGTCTAGAGAGACCCCAGTGGCAGAGCTCAGCACCCCAAAGTCCTGCCTGACACTGCAGGTCTCAGTGGGGGTAGGGATGGAGAGGTTCTGCCACCACTGACTAGCTCAGTGGACAACTAACTACCTCCCCAGGCCTCATCTGTGAGACAGGGACGAGGACACTATCTGGCCTTGCAGGAGTCCAGAGGGATTCAATGAGATGATGCCTGTGAGGTCCTGGGCCCAGTGCCTGTTCCATGGTTAGTGATCAACAGCTGGGGCACCATTATCTTCAATCAATGTCAGACACCACCGTTAGATAGGCTGAGGCTTCTGTGCAGAGTGCTGGGGAGGAAATGGAGGATCTGGGGTGGGGCAGGGCTGGAGCTAGACTGCATCAGAGTCTTGGCTCACTGTCACCTCACTGGGTGCTCTTGGGCACATCACTGTTCTCTGAGTGGCACTTTCCTCATCTGTAGGCTGCGGACAACTCTGCTGTCCTCTGACTCCTCAGGGACTGTCAGGAGACCACACTATTCAGTGGGTGTGACATGCCACTCAGAACCACTGTCATGGCGCCTCTATCACCCTCAGCCAGGCAGTCCTCTCTCTTCCCACCATTCCTCATTATACACACGAAGGACCAAGTCTCAGTGTAGCTGTCACTACTGTCTGACTCTGAGGAGTCACGGGAACCCTCCAGATACCTTATAGGGACACACAGACCTAGCAGGAGCCCAGTCCAGTTTAAGTGTCATCTTCATGTTCAGTGGCTCCAGGAAGAGCCCCCTGTGGATCCTGACTGGGCTGGCCCACAGCTGACCGAGGGTCACATGGACAAGCCTTCCTGGTCCCCTACCTTTCACATTCAGGGTCTGGAGCTGGATCAGGTTCCCAATGGAGCGTGGGAGATAAGTCAATTGATTCCTTTCCACATTTAATACCTAAGAAAGAGAAAGAAATAACATGAGAAGTCACACACACAGTGACTACCTCTGTCCCCTCACCCCTGCTTTAGGCCAGGTGTCCTCTGGGCACTGTAAACACCTGCCTTGACCTGCTTCTGCCTGTCCAGTGAGGAAGGTGTGGATTGTCACGATCCCAATAGAGAGATGAGAAAACCAAGCTCAGAGTGGTGAAGTCAGGTGCCCCAAAAGGAAAGGCCAAGACCAAAACCTGCTCCCAGCTGAGGCTCCATCATTTGTATTAACCAAAAATGCCCAAGCAGGGGGCAGGAAGGGGGGCTATCAGAGTCAGGCTGGGTGAGGCAGCACAGTGTTGAGGAAAGGGAACTGAGCCACAAACGGTGATGTGGTCGGCTGAGGTCTCAAGGCCAGAACTGGTGGTGCTGAGGTTGGAGCTGGGCTTAATGGATTTCCAAAGCCTGCTCCCTCCAGGATCCTGCAAGGCAAGGTCAGGAGGCCAACAGGATGCCACACTATGAAGTCATTAAAAATTATGCAATGGAAAGCTAAGTAGCCATTTAAAAGATCGTGGTAGATAAATATTTGATGAATCAAAGGAGGTCTGCATTTTATAGTCAGATACCCAAAAGTTAGAAGACAGGGAATGCATAATTCTACAAAAACATACATATTACAAAAAAAGTTGGGCTGGGGATGTAGCTCAAGCAGTAGCGCGCTTGCCTGGCATGTGTGTGGCCCGGGTTCGATCCTCAGCACCACATACAAACAAAGATGTTGTGTCTGCCGAAAACTAAAAAATAAATATTAAAGAAATTCTCTCTCTCTCTCTCTCTCTTAAAAAAAAAAAAAAAAAAAAGTCCCACTGGGCATGGTGGCACCTACAATCCCAACACCTCTTGCCTCAGCAAGAGGATTTCAAGTTCCAGGCTGGCTTGGCAACTTAGTAAGACCATGCCTCAAGGTAAAAAATAAAAAAGGCTGAGGATGTAGCTCAGTGGTGCAGCACCTCAGGTTCAACCTCCAATTAAAGAAAAAAAAAAAAGGAATGCAGGTCCCTTAAGATCCTATGCCAAGTACATACTGTGGATCAAAGTGGGGACAATCACTACTGCTCTGCCACATGTTCTCTATGTGACCTTGGGCAAGTTACAGACACAGTCATCTCTCTGGACCTCTGTTTTCTTTTATGTAAAATGCGATGACATCACCCACATGTTGGGGTGGTTCATTGAAACTGTTCCTTGGTGTTTTCCATGTGCCAGGCGGTGAGCTAGGCAAAGGGGCAGCATTCAGAGAAATCACATTCCACAGGTGAGGCCTGAATACATAATTATGATTATAGACTGCAATTATAGAGTGCCCTTGGGGAGATAAGTGGGGTGGGAACAGAGAGGACTGAGGGGATGCACTTAGGAGGCTGGGGAGGATTCAGGGACATTGGGCTAATCGGTGAAGGAAGGCCCCACGGACAGCCCCAGGAAGGACCACTTCAGCAGAAGAAGAGGTCCTGCTGGGGTGGGGACAGAGAATAGAGGGTATTAGGAGGTGATTTCAGCAAGCAAAGGGAGGAAGAGAAGGAGAGGAGACTAGGAGGACAGCTGGGTCCCCTAGCATGGGTCTTCTTTCTGCAGTGCTGGAGATGGAACCCAGAGCCTTGCACCTGCTAAGCAGGAGCTCTACCACTGAACTGCACTCCCAGCCTATTTGGGATCTTCTGGTGTGATAAAGAGAGATTTTCAGCCTCAGTGCAATGGAAGCCACTTCTTCCTCTGTAGAGCAGGGGCAACACTAACACTGGCAGGTAATGCCAGGGGCGGAGTTATCTCAGCACTGGCACAGAGTGAGTGCTCTATCAGTGCAGGGCTGCTACTGCCAAGGCAGCGGTGGGATGTGAGTTAAGAGTGTGCAGCCATTGCTCTTCAGATGTAGACTGTGCCTTTTTTTCTGAAAAGCTGTGGAAGCTCAAGATGAAGTCCCAAAAAGCAGGTGTCAAAAATAGCCACAGCCCAGACAGCAAGGGTGGCACCGGGACCAAGTGCAGCCTGTTTCTATTGGCAAGAGCACACCCAGAACATTCCACCATGGGAGGTGGTTTTCTGTTTCCCACAGTCTTACCTGCAGGGCTCCCAGCTGCCCTATGTCCTCAGGAAGGGCTGCCAGCTGATTATTGTGGAGATCCAGAACCTGAAGAGGAAGACACCTTTCAGACACCCACTGAGAAAGCCCCAGGATTCCAGGCTCAGAACAGCTAGATGACAGGGGCCACTCAAGCCTCTGGTGTTGCAGCCACCAGCACCCGACCCTCTCTCCCCCACTCAACATCCAGAAATCCCATCTCATTCCCTTTTTCAAATGATTATGCCATTTCCTTCTTTTATTTATCAAGTTTTTATTTTTACTGATAAGCCAAAAAATGTGATATAAAACAGTATGTGTATCTGTAGGCTAAAAAGTAAAAACATTCCATAGCATCAAAAATATTCCCACAGGAAAATATGCAATAAAATAGTGATAATGGTTCTCCAGAGTGCAAAACTGTATGTTTTCTCCCCTTTTCTTTCTTTATTTTTGTGGTGCTGGGGATTGAACCCTGGGCCTGGGTATGTTAAGCAAGCCCTCTACCACAAATGACATCCCTTGCTCCAACTTTTCTTGCTTAACTGCTATTTGCTAATTTTTTTAAGTACTGGGGATTGAACTCAGGAGCTCTCCTCCTTGGAACTGCATCCCCAGCCCTTTTTATTTCATTTTTGTTATTCTTTGTTTTCGTGGGGATTGAACCCAAGGTCTTGTGCATGGGAAGCAAGCACTCCACCCATTGAGCTATATCCCCAGCCCTTTATTTTATTTTTAAGAGAAGGTCTTGCTAAAGTGCCTAGGCTGGCCTTAAACTTGTGATCCTTCTGTCTGAATCTCTTGAGTTCATAGGATTACAGGCATGAGCCACTGTGCCTGGCCTACTAATTTTTTTTAATGATTAAAATGAACAAAAAAGGCAAAGAACAAATATATACCAGCACACACATGTGCAGATAAAATATACACATATAAACTACAAATAGAAATATTAAAATACATTTTAAATGTCTATAGCGCTCTCTCTCTCTCTCTTTTTTCTGTCCTGGGGATTGAACTTAGGGGCACACTACCACTGAGCTACATCCCAACCCCTTTTTACTTATTTTTAAAAAAATCTTTATTTCATTCATTTTTTTTATATGTGGGTGCTGAGAATCGAACCCAGTGCCTCACACATGCCAGGCAAGTGCTCTACCATTGAGCCACAACCCCAGCTCTCCCTTTTTACTTTTTATTTTGAGACAGGGGCTTACTAATTTGCCCAAACTGGTTTTGAACTTGCGATCTTCCTGCCTTAACCTCCTGAGTTGCTGGAATCACATTTAATGAGCAGGATTAAATGTTCTCTTTTTTTCTGAATACAAAATAATTCATCAATTGAGGAAGAAGCTGAGCAGTAAAGCACATGCTTGGCCTTGGGTTTAATCCCCATCACCATAAAACATACACACACACACACACAAAAACAACAACAACAACAACAAAAAACATGCTGGATCAAAACAAAAAAGAAGTGTAAAAACTATCCTCAGTCTGCCACCCAGAGTGGACCGTGAAGAACACTTGATATCTGAGATGCCAGTCTTTTCTCAGTGTGTACACTAACTCTCACAAGTTCACATTCATGCAGAACAATCCTGGGTGATATCTTGTATATGCTGTGATGACGCCCCAGCCCCTGTCCGGGAGGGGCCCAGAGTTAGGAGGGATTTTCACATGTTGATCATACAGTGCCTTGGATGTCCCTCCGTCTTATTTGAGGCCATCTGTTTCCACACTGTCTGCTAATTTACTTGCAACAAATCTAGGATTTAGTTTTTTACTTAGCATGTAAACCACCTAGTTTGGCTATCTTTGTCACTCTATCCCCTGGTCAGTGCATAGAAGTGCCCAGTAAAGCAGGCTGATCAAATCCCAGATTGACCATTTATTACATTAGGACCATCTGGAGCCAGAGGTGGTGGTGCATGCCTGTAATCCCAATGACTTAGGAGCCTGAGGCAAGAGGATTGCAAGTTCAAGAACAGCCTCAGCAACTTAGCAAGACCCTGTCTCAAAATAAAATAAAAAGGGCTGGGGATGTAGCTCAGTGGTTGAGTGCCCCTCGGGGTTCAATCCCCAGTACCACCAAAACAACAATAGCAACAAAAATATATGGCATAACCTTTAACAGAAATCCAACTGCTACCTGGAACACGATATAGAGTCTATGACACTGGAGGGGGCCCCAGTACCTTGATGGTTGCGAGGCTCAGGAGGCTGCAGGATTTGGGAAGCAGGGAAGTGAGGTGGTTCGTGTGCACAATCAACACCTGTGAAGCAAAGAGTGGAGGCAAGAAAGTCAGGCAAGAAAGAGCAGCAGGGGAAAGCCAAAGGCAAGTGGAGTGTGGCACAAGATGCCCAGCAGCCCTGCTGTCCCCTAGGTATCTCTACTTGCCCAGACATGCAATGGGGATGCTGTTAGTGTCATGGGACTTCTGAATGTGGAATCATATGGCGTTAAGATCTGGAATTTAGAGGTCTAATTCTGAGAAGGGATCAGCTGTCCTGATTTTAACCTTTCTCAGCTTCAGTGTCTTACTGGAAAACAGAGAATAATAAAGTACTTTCCTCAGAGGGCTGCTGTGATAATAAAAAGTCCTCAGCCCAGCATGGGCCTGTCATATGTTGCTATTTGTGTCAGGCGTTGACTGCTGTTGAATACTTCCAGGGACAAGGAGCTCATGACGCTCTTGGGAGGGAACACTTTTTACTTAGTTCATTTAGATACGTCACTTAGAGATGTGCCCCCTGCACCCAAATTTGCTAAAGCTGCACTGCACTTCTGAAAAATCATTCATTCCCCTCCTAAACTTCCTTGTATGGCCAGAGCAAAATGGGTGCAGTTTCTGTTGTTATTATCACTGGGGTTAATAAGTGTTTAGTATGTGACAGGAATTATATCCCTCTACCTACTATTCCTTCAATTCTCACAATATCTCTGGGAGAGTAGAACTATGAATACCCTCATTTCACAGATGAAGAAGTTGAGATGTAAGAATTTAAGGAAGTTACAAAAGTCATAGAGCTAGTGAAGGTAGAGCCACGAGACCCCCAGGGCTATCCAACCCCGAAGCCTGCTGTCCTAACTGTGACCCCTGCTGCAGACCAACAGGGTGAGAGCCTGAGAGAAGGTATCTTCTGCACCTGTCTGGGTGAGGAAGATAGCACCTAAAATCCCACATGCTTTCAGACAAGCAAACATGTAGTAAGCAATTCTCTGAAAATAAAGAATCAGCTCACCTTCTTCTGAAGAACTTTGCATGTTGCAAAAGCCCCAAATGGGATCTAAGACAAGATAAAGAAGAGTAAGAGCCTCCCCTCTTGCCAAGTTTTCATTTGTTCTCTGTAGGGCAATGACTTGAAGGAGAGGCAGGCAGAGGGGAGCAAGACAAAATCTGCTGAGAAGAGCAGTCCACCAGGGGAGGGCTGGGGAAAAAGAATGCTGGGGACGAGGTCAGTCCTGCCCAGTCAGTGGGCAGGAGGGGCCTTGTCCTATCTTGCCCATCCAGTTCCCATCAGGAACCCTGTCTTTTTTGAAGAATCCTGACTTTTCCAACACTTGAGGACTCTGTGGGTACATTTTCTAACTAGAGTTCTTGACTGTTATGTCCAAAGGATCATCTCAATTCTTTTGGACAAGAATGTAATCTAAGGAAAGATCTCTTGACTAGTACTTCTGTTTTTGTTTGTTTGTTTGTTTTGTTTTTGTTTTTAAGCCCTCTTCCAAATCTGTCTTTCCTGGGGAACATGCAATAAAAGAACACAGGATAAATCAAATCCACATCCCTTACACTACCCTCAGTTTACCTCTGAGAGCTCACATTTAGAGATGTCAAGAATGTCATCTGCCCCAGCTTCTTTGGCCTAAGAAAAAAAATAATTTTTAAAAGAATTTTTTAAAAAGCATGCAAACAAAACACTCTTATGGAGTGGACAAATCAGGCAAAGAAACATAGAATTAAGGAGCTGCAAGGGACACAGCACAGTTTGGTTCCACCAGTCCATCCTGTGTGTGATCTCTGCTTCCCTGGAGTTCGAGGTCCAGCAGGGAAGAGAAGTCAACAAGGAATGAGTATGCTCAGTCCAAGGGGAAGTGCAGGGGTTGGTAGGGAAGATGGGAGGCGGCTTGGGGCAGGCAGAGCCCTATTCCACTGGGCAGAGGAGGAGCTGAGAAGGAGTTGGAGAAAACCCACTTTCCCTCACCAGGCACATCTGGTACTCTAGGCGTTTCCTCGCTTCCTCGCTGGGTTTCCGCTTCCGGAAGAAGAGTGGCATCTTTCCTTTTTCCCAGGGAAATCTTTAGGACACTGGTCGTAGAAGACAAATCAGGGCCTGGGGAATTCATTACAGCCCCTGACTCTCAGGACAGGCGGCATAGTAACAGAGCTTGCAGTTGGCTGCTGGACTGTCAGCTCTAGGCAGGCAGGGCTGGTCTCCCTTAGTCATCAGTACTCTGAGCCTACACAGTACAGCTCAGTATTTTGGATGAAAAAATAAGGAGCAGGATGGGGTAAAAAGAGCACAAAGGCAGGCCAGGTCACCTGGGTTCAGGCCTACGTTTGCCACTGACCCACTGTGAGATGTTGGTCCTTCTCCATTCTGGATGCCCTCTCCCCTCTGCCTTAGGGGAGTTTCCTCAGGTTCCTCTAGGCCTCAGAGTAGCATCACCAACACCCAACTAAATCAGCCATGACTTGGGGAGCTCAACTACATCATAACCAAAGAGATCTGTGAGTTAAGTAAAAGTTAAAAAGCAATCCTCAGAGCTGGGCATGGTGGCACACACCTGTATTCCCAGCAACTCAGGAGTCTGAGGTAGGAGAATTGCAAGTTTGAGGCCAGCTTGGACAACTCAGCAAGACTCTGTCTCAAAATAAAAACTAAAAAGCAAGGACTGGGAATGTATCTCAGTGGTAGAGATTGAACCTCTAGGGTTCAATCCTCTCAGTAACAAAAAGTTAAAAAAAAAAAAAAAACCCAAAAAGAAAAAAAATCCAACAATCCTCATGCACCTTACCACCTTCATGGTTGTGACAGTTGTTCTATTTGATTCTTATCCCAGCACTGTTTATGGTGTGGAAACCAATGCTCACTAAGTGCAGTGATCTGGTTATACAGCCTGACTGTAGAAAACCCAGCCTGGAAACCTGCTCCTATCTGCAATTATCAATGTTGGATAAGTGACAGCAAGGCCTAGGAAACAATCGCCCAGGGAACTGGATGGTTCACATCATGGCCTTTGAGATGAAATATTACTGGGTTTGAGTCCAAGATCAAACCACCCACCAACTGTGTCAATTTGGTTCACCTCTCGGAGTCTCAGTGTCCTCATCTGTAAAGTGTGAGTAATAATGTTATTAACATGGGGGGGGGGCTGTGAGGACCCAATGATTAATGTATGTGATGCCCACAGCACAGTACCCGGCAGTATAATCGCTCCCTAAGTGGACACTACAAAGCACTGTATAAGTGACACTGAATAAGGGACTACTACAAGAGCTAGGAAGAAGGGAAACAGTGCAACCAAAGAAGACATAACCGGTCCTCAGAGGGAGGACTCCATCCTTGGGTGTGGGCTGTCAGAAGTGGCTCTGCCAGGCCTGCAGAGCCAGCTCAGAGCCCTCTTGTCACCCACCTGCCTATAGGAATGAGAAATGATCTAAAAACAGCCCTCCTCCAATCCTCCCAAATGACCAGCACTTACTCTTTTGCTCCCTGATGACCGGCTACCCCTCACCCTCTAGATGATGTCCAGTCCTCCTGACCTCCTTCCCAATGCCATATGGCTCCCCAATCCATCCCAAATCAGCTCCTTTCAATCTGTTTCTGATGTCTATCCCTCATCCGTTTCCTCCCCGAAGTCCGGTCCAGATGGGGAGAACCACACCCATCCTTCCCTGGCTGGACTGGGACTGGCTAACCTGGCTTTGTGGATGGAGAAATCCCCGAAGGTCCCCGAGGATTCGAAGGCAGGCGTATCACTCAAAAGGCTTGGTCATGGATGCGGGGTCGCAGACCACCCAGCACGGAGCTGGTGGTCTTCTGCAAACACAGGAACTGGGGACCGAAACTCAGAACCTCAGAAAGTCGTGCAGACTAGGATGACGAAGTCTGAGACTCTGGGAGCTGCAGAGTCTCAGAAAGAGTCAGACTGGATTTAGACCCGAATAGATTGGATTACTAAAATGCAAACACCATGAAAGGGCTAGAAAGGGTCTAGGATCACCGTGGTACTGGGGTCCGGGAATCGGGGTGAGGACACCTCACGAGAGAGGCGGGACTCTGGGATTGGGTGACAGGGACCCAGGAGTGACCCTCATGACAGGGAAATATGGGAGCGGCAGGACCCAAGATCTCAGGAACAGCCCTCTCTTCTCTGACACCTTGGGCTAAGTGGCCCGAACCCCCTTTCCGAATCCCTAGCCCAGCTCACCGCGGGTACCCGGCCCTCCAGCCGTCAGTCTTAGGCACCTGCCCACAAGCAACAAGGCGGCAAGGGCGTCACTCAGACACTGGGCGGAGCCGTAAGTTCTCGCGAGAGCCGCGTTTTCCTGCCTATATCCGGCGTGGCAGCAGGGTTTCCGGCCTTTCGGCTCGGAGGAGGTCAAGGTGCAACTTTCTTCGGTCGTCCCGAATCCGGGTTCATCCGACACCAGCAGCCTCCACCATGCCGCCCAAGTTCGACCCCAATGAAATCAAAGTTGGTGCGTGCCCTAGCTGCGGCCGGGGCTGCGAAGGCGCCTCCCTTCTCCCCTCGGCCCTGCGCGCCGCGTGCCTTTCCCGTGCTGGTCTCTTGGGCCTTCTGGCGCTGTGCGGCCCTAACGGGTCTCTCTTCCGGTCTGGGCCTCAGCTTCCTCAAGTGTAGATGGGGAGGGAGGAGCGGACGACCTTTGGCGGCCTTGCAGCCCGCATGCCTTAGGGTAAGGCTGGCCCCCGGGCGGTCTGCCCCTCGCCGGTAGCGTCAGCGACGGGGTCTCGGCGCTGTCCACGCCCGAGGGAGGAGGGGTGCCTGTCTTGCCCGCGCTCAGGATCGTGGTGCCGCCAGCAAAGCGGGGTGAGGGCTGTTCCTCGGGCCCGCTCCGCACAGGCGCTAATTCTTCTTTCTCCCAGTGTACCTGAGATGCACCGGCGGCGAGGTCGGCGCTACGTCTGCCCTGGCCCCCAAGATCGGCCCCCTGGGTCTGGTAAGTCATCCCCGCGAGGGACAGAGCAAGCCCTGGTTTGTGCAAACTTCCTTGGCTCATGAGCTGTTGAACTGGAACTAGCTACTGTAAAAGGTCATGTGTGAAAAATGGAACCCGTACCTTGAAATTGTGACATTCCACGTGTCTCAGCTGCTGCCTTTGGTGTTTGTGAGGGATGGGAGCTAGGAGCCAGGGCTTAGTGACATAGGGCAGTGTCGTTAGGGGAACGTAAGTATTCTGTGGGTGGTCTTGATGAACACAGTGGGCTGTATTTCCAACTCAACCTTGTTACCCTGACTTAATGTACCTATTTTTTGTGTGTGTTGCTGGGGATTGAACCCAGGGCTCATGCATGTAAGGCAAGCACTCTCCCAACTGAGCTGTACCGCCCCCTGTTTTATACTTTGCTTGTATTGAATTGACCTATCTGAATATTATTAGGTCTGTATTTCTCAGACAGATCCCTTGCACCAAACACTTTTCCCCCTTCATTTTAACTAGTGTCTTGTTAAACTTCCTTGGCTCTTTGCTCAGCTGGCACTTATGGGACAACCATCCCATTTAGGCCAACTAAGTAGCGAATTCAGTGGTCCTCGCCCTCATCATGGCCAGGCATTGGAACCTAGTAATAATTAAAGCTGCTTAGGTAGCCAGCCATGATGGCACAGGCCTATAATCACAAGCTACTCTGGAGCCTGAGGCAGGAGGATCTCAAGTTTGAGACCAGCCTCAGCAATTTAGCGAGTCCCTGTCTCAAAAAGGACTGCGGGGGCATAATTGACAGTAAAGTGCCCCAGGTTTAAATCCCCAGTACCAAAAAGAAAATGGGTCCCTAGATATGGAAACTTTGGTGTTGGCAGGTGAATAGTACTGGGCAGGTTTTAGGGCTGTGGTTCAGCTTTGAGCACAGTTTGATTATATACTTTTATTTCTACAGTCTCCCAAAAAGGTTGGTGATGACATTGCCAAAGCAACTGGTGATTGGAAGGGTCTGAGGATTACAGTGAAACTGACTATTCAGAACAGACAAGCCCAGGTATTTACTTCTTGTGCTTGGTTTGAAGGAGGGAAGAGGTAACAACCCCCCGGAATCCTGGATAGGAGGGTTTCACCATTGTTGAACTAAACAATTTGGTCCTTGTGGGAATATTTTGTCAAAAGCATGGACATAAGGCAAAGAAAGACTTTGGGCCCAGATTCAACCCATGTGACACTGGGTAAATCACATAACATTTCCCACACAGGAATGTGTTTTAATACATACATGTGTAACTTACATATGTACAGGAACCTAGTGTCTGGCCCATGGTCTCTTGAGGGCAATATTGGTTGTCATATAGTGGTAGTACTCTTTGGAGGTGGGGTAGGGTTTGTTTACATCAAGAATCTCTTCTGCAGATTGAAGTGGTACCTTCTGCCTCTGCCCTGATCATAAAAGCCCTCAAGGAGCCACCAAGAGACAGAAAGAAACAGAAAAACAGTAAGTTGGCTGTACATTAGTTTGCAGTTTTTTATGTTATATACCTAATGTTTTTTCTTTAATAAAACCAAGGTTGGCGTGGGGATTTATGATTTGGTCAGCATTGTGAGAACCAGGCAGTACCAAAAAGTACTAGATTTGCTTTCCCCAGTGGGGAAGGTCCCTTGGGTTTAGGCAGCTGAGAACATGTGGTTGGCTGATGCACTGGACACTTAACCAATGATTTTAACTATGCTTTTAATCCCTTAACAGGAAGTCTGTCCATGGCACATTGGTGAAGACTTGGTTTTGTCTTTAGCCACCCGCCACTGCACCTGACCAGTTTGTGGGCTGGTGCAGTCCAGTGGTGAGCTGACAGTAAACCCCAGCCAAGGAAACAGGGTTATTCTTCATGTGAATGACTCTGTGCCGAAAGCATGGGAACAACCTGCAAATAGTGGAGGAGGACATGCAGTCCCCTTTGGCCTCAGACTGTGACAAAGCTTTTACTGTTTTTTTTTTCCTTCCTGCAGTTAAACACAGTGGAAATATCACTTTTGATGAAATTGTCAACATTGCCCGACAGATGCGTCACCGATCTTTAGCTAGAGAACTTTCTGGTAAGAGCAAGACAACATGTATCTCATAAATTTGAATGTTTTCAGTGAGTGGTTAGCATTCTTGCCACTTTGAGGGCACTTAACTCATGTTCTGCCATCCTGCATTTAGGACACCTATAAAAATTTACAACAAATATCACTTAATGATAGCTTTGCTCAATTTAAGTTTTTGTGTATTGAAGGAAGTCTGTTGAGCAACAGGTGAACACTGCATTCCTTTCCCTTAAATTTGGAATACTTCACAAATCTGCATGTCATTTTTGTGAAAAGGCTGTGCTAATTAATCTCTGTTTAAATTTTAGTATATGGGCAGCCCAAATGAGTACTCATTAAGGTGTTATAGGTGTTGTACATAAGGGCTACTGAAGGTGATGAGTTTCAAGGTTGGGGTATGGTGTTTTCTGGGGATGAACTGCTCGGGTCCTGAGCTGAGCTTTTAGAGATCCAGTAGAGACTATATTTAAGGTTTATGAAGTTCCAAGTCTTGTACTATAGAAATGGGTTGGGGTTTTCCTGATTTTTGCTATAGTGGGGATTGAACACAGGGCCTCGTGCGTTCTAGGCAAGATCTCTACTGCTGAGTTATACACATAGCCAAACACATTTTTCCTAATTGTAGGAACCATTAAGGAGATTCTGGGGACTGCCCAGTCTGTGGGTTGTAATGTTGATGGCCGCCACCCTCATGACATCATAGATGACATCAATAGTGGTGCAGTGGAGTGTCCAGCTGTAAGTGATTTCTGCATCCATTTCACTTGATTATAATAGAGGGGTGAAAGCTGGAGGGGGAGCAGCTAATGTGTTCATGAAGGTATTAGTGTAGGGCTAAGGGAGGGTCTTTTAACTCCCCTTTCACTGATAGAGCTACTATTTTCTTTCCCGCAGAGTTAAGAAGTACATGGGAAAATTTCTTTTCCACAGTAAAGTACATGGGAGAATATTTTAATAAAGGATCATCTGACAACCAGTGGGCTGCATCCTTGAATGAGCGCCTATCATCCCCTTAACCTAACACTTGACACGGACAAACTGCAGCTAGGCAACTTTTTCTAGGCACCAGCAAATGAGGTTTGGAAATAATTGCTCCGAGGACTTGATTTTTCTCTATGGGTCATTTCACCCTATCTTGGATAGCTGCCTCCAGTGGAAAGGACTGCCTGAACTTTGAGGGAAAGCAGCATTCTGATGGCCTAGAAGGCAGCGCATGTGTACCATGCCCCCTGAGAAACAAGCTGAAGCCCCTGAGTTGTGCAGTCTGACAGCAGGCTGGTAATGAGGAGTCAGAAGTCATGCTTGGCTCACCAAAAACCAAGTGCAGAATAGTTGGGGTCTGAGGATGACACTGTCAAGGTTGTTAGGACCCAAGTCAGAGTGCAAGGGAAAAAAGTTGGTATGAAAGTCTGCATCTCATAAAGGGAACATTTCTGTCAATAATGAGCCTTATTGCAGCTCATGACTGACCTCCAGATGATCCAGATCCTTGATTGGCCCTTCCTGTTCTGGTCCCCATAGAGTGGGATATGCCTTTAGGTGTGGGAGTTCACCAGAAGGATATCATGGCTGCTTCCTCTTCCCCAGTGACAAGCTCCACAACCATTCATAGGTGGATTCTGGGCCTATCTTTCAGCGTTAGGAAGTAATTCTCCCTGTCTGGTACTGGATGGTTGACAAATTGCCTGAAAGAATTTGGACTATTAGGTGTTTTATTTTGGGTACTGGGGAATGAACTCAAGTGTACTCAACCAGTGAGCCACATACTAAGCCCTATTTATATTTTGATATAGGGTCTGGCCTAGTTGTTGAGTGCCTCACTGTTGCTGAGGTTGGCTTTAACCTCAGGATCCTCCTGCCTCAGCCTCCTGAGCTGCTGGGATTATAGGCGAGTGCCACCAGGATGTGAGTGCTTTAGATTCTTTAGATTCAAGACTGAAAATGTTAGCAAGCTTGTTAGCAAGCTCTTGAGCTTAAGCTTTTACTTATAACACGTAAGAATTGGATATTCAGGGTGTTTCTGTATGTGTCTCTGGGCTACAGATTACAGTGCACGATGTCTCCAAATGCTTTAATTGACAGTATTTATCTGAGCTCACCTATGCATCTGACTTGGATGCTGAGTTGAGTTGGAGTATCTGGAGTTCCCTTGACCATTGCTCCCGGTTACTCTGCAACATGGAGTCTCTGGTGTCTGACAAAAGCTGAGCTACACCTGAAGGCCTTCCTGCACACACTGCATTCATAGGGCTTTACACCACTGTGAATTCTCTGATGTTGACTAAGGGATGAACTCTGGTTAAATGCTTTTCCACACTTACTACACTCATATGGTTTTTCTCCGGTGTGAATTATGTGATGTCGAATAAGGGCTGAGCTCTCACTGAAGAGTTTCCCACACTGATTGCATTTATATGGTTTCTCTCCAGTGTGGGTCTTCTGGTGGATTATAAGATTTGTACTTTGGCTAAAGGCCTTTCCGCACTCACTGCACTTGTAGGGTTTCTCTCCAGTGTGAATCCTCTGGTGGTTGGTGAGGTTTGCACTCTGGCTGAAGGACTTCCCACATGCAGCACACTTGTAAGGCTTCTCCCCTGTGTGAATCCTCTGGTGCTGAATAAAAGCTGCACAGTAGCTGAAGGCCTTTCCACACTCGCTGCACTCATATGGCCTCTCCCCAGTGTGAGTCCTTTGGTGATTGGTGAGGTTTGCACTGTGGCGGAAGGCCTTTCCACAGTCACTGCATTCATAGGGTTTCTCTCCAGTGTGGATTCGCTGATGCTGAACAAGGGCTGAACAGTCACTGAAGGCTTTCTCACACTCACTACACTTGTAGGGCTTTTCTCCCGTGTGAGTGCGCTGGTGTTTGGTGAGGTTAGCATTCTGGCTGAAGGCTCGCCCACATTCAGTGCATTTGTAGGGTCTCTCTCCAGTGTGAATCCTCTGGTGCTGAATAAGCGAGGAGCTCTGGCTGAAGGCCTTCCCACACTCACTGCATTCGTAGGGCTTCTCCCCAGTGTGGCTCTTCTGATGCTGAGAAAGGGAAGAACAGTAGCTGAAGGCTTTGCCACACTCATGACATGTGAATGGCTTTACTCTCTGAGGCTGAATTTCTTCTGAATTCTGAAAGCTCTTAGAACAGGTTTCAGGTTCGCAAGGCCTCACTCCTGCAGGAACTCTGTGTTGTGGAGACAGGACTGGTCTTAGACTGAAGCTCTTCCTCTGCTCACACATGCCTTGGCATGACTCTTCAGAAAGGGCTTGCCCTGGCAGTTCAGGGACAGTTTCCCAGTCTGAAATTAGAAAAGCATGGATCCTGTATTCTTAGTGGAACAAACCCAATAGGCTGAAGGAGTCCGGCCAGGCTATTGCATAAATAGTTCCTCAGACCCTTCTTTTTGCCCAGTATGTTTGCTCTAACTTGTTAACAGGTTGGCTGTTAGCTGCCACAGCACCCTTTACCTCTTCCTAAACTGCCAAGGGGCAAAAGTGGACCCCCACTCATGCCCCATGTGTGTGTCTCCCATTTCTGAGGCTCCTCTTGCTGTCTCATGCGATCTTCTGATTCTCAAAATTCTTTTTTTAAAAAATATTTCTATTAGTTTTGTTAGACCTTTATTTTTATGTGGTGCTGAGGATTGAACCCAGTGCCTCACATGCTAGGCAAGTGCTCTACCACTGAGCCACAACCCCAGCCCTGGTTTTCAAAATTCTCAAGTTGGTTTTGGACGATCTGCTTACTAGACTTGATTTACTTTAAAAAACTGATGACCAATGCTGAGTAAGATGATTTTTTTTTTTACCTTACTAAGTCTGGTGGATTTCCAAAGATGGTTAATGCTAGAAGGTTGGTAAAAGTGCAGCACAACGGGCTGTCTCATGTACTAGTGGCTGAAGGTGCACCTCAAGATGCACCAAGCCAGGCCAACAAAGATGACTCCTCATCTGTGAAATGGGCATAATACCTTGCAGGGTTGACATTAATGTATGTTTCTGAGGTCCTCTGGCTCTAAGACTTAACTGGTTGGTGTTTGCTCACTTACCTGGACAGGTGCTTCTTGGGTCTTCTCCCTTCAGCACTCCCACGGGCTTTCCCTTTGTTCTAACTGGGAGTTCCTGCCAGGTTGGAAAACTGGAAGTCCTAGTCAAGGGAGGAAAACCCAAACACGAAGATTTTGAGATTGTACTAAGTATAGTCACCCAGAATTCCAGGGGACACGGGCTACTTAGGTGGTTCATTTCGTCACACCAATATATATATATTCATTGAGCATTGGCTCCACAGTACAGGCACTAGGAGATACATCAGTAAGATGTGGTGCCTGGGTCTTAGTAAAGCATTTCCATCAGGAATTAAAGAAAACAATGGAAGGTGGCATGGAGCTAGGGAGCTAAACCCATCAAATACCCTAACTGGAAGATGGGCACAGACTGAACACAGATCAGCTGGGCCTACAGGCCTCTATACATTGAGAAGAAAAGTGCCACAACTTTCATAGTGCGTACCTGTAATCCCAGTGGCTCAGGAGGCCGAGGCCAAGTTCAAGACTCTTGTCTCTAAATAAAGTATTTTAAAAGGCTGGGGGGCGGGGTTGGGGTTGTAGCTCAGTGGTAGAACTCTTGCTTAGCATGTGTGAGGCTTTGGGTTTAATCCTTAGCACCACATACAACTAAACAAAAGTATTGTGTCCATGTACAACAGAGCAACAAGGCTGGGCATGCAGCTCAGTGGTTAAGTGCCCCCTGGGTTCAATCCCTGGTACTATTAAAAAAAAAAAAATGAGCTGATTCTCAAAAGAAGTGGTTTCTTTGGCCAGCAGGACCAGGTTTCTGGACTTTGCTGGTTTCCCTTTCCCCTTGAACCTGTTCCCCAGTAGGGAATGTGTGGATCCTGAAACAAAAAGCAAATTCCTTCTTACTGGTTGCCTTTGGATCTTGAGTGGCGGCAACAAGATGGTAAGGGGGGGCGGGCACAGAGGCTGGAAGTGTGCCTATCATCTGCCTAACACTGAATGGCTTCTGGCACACAAAACAAAAACCCTACTGTCTCCATACAAATTATCATCTTGATAGATTTTTTATATATGAAAAGTTAGAAAGTGTGTATTAGAAGAAATTACACAAAAATATAAGTGCCAGGAAGTTAAGAGACAATACAGAAAAAAATGAAAGTAAAATGTGCATTCATAATAGTTAATAATCAGGTGCAAATTATCAAGGAAATATGAGCTGAATTCTCACAACTTTGAACAGACATTCCTGTGAATTCAGATATCACCCAGCACAGTAGGAGAGCCAGGCTTCTGTGGTCAAATGTGAGGATATGTCAAAGAGATGGAGTGATTAGGGCTGGTGGTGTAGCTCAGGTAGCATGCTTGCCTCTCCCACCCAAGTTCAATTCCAGCAGGATAAGAAAAGAATAAAAGGGGTACTGGTTGCAAGCAGAGAGAATCAGGGAGATCTATAGGAGAAGGCCACCTCAAGCTGGCTTTGAAGAAATTTATTAAGATGGGGTAAGAGAAGGCTAGTCAGGGCAGGGGGAGCACCAGGAGCAAAGGCCCCATGCTGAGAAGGTCCTTGTGTAGTCAATAGGGAGCCAGTAGAAGTCAAGGTGGAAATGAGAGGTTAGGAACTACAGCTGCCAGCATCATTTTCCAGTCTAGTCTCCTGACCTCCAGTTTTACCTGCCTTTCCAATCCATCCTATGCAGAAATGAGTTAAATGGAATGAAGAGAGTCATTTTTAAAAACTATGACATATTTAGACTATTAGGATCACTTTAATAATCAAAAGTAAAGAGTAAAACCTATTATAAATATATAAATGCCAGGAGCCACATAGTACATACTATAGAAGAAGAAAAATTGTATACAAGAAGAAATTTAAAATATATAGCAGCTTTAAGATATTAAAATGTCTTAGTTAATCCAAAATGAAGAATGTACAACAAAATCAGAGCTGAGCAATTTAATAAGGCTGAGCAGACAGAGCTATCACACCCCATACCCTGCAATCAGACTACAGTGGCATTTTGTGTTGACAAGTCATGGCATCCGTCCTCATGAAGCAGACCAGCTGTGAATGGGCAAATATCAAAGTAATAGTTTTGGAATACTTAAAAAAAAAAGAAGGAAGGAAAGAAACCCACATAAAAGTTTTTTTTCTTTCCTTTTCTGGTTCTGGGAAATGAACCCCAGGACACTCTACCACTGAGTTACATCATTAGCCCTTTCTATTATTTTGGGATGATTTTGTTAACATTGCTGAGGCTGGCCTTGACCTTAAAATCTTCCTGCCTTGGCCTCCTGGCCTGAGTCAGCTGGAATTATAGATATGCATCACCATGCCCAGCTTTTAGCCCAAAATTTTCAATGTAAATGAGTAAGGAAGAAAATGGAGTAAGGTTTCAATTCAAGAAATTAAAGTGAATTGTAAAATCTGAAGAAAGAAGAAATTAAATATTCATATATATTTAAGCCAGGGATTGAACCCACCCAATTTGGGAAAATATAGAAAAAGGAAGAATATGACTGAGAGGCCACAAATCAAATTGTTACTGCTCTCTGTGTAGAAGTAAAGATATTTTTTAGTTTTTTTGTGTTTTCTGTATTATCCACATTTTCTTCAGTGAATTGCTTTTGTAATTAGAGGATGAAAAATAAAACCAAAAAACCCAAGCCAATTTCACCAAGAGGAAAAAAGGGCTGCCTTTTTCCCAACTTACCTGGGGCTCAGCTGCGAAGAGACCAACAGCCATTCTGTTCTCTCCTGCTCTTTCCTCTGAGGGAAATGCAGCATTTGGAAAAGGTGGTGCTAGAGGAAGAGAATGAAATCAAGGAGACAAAGTTTGCATATTATGAAGTTACCGATTCTCCTATGAAGAGGGGATTTGAAAGCCAGAGCTGGTACCAGGGTGCCTGAGATGAAACTGTAGATCTGCACTGGGATGGGAATTTTCCTGTACCTACCTAACTCCATCAATGCCAACAGATGTTGGGAGGTATTAGACTGTAAATAGATTCTTAACTAAGATTCACCACTCACCAGCAGAGTGCACATCACTTAAGATATAAGTCTCATTTCTCTCATCTATAAAATGGAGATGATATTATAACGTTTTTGAGAATTAAAGGAATACACAGTTAAGCAGTTGGCATGATGCCTACCAGCTAAGTATGCAATTTATAAATATTACCTTTTGCTTAAAAGAAGAGGTAACGAATGACTAATGGGGTCTGTTCCTGGAATGTAAAGTTAATTCAACATACAAAAACCAATCCACACACCATATAGATAAGAGCAAAGAAAAAAAAAAATCTAACATGGATCATCTCTTTGGACACAGAAAAAGCCAGTTTAAAAAATCAAAAATAGTAGGGCTGGGGCTGTAGCTCAGTAGTAGAGTGCCTGACTAGCATGCACTAATCCCTGACATTTCAAAATCATTATCATCCTTTCATGATTAAAAAAAACACTTAACAGAAGGTTGGGGTTGTGGCTCAGTGGTAGAGTGCTTGCTTAGCATGCATGAGGCACTGGCTTCAATCCTCAGCACCACATAAATGTAGAATAAAGATGTTGTGTTCACCTAAAATCTTAAGTAGAAGAGAACTTAATTTGATGATGAAATGGACCATTAACCTCATACTTAATGGTGAGAGAAGGAAACTTTTCCCCCCTTAAGAAATAAAACAAAGGATCTGGGGATGTAGCTCAGTTGGTAGAGTGCTTGCCTCACATGCACAAGGCTCTGGGTTCAATCCCTAGCACTGAAAATAATAAATAAGATGTCTGCTCTCACCATTTTTGTTCAATAGAGGTTCTAGCCAAGGCACTTAAGCAAGAAAATGAAAGATGTCAGGATTGGAAGGAAAAAGTAAAAAATGTCTATTTGCAGATGACATGATTTTGTATACAGAAAATCTTGACACATGAATAATTATAGCTATTAAACAAATTTAGCGAGATTGCAAGCAGCATGATGAATACACAAAATCAGTTACATGTCTACAAACTAGCAATGAAACCAAAACAATTTCATTTATAATATGAAAAAAATAAAGTACCTGGGAATGAATTTAACAAATGAAGTACAAGATTTATGCACTGAAAACTATAAAACATGTTGAAATTATAGAAGACCTAAATAAATGGAAAAAAATCCTATATTCATGTATTGGAAAACAGTATATTGTTGAGATGGCAATAATTCCCAAATTATCCACAGAGTCAATGCAATTACTATCAAAATTCCAGCTGGCACTTTTAACAGAAATTAACAAGCTGACCTTAGAATGCACATGGAAATGCAAAGGACAAAGAGGAGTGGGGGGATAAAGTTAGAGGATTCATATTTCTCAACTTGCTTCAAACAACAGTTATCAAAACTGTGTAGTGGCATAGGACTGATATTCAGATCACTGGAATAGACTTGAAAGTCCAGAAATAAATTCATGTTTATGGGCAACTATTTTTTTTACAAGGATAACAAGAAATTAAATAGAGAAAGAATAGTCATTTAAAAAAAAAAAAAAAAAAAACCCTTAGTGGGCATGGCGAAGCACACCTGTAATCCGGCTACTCTGAAGGTTGAGGCTGGAGGATGCAAAAGAACGAATTTGGAGTCTTACCTCACATCGTATACAAAAATAACTCAAAATATATCAAAGACCTAAGGAGCTAAAACTCCTAGAAGACAACAACAATTAAGTCTTTCTGACCTCAGAAAGGGCAATGATTTCTTAGATATGACATCAAAGCCCCAAGAAACCACCTGGGTACGTCTCATTTTCCTTCCCAGAAACCAACTTTTCCCTGGCATTGGGTAATAGGTAGATACTCAAGCGATCATCCAGGACAGTGATCCTCGAACGTATTTGATTAAGAAATCGACAAGTCTCCAACCGTTAGTAGAAAAGACAACCAGGGTCTGGTCCGGGGCACAAAGCAGCATTAGTGGGCAAACTGGAACAGGAGGCTGGATCTGTAAATCGTCCCTCCACCACTCCCCCTTGCCTCCTTCCTCCAGCATACCGGTCCCACCTCGCGCCACCGGCTGCCAGCAATTCCCTGGTGTCAGCGTCACTGCACGTGAGAAAACGACAAGCAACCTGCAACCGGCTACCCGTCCGAACTCAGGAACCCTGGACACCTGCGCGGCAGACGCTAGCGCTCCATGGCGACAAGCCTGACCAGCAGCACTTCCGGTCATGAGATATGCTCCCCACCCCGCCACCGGACTCCATTTCCCAGAAGTCTCCGCCAGGCGCTATTCCTGGCCAAACCTTTCCTCTCCCCAGACGCCAAATATGTGACCCACACTGCCTCCTTCCCAGACCGTCTTCCGCCTGTCCTTGCTCCCAGAATCCATCACCCAGAATGCTTTTATGTTGCACATCCCTCAGGTGCAAGGGCATCCAGTTCAAGGGGACTTTGGGACAGGAAGCGGGTTGGCTGTCGAGGATTCTGGGAACGGCGGTGTTGCGCAGGCGCAGACGTGCGCTGGCGCAGGGCGACGTGCTCTTGGTAGAGGTGGTGCGTACTGAGGAATCCGGTGGTAGCGGTCTGTCCGTGTCCGTCGGCTCTGGGCCCATCTCCAGCCACCTTCATGGCCGTCTTAAGCTGTACTTAAAGTCTGAGAAGGGTCAAGGAAAGGGCCTTTCAGTCTGAACAGGGCAACCCCCACGGGGCGGTGTCCTGGAACCCTCCAAGTATAGGAATCTGTCCGCGAGCGGGAACGTCTTGTCATTTCAGGCACTTTCGCTAGTGTTTGGTCGACCCTGTTTCAGGAGATTCCCGAATAGTTTGCCCTGTCAGGACTTTCCCAGCGCCCGGATGGAGTGTCCTCCTAAGTCCGTTAGGGATTTGTCCGATGACCAACTCCGTCTTAAGCCTTTTGCCTTTAAGAAGAAGGGAATGGATTACTGGAAAGCAGAAGCAAGTGTGGACGTCCTGAGGCCTCTTTTTCAAAGTCAGCAACCTCTGGTCCTCCCTTTTGTCACCCGCTTCCGCTTTAAAGGACCATCCTGGTTATACTGTGTCCACCCGAATAATTTTTTTTCCCCCTGAGGCTGGGGATTAAATCTTTGTGCATGCTCCGACCCTAGCTGAGGAGAATTTTAAGATCAGCTGGTTGGCGACCTTAATTTCATCTGCAACCTCAAATTCCTTTTTGCAACATAACCGATTTATAGATTCAGGGTCTAAGACATGGACATCTTTGGGATTGTCAATGGCTGGGATCCTCATGTTTTCTCAACTAGTCTGCTATTTGTGGAGCCATCTCAGCTGTGTATCAGCCCAGCCAATCCAGGAGAAGCCATGAAGGACAGTGGAAAAAAGAGGGTCAAGTTGGGCAGAAACAACACACAGCCTGCCATGTCATGCCTCTCTACCTGGCGTTCCCTTTCTTAGGCACCTTTGTTGCCTTCTGGTCTGTACTGGCCTGCTCCTCTACCGTTGAGGCATGGCTCAAAACCTTTCCTTTGAAGCCTCTGCAGATTCTCCAGGCATAGAACCATCATCTGTGTAAACCAACACCTTTCCTGTGTCATTGCTCAGCAACTGACCTTCCCTAGGCCCATTTCTCCCAAAGTTGCTCCCTGAAGACCAATAAGGGTCTTGGTCATTTCATCTGGTGTCAGGGGAGGCATCTCCATCTCCCAGTGAAAGCCTTTTAATAGTGGGCCTTTGACATACTGATAGAATCCTAATGCCCATATATGGACAGCATGTAGGCACGCTTGAGGCAGTGTGATAGCTGCAGCAGAGGATGTCAGACCAGACCCTACTGAGTTCTTCCCTTAGCTGAGGAAGACTCAGGTGTAGGATGACCTAAGCCCTTCTTAAGCATCCTTCAGGGTGAGATGGTTTCCCTTCCCCGAGGCCTTCTGTGGGTGTCTGAGGAGCATGTTTGGAAACAGTCTGAGAGCCATAATCTGTGCCCCAGCCTGCCTCACCCACTTCCTGCTTTGTTCAGAAGGCAGGATGAGATTTGGAGCTGTAGCCTCTGCCCTGGTAGGAACTGGAGGCTGTGTCTTTGTTCAGGCCACAGTGGAGACAGCATCCAAACCTCATCCAGTATTCACAAGATACAATAGGTGCTAATTCCATAATGGTTGCTAGTCTGCAGATTTCCTGCCGTTGTCTTGCAATCCTACCCATGGCCACTGAAAGGTGGAGAGTTTCATGCTCTAGATGATGCAATTCCTCTCATGGTCACTGAGGGGTGGTGGGCACTCCAACCCTCCATTTTGGTAGAAGCCAAGATTTACCTGGGAGTTTTCTGGGGGTGGGAGTGGAGAGGCAATAATGGGTAATGGGCATTGGTAGACAGTGCATATTTCTACCCTGGGCTGGGTAAATCACAGCTTCTGCTATACTTGGCCCCAGGATGTCCATCAGTCCTCTCTGTGGTCCTGTTTCTGATGGTGCTGGCCTGGGCTCCTAAGGGAACCATACAGGACTGACTGCTGGGTCTGGCTCTTGGTCTCCTAACTCATATTCTAATGGGAAGGTTACAAAAGAGCATGTGGGCCCACAAGTCATTAGCACCTATAAGTGGATGCTGGTGGTGTGGGTAGGAGTTGCCGAGAAGGCAGGGTAGGAAATAGAATATGAGAAAAAAGTGCCTAAAGATTTCAAATGTCCCTTTATGAGGCACTCTGGGAATCTCACATTGGCCTTACATGCAGCTCCTCCCTTCCCCACAGCCTTCCATTCTCACCTTACCTCCTCACCAGTAACAACATGGATTGGGCACTTATTCTCTGCCATCCTCATTTCCAAGTGCTTTACTTAGTTATCTCCTTTCATTCTCATAAGAACCCCATGAGGGATGTAGCATCATTAGGCCCATCTTAGATTAATTAACTGATGCTTAGAGAGGTTAAGTGACTTGTCCATGTCACACAGGCTGTAAATAGTACAACCAGAATTTGAACAAGCACACTGACTCTTACCCTCCAGCCCCTCCTCTGCTGCCCTGGTCTGGCCTTGGGATTACAGAGGGAAGAGGCCAAGGTGGGGTTTTGATTCACAATGCAATATTTCTTGCCTACATATTTAACCATCTCTTTGATAGTTTGGGGGACTGAGCCTCTGCCTTCCCCCTGGTCTGTTGACAGCCCCAGTTTGCTGAAACTGGAGAATCCAATTGGATAAGTTATCTAGGACAAAGAAGGGAAGGTGACTGAATCTTGCAGGGTGGGTGACCTGAGCAGAAAGACTAGTTCAGGAAGGAATGAGGTTAAACCACTTGCCTAAACCCTTTGTGGTCTGGTGTATCAAGCAAAAGAGATGTCCTACTCATTAGACACCTCCTATGTGGCTGAGCCTGTCCTGCTCCCTGGCCTTTAGTGCAACTCACTGAGAACTGATTTGGAGAGCAGGCCCCTCTGAGACACAGGCAATGTAGTCCAACATGAAAGAACAATAGCTGGGCTGGGGATGTAGCTCAAGCGGTAGCGTGCTCACCTGGCATGCGTGTGGCCCAGGTTCGATCCTCAGCACCACATACAAACAAAGATATTGTGTCTGCCAAAAATAAATATTTAAAAAATTCTCCTTTCTCTCTCTCTCAAAAAAAAATTAAAAAAAAAAGAACAATCGCTTTGGTGGTGTGTACCCCAGGACCAGCAGTTACACCTCTAAAGTTTTATCTTATGAAAATTTCTGTTCAATTAGGCAAGATCTGTTCTAGTTCTACCATTTCTGTCTCCAACTCTCATCATCTCCCTTATCTCCACCATCACTATCACCTCCACTTTTGTCTCTGCCACCTGTCACTATCTCCTCTCCATCATCTCATCTCTCATTTATCAACCTTTCATCTCTCGTCTTTCCATTTCATCTATCATTGCTCTTTTTTCCCTCTCAACTCTCTCATTTTTCTTCTATTTTCTCTCATCTGTCTATATCTAGAAGAATTATCAATAGCAGATAATTGGAAACAACCTGAATGTGGAACAATATACAGTTGATTTAAATTCTGCATTTAATATGGGTTTGACTTAAGTTCTGATATATTTATAAAAATGAAATAATCTACATTCAACAGATATTTTAGCACCTGTCTTTGCAGGGTGCCATGATGCCAATGGTAAACAAATCAGTCGACTGAACTTCTATACTTACCTCCTTTTTTCCCCCCTGCCGAATCCCTCTGAAATGACACTGTTAGTGTACAAAAGGGAGCAAATAAATATCAGAGCTCAAAATGGGTAGGGAGGAGGGTACTTAATACAGCTACTGCAGTTAAGTTCCTAGCTCGTCATTTCTAAATATGAGCAATTTAAGCTCACCAGATATTTGAGATAAACCAGCAGCATTAAAGGGACAGACCAAGATGAACCACCACCTCAGTTGATCTCAGAAGAAATCAGAGACTAGCAGATGACTTTCAAGAGTTAATATATGCAAGTAGTTTAATTCATAATAGCAAATGCCAAGCGTTGACAAGTATGTGGAACAACTGGAACTCTCATGCACTGCTGGAGGGAATGTAAAGTGGTATAACCACTTTGGGAAAGCCTGGCAGCTTCTAAAATAGCTAAACACAAACTTATGGCCCAGCATACAAAGATTTGTATGCAAATGTTTATAGCAGTGGAAGTTCAAGGTGAGCCTCAGCAACTTAGTGAGGCCTGACTCAAAGTATAACAATAAAAAGGCTGGGGATGTGGCACAGTGGTAAAGTGCCTTTGAGTTCAATCTCTGGTATCAAAAAAAAAAATCCTGTATCTTGAGTTTGGTGGCAATTATAGAACTTATAACATCATAAATCATCAAATTATATAATTGTTAAACTTTTGGGGGGATGGGGTACCAGGGATTGAACTCAGGAACATTCCCTCACTGAGCCACATCCCCAGCCCTATTTTGTATTTTATTTAGAGACAGGGTCTCACTGAGTTGCTTAGCACCTCACATTGCTGAGGCTGACTTTGAACTCATGACCTTCCTGTCTCAGCCTCCTGAGCTGCTGGGATTACAGGCATGCACCATCACACCTGGCCTAATTGTTGAATATTATATAAATAACATCTCCATATGATTTTCAAAGATGAAAAGATGTTTCCTCAGAAAAGGAATTCTATTAAAAAGAAAAACACAGGATGCTGTGAAAAAAAGGCATATAGAATAAGATAGAATTTAAAATGATCACCAAGAGGCTGAGGCTGTGGCTCAGCGGTAGAGCACTCGCCTAGCACCTGTGGGGCACTGGGTTGGATCTTCAGCACCACAAAAAAAATTGGGTTGGATCTTCAGCACCACAAAAAAAATTGAGACACTGGGTTCGATTCTCAGTACTGCATATAAATAAACAAAAGTTCCATTGACAAAAAAATATTTTAAAAAATGATCGCCAAAATGGAATGACTGTTTTAAAATCAGACAAAACCTCAGAACAAGGAATATCACCACAGACAAAGAGGGCCATTTCCTAAGGATAAAGGACAAAACAGGAGAATATAACAATTCCCAATGTGCAGGCACCTAAAACTAGAGCTCCAAATACATAATGCAAACCCAAGAACTGCAAGGCAACTAGATTAATCCACTTTTAGGGTGGAGGTTTCAAAACCCCATTCTCAATAATGGGTACACCAAGTAGACAGGAAGTCAGGAGAGTTGATGGTTAATTTTATGTGTCAACTTGACTGGATCACAGGGTGTCCATATTTGTGTATGAAGTTAATATTTGAACTATAGACTGAGGCAGACTGCCTTCCTCAATATAGGTGGACCTCGTCTAATCAGTTGAAGGCCTCAGTACTACATAAAAATAAAGATGTTGTGTCCACCGAAAACGGAAAAATAAATACTAAAATATCCTCTCTCTCTTCTTTTAAAAAAAATTTCTTATTTCATTTCTGTAACAGTTGATATCTGGCTGTCCTTTTTATAATGCAAAGTGAGAACTTTCCCTATCGTGTTTGATAAATGTTGTCCAGGTTCTATTACTAAGAATAGTTTTAGTTTTTAATGGTGGAACTCCATCCTTTGCTTGGTTTCTAAGTATGTATGGAATGTTATGATAGGACATAGTAGTAGTGGTGGTCAGGCATGGAAATGATGGGGAGACAAAAATATACATGTGAAATAAACTCAGTATTTTAATAAAAAGCAGGTTTATTGACATAGGATTATATCTTTTTTTAGTCCCATTGGTTTATAGGGAATATTATTTATATAACTATAATTCTATGAATACTTTGGTTCCTTCTTCCCCCATGCATGAGGGTTTATCTTTTATATATTACTAAATGTCACATACCAGTGGTTTTCATATCAGAGCAAGGGATCATTTTGGGCCCCAGATTATCCTAAAGGCAGCTTGTAGCATCTCAATTCTTAAAAAAAGTAAAGTACCAAGGGGGTGCTTCTCAAATGTTAGCACATTCCTCTCTGTACTTCCTATGTGCTCATTTCTCCTCTGAAGCTCCAGTTTGCAACAGCCCCGTGTCCGTATAGTCTCTTGGGTCAAGGCAATAAAATGAGGATGTACATTCTACTTATATCTCATTAGCTCTTATTACATGCCAGAATTTTCCTTGTATCTAAAGACCAGGAAATGTAATACAGTCAGCCCTCCACATCCAGTTTATGCATTTTTTGATTCAACTGAGGAGCAAACATTAAGAGAAAACATCAGTGTCTCTACTGAACACATGCAGACTTTTTTCCTTTGTCATTATTCCCTAAGCAATAACTGACATAGTATTTATATTGTATTTTCTATTATAATGTAGAAATGACTTATACAGGAGGATGGGTGTAGATTATATGCAATTAATGTGCTATTTATATAAAAAAAACATGAGCATCCATGAATCTTGGTGTCTGTGGGGCAGGGTCCTGGAACTGATCTTCTGCAGATACCCAAATAACTGTAGTCAGCATGGCTAGGTCTTATTTCATGCCTATTGGACAGGGTGTGCTCACCACCACCTGAAATACGTTGTTTGTTTTTTGGAAACAATCTACAGCCTAAGCATGAGGCAACTATAGTCATGTATTAAAAAAAAAAGTAAAAGAAAATGTCATAAATATTGACAATTTAAAGAAAAATAAACTGAAAAGTAGGAAAATGGGGATGAAGTGGTATGGAAATGCTGCTGCCATGGAAATTCCTCTGGTATGGAAATTCCTCTGCCCAGTGAGGAATCAAGATAAGGTAAGCTAGCTGGGCATGGTGGCACACACCTGTAATCCCAGGGGTCGGGAGGCTGAGGCACGAAAGAGGATCATGGGTTCAAAGCCAGCCTCAGCAACACAGTGAAGCCCTAAACAATTCAGTGACACCCTGTCTGTAAATAAGATATTAAAAAAAAAAAGGGCTGGGAATGTGCCTCAGTGGTTAAATGCCCCTAAGTTCAATCCCTGGAACCAAAAAAAAAAAGGCAAGCTGGTGGCTTTTGTATCATATTTAGGTCAAGCAGGTAACCCTGAGGAAACCTAAAATCAGAAACTCTTAACTGGGGTGGGACAACTCACTTTTCATTAATTCTATTCTGTACCAATTTGATATTTTAAACATGTACGTTACATATATATATATATATATATATATATATATATATATATATATATAAATTTTTTTTTTTTTTTTTGTATCAGAGATTGAACCCAGAGGCACTTTACCACTGAGCCACATCCTCAGGCCTTTTTTGTATTTTTTTCAGAGACAGGGTCTCACTGACTTGCTCTTGCTTAGGGTCTTGCTGAATTGCTGAGGCTGGCTTTGAACTGGATATCCTCTTGCCTCAGGCTCCCAAGCCACTGGGATTACAGGTATGCACCCGGCTTCCAGCCCTTTTTAAATTTTTTGAGACAGGGTCCTGCTAAATTGCTTAGGGCCTTGCTAAGTTGCTGAGGCCATCTTTGAATTTGTGCTCCTCCTGTCTCAGCCTCCCAGGCTGCTGGGATTGCAGGTGTATAATGTTTTTAAAGTTTAAAAAAGGGGCTGGGTGCCGTTGCAACTTGGGAAGTTGAGACAGGAGGATCATAAGTTTAAGGTCTGCCTCAGCAAGATAGTGAGGCCCTAAGCAACTTAGTGAGAATCTGTCAAAATAAAAAATAAAAAGGGCTGGGATGTAGTTTAGTGGTAAAGAACCTCTGGGTTCAATCCCCAAATCCCCAGTACCATTTTAACAAAGTTTTAAAAATGTTAAATTTCTAAAAAAAAGACTGGAATTCACCCTGCATATAAGTCATGGTTTAATTTTCCGAGTCAACTTTTGATCTGGCAACTTTTACTTGGTGGTATATCTTGAGTTCAATCTCCAGTACTGAAAAAAAAAAAAAACTGATACTAGTATAGATTGAGTATCCCTTATCTGAAATGGTGAGGACCAAAAGATTTTGGATTCAAGTTTTTAGATTTTGTACTATTTATCAGTTGCACATCCCTAGTCTGAAAATCCAAAGTACTCCAAAATCAGGAACTTTTTGCATTCTCGGGGATCCAACCCAGGGCATCAGCATCATGCATGCTAGGCAAGCATTCTACCGTGGAGCTACACCCCCAGCCCTTTTTATTTCTACTTTGAGACTGGGTCTAAGTTGCCCAGGCTTGCCTAGAACTTGAAATCCTCTTGCCTCTGTCTCCTGAGTAACTGGGATTATAGGTGTGTGCTATGATTTGTCATGTTGGCGTCCCCAAAGTTTTGGATTTCAGATCTCAGTAGCTCTACCACTGAGCTATAGTCTCAGCCTGATATTGCTATTCTTGTTGTTCATAAATGCAAACATCATGGGCTAGTTCTCAACTGAATTACTGTTACTGCCCTGAGATACAAAGAACAATCAATCTAGTTGTAGCCCAACTAACCACTGTAGGTATTGGGAATGCAAATGTAGACAGTAAGTGTTGGTGCAGAAGGTGTTCTTGCCCACATGTGTGACTCCTTCTGAAAGGCTCCAGGGGTTTTTGGATCTTGCCACAGCAAACAGAAATCCATGTTCTTATGCATCGCTTCACACACATCACTGAAAATAGAGCCACTGTTTTGGCATCTTATGGAAACTGACCCTGGAGTCTTGCCCTTCCACCCTTCTGCCTGCACCCAATGACCTTCTATTCCCCTCGTAAAGGCTTCTGTCCTCTGGCTTATTACAGGACTTACTGGGAGATGCCCAGGCTTACACATGCTTGAGCCATGGCACCTGGAAGGTAGACAGAGAAGTGGTGCAATGAAAAGAATGGTTTAGTGACAACAGAGAGCATGAGTACCAGGAGAGTTTTCAAGATGTGAACCAAAATCTTAACAGAGGTTATCTTTGGAAAGGGGCAACTGTGAATATTTTATTTATCTAAATAAATAAGTTAATATTTGTAAAATGCTTAGAACAGTACCTAGCATATGGTTAACTACTATAAAATAATTTATATTAAGTAAATATGTTTCCTGCAATAAACATGCATTACTTAGACAATGAATAATACAAGTCACTTGTAACAAGATTTTTGGGTCCATTAAAGTCAAAGAGAACTTTTTTTCAAATTCAACAGGATTTGATGGCTAATGATCAAAGACACTGTGCCCAAGAAAGAAGCCAGAAATCACCTCTTAAGTGACAAGGGTCTGGGTGGCTGACCCAAACAAGTGAATACACAGGATGTTCTGGGCAGGGCCGAGGGCCTGGTTTATGTAAGTAATAGCAGCCCTCATCAAACCGGGCTCATGCAGAGGTCATGACCTGATTTGTGTCAAATTTTTATTTGGCAGACAGTCCTTCCTGATAATGCAGCTCAGTGAGAAGAGCAAGCAGATGCTTGGACCCAACCTCCAAAAACATCTTCCACGGAAAACAGGAGCTGAGAGGCCCTTCCTCTTCTCTTGCTGCTTTAGTACCATGGAGACTTGTGTGTATGAAGGGCTGACCACAGGCCTGAAGACCTCCTCAGATGTTCCTGAGCCCACAGAGCAGCAGCAGAAACTGGACCCAGAGGCTGGTGAACCTCCCAGCCTGGGGAGCTGGGCCATGAGAACTGGACGGGAAGGAGGGCCCTGGAAACCCAGGCTCCAGGGGCTCTGGTCCTGGGTGCCAGCTTCCCTGGGCCTGGGACAGTCAGGGGTTCCAGGCTCAGGCTGAGGTCCAGCTTAGAGTCACAGGCTGCTCCACTCCCTCTAAAGCCCAAAGCCAGCCCAGCTAGGAGGGGCCACCACTCACAGAAAGGGGCTGTCATCGCCCCTCAAAATGAGCTGTGATTTGTTCCAAAGTCTTTCCTTTGGTTTCAGGGACCCAGAACAAAGTGAAAAGGACACTGAAGATGCAGAAGGCAGAGGCAAGCCAGAAGGCTCCATATGGCCTGAGGACCTCCTGTAGAAAAAGGAAGGGCCACAGGTGCACATGGCCGTAAATTAGGATCTCACTCCCTTCCTGCAGTCTGGACACTATCCTGCCCCAAGGCCTGCCTGCTGATGCCCTGCCTATGTGTCTCCTGGCCCCAGTGAGCTCTCTTTTCATGGTGCAGTGGGAATGAGAGAGCATGGCCCCAGGAACACTGGGGACATAGAGGGCCCACTGGCATGGAGGGAGGTATGGGCCCAAGAAAGAAGCCAGACATCACCTCTTAAGTGACAAGGGTCTCTTTGGTCAGAGTCTGTGACCTTTCAGTGCCAGACCAGAGTCTCTTCCTTTCTCAGCTCCTTATCCTCTGCCACTTGGAAACCCCTCCTCCTCAAGACCCTTCTCTTGGTCTCTTAGACAGCAGACACATTTGAGTCATTATTATATCCTTTGTCACTTCCTTCCTGGCTTCTCTCTCTCCCTCCTTTTCTGTCCATCCTCTTGAACATCCAGTGAGCAAGTCCCACCCCAGGCCTCTGCCCTGGCCTTCCTAATGTGCTTCCTAGGGCAGCCCTGCCTGAATGAGCCCAGGCTCGGTGAAGACTCCAGGCTACCTTGAGTGTCCACGTCTGTCACCGACTTGCCTCCCTACGCCCCAGTAGTCTGGCTTTCCATCACCACCCATCACCTTCCTGGCCATGCCATCAAAAGGGACCTGTCCTTTTCAGCCATTGTTGTTTCTGGTGCCTTCAAAAGGCTGGGACATGGTACATGTCAGGGGACCTGGAGAGAATGAATGACTGAACAAATGACTCTGCTCCAGAGCCTCTCTGTTGGCTGGGGAACTGCAGGGCACATCTGTCAGTCTACAAGGAAGAGGAAAAATGTTGAATTGAATCAATTCTCCCATCAACTTTAAGAGGAAGGTATTTTCAGCCAAGGAAGATGGTTCAGAGGTAACAGCATGGACTTGGCCAGGGTGGTGCTGGAGCCCAGGCCTGGGACTCTTTCTACACAGATCATGAGTTCTTGGCCTCTGTTCCCAATGTTCATGAACTGTCCTCCTGCCAAGGCAGACTGGAGACTTCTGGATCATACCCTGGGTTCCTTGACTGCCAGTCCATCTGTCTCCACTGCACCCCTGGCTAAGACTGCTGGTGTCCCAGGTACAGGGAGGCCTTAGCCTGCACATGAGGCCACTGACCCCGAGTCTTTTGCAACAAATTTCATGAAGGGGAGGCCTAGGCCTGCACTCACCATGAGGTTGTTGAACTCTTTTGTCACCAGAAAGGCCATAAGCCAGTTGGTGAGGACACAAACTCCAGTGGCCACGCCCTTAACATGCAGAGGAAAGATCTCAGACATGAGGAGCCAGGGGATGGGCCCCCAGCCTATTGCAAAGCCTGTGGGAGCAAGATAGCATCAGAGCCCACAGAGTCAAGGAGCCCCAGCCTCCCAACCTGTGGGAATGAAGGGTCCTGGAATCCTGGGTCCTCTAGCTCTGTGCCTTCCTGCTGTGAGGTCTTGGGCCAGTTACTTCCTTTCTTAGGCATGAGGCCTGGTATCTATAAGATGGGACAGAGAGGGGCTGGGGTTGTTGCTCAGTGGTAGAGCACTCGCCTAGAACATGCAAGGCACTGGGTTTGTTTGTTTGTTTAATATTTATTTTTTAATTTTTGGCAGACACAACATCTTTGTTTGTATGTGGTGCTGAGGATCAAACCCGGGCCACACGCATGCCAGGCGAGCGCGCTACTGCTTGAGCCACATCCTCAGCCCCAAGGCACTGGGTTTGATACTCAGCACCACATAAAAATAAATAAATAAAATAAAGGTATTATGTCCAACTACAACTAAAAAAAATATTAAAAGAAATAAGATGGGGGCTGGGGTTGTGGCTCCGAGGTAGAGTGCTCGCCTAGCATGTGTGAGGCCCTGGGTTCGATCCTAGGCACCACATAAAAATAAAATAAACATATTGTATCCACCTGTAACTAAAAAATAAATATTTTTTTAAAAAAAGAAATAAGATGGGACAGAGATGGGGCCTACTCACAGGGTTGTTATGGGGATTAAGTGAAAGGGACACAGAGAGCTTAGTTCAATGCCTGGCACATGGTCAGAGCTTCAGACAGAGAGGTAAGGCTAGGTAAGACTGGACTTGCTGGCAGCTGTAGGAACCTGGTAGCACAGGCATGGGGACTGTGGCCCTCACCCAGCCTCCCACGGGGCCCCTCTCACCAGCGATGAATAGACACATGCTGCCCACGGCCAACCAGGCCAACCCCACATTGGTATCAACAGGCTCTGCAGACACAGGCACCAGGAGGTCCACGTGTGAGGAGTTGTTGGAGCCATCCTGGGTCAGCTTGAAGTAGGTGCCAAAGGCACTTGTGCTGAACACCATGACCATACCTGCAGGCAGAAGGCAGGAACAGGCAAGGTACTCGGGAAAATGGCGAGAAGGAAGACCTATTTCCTCAGAGCATCCAGCTGGGCAATCGGGCACCTTGGCTCCAGAAGCACTGACTGGATAGCACCCTGCCACCGACCCTGGACCTCAGTAAACTCTGAGAGGTTCCCAAGCCTGTGAAAGCAGCAACAGTAATGATGATGGCATTTTAATACCACCCAAATAGTGATCTTTACAATGGCCAGTGGACACCAAGTGTCCACGGGTAGGCTTGTGCTCAGGTCCTCACACATGTAGATTTTCTTTGATCTGCCCAGGAGCCTTGAGGGAGGCAATGCCATTACCCACATTTCACAGAGGCTCAGAGAGGGAAAGTCACTTGCCCAAAAGGACCATAGCTTCTGGGTCATTCTGACCTCTCAGCCCTCAGTTTCTCCAGTGTGAGCTGGGACCATGATGGTGTCTTTTTGTAGATTTGTCAAAGAACCTGTAGCTCAGTGAAGAGCTGCCAAATCACAGCCTGGTCTGTCACAGTCTCTCTTCATCAATGCTCAGTGGCATTCAGACCTGTTGGCCAGGGCAAGGGCTCTCCAGCAATGGTGAAGGGATCCTGGCCAGGGCACCCTGTATACCCAGAGCAAAGTCCTCACCTGACAAGGCCAGGAGTAGTCTCCGCCCAGCTCTGTCCATGATGAGGGCTGCCACGGCTGTGAACAGCACCTGGATGGTGCCCATGATGACTGAGGCCAGACTGCTGTCCTGAAGGGGATGGAGGCTGAGGCTTGGACAGTGTGCCAGCCAGAGATGGGTACCTCCCTCTGCAGTCCTATGCCAGGTGATGAGGCCCTGGGCTTGAGGAGGCAGCCCCATCCATGTGGCATCTGGATAAAGTAGGTCAGGCAGAGGCTTCTTACCTTGAACTTGGCCTCCTCAAAAATGGTCTCTGCATAGAACATGACGGCGTTGATCCCTGACAGCTGCTGGAAGGCCATCAGTGAAATGCCAATGAGGAAGGGCTTGTAGATGCCAGGGTGTCTCAGGAGGGCCAGCTGAAAAACCTGCTTGAGGACAGGAGCCACCAGTGCTCCTCCACCCTGTCCCAAGGGTCCTCCTGGAACCTACCATCCTAAGGCTTGCTGGAGAGGAGTGAGCCTCGGCTTCCTTTCCTGCCTCATCTGGGGCCTCAGGGCAGGTGCAGAGACAAGCCCCAGCATTTGTGAAATGAAATGGTCCTTACCTCCCACAGCTCTTCCTGAATGGTTGGAGGAGTCACAAAGAGATTCTGGTACTTGGGCAAAGAACACTAGTTTCTTGAGTCCCAACCACCTTCAAAGTACCCAGTGCTCACCTTGGGCCTGGCCCTGGCTGAGCACCTCCCATGGCCCACTGCACGGAATCCTCAGCATAATGAGGCACTGTCCCAAGACACCCATTTTACAGTTGAAGAAATCAAGTCTCAGACGGGAAAGTCACAACCCGGAAGTGGCAGAGTCTATCTGACGCTAAAGCCCAGACTCTTAATCTTCTCCCCCACCCTACAACTCCCTGGTTAAATCCAAGTCCTCAATTCTGCATCTGTAATTTCCTCTGGCCTTTTTCTTCTTGGGATGCTAAGAATCCAGCTGGGATTCAGGGGCTGGGAATGTAGTTCCTCAGTGGTACAGTGCTTGCTTTCCATGCACAAGGCCAGCAAACACACACATACAAGAGGAATCCCCAGTGACCTAAGGTTAGGGCCCAGCTAAATGGGGTGCGGGCCTGCCCAAAGAAAGAACAGCACTGGTCCTCACTAAGGGCAGACAGGCACCCCCTGTAGGTGTGTGGCCTTCGGTATAGGCTGTTTCCCTCAACCCACCTTCCAGCCACTCACCTGGTGCTCAGACTCCACAGAGGGCTCTTCCCAGCCCTGTTCGGAGCCCCACAGGAACTGCAGGGCAGCCATGGCCTCCTGGCGCTTGTGCTGAGTCAGGAGAAAGCGTGGGGTCTCTGGCATGCAGCACATAAGCAGCAGCATAAAAGAAGGGGGCACACAGCCCAGCACAGCCAGCCAGCGCCACTCCAGGACTCGGCCTGGTGGGGTGCAGACATCAGAGCCAGAGCAAGCCAACCTGCATCCCCCACTTGCCAACCTGATACTCAGCTATAAAGTGGGAATCTTGCTATTCTGTGGGTCATGTTCATTACTGATATTGCCATTCTTTTTTTTTTAAATTTTTTTTTGGTAGTTGTAGATAGGTAGATTGCCTTTGTTTATTTTTATGTGGTGCCGAGGATCGAACCCAGTGCCTCATGCATGCTCTGCAAGCGCTCTACCACTGAGCTATAGTCTCAGTCCGATATTGCTATTCTTGTTGTTCATAAATGCAAACATCATGGGCTAGCTATGGCATTTGGGGCAATGGTGGTAGGTCATTGATATGTACATTCTACATACATCTCCTCAGTGAAATAGTCCCATGCCATATCATGATGTTTGGTCAATGACAGACTGCCTGTATGAGGTGGTCCCATAGATTATAATGGAGCTGAAAACTTCCTGTTGCCTAGTGATGCAGTCATGGGAATATCCATCCTATGGTCACGTCTGTGGTGATGCTGCTGTAAACACTGCACTGTCAGCTGTACAAAGGTACAGTACATACAGTTATGCACACTACATAATACTTGATAAGAAATGGTTGGTTAGGGTTTATGATTTGTCACACTATACTTTGAAAATTTTAGAGTATACTCCTACTTAAAAAAAAAAAAAATCTTGCTGGGTGCGGTGGCACATGCCTGTAATCCCAGTGGCTCGGGAGGCTGAGACAGAAGGATCGCGAGTTCAAAGCCAGCCTCAGCAAAAGCGAGGTGCTAAGCAACTCAGTGAGACACTGTCTCTAAATAAAATACAAAATAGGGCTGAGGATGTGTCTCAGTCAAGTACCCCTGAGTTCAATCCCTGGTATATCACTCCCCAAGCCACGCCACTAAAAAAATTCTTGCTGTAGAACAGAGTGCTATTATAGGGCAGCAGCCTCATACATCCAATGCTTACCATAACTCTGGACTGTGTCAAGAGGCCATGCCCAGTGATTGGCCAAGACCATCGAGGATTGTGGGAATACACTCTAGTATGTTTACACAGAGACAATACAGCCTAACAATGCAGTTCTTAAGTCTCTGTTAAGTGATGCATGACTGTAGCCACAAAACAGAATGAGGTGCTGGTTCTTTATGGCCTCAGTATGACACAGCACCATTAGGGTCAAGGGGTTGGGAGAGTAAATGTACACATTTCTCATAAACACACACAATCTCTGGAGGTCACCAAGAAACACCCATACTGGCTTCTGCAGGGAGGAACCAGGACACAATGGGGAGACTTTTCACTGAGCAGGCTCTCCTTTCTGGTACTTCTTGAGCGTTGAATCACTTGAACGAGTTATCAAAGTATGAGCACAACTAAAGAGGTGGTAGGATTTTGATTCCTTGATGTAGATGGGTTATAGGAAGAACAGTATAAATGCAGATTTATCTACATTTAAACAAAGCCCAAGGGTTCTCTGATAAAGGGGCCAGGAATGAATTTAGAGTATTGTCTAATTTTTAATTTTTCTTAAGTTCAAAGCAGTGATGGCATGAAACACCTTTCTTCTGCATGCAGGGGGCGGGGTGGGGCATAATATGTATTTGCTTTAGCAATAAGGTGCAGATAAATTATAGAGGTTCCACAAAGTCTAGTTATTGAGGCATTATTGTCCCCATGACACTTTGTGGTTAACGATTAACTCACACCAGTGAATCAAAACTCACAGAAAATGATCAATGAAAGGCAGAAGCAGCAGTAAGTACAGATGAAGATGAACCAGAGGTAATGCCGTGGGCAGATGGACACAGAGGATCTGTCCCCCCAAACTAGGAATGTCAATGTCTGTGCACAGTGGAGGCTCTGGCTTGTTTTAGGGCTCCCAAGGCAACCAGACTGCTGGCAGGATTCTGAATTAGTCAGGGTGGTTATTGGGTTAAAAATGAAAGAGCAAAGACATATCTGTCATCTATTCTCAAGACCCAGATGGTGCATTCCTCAGGCCCATCAGGCCCTCAAGGACTCGCAGGGACTCTCAAGGACCTCATGGTTCTTAAGCCATCCCTCTACTATTCTCATTTGGGACCTGCTGCCAGGTAATTTTCGTGTGTCATCTAATAGACTAGGTGGGTTATATCCATTTAAAGACAGGGAAACTGAGGCTCCTAGGGGCAATGAGACTTGGTCAAGGTCACACAGCAGGTGGCAAAGATCATCCAATACCTAGGACTGTTCAGTTTGAAGACTTCCTTCTTTCTACCCTGTTTCTAATGAGGACATGTATCTTCCTGAACCTTTCCCAGGCTAGCACAGCTGTGGCCCCTGGGGTACTGAGGACCAGCCTTCCTAATACTGCACTTTGCTGACACTGATATGCTGAGGGAGACTCAGCATGAGTGCCCCTCCCACCCCTGGAATCCTCTGGTTTGTGCCTAATCCTACTCAGACCACCAAAGTAGGCTTTTGAGAAGATGAGAACACCACCTTCTCCAGCTGTTCCCTGAACTTAGTCATAAGACCTACATATCCCAAGGTCCCAGGGAGGCAGACTGGAACCTGGCATCTTGGCCATTGGCTGTGTGACCCCAGGCAACCCCTGTCCACCATGAACCTCAGTTTCCACATTTGTAAAATGGCCACATAGCCATTAACAGGAATCAAAACAGATCATGCAAACTACCTGCCAGGTAGGCCAAGAGAATGCCTATGACGACCATCAGCTGCACACAGGAGCCGAGCAGTCCCCGGACCGCTGGGTAGGAAATTTCAGAGATATAAATCTGCCAATGATTAAGACAAGACTTTACTCAAGGTCCAAGTGTTCTTAAAACTGAAAATCCTCTGTCACTAAAAGCTGAGGAGACTCTGCATTGCTCCAGGTCAGCAGAGCCCTGCCTAGGATACCAAGGCCCAATGCTCTTCTGAAGATGAGGGAGAGGTATAGGCACAGAGCTTCCCAAATGTTCACTTAATGTGCACAAATACCCATTATAAAATGCAGACTTTGAGGCAGTTGGTCTGGTGGGACCTAAGCTTCTGCCTTGCTAACCAGCTCCAGGTGCTCTTGACAGCTGAAGGGGCCTTTTGCCATTAAGTACATCAATTCCCCACTCAAATGCTACAAGATGCTCTCTCCTTCTAGGTGCAGGAGCCACCAAGGCCTAGCCCACACTTCTAAGTTATTCCATGCCTTATGCCCATAACTAAGACAGCTGTTTTTTGCCCAGTAAAAATGAAAACCAAAAACCAAATCCACTTCCTCCCTAGCTCCTGACCACCTGTTAGCAGGTGGGTGAAATGAGAGGCATATGGGTACGACCAGGGAGAGCCCTGAGAAGCTTCTTTCAACTTCCAGCTGGGTGAGGGATGAATGAGTGGTTATCCAAGCCTTGGCCAGCAGCAATCCACTGGTCACCCAGCAATCACACCAGAGTCCAAGTCCCTACAGGATCATTCCATGGCCAGGGGCTTCAGGTGCAGTTTGCCCAATCCTTACAACCACCTCATGAGTAATGCCATGAACCCCACTCTAGGGAAGGAAACAGGCCCAGAGAGATGCTTTGCCCAGGTAAGTGACCCAGGTGTCAGGGGTGCAAAGTGAGCAGCTCTGGGTCAGGGGAGGGTGAGAGAGGCTGGGGAAGGAGACCTGTGAGAAGACAAGGGAACGCAGAAACCAGCAGCCTTGGTTCCAGGGATAAACCTGTAGGGGGAATTTAGCCTTAACCTGGGGCTCTGTTGACCATCCACAGGTGCCACCTTGTTATGAGGTGGGGGGCAAAAGAGGCACAACTGGGTCCCTAGTTCCAGTAATCCATCCAGCGGACTAGCCAGGGCCCCGCTGGGCAGGGGACTTCGCTTTTCTGAGGCAGTTTCAACTAGCGGGGCCCTGGCTCCTTCCCAAGGCGTGGTGAAGGTTGGGGAGATAATACTTGTAGGCACCGGGGCTTGAGACCCCATCCAGGAAGACACTCACCGGGGCCACTAGTGAGGCGACGCCGCAGGCCAGGCCCGTGAGGAGGCGGCCCCCGAGCAGCATCCACACGTCCTGGGCCGCAGTGATGACGGCAAAGCCGGCCACAAAGGGCACCGTGCAGAACAGGAGGCTGAGTTTGCGCCCGGCGCGGTCCACGAGCCAGCCGCCCAGGACGCCTCCCGCCGCGGCGCCCAGGGTCACGATGGCCTGCGGGCGAGGCGACCGCGGGCTGAGGAGGGGCCAGGGACGGCAGTCCACGCTCGCCCTCCGCCCCACGCCCTGCAGCCTCAGAAGAAAGGCAGTTGGGGTCTCGGGCTGGTGGTCAGGGACCGGGAGACTCTGGGTAGGGCCGACAAGATGCATGCGGCGGAGGGGAAGGGGAGCGAGCGGGTGGACGCGGGGGTCCCAGGTGGGCTGGCGTGAGCCCCGGCCTCACCCCGAACCAGGAGGCGGTACTGTCGTCGAGGTGCGGGGCCGGGGGCACCGAGCGCCTCAGGCTCGGGATGGCCGGGGAGCTGTAGCCGAGCGCGAAGCCGAAGCTGAGGGGGCCCAGGGCAGCGGCGAAGGCGGCGAGGAAGACGCGGCGGCCGCAGGGAGAGCTACGGAGACAGGGCGAAGGGTGAGAGGAGCCGGCAGAGTGGGAGGGCAAGGCCACGTCCCCTGCCGCTCACCCGCCGCCCGGCGGCCTCAGGAGCGGATGGGACTCTTCCGAGTTCTCAGGCGTCATGTCGGCGACCAACGCTTGCCCAGCTGGCTCTGACGCCCGAACCGCCACGGGACCCGCTAGTGCTCCCTCAGACTTCTCCCGGCAGAGCAGAGCCAATGGGCGACGGCAGGCGGTGCTGAGGCGGGATCTGAACCAGTATTAGCCAATGGAAACGCAAGGCGGGGTTAGCATCTGCGCTAGCACCCGCCCCTCAGGTCAGAGTCGACCATTGGAAGCACAGGGTGGGCGGGCCAAGCGCCCTAGAGTCGCCCCTCGGGCGGACTGACTTAAGTAGAGGTGGAGGGTGGAGTTTTCGTCCGCCAAGAGCACAACCGTCCAATTGGAGTGTGGTGCGAGTCTGGAGGCGGGACCATAAAAAAAAAGCTACCTCAGAAAAAAGTTGGCCAATGAGCGGGGAGGGCGAGGATTTCTTATTTTCTTTTTTCTTCCCCCCCGCCCCCCGCGTTTGCCCGAAGCCGCCTCTCAGTCAATTTTCAATTAATGAGAGTAGGAGAGGGACGTAGGCGGAGCACACAGACGGGGCCCAAATTTGAAACTTCAGCTCCAGGCAGCTGTGACTGTCTTCCGAGGTTAGGTTTGCAGTTCCTTCTTGGTGTTAACCGTTGCCCTGGACCTGGGCTGGAGTCGCCTGACCCAACTCTGCCCCATTGAGACTCAGGGGCCGAGACTGGCCCGGCGCTTCTGCTGGGGTACTAGGGGCTGAGGCGTAGCTAGTCCTGGGCGCGGTAACCCATCTCCACCCCGTGCAGCGGATACAAAGCCGGTAGGGCCTCCTGCTGAGGACGTGTTAGGCTGGGGTCCCCCATTCCTGTATGTGTGATTGAGCTAAATGGTGAACTCTACTCTCCCTGTACCTCACTGACTCTTGAATCTTCATCTTAACTACCTCCCATTTTTGAGTCCCCTGCGGATTCTAGTAACCAACTTGTCCACGTGTGCACCCATCATGCCACCGCTGTCAGTGAGGGTGGTGAGGCTCTGTATTCAATTGCCATCTGTACTCAATTCATATCCTACACACTGGGTGCAGGCAGCTGCAGTGGGGTACTGGTGTAATTCTGAAAAGAATTAGGGCTTTGGGAGCCCTCTGGGTCTCTGTATCCTCATCTCTTAAGAGTTAGGGATGCTAATTAATCTCCAGAAGAGTTGTGAGCAGGGTCACAACTATATGAAAGACTAAACATATGCCAGCATATGCTGGCCTGTATGCTTATGATAGTGGTTGGACTCACTGCAGTCACCTGATTATACTAGCAACCAACATTTTTCAGTCTTGATTACAACACTATATCTAAAGATAGGCAACTGCCCCTCTGAACTTCCACAGCATCTCATGTCCGGGTTGTAAATTCTTGATTGCAGCATTTATAACTACTTTGTAATCACCTGCTCATTTATTTCCCAATAGACATGAGTTCCTTTTGACAGTGGGCATCCCATGTTTGCAAAGTGGGTGAGGGCCACAGTCCCTTTACTTTGTAACACAGGGCAGTAGCAGAGAGGCTTAAGTAGACAGGATGCTGCCGGGAGCCCAGCTTGCACCAGACAGCCTGTGAGTCACAGACCCCCATACACCTGTTCCTTTGGCTGGTAGTCTTCCACCCCATGTGTGTGCAGATATTGTTGCCATAACAGGCTCTCACCCACTTTTCATTTTTTGTTGTTGTTATTTTTACCCCCTTTAGGTAAATAAAGCACTATCAGCCTGATGAGTAGGGTCAACATTTTGTCCTCTCTGTACTCCTCAGATCTGACTCTTATCAAATCATAGGTGGTTTTAATGTAAGAAACTTAAAAAAAAAATGACAGAAAACAGATACAAGCTCTTGAAGCTCACTAATTAACAAGAAAAACACCAGCCAGTTCCAGCTGACCCAAGGCAGAGGTGAGAGCAAGGACTCTGGGATCAGATAACTTGCAGATTCAAATCATTGCCTCTTCCTGAACCTCAATTTCTTTATTTGATATGCAGGAATAATGACCCTAATTCACAAAATTGTTGGTGGTGTCAACTATAGCATGTAATTGATTTTGTATCGTCCTGGCCCCTCTTATACCCATCCATGAATGAAAAAGTGCAACAAAATACAAAGAATGGGAATGCTAAATGCTGCAAAGGGTAGGAGGAGACATGTCTAGTTATAAGAAGCCCCACCTGAGTACACCTAAAAACCACCATTACTCTTTCTTTTCTTTCGGTGCTGGAGATTGAATTTCCTGTCTTGCCAAGAGGAACCAGACTCTTTCAACCTGGGTGTGTTGTGCTGAACTGTTTGTGCAAAAGTCAGAGAGGGAAGTCTTCCAGCAGTCCCATGATGAGAGAAGATCCAAATGTCTATAAAATCTGTCAGGTCGAAGTTCTGTCCAACAGTCCTCTGCACTTAAAAAGAACACTTGTAGGACTCATCAAAGCTGCTTTCATGGGGACAAATAATTTAGAGCAAATTATTAAATTTTTTCCCATGGGTGATGGAGGCAAGAAGACATACAATAAAATGGATTGAGCTACCCAAAGCCAAAGGTAAATTTCCTTCTTCACAAAGCTTAAAATTTTTACAGGAAACATCAATGAAACTGGAGTTTCCCCATCTTTCTCTTCTGGCTTGAGGCTGATAATTCCTACTTCATTTGCACTAGGCCCAATCCACAATTTTTCCAGCTCACTCTGAGGAAGGAGCTGGAAGGAAGATGCATGGTATCCTTCCTCTGAAGGATAATGATTTGTTCATGTGAAAGAGCAAGACAAACCCACAAGAGGAGGGAATTCGAGGATTCGTTTGATCACAAGGGAGAACCTGGTTATATCTCAGTAACAAAATCAGACAGAATAATCTTAAGACTTTGACAAGTTCCTATGCCTTATTATTTAACAAGAGACACAAGGAGGAAGAAGGAGCTTCTGAGATCCAACCATGCAGCTCTTCTCAAGTCTACAGGCAGGAACACAGCTGGTTCCAATCACAGTGAACTCAAACAGTGGGCCAACAGTGCAGAAAGAAAACTTATTTATAATAAAGTTAAAAAGCAATGGCTACTCTTTATAAAAGAAACACATTGTGTGACACAAATCAAAACTATACTGAAAAAATAATTTTCCATCTTAAGTATATAAAATATAAGAGAAGTTGCAGTAAATAAGAATGAACATTTTTGATTTATTCAAAGTTTCAATCTAAAACTTCAATGAAATCTACCACCTTTTTTACAAGGGACTGATGGTACCTGAAAGGAAAGAAACAAAGGTCAAGAAAGATGGCACCGGACATTGGAGAGTGACCCAACTGGCCGAGTGTGCAGAAAGTTTGGTCCAATAGATCGCTGACAGGCTGGAGCCACATTTTGTTGAGAAATTATGTTAGAACTGTTTAAAGAGTATAAACCTCCATAAGAAAACTAAGGATGGCAACAAGACTTGGACTGTTTACTTCAAGTCAATAATATCTTCATCTGAGGAAGCTGTGAGCTGAAAGGGGCTGCTGCCCCAGACCGAGATGGGGCTGCCCTCCCTCTCTGCCACTGGGTCCTGGTCAGAGCTTGTGGAGTGGTAACATGCCTCGGGATTGACTTCAGAAGTAGAAGGACTTTCCAAGGAGCCTGATGGGATCCTGGAAGAGAAAAGTCACTGTCAAGGATTCAATGGGAACACCAGGGAACTGGGCTCATTGGAGTGGCTGCCCTGTCCCCATCCCACTGGGAAAGGTGTGGAAGTACAGGGGTCCCCTCCCCAACTCAAGCCTTGGAATCAGATAGCCCAGCTCTGGGGCTTGTGAGGACTAAAGACCAGGGTGTGACACAGAATTGTTGCTGAAGCATTATTCATCCACCTCTCTGAAGTGAACATCTGGATAATGTCACTCTGCCTCAAATCTTCCAATGGCCTGAGGATAAGCTGAAATTCCTCCCATAGCAGAGGTGCAGGGCCTGGGCTGCTCCAGTCTCCAGCCAACCAGTTCCCTCTGCTTTCTCCAGCTCCTCAGGACCCTCTCTTGATAGCTGCTTAAATAATTTGACCCAAACTGGTTCTGTGTCTCAAGGAGGGCATGACTCAACAAACGCTCCTGGGCCTGCTCTGCCTGCTCAGCCTCATACCGTCCCTGCCTGTTCTCTATGTTCAGCCTGTCCATTTTTTCCTTCTGTCTCTGGCCACACTGTGCCTGCTTCAGGGTTCTTTGCCCCAAGTCCCTGCAGTCACAGGAACTGTTCCCCTAGTTCCTTATCATTCATTCCAAGCCTAGCACCATGACATTTCCTCCAAAATCTTCCTTGACCCCCTGTCAAAGTTGACCTTCTAGGGGATAGGGCTGAGGTTCAGTGGAGGAGTGCCTGCCTAGCACATGTGAGGCACTGGGTTTGATCCTCAGTACCACATAAAAAGAAATAAAGGTCCATCTACAACTAAAAAGAAAAAAAATTAGAAAAGAAGTTGACCTTCTATTTGCCACCCTATCACTTATATTCTTTAAAATCTCTTTATAGCATTTGTCATTATTTGAGATGATTTGCTTATTTGTTTACCCACTTGATTTCTCTGGGGCAAAGTCCCTGGGGCAGAGGCCTTGTCACTGAGTGTTGGATTAAAGCACTAGTGAGGGCTGCCTCTGTCAGGCTCATACACATTTGCCCTAGGGTCCATGCTTGATATGCTCCTTCTGTGTCACTTGTCACCTTGGAAGCAGTGACTGTGGGGCTCTTGACCTTCGCCACTGGCCCGTGAGCCCCCTGAAGGCCCAGATTGGGGCTGGGTCATTTCCATATCTCAACCCCTGTTCAGTGCTGGATTCTCCAAGAATGTGTGTTGGGTGAACAAGCAAAGCTGGACACAGCTCCATTACCCTTCACACACAGGAGCCATGATGCTGCCTGAAGGACAACAGTAGAGCTTACGGGACAAACCTGTGTGACCCACAAATATTACATGTGATGCTGAACTGCCATTCAGAAGGGCCCTCCCTGTTTACATGCCCAGTGGTTAGTATTGATAGTGTTTGTGTATGGCTGGGGATAGAACCCAAGGGCTCACACATACTAGTGTTATGGGCCAGGCTATATGGGCAATGACCAAACAGACTCCATTTTACCTTAAGACTTCATATCATGTAAGAAATGCTTCCCCCATGTGAAAGCCCTTCCTCTGTAACCATTAATAGTTACACAGCATAACTTGGCAACACAAAATAGCAATTCTTATACAATGTAAAATAGTTCTCCTTCCTTTCCATTTTTCTTGGGCAATGTACCTTGTCAGAGATTGATTGTCTAGATGTTAGTAACCATTCTCTAACTTGTACTAAACTAGGGTCATTTTGACCCACTTCCCTTCTGATTGCTTGCTATTATGCCAACCTGGAAAGTCTGTGGGAAATACCAGTGTACCCATTGCATTGTCTTGTTAACTGCCCAATTCAGCTTCTGTACCTGCTTGCTTGCAGCTACATCAACCCAGATGTGGTTTTTGCCTTTAAATATTCTAAAATGCTCAGGCTCAGGGCTGTTTCTTACAGAGATGGTTATGGGTCCTGTGGGGAACAGTCATCAGCTGGTCAGCTAAATAAAGACTCTTTAATTTGGACAAAATTGTGACTTGGTGTGTTTTCTGAGCGACCTGCCCCACAACAGTAGGCGGGTGATTTACTACTGAGCTACATTCTCAGACCTGGAACTCTTAGTAAGCAGTTCTGTTGCTACAAATTTCTATCCATCTGATGAGTGAAAAAAAGTCTCAATATATTTTTATTATTTTTTTTTTGGGGGGTGCTGGTGATGGGAACCAGGGCTTCCCACATGCTAGGCAAGTACTCTACCACTGAGCCACACCCTAGGCCCTCTTGATATATTTCAGTGAGCATTTGTTTGATTGCTAATAAGGTTGCTTGTTTGTTGAGCCCTGTCCTGGCAGGTTCTGCTCTTTGAGGGTCTCAGAGAGGAACCAGATGCTGACCCTGTGCCATGCTGGCCAAAAGGCCTCCTGGGTACTGCTGTGACACATAGGGTCACTGCTCTGGGCAAGGGCTGGTCCCCTCTTTACCTGTCACTGCTAGTCGATCTCACTGTCCCAGGCTTGGGGCCTCCTTGGTTCTCTTCTAACCGTTTCCGGGGTTTTGATTTGGCCCTTGGTGCTCCTTCTGCCCTGGGTCCACTTTCATCTGAGAGGCCTGGATTACAGAGGAGAATCACAGGGTCATTACCACGCAGCTGCCATGGAGATAGGAAACGCCCTTTTTGTTCTTGGTTGAGTATTGGTGTGTTATTGGGATAGAGTCAGGAAGAAAGATGATAGGATATATATAAACTCAGCTTCCTTGTTGGTAAAGGGGTTTTCCCCCTTTTGACTATAAAGTATATATGCATGCAAAAAACCAAACCAAAACCAAAACAAAACCCAACCAACTAACCAATCAAACAAAAGTCCCCAAAGAGATTCAGAAGAGTCTAATAAAGGAGATAAAGTCCCTCCAGTCTTATAGCGAGTGATTTGTCTTTCTCTGACTCATCAAGTTTCAGTTTCTGAAAGGCTTGGTGGTTTGTACAACAGTGGCCAGCAGATGAGGCTTTCAGATGAAAGAGTGGGTTAAAATAGCAATACACATATTTTACCAACTCCAACTGTGAAAACCACCCTGTCAAGTGGCCTGAAATACTTCTCCAGTTATTCAGAAAACACTACTGTAGGGAGGAATGCACCAAAGCCAGCTGTCCTTGTAATTTTTATGCCATGTTGATCCCAATTCTAGTGTTCAAACCAGTTCTTACTGGTTTAACATGATGCTTCCATTTTTTGATTCTGCATATCTGAATAAGAAGCTTCCAGCCTTTTGACAATGACCAAGGGGCCTCACGTTTTTCTGGTTGGGCCTCTGTGCATGCTGGGAGAAGAGGGCATGACAAATGCCTTGCATCTGGACTTGCTCTCAGACCTGCCCCTTTGGCCACTGGGCTGGGAGAAATGATAAGGGAAGTGAGGTGTGTGTGTAAAAATGTGGTAAATTTCCACTTCTGGATGTACCAATATAAAGTGGTGTCTGAGAACTGTGGGCCACAACTCCTGATAGATGCTTTTTAGACTACTAAACATATATAGATACTTTTATTTAAAAAGTTGAACTCCACTAGACACAGTGTTTTATAAACTGCCTGTTCCTCCTTAGCAAGGCTTGGGCAGTGTTCTCCACCAATAAATACAGATCAACAGCACCACTTTTGTTGGGAAAACAATATGGTATTCCCTGGACTATAATTTATTTATAAATCCCTTCTTAAAGCGAAAGTTTTTTTTTAAGTCATAGTTTTTGAGGATGATTTATATCCAAAGGTAAAACTAGCTAGTCTATTTGTCAATGGTGAAAACACAAATATTGAAAGCCATTACCTAGCAGTTCCCTGCGGGTCCTGCTTGCTATTTCTTTAATCTCCATGCGTGACAGGGACAAGGAATGAGTGACAGGAATGGCAGCGATGCCAAGGCTGATGGAAGTGGGCGGGGTGATGACCTTGGAGACTAAGGGTGATTTCAGAGGTCGCTCGATGCTTCTGCCGACTAGGTTTCTAAGTGGAATCCTGTACAGATTTTTTGACTGAATTTCACCTGAAATATGATTTAGAAAACAACATAAGAACTTTAGGTTGCTACTATTTACAAGAGAATAATTTTCTGTTCCTCAATATAGTTAGCATGAAGAAAGGTTTTGTCACATGCTGATCTTCCATGTCACAAGCAGTGGCTCCAATGGCTTTGTTTTCTATGGACTTCCTCTTCATGTATTTAGATTAGATAAAATGCACTTGTTATGGTTATGCTTGGCCGGGAGAAAAGCTAGACAAGAAAGGCAAAGAGCTGCCTTGCCTGGGGGCCCCATGCTTTATCTTAACAAGTGATAAGGACCACTCATGTGGCAAGAAGTTACCAAGGTACTGTGTTCACTGCCATGCAGAAACCACTGCGGCCGACAGGGTTCCCAGTGGGTGTGCTGAATGATGCTGAGTCTTTATGACTAGGTACTTCTAGCTACAAACCCCATGACCATTAATATCCCTGAAGGAGAGAGAATAGCTTATTGCAAGTCAGAAACTCTCTAGCCCTGAATTCCCTTTTCCCTACTGAAACAATTTTTTTTCATAATGGGACCTTTTTCTTTTTAAAAGCACAAAGTTTCTTAAGAATGCAACCAATACATTCACATTGCAAGATTCTTTAAGTGGCTTTAAATAGTGGCTCTCCCTCCACCTGTATTCAGGGTTGAATCCAGAGTGCTCCAATGTTGAGCTATATCCCAGCCCTTTTATTTTTTATTTCAGACAGGGTGTTGTTAAGTTGTTCAGACTGGTCTTAAACTTGCCATCCTCCTCCTTAGCCTCCCTAGTTGCAGGGATGACAGGCATGCCTGGCGACGAGAGTAACTTCTTTAGGCAGTAGTCACCTGTAGATATTTGACAATGAACTAGAGAAATCAGAATGGATTAAAAACAGCTATTAGTAAGACAGTAAAGATGGGGCTTCACCTTCCCCCAGGGAAGAAGGAAATACTGGAGTGTCTCGGCCTGGGGGTGTCTGAGGAGAACTGTGGGCACTGGCTCCCTTGGAACTGCCTCCAGATGAGACCTCAGGCACAGTCGCGGCTGCTGTGAAGTATATATCCGACTAAAAAGAAGAGAAAGGGTTATTGAGCTGCCTGGATTTCCAGCCCCACACCCACTGGCCCTCTGCCATCACTGCCAAACCCCATTTGGTCCCCGGCTTGGCTATGACATCCTGACATGCTTAGGGTGTGCAGCCTGGTACAGGACGGCCAGTGGGGGCCTCCAGAGTGCCTGGCACAGCATTAGACTTCCCTGAGGATTGGGTCTCTCCACTTCCTGTATCTATGTGTTGATCTACAGCAGAAAACAGCCCTCACACTTGTGCAAACACAGACGCCACACACATTTCCCTTGTGGGAATCTCAGGCACCCAGGGTTTCAGCTAGAAGGGATCTGAGGTTCTGCCAGTCCATTCTGCAGAGTGGAGGTGGATGTTCACTCAAACATAGGCAAACATTCCAGCACCCTATGTGCTGGCTTTGGTGACAACAGCAGTACTATGTTGGATATGACTCATGACAGCCAACTTTCAGGAATTCTGCAGGCCAACTCTTAAACACAGCCATATTAAAAGTTAAATTGTGCTCAATATAAGAATACAATCTTTCCTAATTATTGGAAGACATGTACTATTATCTGTGCTCTTGTGGTTATTGACATCAACATGATGTGTACAGTGGAAATGATGTCCAGTGGTGGCCACTGCCAGCTCTTCCCACCCCACTTTCAGTGATGCTGCACAGTAAGCTGGAAACCAACTACATTGGGACTATTTATACCAAAGCAATTGGCAAGGGCTAAAAACCAGAGCTTGATTTGTGTTTGTGTTGACTGTCTCCACCAAGGCGATGTGGACATGAAGATCAAACTTAAAAGTGTGTTGAGTCTAGAGCTATGGCCAGAAGAAGTTCTGATTTAATGACTACGGTTTGTTTCCACGTGAGAAAGGTGAACAGTAGGCCACATATCAGATTTACGGACAATAAACTTACTGGAGAAAGAAGTGGGCTGAGAAACAACTATAACCATAAAATCACAGTTTCCTTATAGCTGTTGGCTGGCTACGGATATAAGAGCTCAGCAAAAATTAAATGTGTTAATAAGAACCAACTGGCTATGGATTTTATGATAAAGAACACTGTATATTTTACTATTGTTTGTAAATTGAGAGCTTTTTTATATCAGTAACACAATCAGCTAATGCTCACACCCACAACACACACACACCCATTTCCCACACGGTGGGAGTTAAACTTGATGCGCGCCACCTGCACTGTTACTAGGAAGACCTTGCCACATCAAGTAGGGAGCAGCTGCCCTCCCCCCAAGTGTGGGCAATGTCAGGACCCTTAGGACCACGTGCCCCAGGGCACCAGCCCAATGTGCCAGTGATGGCAGGCACTTGTGATGTCACCTGCATCCCTGTGCTGTGCTCAGTCTTTGTGTTATGGGACATGGATTAGTCAATGAGCCACATTACACAGGCACAAACTCAAGCTGAGGCTGGAAAATGGTCAACAGCTACTTCAAGCTCCTACTTTTCTAGACTTGAATGGTCCTTCAGGGCAGCAGTGACATGAACGGATTTCTCTTTTCAGCTGGGTGTCCCCAACTGCCATCACCACACAGTGGTGTGTCCACACAACTGAGAAGCACTGTGAAGGCTGAGGAGGCCACACACATGAGCCCACCCCTCAGTCTTGTTGCTTTTTCTTCTCATTCCTGGAATGGTGACCCACAATAGCATTGTCACCAACCACCTAACTTGGTGAGAGGCAGTTTCTGTGCTCACCTGAAATCCCACAGTGCTGGGGCTCCCTAGGCCCCTCCCATGGAAATAAAGCCCCAGTTCTCCTACCCTGGAGGCCACGAGCTGCAGCTGCGGCACCACGGCCGTGTGGACCAGGTTCCCGTTCACCACCAGGCGGATCTCCATGGAGTCGGGCGTGAAGGCCAGGAGGTACGGGAAGGCGCAAACTGCAAGGTAACAGCAGTCAGCACCCACCCGCTGGCCAGGTGGCTGCGGACGGCCATGACCGTCCATCACACAGTCATCCTCACTGCTTCAGAAACATCCGTCTCTCCCACTGCCCTGGCTGCTTCTCTTCTTCCTTCACAGGGCCACGTCCCCCTATGCTTAGATGGCCTTTGCTCCCGAGGCCTTCTCCCCTTGGCTGCCACCCAGGTGAGCGCTGTCCGCACTTCTTGCCATCAACCCACCTTCTGGCAGCTCACCTGCCAGAGCCCTCAGGACCTGTCCCTTTATCACCCAGACTGCAGCTCCACACACCCCTCCTTTGGCACATGCCATCCTGCCTGGAAACTCGTTCCTGTACAGTTTCTTCAAGCCCAGCCCATATCCCCACACTTGGTCACTCATCCCCGTTCTTTTGGCTGTGGGCCTGGGCAGTGGCTGCATCTTGTCCCTTCATTGTCCCTCACAGTGTCCCTTGGGCTCCAGGGGTTTGCTCGTTGGCAAATGTCAGCCCCTTTCCTTGCAATGGTCGTTATGACACAGACTTCCCTGAGTGCCCTGTGATTGCACCTGTGTCCCTTTGCCTGGTCCCCGTCGTGCTCTTGCACTCGTTTACTCTGGCCTTTCCTTTCTGCACTCAGTCTATCCACCATGCTTCTGGCTTTGACCTTTCAAGCGACCTCTAGTGGCTCAGCTCCTGGAAGTCATCTGGCACTCTCCCATCTTATCTGTAAAAGCCTGGCCAATCGCCCAGGCCTTGCCTTGCTTCCTCTGCTCATCCCTTAAAACACTACAATGTGGATCTATTAGCAGACAATTTCACTGTGAGGAAAACAGCATAACTGGAAAATTCCTGGCTCTGCTCTGACTCTCAAAGGCAATGCCCAGCTGTAGGTCATGAGCCACAGTCACAGAGCAGCACCACTCGGGTCTTAGCATTTTAGTGGCAGGTAATGTACCTGCATCTCTGTGATTCTAGACTTTTAGGCTTCAAGATATGTGAAAATGGCCTGGAAAGCACCGGGCTGCCCAGAAGTCACTCAGCATCCTGAGGCTGGAGACCTTGTGCTTGAGTTTTAGAAAGAAGAAAGTGAGGCCCAGAAATGATGAGCAGGCACTGAAAATGATATTTAGTTGCTCTTGAATGCACATGTGCTCAAGCACTGGGAAGAGCCAGGAGCGGAAGACAAGAGCCCCAAAGGGGCACAGAGCAGGAGTACTTAAAAAGAAAAGCCCCTGAGAGCTCCTCACACGCACACACTTCAGGGCAGTGTAGAAGTTCAGACATAGCGGTCAATGGGAAAGTGTCATGATGGGTTTTCTTACCAATCGCATACGGAGCCTGGTTCCAACAGAACTGGAAATCTGATGCGGAAGGTTGAACCAAAAAAGAGCCGCCATTAAATGGACAAACCTTTTTATAGATGCAACTGTCTGCAATGGAAACAACAGCACTCATTTTGTGAGAGACCACACTTAGATGCAACTAGAGAAACAACCAGAATGGCATCCTCTCAGCTAGTTCTTTATAAATTCCCAGGGGCAACACCGCTCTGATGCTAGATGCCAAGGGCCAGAGGCAGCCCGAGCCAGAGTAATGTTAGGACTGCAGATACTAACAGCTGCCATTTGTGGAGTCTACTGCGTGCCAGGAGCTCAGCTTTAACAACACCATCCCATTTAATTGGTTCGACTTTCTGAAGCACTTCCTATACAAAGAAAGTGCTGTTATTATGCTTATTTCACAGAAGAGAAGACTGAGGGGAGGAGAGGGAAATAGCTCCTCTGGCCTCATAAGTACTGCCAGGAGCAGGGTTCAGACCCAGGCCTGTGGCTGCAGACGGTATGCTTCCTGCCTCTGCCATAAGGTCCCCCCACGTGTGAGAGATCCAGAAGGGCTCTGATTGGCAGTCTTCTGGTGGAGGGAGTCCGCTGGCAGGGTGGGTCCCACTGGAGTCTCACTCAGGACAAGTGTCTTGGAGCTGGATATGCTCTGTGCTGTTTCTCCATGAGAACCTGAACCACCTGTGCGCATCCCCCTGGTGAACCTGAGCCAGCACTACATTAAGGTCTGCTGAGTTCAGTTACACTGTTCTACACTCTGAACCCAAGTCCACGTGGCTCAGATACCATCAGAGTGACAAAGTCTGGTAGGCCCCTTTTGTACAGAAGTCATCACGGTTAGCCTTACAATTTTATTGTAATATTAGTTTTAAAAAGCTCTATTTTAAACCATAATATTCATCCACTTAAAAGTGTACGATTCTGTAAATTTTAGTATATTTACAGAATTATACATCAGTATCCAAACCTAATTTTAGAACATTTTATCACCTAAAAAGACCCATGCCCACTAAATAGTCACTCCCATCCTACCCAGGCCCTCGATACCATTAATCTACTTCCTGTTTCTGAATCTGTCTTTCCTGGACATTGTTTTAAAATGGCATCATATAGTTTGTGGCCTGATGTGTCTGTTTCTTCACTGAGCACAATGTTTTAAGGTCCACCAATGTTTCAGTGATATATATATATATATATTTTTTAATGGAGAAATAATATTTTTCCTTGTGGACATACACATTTTGTGGGTGTCATTACCAGCTGGTGGGCCTCTGGTTGTTCCCACTGCTTGCTGTTGTGCATAAAGCTGCTGTGGACATCCCAGGATGAGTCTGTGTGGCTTCACTTCTCTGGTGGACACACACTGGAGTGAAATGTGCTGGGTTATAGGTGAGTCACATAATTTTATTTTATTCAGAATGTGACTATTAAACACTCTTTTTACATCGACAGCTAACATATTTATGGGCTTTACTATTTTTTTCTGTGTTTTGTTGTGAAAAATTCAAGAAACCAAGAAAAACATAAAGCCACAGAGAAGGACTGATGGCATTTTCATATTTCTCCTCCAAAAGTTTTTATGAAGGAATAAAAATAGAGATATGTTCTAAGAAGAGACAGAACTGAACTTGAAAAAGTAATTTCCTTTTTTCACTTTTTTGTATATTCTATGTATTCTTCTAGAACATGTTTAAATCATTGTATGGCATTTCAGTATTTGAACATGACAAAATATATCTTGTTCCCTTGTTTCCAGAGATTTTTGCTTTTCAGAAGATGTTGTAACAGATGATCAAGCATTCCTCCTTCATAGTTCATTAATTGCTTTTTAAAATAATTGCCTGTGAGTCAATGTTGGGTCAATTTAAAATCATATCCTGCCAATTTCTTCCCCCAAAGGCTGGACCACCTAGACCACATCTAACCACAGGGATGCCTGACTGCCTATCCCTGCCCATCTCAAGGCCAAATCACTGCCCAGGACAGTATGCATATTAAAATTTTCAGTGAGGCACATTTTTTTTTTTCTTTTGGTACTGGGGATTGAACACAGGGGCACTTAACCACTGAGCCACATCCCCATCCCTTTTTATTTTTTATTTAGAGACAGGATCTTGCTAAGTTGCTTAGGGCCTTGCTAAATTGCTGAGGCTGGCTTTGAATTTGCGATCTTCCTGTCTCAGCCTCCCAAGCTGCTGGGATTATAGGTGGGCACCACTGAGGCCAGCTACTTTCTTGATTATTTTTATTTTTTTGGTACTGGGGATTGAATTCAGGGGCACTCCATCACTGAGCCACATCCCCAGCCTTACTTTGTGTTTTATTTAGAGACAAGGTCTCACTAAGCTGCTTAGTGTCTCGCTGTTGCTAAGGCTGGCTTTGAACTTGCAATCCTCCTGTCTCAGCCTCCAGAGTTGCTGGGATTTTAGGTGTGTGCATCCAGCTCCTTTCTTATTTTTAAGGATTAGGGCTGGGGTTGTGGCTCAGTGGTAGAGTACTTGCCCAGCATGGTGAGGTGCTGGTTTAATTCTCAGCACCACATATAAATAAATGAATAAAATAAAGGTTCATCAACAACTAAAATATACATTAAAAAAACAAACAAACAAACAAAAAAAAAAACAGGGGCTGGGGTTGTGGCTCAGTAGTAGCCATGAAATGATACAGCAGTAAGAAGACCTTGACTAGATCTGGTTCCTTGATATTGGCCTTTTCAGTCTCCAGAACCACAAGACAGATAAACTTCTACTGTTCATAAATTACCTGGTCTGCAGTATTCTGTTATAGCAGCACAAAGTGGACTAAGGCATTTATGATCCATTGTATTCTTTGATGAAATGTCTAATGGAATATTTTGCTATTTTTAAAAAAATATTTATTTTTTAGTTACAGGTGGACACAATAGCTTTATTTTATTTTTATGTGGTGCTGAGGATCGAATCCAGTGCCTCATGCATGGTAGGCAAGTGCTCTCCCTCTGAGCCATAACCCCAGCCCTGCTCTCTCTCTCTTTTTTTAATATATATATATTTTTAGTTGTAGTTGGACACAATACCTTTATTTTATTTATTTATTTTTTATATGGTGCTGAGGATAAAACCCAGCATTTTGCATGTGCTAGGCAAGTGCTCTACTGATGAGCCACAACCTCAGCCTCTCTGCTCTCTTTTTAATTGGGTTATTTTCTTAAAAATTTTTTTTTTGTTGTAGATGGACACGATTCCTTCCTTCCTTCCTTCCTTCCTTCCTTCCTTCCTTCCTTCCTTCCTTCCTCCCTTCCTCCCTCCCTTCCGCTGAGGATCGAACCCAGAGCCTCACACATGCTAGGTGAGTGCTCTACCATTGAGCCACAGCCCCAGCCCATAATTGGGTTATTTTCTTATCATTGTCTTGAGAGTTCCTTACATTTCCTGGATTCCGCTCTTTACCAGATTTGTGATTTGCAAATATTTTCTCTGAGCCTTGTTTTTTTTTTTTTCATTCTCTTAATTATGTCTTTTGACACACTTAGTTTTGATGAAGTTTATTAATTTTTTCCTTTATGAGCTTGTGCTTTTGGTGCTATAATCTAAGAAATTTTTTGCCAATTTAAGGTCATAAAATATCTTCTCTCTCAGGGCTGAAGTTATGGCTCAGTGGAAGAGTGCTTGCCTCATATGGGTGAGGCACTGGGTTCAATTCTCACACCACATACAAATAAATAAAATAGAAGTCTAACAACTAAAAAATATTTTTAAATATCTTCTTTTTAGCCTTCTTTTAAAAGTTTTCTGGTCTAGGTTTTACAGTTAGTTATGATCCATTTTTAGTGAAATTTTCTCTTATGTGAGGTACAGATCAAGTTTTTAAAAAAAATTTTTTTAGTTGTAGATGGACACAATACCTTTATTTTATTTATTTTTATGTGATACTGAGGATGGAATCCAGTGCATCATACGTGTGAGGCAAGCACTCTGCCACTGAGCCACAATCCCAGCCCAAGGATCAAGTTTTATTTTGTCCCTTTTTCATATAGCTATTCAGTTATTCCATCACCATTTGCTGAAAAGATTCATTTCTCCTTTGAACTGTCTTTACATCTTTGTCAAAAATCTATTAACTGGGCTGGGGTTGTGGCTCAGAGGTAAAGCACTCACCTAGAATGTGAGAGGCGCTAGGCTTGATCCTCAGTACCACATGAAAAATAAAATAAAGATACTGTGTCCACCTATAACTAAAAAATAAATATTTATAAAAAATCAACAAACCAAATATATATAGGTCTATTTCTACATTCTCTATTATGTTCTATTGGTTAATTTATCTTTATATAATTATATGTGATACTATTATGTATATATGTATGTATACATATGTATATAAAATCATTACTATAATGAAATGTGATTGTTACTCATTTGAAATTATAAAGCTGAAAATTATGACATTGAAAAAATTGAATGAAGCCTTATCACATCTTTTCTTTAGTAGCATTTTATATTCTACATAAAATTTACCTTAAATCAACAGGACCCAACTGGCAGGTAAATAGATGGTGAATATATTCCTTGACCTTCAGCTTCTTTCCAGAATGAGACTAATTAGCTGCTTGCTTTCTTTCTCTTCCTCCTTCTTCTTCTCCTGTGATGCTGGGGATGGAGTTCAAGGCCTTGTGCATTTTAGGCAAGCATTAGCTGTTCTTGTTACCCGGCACAGTGATACAGCCTGGCCAGCTCCATCAGGGCTTCCCACATGTGCCCAGCCAGTGTTACTCTCGCATACGAGTTTGTTGGAAATCAGTCATCTTCTTGTCATTCAGGATACATTTACCAAGCATTGACCTATGCAAGGCAGACTGTGCCCAGGGCTGAGGTTCTGAAGGTGAATCAGACAGGGTTCTGCCCTGCTTGACCATGGATAGGAAGATGGGCAGAGAGCCGCAGAGCACAGGGCACATGCTCTCTCAGCAGGAGGCAGTGGGGCAGTGGAAGCCCAGGTATGGCACATACCCCACACGGGAGGATCAGAGCACGCTCCAAGTGCTGGAGGACAAGAGTCGGGCTTCTAGGAAAAGGGAGCAGACTACCAGTTTCCAAGGAAAGAGATGAGAGGAATTGGACCTGGAGGATACTGTATGTATAAGGAGAGGCAGGAGACAGGCCAGGCACGGAAGCAGGCAGAGGCCAGCTTGGGAGAGGGGTTTACAGCCAGGAAAGGTGAGATGGCTGGATTAGGGTTTTAGGAAAGTAACTCTCAGCAGTGGAGAGTAGAGAGGCAGGCAGGCTGCTGTAAGGCACAGCCAGAGTCCAGTTAGGTTATTCTCCTTGGGCCAGGGAGCAGCTCAACAGCAGGGCACTTGCATGTCATATGCAAGGCCTGGGTGAGATCCCCAGCATTAAAAGAAAAAAATTACCTGCCTCATACAGTGAGCCAGGTGAGGAGGACTGGTCCAACAGCAACAAAGATGATGGGACATTTGTGATTAATCAGAGCTCTGTGGGGAGCCTGGCGGCGGGAGGTGCCTGGGCGACAGGTAGATGCTATGGCCTTTGTTAGGGCAGGGGCTATGAGGAGGGGCTCCTGGGAGGAGGCTCCGGAGTTCAGGTTGGATAAGGTGAGCCTGAGGTGCCTCTGGGATGCCGAGGTTGGCCACTTGGTAAGGAGTGAGACGAAGCTGGAGCCCTGGACTAGGCCTGGTTTTGAGGTACCAGTGGGAGGATGAACCTCCAGATGAGAAGGGCAAGGACCCAGGCCTTTGGCCAGATGAGGTTTCAGTGGTGGCTGGAGGAAGAGATCAAGGAACAAACAGCCGGAGAAGAAGGAGGAAAACAAGAGGGGACAGAAACCAGGGAGAAGGAGTCTGAAAGGGGAGCAGGCCGCAGTGTCCGAAAGGTGGGGACACAGCGTGTCCTTAGGTGTCTTTCTGTTATGGCTATGGGATACCACTGGGCACAGTTTGGTTCAGTTCGGGGATACCAGCACTTGTGCCCGCCCTGTGAGCACTGGACATGGGCGTTATGGGCACTGGTGTTCAGTGGCAGGGACTGTCCCTTCTCTTCTTGCGTAGCCTGACTTCTCACGCTCATCTCTCTGGGCAACACCTTCCCGTGACATCTTATTACATGGAATCCTGTACAGCGTCATTGGTCTTTTTGAAACTCCTGGTGTCACCTGCCTCAGCGAGACAGGAGAGGTGAGGAGCCAGGACGGCCCATCAAGGACAATACCGTGGAGCAAAGGCGGTGGCAGCAATACAGAGGTTCCACTTAAGCACCAGGAATGAGCACCCCTCTGTTACCCTGTACAATCTGTTGGACTCCTTTGACGTCACCACTGTGCCTTGTAAAACACTGTCTACTGTCTCACAACAGGTTACCTGACAGAATGAGTTATTAAGAAAGGGGAAATTAACTAGAGTTAGGGAAGAAAAGGATCCTCGTTCTCAGCTAAAGACCTTGCTTCCTGTGACATCAAAGTCTTCTGAGAAGACTCCCCTCAGGACTGTGCCCTGCCACGCTGGGTGCCCACTGCATGCACCCTGCCAGTGAACTCAGCGCTCAATGCTCCACGGTGTGGCTGATCTGTTCCTTTTCTTCCGGTGCTTCAAGCAGCCTTACAATCAGGTGTTTGTTAACAAGGTCCTTATGACCAAGAGGGGTCCAACTTTTGCCCCTTCCTTTTCTCTTTTTCACTTAAAGGAAAATTCTTTACTACTTCAGGGAATCTTTGTCTTCCCTTTGGCCACTGTTTTTGCCTCTGCAATCAGGCTTTTGTCCTGTGGCTTCCAAAGAGCCCCTCTTCTCAAAGTTTCTGATGCTGTCAAACTGCCCAGTGCAGATCTGTCACATCTGGTCTGCCAGCCATGTGGCACAGCAGATGGCATCCTTCATTTTCTTTTGTGGCACTGGGGAGTGAACCAGGATCACTTTACCACTGACCTACATCCCCAGACCTTTTTAATTTTTATTTTGAGACAGGGCCTTACTCAGTTGCCCAGACTGGCCTTGATCTTGCGATCCTCCTGCCTCAGCCTCCTGTATCACTGGGATTACAGGTGTGCACCACCACATTTGGCAAACTTGGTCTTCTCAAAGCTTCTCTCATGTCAGGAAATTATATTCTCCATGTTCCATGCCAAAAAACCACAGGCTTCTTTTTTTTGTTCTCTTTCTCTCGCATCCCACATTTCATGTGTCAGCAAATTTTCCTGGTTCTTCTTCATTTTGTGGGGGGCTGAGGATCAAATCCAGTGACTTGCACATGCTGATCATGTGCTCTACCACTGAGCCATACCCCCAACTCTTCCTTTAAAAAAAATTACGTTTAATTTAAAAGAGTAGTATAAACAAGAAAGTTTCACAAAAACATACTGTTGCCAGGTACAGTGGTGCATGCTTGAAATCCCAAAGCCAGGAGGTTGGCAAGTTCAAAGCCAGCCTCAGCAACTTAAGTGAGATCCTAAGTACCTCAATGAGATCCTGTCTCTAAATAAAATACAAAAAGGGCTGGGGATGTGGCTCAGTGGTTAAGTGCCCCGGGTTCAATTCCTGGTACCCAAACAAACAAACAAACAAACAAAACATTGTTGCCATGGAAGGCTGGTGCTTGCTGCCGAGAACCTGCAGCCAGAGGGGGTTGTGGATTTGGGGACTACACGGAATCTTGGTTTTGAGATTTAAACACATCATGAGTCTGACTGCTTCTTGGCACATCCGATACTCTCATTCTGGTCCAGGCCACTGTCACCTCTCATCTGTTGAGCACAATCCCCTCCAGCTCGGGTTTGAATGTGTCCCCAAAGTTCATGTGAAACCTGATTGCCAGTGCAGTAGTGCTGAGGGAGGGCCTGAGGAGAGGCACCTGGGTCCCGAGGTGCTGTGGGGTGGTCAGGGCTGCTATAACAAGGCTTCAGGAGTATGTTTTCTTTTTTTTCTGCTCTTCTGCCACGTGAGAAGAGCTTGCCCCTTTTTGGCTCTTTTTTTCTTCCAGTGTTTGGAGACACAAGAAGGCCCCTCAGATGCCCATATCTTGGTCTTGACTTCCCAGCCTCTGGAACTATGAGAAATAAATTTTGGTTCCTTATAAATTACCCAGTCTTGGGCACAAAGGCAGCACAAAGGCCTAAGACTTCCTTCACTGAGTTACCGAGGGCAGCCTGATGTGCGGCACTGGTGGAGGGATGTTTTAAGAATCTCACTGCACAGAAAAAAGCCCAGAGCTTATAATCTTCTCCCGCTAGCTGATGGAGAACAAGGCTGACAAGCACTGTTTCTAATTTTAAAATAAAATTCTTTGAAGAAAAGTCCTTTCTCCATGTTGATACCCTGTGAGGATTAAAAAACTGGGATCTGCTGGGTGTGGTTCTGCACATGCCTGAAATCCCAGTGACTTGGGAGGCTGAGGCAGGAGGATTGCAAGTTTGAGGCAAGCCTCAGCAACTTAGCGAGACTCTGTAAAAATAAAAATAGTAAAAGGACTGGGGATGTGGCTCAGGGTAAAGAACCTCTGGGTTCAATTCTGGGTACTTGGCCCCCAAAATAAATGAATGAATAAATTGGATTCTGAATCAATACTTTGATGACTCTGGAATAAAAAGAAGAAAAAGAAACCTAGCTGTGCCAGGAGATGTTATAGGCTTTACAGCACAATCCTATTTAATCCTCAAAATATGCCGAGAAGCAGGCTTTGCCTTCTCAACGCTGCTCACACAAAAGTTAAGACTTCCTGAGGTTAAAACCAGTCACATCAAGAAGTTGTGCTTACGTGAGCTCTTTTAGTGCTCTCTGTGTGATCATCTTTAAAACGTCATCAGCAAACACATGAGTTCCCTCTGAGCACTGCAATGTATTACTGAGATTAAAGGTGAACAGTTACTGAATGCTAAGGTCACAATAAAGTGTTCTTTTCTTCCTTTTTTCTTACTCTGATATTCAACAGAGAGATAATTAGGAGAAAATAAGAACATCATGGACATGTTGAACTATTTATACTCCCTTCCCAAGTTCATCTTGTGAATATATTTTTCTCAAATAACATATAACTGGAAGTCACAATCTATTACAAAATATTGTCATCATTAACATATGTGAGGTAATGATTTTTTCTATATAAAACTCTGGATTTATAAAAGGTATTATAAATTTTACTTTTTTTTAATAAAAAGAAACTGACGTGATAAAAATTAGCTTCAAATTTTGGGGGAGTCAATCATTCTGCAGCACCTTGCTGAGAAGGGCCTTCACTGCACAAGTGTCTGTGACCAAGACAAGAATGTGGATAAACCCAAGTGAGGGCTGTCGTGGGAAGGAGTGACAGGGCCACCTGGCAACCACAGGGAGAGCACTCAGGTTCTCTGGGGCTGTTCACCAGGTACCTGCAACCTTCTGGGAGAAAGGGAGATAAAAAAGGAACACCAGACTCCTGGTCCAAAGAAAAGGGCATGACTTTGGAAGCCCTGGCACTGCCAAAGCCTGGGCTCCTATGGGGTCTGGGAGCACACAGATGCTACCTTCTGATATGGGGTCTGTGAAAAGACACACACCCACCCTTCTGATATGGGGTCTGTGAAAAGACACACACCCACCCTTCTGATATGGGGTCTGTGAAAAGACACACACCCACCCTGACCTCAGATGACACCAGAGGCTGGAGAGGGACATCATGCAGCCAGGGAAGGGCTCCAGGAGACCAAGGGGCCACTCCCATCACACGTGGCATGGAAGCCACTGAGTGGGCACAGACTGCTCGGTCGAGCTTCTCAGTGGCAGAGGGGACGCCACTTGCATTGGTGTCCGAGCTTTCTGTTTGGGTTAATCTCTTATCCTAAACCCCACTGTGCTTCTCTTTCTCCTAAGCTTCCCCTGTCCTTTTGAAAATGAAACAAAAACAACCACCACAACCATTTTTACATCATTGTTATGTTTTTCTTTTTAATTAAAAAAATGGTTTTGTTTCATTTATTTTTTATTTTTAGCTTTTTTTGTTACAGTTTCTTTCCCCATATATTTTTCAAAATCAAAAGACCACACTTTAAAGATCCATTTTTTGAGAAAATTTTAAGTTAAAACCTGTGGATAAAATATGTCCCAAGTGACTGACTGACTGTAAAGCACTTCCTGCCTTGCAACTACCTTCCCCTAACTTATGCCCCATAAATCTTGAATTTTGAAAACATTTCCAAATTTCTTTGCTTAATTGATTTTTTTCATATTTGTTCATTACAAATTAATTTAATAAAATATAACCAGCATCACTATACTAAAATGATACAAGTTTAGGCTGGAAAATATGTTTTAGTTAAGACTGGGAAAACTTACACAGAGAATTTTTTTTTTTTTTTTTTTTAGTTTAAAAAAACCCTTCTTATTAAAGTGCAATATTACCTTTTGAAATGCTGAAAATTCTCAAACACATTACCTCATATCTTTGGTTCCAAAATCCACTCTGCCACCTAACCCAAACTAAGCCAGCTGTGGCTGGCCCAGGCCGATGCTGACTTCATTAACACCCAAGAAACACAAAAGCAGGATATAGCAGCCCAAATTGCCAAATCAGATATCCAAAATGGCCCCAAACCTAAAACTTTTTGAGCATCAACAAGTGGAAGATTCCACACCTGAGCTCACGTGATGGGTCACAGTCAACATGGACATGCATGAAAAATAGTGAATAAAATTACATAGATTATATATGAAACATAAATGAATCCTGTGTTTAGATGTAGGTCCTAGACCCAATATATGTCATCGTGTATGTGCAAATACTCTGAAATCCTAGAGATCTGAAACTGAAACACTTCTGGACCCAAGAATTTCAGATGAGGGATTCTCAACCTGCAGTAACAGTGGTTAAAATTTGGGACTCTGAAATCAAGAGGGTCCCAAGGGTTTTGAGGTTGATGCTTTGAGGTTGTATGACCTTGAAAGAGGTAGCACATCTGCTGCAGGCGTCTGCAGTGAGCATTAAATGAGACAATGACCACTATGCACTAAGCACAGCCCGTGGCACACAGCAAGGGCCCCTGACTGATGCACATCCTGGAGACAGCATCTCTGAGAGGTCTGAGGCACAGCGGAGATCCAGGGAGGGACATGTTTTTTAGCTGCTTTCTAGAGTGCAGTTTGAACCCAGGTTAATTCATCAGGCAAATCTAAGGACAAGTCCCTTTCAGTTGCCCATCAGGGCAAATGCAAATAAGAACACAGCCTCGACTTACAGTTGTAGCACAGGAGCAGGCCGGCCTCTCCGTCTTCGTACACATCAATAGCTGCAACAAAATTAACCTGCAATGACAATGGGCAGCGGTAGTGGCGGGTGGGACAATGACACTTGGAAAAGACTTTCTCAAGCTGCAGGTGTCTGGTGGCACCCTTGGCCCTCTGACACTAGGGTGCTGTGCTATCTTTTGGCCTCAGCAGTGCCCAGAGCACCACCTGGATATGTTCACTGGAGGCATGAAATACAGGAAAGGTGCCACATCCCTCTCACCCCAGGACGTCCTCGCTGCCTTCTCATGCCCTCAGGAAAGCCTTGCTCACCAGCATTTCTGCCTGGGAATTAATTTCACACTCACACCAGCCCTGGAAAGTGGATAGCACTATTCCCATTTTACAGATGACAAAAGTGAGGCGGTCAAGGGAGGTGGTCAAGACCTCAGCTGGAAAGTGCCACAGATTCCCATTGAGGAGCCTGTGAGGCAACTTGTGCAGGCATTGTGCACAAGGCCTGGTACTTATAGACACTCAGTGGAGCCTTATGGAGCCTGTTCCAGTGAGCCAGTCGTTGGGTCCTCTCAGACCCCTGAGGGTCCCAGTGGGTGGTGGGCAGTTTCATTACTCCCTCAGCTCAAGGCTGTGCTGCAGGAATGTGTCTCCTCAGCTAGACTGAGCTTTCTGAGGGAAGGGGCTGTGTGCTACATTGCCAGACCTGGGTCCCTGCCCCTCACCCTGTGCTGACTGTGGAGACAAAAGCATGCTGGGTTCAAGGGCATGGTCTTTGGAGTCAGGAAGATTGGCTTCAATCCTGCCTCTGCCACTTAATAGCTATGTAACTTGAACCTCAGTTTCCCTTTCAGGATTCTGAGACATAATGCCATGACACGCTATAAAATGGGGCTTGGTATGGAGAAGCACTCATTCAGTGGTGGCGTGATTATTGTAATTATGGAAAACCTAACCGCAGGGGCACAGAGACCTAGACAGCCTCTGGTTGGGTGATAGGGCCTGTGAGTGTGTTTGGGGTGGGTGGGGTGGGAGGCTGTGTCAGCAGAGGGGGATGTGCAGGAAGCCTTCTAGACCAAGGTCTGTGCCCTAAGCAGGGGAACTGGGGGTGAGGAGGGGAAGCTGGCATCAAGCAAGTCCGGCAAGGGGTTGCAAGACTGCTGACCGATGACCAGATTCAGGTGGTAGGGCAGGTGGGCTCCAAACCCAGGGCAGTACAGGGACAGAAGACCATGACTTGGACTTGACCATGTTCTCCTTGGGTATTGCCACTCTGATCAGACCTTCACTAGCATTCACCACAATGAGACCCCTTTCATGCTTTGACACATATACCTGTCTGCATCCTAGGAGTGGGCCTGGAAGGTATCACTCCCCAGTACTGTTTTCCTAACCAGGTGAGGATACCAGACTCAACTGTGGTGCTTTAAAACCTATATTTCTGGGTTCTTGCTCCTAGAGACCCCTATGGAGGAGGTTTGGGGTAGGCCACAGCGTTGGATTTTTATTTGATTAAAAATAATAGATCTTGGGCTGGGGTTGTGGCTCAGTGGTAGAGCGCTTGCCTAGCACATGCGAGGCCCTGGGTTCAATCCTCAGCACCACATAAAAATAAATAAAATAAAGGCATTGTGTCCAACTACGACTAAAAAATAAATTTAAAAAAATTCAAAAAAAATAATAGATTATAGGGGCTAGGGTTGTGGCTCAGCGGTAGAATGCTCGCCTAGCATGCGTGAGGCACTGGGTTCGATCCTCGGCACCACATAAAAATAAAATGAAGGTTAAAAAAATTCCTCTTTAAAAAAAAGAAGTAGAATGTTTTCTTGGCATTTTAAAATCTTAAAAGTAACATGGTGGGTTAAGGTTGTGGCTCAGTGGTAGAGCCCTCGCCTAGCACATGCAAGGCTCTGGGTTCGATCCTCAGCACCACATAAAAATAAATAAATAAAATGAGGTATTATGTCTAACTGCAACTAAAAAAATAAATATTAAAAAGAAAAGTAACATGGTGGTTGTAAAAATCTCAAACACAGACTTGCAGGAAGTGGAGTCTGGCCCTGCTGCTCCTTGCCCCAGTTGGAAGAGGCAGCTGCTACTGGCTCAGTGGTCAACCCTCCCATGGGGTTCTAAGTTAGCCCAGCTGAGAACCACTGGGCTCTGGGTGGCTGAAGATAGGTTATGGGCCCAGTTTCAACTGGAACCCCAGGTCCAGTTCCCAGGACTGCAGTTCCTTCCAGAGTATACCCTGGTTTTGGGAATGAGGCCAAGGCTGACTGCTAGAGCTGGGGCAGTAGGTCACTGTAGGCCTACTGGTACAGGCACCTACTGGTATAGGCACTTGGCTTTCAGGATGCTGTTTAATGCTTAGACCTGCCTTCTCTCAAACTGGGATTGTCTCAGAACCTGAGGTGGAGTGAATCCCGAAATGGGAATCAAGTGGTGGCTGGGAAGAGGGGAAGAAAGGGGTAGGAAACTAGGCCACTCTGATCAGTACTGGCACACTGCAGAGCTGGCAACAATGAGTGCCACTTCATGAGCTGAATCCCCACGACTCTGCACTGGCTCTCTGCATGGTTCTGGAGGACAAGAACCTCTTGGTAAAGGCCAGTCTGTTCCTGATGGGTCTGCTTCTCACTAACTATCACAACCATGCTGCTCACCACCTTTTCCATTCTCTAGGACCTAGTGCCCCAATTAGACGGCAAGTTCCTTGCAAAGAGGCATAACTGTGTACACCTTGGCACATGCCTGCTTAGCGAGGGCTCCGCAGATGCCCATGTGCTGCTGGAAGACAGTGCACACTGACCATCTCCCAGTCAGGACCCAGAGAAGGGCTGTTTTTCTTTTTTCCTTAATTTTTTTTTTTTTTTTGCTTTTTAAAAAGCACATTGAAGAAAAGAGAATTTTAGAATTATTTTCTACTACTGTCATAAAAACAAAATGTGGAGGTCATCAAGGAAAACTGACTCAAACCCAATTTTTCCTGGGCCTTTATGAATCAAAAGAAAAGAATTCAGAAGCACTCTAGTGAGTGATCAGGGTATATAAGCACACAATAACTGTCACGTGAAAGAATTTAATAAAATTATTTTTCTCTATACTAACCCTGATGAATAATCATTAAATGGCACAATTATCAACCACTAGAGTGTGATTTGTTTTAAACCAGAACATGCCAGGAAGTGTCTCTGAAATAAGATGAGTACTTGTCCACTAGAAAAGTCATGTCAAACTGGGCATGGTGATGAACATCTGTAATCCCAGCTGCTCAGGAGGCTGAGATAGGAGGATTGTGAGTTCAAAGCCAACCTCAGTAAAAGTGAGATGCTAAGCATCTCAATGAGACCCTGTCTATAAATAAAATACAAAACAGGGTTGAGGATGTGACTCAGTGGTCATGTGTCCCTGAGTTCAATCCTTGGTACCAAAATAAACAAACAAACATACAAATAAAGTAAAATAAAATAAAGAAAGAAAGAAAGGAAAAAGAAAAGGCAGGTCAAGTCCTGGGAGACTGGTTGTCAGGGACAAGACAGACTGAACATAGACCTGAAGACCATGATCTTTCTGCCTCTTTCTGTGGGTCAGATAGAGTTCTGAAAAGCAAGAATGTGTCAAGAATTTCAAAGGACCGATTGGGCTTTCTTTGAGAACTAAGTGGGCTGGTGGAGGTCACAAGCCCCTGAGAGAGGCCCAGGCTACTGCTGGCCCAGGTTTCCAGTGACACAGGTTCTGGCTACTGCTGGGGTGGAGAAGCAGAGCGGCAGAATAGAATCCTTCTCCCGCGCTCTGGGGAAATAAAAAAATCTTGGTTCCCAAGTAAATTCTGGGGTCAGAACAATGAGCTTTTTAAAGTTCCCAATTGCCACCAGGGTGGAGAAGGATGACGGAGCACACCAATGGCTCCACACTTGGCTGAACATTAAAATCACCTTTAAGACTCCCTCAGCCCCTGTCACCTCTCAGACCAGTGAGATCTCTAGGGAGGGACATGAGCATTGTGGCTTTTAAAGCTCCTCCAAGGACTCCAACTGCAGTCAGTCTAGGAAGCACCAACACAGAGAGGAGAAATGCCAGACTCCTTTGCGATGGAACACAGCTGGAGACAGAAAGACTTCCTAATTAGATCTAGATCTTTCTACTTCCAATTTTTCTGTTCTCTTACAACCTTGCTCTAATTAGGTCCTAAGTTTTCTTAAAATAGTAATTTAGCAATTTTTTAACATCTTTTTAAAAATTTTTCGTTATCGATGGACCCAATACCTTTATTTCATTTATTTATGTGGTGCTGCGGATCGAACCCAGTGCCCCACACAGGCGAGGCAAGTGCTCCACCACTGAGCCACAACACCAGCCCAGTAATTAGAAATTTTAATGAATATTTAGATAGAACACATACCAGTACTATTTATAAAGCCTAATTGGAAGGAGTTCTATGATTCAGTGGAACAGGACTGGGTTGGCCTGTGGGCTTGGAAGCCCTCCTGAGGAACTCTATTTTCTCTGGGGTAATGCCCCCATTCTGCTTGTCCTTCATAACTAAGCAGGATGCTGGTTCACAGTGGACCATGTGAGCTTCAAGCAGCTCCATCTATCAGGATGTCCCCAACCTCACAGTGGTTAACAGGCTGAGGAGCTCTGTGACGTGCTAAGGTCATGTGAAGCCATCCCCAGTACACAGGTTCCAGGCCTCAGGGTGGTGAGTGCTCACCTCTGTGCAATAGAGATCTCACACAGTCATCATTAAAGCTACAGAACAATTTTGGTGGCCCTAGATTGTCTCAAAACAGAAATCCTTGTTCTCCCTGCATCCTGGGTCAGGGATGTGAACCCCCAGTGCCGACCTGCTCTCACTCTCCTAATGGGGTTCTGCCCCATCTTTCTTTCTTCTGGGCCCCTAAGGGGCTGGAGAAGGGTGCTATGACCATAATAGCCACCTAGTCCCCAAGCTGTGAATCTGCAGGGCCATAGAGAGCAAGCTTGATTTCCAAAGGCCTTCCCTAGATGCATTAGCAATCTACTATTCTCATTTATTTTGTTAGTTATATTCTGCTTTTGGATTCTCCCTGTCATTTATTTGGAAATATACAGAGGCTTGATCTGGGTGGCTGAGATCTGGAAAAGCTAAGCAGGGCAACAGGATGGTAGTTATTAGATGAATCTTTCTGATCTACAAAGATGGCAGCTTCATAAAGTTCAGCCTAAATAGCATGTTACATAATACAGATACACAGTATGCAATCAGAAAGAAATCGGAGTCACGGCATCCGAAGTTAGAAGACAGGCCTCCTCACCTCTCCTGGTTCCCACAGTCCCTGCAACCATCGCCTTACCCTGCTGGCCTCCACATGATGCAGCCTGAAGGCCTCCCCTGTGCTCTCGTTCACCACATCAAACTGGTGTCGGTAAGCCACGCAGATGAGGTTGTCGCTTTCTTCTGTTGGCCCGTCCACCAAGGTCATCACTGCGGGGGAGTCTGACAGACAGATCTCCTGTGTGGGTGATGATGAGTAGGAGACAGGTTAGGACAGGAGCAGCCACCTTCATGTCAGCCTCCACTCCCTGCTGTCTCCTTCCAGAAGAGGTCCCTGCAGAGGCCTGTGCTGCAGGAAGGCAGGGTCAGGGTGGGGAGAAGGAGCCAGGGGTCCTACCACACTACTGCCTCCCATAATCTGTTCTTGAGACCTCTATTACAAATTGGATCCTAAGGTATGGTGGGTTTTAGCCTTCATGCAGTCTGTTCTGGGATTGCAATAATAATTGCAAGTAACACATGCCAGGCGCAGTTTCATTGAATCTTTGTAACGAGCCCTTGTAGTAGGTATGGTGGTGTTCTAGTTACAGATTAGGAAACTGAGGCTCAGAAGTCAAGCAACTGGCCCACAGTCAGAGTTCATACATGGTAGACAGAGCCAAGATTTGAACTTGGGAAATCTGACTTCAGTCACACTATATACATAAACATTCATTAAAACAGCCAACTAGGTTGGCTGAAGAAGGTTGACACCTAGTTGGACCAAGATTTTAATTTGTTTTAAGTGTCATGCTATTCTGTCCCTCTCAACTGAAAAATAGCAGAAACTGATATTATAATCCAGGTGTAAATCAAGGCAAAAATAATTTCTCAGCTCACCTATAGAAACACTCAGCTTTAAAGTCCAATGTTGTCCTATTTCATAGCTTAATGTGCTGTACTTGTGAAAAGATATGAGACAGGAAGTTGAGGGAAGGGGCTTCACTTTCAGGGGTATCTCTCCCAAGGCTGCACCTCAAAATCTACAACATACCTCTGACAAGGGTGAGCAAGGTGGCTCTTCCCAGAGCTTCCTTCCACGTCTCCAGCCACCAAAACCACTGCTGTCTTGTGCCTACATGGGTCTCCACTCTTGGCCCCTGTGCTCTCCTCTACCTGGTGGCCAGACCATCATTGTTTCTTTTCTTTATTTTCCTTTTTCTGGGAGGGGGTGATACTGGGGATTGAACCCAGGGGCACTTTACCACTGAACTACATGCCCTGCCAGTCCTTTTTATTTTTTTTTGAGATAGGATCTCAGTAAGTTTCTGAGGCTGGCCTCAAACTTGCAATCCTCTTGCCTCAGCCTTCTAAATTGCTGGGATTACAGGAATGTACAACTCTGCCAGAACCATCTTTTAAAAACATGCCACATCTCTGCTTCAAACCTCCCGGAGCTTCCCATCCCACTCAAGAGCGCAAACCAACAGCCTTATAAAGGGCCTCAGGGTGCTAGAGAGTCTGCTGCCTGCCATGGCCCCTCAGTTCTAGCCACCCACGTCTCTGGACTAGGCCTTCCATAGGCCTCAGGGCCCTTGGCTTACCGCCTCCTGCCTGGAATACCCTTTCCCCAGGTATCCTCATGGTTCACTCCACACCTATTGTGGGTCTCTACTTGGAGGTGACCTTTTCAGGGAGGGCTTATTGGTTCATCTAAAACAGTGATTCCCAATTCTCTGCTTCATCAGCCTCTGTCCCCCTAGCTGACTTTATTTTTATTCTTAGTATCAAGCCATCACAGATTCTTTAAAAAACTATGCCAGTTGGGCTGGGGATGTGGCTCAAGCTGTAGCGCGCTCGCCTGGCATGCATGCGGCCTGGGTTCGATCCTCAGCACCACATACAAAACAAAGATGTTGTGTCCGCCGAAAACTAAAATAAATATTAAAATTCTCTCTCTCTCTCTAAAAAAATAAAAATAAAAAAATAAAAAATGAAAAGCTATGCCAGTGAGCACAAAGGCTTTGCTTGGATCACAGCTGCATCTTCTTGGTGCCTAGCATGGTCCCCCCTGGGTTTGCTGCAATGAATAAGCTTTTACCTTTGATTTGTGGGGTAAATGAGGGTGCCAGAGATGAGGGCTCCGTAGCTGGTCACTGAATAGCCTCATAGCTGGAAGGAGGGAGTGATCTCATGACACCCTGGTCCTGAGAGAAGCCATGGGAAGAGAAAACCTACCCTGATGTATTGGAATTCTTCAACAGGTGACTCCGACAGGGGAGATAACAATGAGACACCAGTCACCCCACTTGGCTTGTTGTGTTTCCTTGTGATCAGAAGCAGTTTATTCCGAATTGCAACCACGATCCTCAGTTCTCTGCTATGGTGAGTATTTATGGCATATAAGTGGCAGCCTGGGAAGAAAAACAGATGATATGCAACACACGACAAAAGGGTTTGAAAGTTCCCAGGCCTTGACAATTTGGAAGTGGTTCCTAAGAACCCTGGGAAGTAGCATAACTCAGGAAATGTGGACTAAGAATGTTTCTGACACCAGGCAAAATGGAGACCTGACATGCAAATGAGATAGAATTAAGAGAGTCATATTCCCTTCAGTGTGTGGACATGGCTCCTACCTATTACAGGACAGGACTTAGATGTAGGGTGATCTGAGCTCCAGGAACCAAAGTCTAAAAACATCTTTACTCCCAAATTTGCTAATGGAGGTTGAGTCACCTCCAAGACCTGTAATGCAGTGCCTCGGATTTCTCCTAGTCCTCAATATGCTTTTCTATCTTTCAAGCTTCTTAAGGAAACCTAATTCTATCTTTATATCTTTTTTGCAAGTAAAAAAACCAAACCAATAAAACCCAAATTCCTACTCATTTTTACTTTAAGTAAAACTTGGGCAGTCTAAGATAAATAAATGAATTGAACAGAAACAGCCAACAGGAAGATCCGAGTCACCTTTGGTTTTCTCCAGCTTGTTCTCTCTGCAGTCAGACCGGCCCCTCCCAGTCTGCCTGCCTTCGAGGCCCTTCTGCACAGCGCTCAGCCTGAAGACAAAGAGGCGGGCATCTTTCCCTGGTGACAATGGGAAGAGGGTAGATTAGATGGTCATATAACAGAACCTGGAGGAGTTCCAAGGTTGGACAGCAGGGAACAGGGCAGGAGGTGATCTGAAATTCAATACACCCCACACCACCCTTACTCACGTATCATGGATGCACCCTTCGTATCATGGATGCACCCCTCTTTCCTCCATTGCTCTGCCTCACCCTGAATAAATGGGCCACCAAAAGGCCCCAGTACTGACACTGGGAAAGAAACTGGGGCCCAGCCTATGCAGTCAAACCCCAGTGACCCTTGGTGTAGGCTGAAGAAGGCCACCTGTTTCCTCCCTCCCAGAGCATGCCACCAAGGTGATACCACCTTTGTCTGCTCTGAGAACCAGAAGGTCCAGAGTCTCCAGCACATGCATCTGCTTCACTGGCAGAGTTCTGTCAAACACAGGCACGGATGGAAGGTCATCTGGAAGAGAAAGCTGGTTACTGGCTCCTGCAACTGGTTATCCAATCCTACAACCTGGTTACCAGCCCCTGCAACTGTCCTGTGCTTTGCAACCCATGACAAGTGCCTGCTGGGGAAGGGGCCTGGTTCTTTCTAGGTAAGCAGGAGCAGCCTTCTAGAGCTCTCACAAAGTCTGTAGGGCAGGTGAACCCTGAGCACTGTGTTCTCAGCTCAGGTAGAAGCAATGGTAAGTCCTTCCCCAAGGCATCCAGAACTCTACAGGGCATAGCAGCAAGGACTTGAAAACTATATTCTTTTCCTCAGTGATCATCAAATAAAAATCAACATCTCTCAATCCCATTTTATTGGAGTTGTACCAAAGGACTGAACACTCAAAGTAAAAAAAGAAAAAAAAAAAAAAAAGGAATAAAAACTTCCATTTCTCTTAAATGTTTTCTTATCTTCATGTACCATTTGAAAGTACATCATATCTTAGATCATTTTGTATATTTCTCAAGAAAGCAAAATTAAATTTTCCTTTTTGTATTTAAAATGGATATAGATATATCCACCCTATCCTAGCATGCCACGGGTCTGCATCAACAGTAGTTTGCTTATAAATTTTCAATATTTTTCCATACAGAAAACTGAAATCTCCTTTTTAGATAAAAATAAAATAACAGAAAAGTATCAATTAAGTTGTGCAAATAATAGGAAAAACTAATATAAGTGTAAATGCTCAGAAAGATTTAAGGTCTAACTGGATTAAAAATGTTGCAATTACACACAGGATTTGTTTTTAAGGTTACTTACTGGGAATTTAATGGCTAATAATTACTTTGTCTCTGGGGGACCCTAGTACACAGGGGACTAAAGAATGACTTAGGGTGTTCCATAAGCCAGAGTGCCAAGCAGAGGTGAACAGGCAGAGTGTAGTCATTTTAGGCAGAGGTGCCCAGCTCGTTCTTCATCTGTATTTAGTCTTTAAGGGCTCTGCTGTGGGTTTGGGTTGGTTTGCTTCATTATAATTTAGGTGCAAGGGGCCCTAAGGATCTTGCCTCTTTCAGAAATCCAAGTGTAGCTGGGAGTCATCCTTCCCTGAATGAGATGAAAGAAGGAGCAGGACTGATAATCACCCCAGGTATTAGGTAGTATGGAGGGGGTCTTCTGCTTCTGCAGGCCTGGGAGGCTCTGATTTGTCACAGCATAGAGGCTGCTAAACTCATATTAGGCATATGGCCTGTCTCTAGTTCCCCTCAATCTCACAGGGCTTTCCTCCAGTTCCTCTTTAATTCCTGGGGTAGATGTAAATTTTATGACAGTTCAGCAGCCACTTTCCTTCCTCCTCTACACCAGGCCTCCACAAAAAGGAATCGATTCTTAGGGTCTTTGTAGTGCTACCCGTCACACTAATTACTCAGAACATGAGATGATCACTAAAAAATCTACCACCATATTTGGCTAAATAACTAGAATTATTTCATTTTTCAGGATAACTGCAGCATCAGTAAGGGCAGATCACATATTCTAAGTGCTTACTACTTGCTAGACCCTCATGCTTGGAGTTTTGTCTGTTATTTAATTGAAATGTTCCTGTGACCTCATTAGGTGTGGACTTGTAAAATTCGCATTTAACAAATGAGGAACCTGAGGCTCAGAGATGTTGAGAATGTGTCCACTCTTTAACATGTGGAGCCACGAGTGATGACAGAACTTCATTTTACATTGAAAACAGGTCCACTGCACGCTGCGTGCCAAGCTGCACACAGAGCAGGTGAGCATTTATTTCCCATCAGCCATTCGCAGAGGGCTGAACAGGTTTATACACAGCACAGGAAGGCAGAGCAGTGAGGACAGAAGAAAGGAACAGGTGGGTTTAATGGCTGCCAGATAATTTTTTCCTTCCTGTAATCTCTGTATGAAGACACAATCTTTCAGAGTCAGCTTTTCTATTACTGTAAAACCCAAATGCATGGCAATAGCATATTTAGTCAGTACTCAGGTCCTTTCAAAATAGGTTTTGCTATACTAGAGTGCAAAGGACCTTAATTTTTAACAATGACCTTGACAGGAGCATACTCTCAAGGGGTAAATCTAATGAAATTAAGCAAAGGCTAATGGGATATAGTGGAACTCAGACTGAAACGAAATGGACAGATTCACTCAGAGATGACTCATAATATGATTAAGTGTAGACCGAAGAAGATAAACAAAGAAATTGGAGAATTATGGCACAATAAGGAGTACTCTGCAAGCCTCAGGGTTATTCTCCTTTTTAGCAAAAACAAACAGGGAAGAACTACTGCATAATCAGGACTTGAGAAACATGATCTGTGTAATAAATCTAAGCTGGTGGTGGATGTCTACAGCCACCACCAGACGAAGACGACTTCTTCCAGGTTTGGAAGAATAGAATTTCCTAGAAAATCACAATAGTCATTATGCCTGATACCACTGTCAAATTTTAAATCCATAACTATGAAAATTTCAGAAAGAGTTTTGGTAATCTCAATTTGGATTTTACATTTCTAAAAAATAGAATTTCTTCTAATTTAGGTAAGCCTTATCAATATTCATAGTGAAATATGTGTTTCATTCCCAAAAAAGGCAAACAGAGGACCTAATGCTCTTTTAATCACAAAATTTTTTTTAAAAAATATTTATTTTTTAGGTGTAGATGGACACAACACAATGCCTTTACTTTTATGTGGTACTGAGGATCAAACCCATGTCCCTCCCGTGCTAGGCGAGTGCGCTATCGCTGAGCCATAATCCCAGTCCCTAATCACAAAAGTTTTAATACTTATTTGCCCAGGACTATGTTTTCGGAAATCTGTGTCAAGGTAGAGATGAAAACATCAGTGGTGTTTCATTTAGTATTATTGGAATGCAGTTAGTGGAAAGAACACTGGACTAGGATCACATTTGAGTCCTGGTTCCAGATGTGCCACCCACCAGCCAGTTGTGTGATCTTAGACAAGTCTCATTTCTTCATCTACAAAACAGACTGAAATGAGCCTTTAAGGCCTCTTTTTTTTAATAAAAAAATTTTAGTTATACTTTTGGCAAAATCTAAGGATTTTGTTAACTTTAAGCAAATTCCTAAGAACATAGTAAAGGTTACAGCTGTCATTTAGTAAACTGCTACTAACGTGTGCCTGATACACTTTAAACACTTAACAAAGGTTTAACCTACAGCCCTTACAATTCTCTCCTTGCAGTTGTAATCATCATCCCCAAAGAATGTCATCAGTTTTCATTATTATAAACAATTTTTCAGCCTCTTTAAAAAAAACTACCCCCCACTTAGAGAAACTCAAGGCTCAGAGAGGTTAATTTCCTTTTTCTTACTTTTTTTTTTTTTTTTTTTTTTTTGTGCTAGGGATCATACCCAGGGCCCTGCTTGTGTTAGGCAAGCACTCCACCACTGAGCCCTAGCCCCACCCTGGATTCTCTCCAAGATCACAAAATTTCTAAATTAAGGATTTAAAATCTGAATAGATGAATTTAAAATGAGCTGCCTTTTATTAAATCTGTTGTAGATATGATTAGATTACGGGCACACAATCAAGACACACAGCAGATGTATCAGGACAGGAAGCCCCGTAAGCACTGCCTCTCTCTAGCTGCGCTCTAGCAGGGGCCGGCACAGAGCAGTCACTTCATGTGCTGAGCAAGGGTCTGAAGGAGGGAGTAAAGGTCCTGCCAAAGGACAGCAGGATGCTGTGCTCTTAGGCCATCACATGAACCTCATAGTGGTGGCTTTCAGGTTCTCATAAAATGGTAACCTGAGATTCGACAGTAGCTTCTGTGCAGTTTGAGGTGCTGTCTCTGTGTCTATGGCTGTCACTGAAGCCCCAGGAGGTGACCTGGTGCCAGAGTTTAGCTCTTTTTGTCATTCATTAGGAGTATGGAATAATCGAAACAGGTCTGTTGTTGGAAGGGGCCACACTGTCCTAGAGTCCACATCCCCCTCTTTCGGAAACCTCCCCTTCTGTTCCCCAGCACTCTAGCCCAGGGCAAGCTCCAGGTGGCTGGTCTGTTTCAGGGTGCTCTCTTCCCAGTTTGATTTTCTATTGAGTTGAAATCTGCCTCCCTGTCAAAATATTTATTTCTCTATCCATCAAAAATGGTTTATCTAAGAATCTTACCATTTCTTTTGGACACCAAGTACTTTTTTGAATTAGAAACGTAAAAGGCTTTGCAAGAGTAAGTTCCTGAGAGAGTGGCTCTATATTTTCTGATTTAAGATAAAATGCTGGGACCAGGATAAGTATTGGCTGTATCGGAGATTCTTATATTTAATATCCATGGACTAATGAGAGATGTGGGAAGGAACCTAAGGCTCACTCACCCTCCAGCATGCCTGGTTCAGGATATACATCCTCTGCTTGCCTTGAAAACAAGGTATTAGTTTTATAAGGAAATCAGACTTTGCTAACACCCCGGTGGACCATGCATTGAATGGGCTAAAGAGAGTTGATTGGGAGTCACCCATCTTAGAAGTACTACGAGTCCCACAAATAAAGACATTTGTAGAAGCAGCTACTCACTAACCATCCACTAGCAAGACGCCAGCGTCAGTGGAAACCAGCAAGGCCTGGCCCCAGGGATCTGCGCACACAGCTTCGTGAGGGAAATTACTGCAGAAACACTGGGGCTCCCAAGGCTGCGAGGCAACACAAGCATCGGAAAATGAGTGCACCAGGAAAATACATGGCAGCCCCCAGGTGGAAAGGACAGAGAGCAGATGCCTGAAACAGCAACACAGATGCGCCATGGGAGTGGTCACGCTAAACCCTAGTTGCTCTGGGGTCTGTACTCAGTCATCTTCCTCAGGAGGAAGATCTCCTTTCAAATCCATGTGCAGTGGGAAAGCAGTGAATCCACATTTCTGGCGCCATGACCTGTCCGTGTGATAATGACATTTCTGGGACAATCAAAACATTGGTAATATCTCAGTAAATGGTTTTCTTTAACACCTGGAGGTTGGGTCAATTGGCACTTTTTTCTTTTTCTTTCTTTTTTTTAAAGAGATTAACATTAGTTCATCATAAAAGCAGGTACTACATAACTTCAAAATTGTGATTCCTGTGTTGCTGATTCAGTAAAATCATTCAATCATGCATAATGCAAGAATTGATATTATCTTAATATGAAAATGCTTATTGATCAATAAGGCTACAAAATCTTAAAGAAAAATATAATAATAATCTGTTGCCAACAAAATGACTCCTGTTCCCCCATGTGACCTGTTCAAACTGCATGAATTCTTCTTTGAATCTTAGTTTTATTTTCATTTTAGGCATAAGGAGTTATTATTCTCAGTCAGACATAAGGGCCCGATGTGGTCCACCTGTGTGTGCACACACAGTTGTGCCTGTAAGTACCCAGTGAAGCCATGCTTGCACCCTGAGAGTAGAAGAAAGGCTCTCTGGACCACCTTTAGAGTCCTGGGCACTGAGGGTGGACATTGTGTCTTATTTCTAGCTCAGAAGAGAAAAGCATGCTTCCCCTTTAGGAAACCCACAGCATTGAAAAAGAATATCCTAACTGCTAAGATAGACCTGCACTGTTCCAAAAAGATTGCCTAAAGAATGTGAAAACATTTTATAACCTGGAGAAGGGCTACACAAGAGCATATCACTAATTGAAGTGGCATTTCCCCAAGAGGAGTTCTGGCAATTCTGAGCTTGACACTTGTAGCAAGAGGAAATGAAAAAGCAAAGCCAATACAAATGTCATCCAGGAGACAGACACAGAAACCAGTGCATGAGATAACACTGAGAAAGAACAACCAAGTCTTTGTTTTCGGACCAAAGGACACAAGTTGGGGATAATCAAGGAGAAAGGGGTTTTCACCCTAGGATCCGGGGGCCTTAGAGGATCCATGGGGACTGAAGGAGATCTGTAAAACCCCAGAACTTGCATCTAAAATGTTCTGAATGTGCCACTGACATTTCAGTGTATGTGGGTGTCCATGGTGAGCATGTGTTCTCAGAGTGCCAGTGACCAGGAGATCTCAGGAATTACTCTCAAGGCATGAAGTGTCAGTGATTGACTCAGATTCAGCCACACAGAGGCTCTGATCTGAGTAGGGGCAGTGTTTGCCCATGCCCCAGACCCCTTCTTCCAGGCGAGAGGCTTGTACAGATTTTGTGGAGTGGGAATGTGGCCCAAGTGCAGGACTTCTGGGGGGCTCCTCTGAGAATACCAACACAGATCACGAATCAGTGGATGCCCAGGACATTGACAAAGCCCAGTTATTTGGAAACAGATGGCTCTATGGAACAGCATGAGGGACTGTGGCTTCTGCAATGCCAAGTGACAAAGTTAGTGGGGTCCTCTGGAGCAGTGCTTCTCTAAGATTGCCCGTGGCAGGTTATAAGCCAACCGCAACAAGGAGGTTGCTCTTTGTTGTTCACTAGTGAACAAGTTATGGGACAACAGACCTTTTTTTAAAAAAATATTTTAGTTGTTGATGAACCTTTATTTTATTCATTTATTTATATGTGATGCTGAGAATTGAACCCAGTGCCTCACACATGCAAGGTGACTACCACTGAGCCACAATCCCAGTCCTATATCTAAGAACTCCTTAAGTATGTTATTGAATTTTTCTGTAATTTGGTATTTACAAAGTGCTTGAAAACACTGTTCTATTCTATACAGAAAGAGACAGTGGAAATTTCTGCTCCTTGGGAAAGAATGCTTTGCCATGTATATTGTCTGAAGTTGTTGGTGGTTTTTGGGCATCCACTGCATTTGAGCTCATCATTTTTCTAAAGCAAACTTTAAAGTATACAGGCTCAGATCATCTGTGTCTTTATCACCTACATAAATATCTCCTTAATTCTTTTGCTTTTATAACGAATGCTTCTCTAGTGATGCACCATGTGACACTGTTCCATTTAACTAACTTACTTATTCAGAGTGTAATTAAGAACCTGGTGTATTGTTTTACAGTACAAAAGCATGGATGTGGTAAGCGCACACTGCAATTTGTTTTTCTTTTTTCTTGTTCTATTTTTGTCACTTAGTTTTTCCCCAGGGAAAGTGAAAATAGAAAGTCAATAGACCACAGGGGTTTCCACCTGTCTCCTCTGCGTAGCAGCCTCACCATACACTGGGAACTAGTTAGAAATGTAACCCTTTGGCCTCTCCCAGACCTAATGGGTCAGGAACTGGGGGTGATTCATACACACACACCAGCGCTGGGGAAACCCTACTCCAGGGCCTCTCTGTTTAGAGGGGGCTGTGCTCATAAGAGGTGTCCACTCCTGGCCCAGTCCAGGCCTACTGCATCAGGACCTGCAGTTGGTTAGGATGGCCAGGTGTCACACATGCACAACAAGCTGGAGGAGCACCGCAGGACTGGCCTGGCTGACTGCAAGAGTCCACGGTGGAAACCCAGAGGTGCTGCCTGAATGATCTGGGCTTTCCCTGGGACTGGGTAGGAGCAGAGCTCTTCTTTCTTCCACCCCAAGGCCTTTTCCCAAGAGTCTCAATAACTTTACTGAGGACAAAGAAAATTCACAGTTTAAGTTGAAAGTATCAGCAACTCACCTCTTTTTTACAGATCCCTGAAGTGGCCAAGCTTGATGGGGCATCCCCTCTCACAATGGACTTCAGTTTTAGAGCCTTATGGGACAGAGATCTCTTTTAAGTTTGTTATCAGGCATCAAAAGAAAAGCAGGATAAATAATTGAGATTTGAAAATAATGTGATATTTTAATAAGTGGGAGTGACTACAGGTTCATCTACTGACTCATCCCTGATGATAAAGAATGAAGCTAGTGGGACAGGGTGAAGCCCCCCCGGTCACAATGACCTGGCCCAGATCATTTCAGTTTGTTCATCTCTAAGAACTGTGATTTCTAAGCCAGGCGTGATGGCGCATGCCTGTAATCCCAGCAGCTCTGGAGGTTGAGGCAGGAGTACTGCAAGTTCAAAGCCAGCCTCAGCAACTTAGTAAGGTCCTGTCTCAAAATAAAAAAGGGCAGAGGATGTGGCTCAGTGGTTAAGTGCTCTTGGGTTCAATCCCCAGGACACAACACACACAACCCCCCCCCCCCAAACTCCCTGTGCTTTCTAAACTGTGAACATTGAAAATACAGATTCCCAGGTCCCTTTTCAAACCTGATGGCTCAGAATCCCTGAAAGGAGAGGCCAGGCATCTTTAAACAAGGACCGATGCACCTGTCTTGGAAAAAGTGATCTCTCCTCCAAGATCCTTGACTGTGGGTCTCCTTCACCCCCACCCCCTCGGCTTGTGCCCTACTGCCTGTCAAACCTTATCTTAGCTGGCAGTCCCCCTGCCCCTGTTTCCCTGCTGGGATGGGGGATCTGGGAGGAAGCTTGGAGCTGAAGAGCGCTAGGATCACTAGACTGAGGCAGAGGCAGCATGATTTCCTCCAAGGCCTGGGACACGGGACAGCGTGACAGTGGCTTCATGGAAACAGAGTGGACATTCAGGCTTCCTGTGAGCAGAACTGCCACTCTGTGCTTCCTCTTGCCATGGGTGGGTCAAAGTACTTTTCCCAAATTGGCTCCCTACTCTTCAGAAAATTCCTAGGAGGCAGGCAAGTGGTCCTGCTCCCTTGAAAGGAGTGTTGTCCTCTCACTGATACCTACAGGGAACTATAGCTGTACACTCAAAAATCTCACTTATGGCTCCCATGGCAATCCTAAGAGAGATCACGGAGCTATGGCGATGGCAGGCAACATAAATGCTTCTGCATGTGGGCATCTTTTTTGGATGTCTTGCAGAAGAGGTCTCAGAGTAAAACCCACCTGCCCTATTCTGACAAACTCTGCCTGGCGGGCCTCCTCTTTCTTCCGGGCTGACTTGGGCGATTCGGGTAAGACATCACTGAAAGACCTTCTATTAAGCATGTTCTGGAAAAACAAACAAACAAACAAACAAACAAACAAAATAAGCTGTGAATTCCACAAGCAGTGGTCAAGTCCCACCCTCTGGCTTCTCTTAATGCACAGACCTGTTGTCCAGATGGTTCTATTTCTACCCTCTGTATTTATGTATTCATTCAATAAGCAATTATGGAGCACCTGTGTGCCAGGTCTGTGTCAGACTTGGGGATGAAGTGTCCACAGGTAGGAGCCCCCACTGCATAATGGCTGAGGATGTGGCCTTTGAGACCAGGCAAACCAGAGGCCTCTTGCTCACTGACTTATTAACAGTGTGACTTGGGCCACACGCTGCACAGCTCCAGGATGCTGTTCCATAGAGTTGTGCCTCAGGAACACAACACTGAATTCTATAGGACACTACGCCAGAACTACACCTCTAAGGCCCCATGGGCATGTAGGGCAAGTGGTCAGTCTTGAGTCTGTGTAGTTGATACCTGTCTCCTAGGTGTGTTATGAGGATTAAATGAGATGGCACATGTAAGGTGCTTAGCACAGCTCTTGGTGCATACTAGGCCAATACTATAGTCCCCTCTAGACCATGGTGAGAGAACAGGGTACCCTCACCCACTCAGCAAGCACTGACTGAATGCCTACGCCTCTGCCAGACTTGAAGGATGTGGCAGACACTGTCTCTGTCCTTGTGGAGCACAGAGGCGAGTGGGGGTGAAAGCTAGTAGCTAATGACATGGTTAGCACAGGTGACCACTGCTATGCAAGGCAAATCTCTGGGACACAGCAGAACATTTTATAGGACTGGCTAAGGGGACTGGCTTCTACTGGAGGGTTGGGGATGCCTGCCAAGGTGGCAATACCTCAGCTGAGACCTGAGGGGCATTGTTACTCATTGGTACCTTCCTTGTCCTTAGGGGGAAAAGGAATTGATAGATTATCAAGCCAGCCCTTCAGGGTCCTGGTTTCAGCCAGGCTGACTCCCTGAGAACTGTTACAGAGCACCAGCCAAGAAGATGGCAAGGGTACTGTAAAAAGACAGTGGTCACATCAGTTCCTTCTGATATCCTACACTTCAACTGGGTGAGAGCCAGACACCTTTATTTTACCTACATCATCAGGAATAATTATTTCTATAGGAGTTCATGAATGAACTCACAGATTCTAAGGGAATTCCCCTACTTGTCCTGGGTTTTCTTATTAAATAGGGAAATGTTTTAAACAGTGATGATGTTATTCTGCACTAATGAGTCTCTGACCCTGGTGAGCTCACACGTGCCCTTGAGGAAGGGCTAGATCTCATCAGTGTGGACATACCATGGGCTAGGAAATATCTGGCACTAAGAGGGTTTTTCAGGAAATGAAAATGCTAGTTTCAGTGCTGATTATGGAGCAAGCCAAGAAATCTTAGAAAAGTACGCCATTTCTCCCTTCCATCCCCATTTTTGCCCAATTGTCGGCTGCATGGCATAGAAAACACTGAGCAGTTTACCAAGGACAGCACCCCAAAAAGCACTCTCCAGTGCACCAGATGTTGCTGACTGACATTCACAACCACTCCTGCTTGCACCCTGATTTCCACAGGCCTCAGCTTTGTGAAAATGCCTTCTCATGTGGGCACTCGACACCCCACTTGTTGTGTCAGCTGCAGTGGCTGCGGACAGGATCAAGGCGACACCTGTGCTTTAACCAGGGCCACATTGCTAGGACTATGATCTCAGCTCACACCCCACAGGAGGGAAGGAAGACCGCGGGCCAAGTACCTTATGCAAATCTGGCATCAGGTCCTGGTGTAAAGATCGAATCAACATGTCCAGAGTGCGCCGACGTTTCTGGGCAAAGGTTGGGGTTTCCAAGGTGGCTTTTTCGCCGTTAATTACTATGATAAAGAAGAAAAAGGGGATTGCAAACATCAGTAGCTACTGAAGAACGTTATTCTCAAGAAGACCCTTCACAGTGAATACCACTTACCTTCCCAGTACTGGTATTACCATCAATGTGACTGTCCTTTCATGGAAGAATGCTAAAAACCCTCTAAATGTCTCTGTGCCGAGACATGCAGAGTCCATAGGGATGTCAAGCTTGGCTTTCTTGTAGGACTTCAAGCTTTTACCTAAATACCTCTTTAACCAAATACCCATCAACCCACCATGCATCTACCCACTCATCCAACACAAGGGGCCAAACCACCAAATGTCATTCCAACAAAATGCAGCAAATATATAACAATTGTCTCAACAGAATACTGGGATTCTTAGCCTAATGGAAGTTTCTTCTGGAAAGAAGTAGGGTTTTAGTGAATTACAGACACTAAAAGCCAATAAAGTAGAAAGTGCAGTCATGTATTAGAGCACAGAACAGGAAGTATGAGTTCAGGAGTCTGAAGTCAAGGCAGTTTTGGGTATGGATCCTGGCTCTGCTACTAGCTGTGCATTCTCTCTCTCTTTTCTAGTACTGGGGTCTAAACCCACAGCCCTGTGCATGCTAGGAAATCACTTTATCATTTAGTTGCATTCCCAGCCCTCTTTAAAATTTTATTTTAAGACAGGGTCTCGCTAAATTTTCCAGGCTGGCTTTGAATTTACTATCCTCCTGCCTCAGCCTCCCGAACAGCTGGGATCACAGGTGTGCACCACTATACCCAGCCTGGCTGTATATTCTTAAGCAAAATTTTGAGCTTCTTGGGGCTTCAGTTTTATATATATAATATATATAAATTATATATATATATATATATATATATATAAAAATATATAAATTTTACATAAATTTATATATATATATATAATATATATATATAAAATACCTAATACAATAAGTATAGACATATTTTTATGGGTTGTTGCCATTTAAAAGAAATAACACATATAAAGAGTTAGTATAGGTTTAGGCAAATTAAACTGAATAAATATTAACTATTAGTTGTCTCATACAGGAAGGTCAAAGGAAGGTCAGTGTTTATAGATTGAAAAATGGAACTCTGGGGACACCTATATAGGATCTGTATGCTGGGGACAAACTGAGCTTATGTGGGCAGAACCAATCTCTCTCTCTCTCTCTCTCTTGTACCAGGGATTGAACCCAAGGGCATTATCCATGAGCCACATCTCCAACCCTTTTTATATTTATTTAATTTGAGACAGGGTCTCACTAAATTGCTTAGGGTCTCACTGAGTTGCTGAGGCTAGCTTTGAACTTGTGATCCTCCTGCCTCAGCCTCCTGAGCCACTGGAATTATAGGAGTATGCCACTGTACCAGGCAACATATCTCTTAAGAAATTTTTTTTTTTTAAAGAGAGAGAGAGGTAGAGAGAGAGAGAGAGAGAGAGAGAGAGAGAGAATTTTAATATTTATTTTTTAGTTATCGGCAGGCACAACATCTTTGTTTGTATGTGGTGCTGAGGATCGAACCCGGGCCGCACGCACGCCAGGCGAGCGCGCTACCGCTTGAGCCACATCCCCAGCCCTCTCTTAAGAAATTTAAATTATGTGTGTAGCTATTATTTTCACTAATTAGGTGACTGGGGATTTTTTTCCTTCCTATTACCTTAGAAAAATCCATGATTTGTTTTAATAGATTAAGGGAAAAACCAGGATTTTTGTTGAAATTCCACTTCCCATTACATAGGCATTTTTCTACCTGGCCTAATTCCTTCCTCTTGCTAAATCCTCTTTAGAATTCAAAGTTCCTTCTGATTCTAGGGCTTCTCCTATTCTGTTAGTTCACTGAGTCCTCCAGGTATTCCTGGCCCCAGGCTCTGTCCCTGCAATGTGCCCTCTCCACCACCTACAGCTTCTTTGTTCTCTTCCTATCTACCTTCCATATGTTTAATGTCAGATCTGTGGAACCTCTCATTTCATTTCCCTCCAAGTCTCTGAGGAGCCAATGAGTCACTGCTGATTGGCTCTATTTAAATGGTTGGATTCAGGGATGCCCTCTGTCACCACTTCTATTTAACATAGTTCTTGAAACTCTAGCCAGAGCAATCAGACAGATGAAAGAAATTAAAGGGATATGGATAGGAAAAGAAAAACTCAAATTATCACTATTTGCAGATGATATGGTTCTATACCTAGAGGATCAAAACATTCCACCAGAAGTGTCCTAGAACTAATACATGAATTCAGCAAAGTAGCTGGATATAAAATCAACACCCGTAAATCAAAGGCATTCTGTACATCAGTGACAAATCTGCTGAAAGTGAAACTTGGAAAATCACCCCATTTACAATAGCCTCAAAAAAAAAATACTTGGGAATAAATTTAATGAAAGAGGTGGAAGACCTCTATAATGAAAACTATAACATGCTAAACAAAGAAATTAAAGAAGACCTTAAGATGGAAAGATCTACCTTGTTCTTAATAGGCAGGATTAATATTGTCAAAATGACCATACTTCCAAAAGCACTATTCAGGGGGCTGGGGTTGTGGCTCAGTGGTAGAGTGCTCGCCTTGCACGTGTGAGACCCTGGGTTCGATCCTCAGCACCACATAAAAATAAATAAACAAAATAAAGATATTGTGCCCATGTATAACTAAAAAAACAAAACAAAACAAAACAAAACAAAAAACCACCATACAGATTCAATGCAATTCCAATCAAAATCCCAAATGGCATTCCTTATAGAAATAGAAAAAGCAATCATGAAATTCATCTGGAAAAATAAGAGACCCATAATAGCCAAAGCAATCCTTAGCAAGAAGAGTGAAGCTAATGGCATTACTATTCCAGACCTAAAACTATACTACAGAGCAATAGTAACAAAAATAGCATGGTATCAGCACCAAAATAGACCTGGAGACCAATGATACAGAATAGAGGACACAAAGTCTAACCCAAATAACTTCAGTTATCTTATATTAGACAGGGGCGCCAAAAACCTACATTGGAGAAAAGATAGCCTCTTCAACGAATGGTGCTGGGAAAACTGGAAATCCACATGTAACAAAATGAAATCAAACCTTTCTCTCTCACCATGCATAAAACTCAACTCAAAGTGGATTAAGGACCTAGGAATTAAACCAGAGACTTTTGCACCTAGTGAAAGAAAAAGTAGGCCCCATCATGTCGGATTTAGGCCCCAACTTTCTTAATAAAACTCCTGTAGTGTAGGAACTAAAACCAAGAATCAATAAGTGGGATGGATTCAAACTAAAAAGCTTCTTCTCAGCAAAAGAAACAATCATTGAGGTGAATAGAGAGCCTACAGAATGGGAGCCGATCTTTATCACAAGCAAGTCAGACATAGAGCACTAATCTCTAGGGTATATAAAGCACTCAAAACCTTAATACAAAAACAAAAACAAATAACCCAATCAATAATGGGCCAAGGAACTGAACAGATACTTTTCGGAAGCTGACATACAACCAATCAACAAACATGAAAAAATGTTCCACATCTCTATCAATTAGAGAAATACAAATAAAAACTACTATAAGATTTCATCTCACTCCAGTCAGAATGGCAGCTATCAAGAATACAAACAATAATAAGTGTTGGCGAGGATGTGGGGAAAAAGGCACACTCATACACTGCTAGTGGGACTGCAAATTGGTGCAGCAATCTGGAAAGCAGTATAGAGATTCCTTGGAAAACTGGGAATGGAACCACCATTTGACCCAGCTATCCCACTCCTCAGTTTATACCCAAACGACTTAAAAACAGAATACTACGGGACACAGCCATATCAATGTTTATAGCAGTACAATTCACAATAGCTAAATTATGGAACCAACCTAGATACACTTCAGTAGATGAATGGATAGGGAAACTTTGGTATATGTACACAATGGAACATTACTCAGCATTAAAAGAGAATAGAATCATGGCATTTGCAGGTAAACGATGAAGCTGAAGAATATAATGCTAAGTGAAGCAAGTCAATCCCAAAAAACTAAAGGCCAAATGTTTTCTTTGATATGAGGATGCTGACTCATAATGGCGATGGTGGGGGAGCATGGGAGGAATAGAGAAACTTTAGATAGGGCAAAGGGGAGGGAGGGGAAAGGAGAGGGCAAGAGGGTAGGAATGATGGTGGAATGAGTAGACATCATTACCCTAAGTACATGTATAAGATACGAATGGTGTGAAAATACTTTATGTATAATCAGTGTCTTAAAAAATTGTGCTCTATATGTGTAATATGAAATGAATTGCATTCTTCCATCATGTATAACAAATCAGAATAAATAAAAAAAAAAGAAAAAAATGGCAGGATTCCACTTATGAGTTGGGTTCCAGTGTTGCTGAGCGACCCTCTAACTAATCTAGTGTTAAAGCACCACAAGCCCTGGTGGCCTCAGCCCTCTGCAGACACCCTGCCAGAGTGCTTACCTCCCGTGCCTAGGCTCCAGGGCCCTAGGGCTTGGTGCTGCAACGCTTGCTCCCTGTTGCTGGCTGTTTCTTGCTCTCATCTGATCCTTGGGCTTTGAACCATATGGACCCACAGTTTAAATCAGGCAGAATTTCAGATGTTTGGTTTGTTTTGAAAACTCAGAATATCTGGTAATACAGGCTCATGCTCCTGAAAGGAAGCAGCTAGCTGGAGCAGGGGGCGTTTCTCCAGTCTACAGCGGCTCCCAATGCTCCTCACTGTCCTCTGCTACACCCCTCCCTCATTCATTTCCCTCCCCACCTCTCTAGGCATTTGAATTTATGACCCCTGTTCCAGCATTCAAAGAAGGGGCACAGACACCGGAAAGGAAGAGATAGGACCATCATCTTTTCAAGTGGTCTGTAGTGGTTGTAGTGGTTGTTTTTTTTTTTTTTTTTTTTTTATGCTTGTTTCCAATGAGGGGGAGTTATTGCCCTTAGACCCTGGAGCAGGCTAAAGAATGGGCAATAACAATTCTGGGGCCAGCTGGGACCATGAAGGAGCCTGGCCAACATGTGCCTTACATCTCTTATTCACCAGGGGAGAGGCTGGAAATCATGAGAGGATCTCTGCAAGGGGCTGGAGGGATTCTGGAAGGTAGAGTGGTTATCAATAGTTGGCTAAGACTGGGATGTTTCTGGTGACTGGAGTTAAGTGACACTCATTCTTTCAAGTGCCAGCTATATGTGCAGACCAGGGAGCTTCTGGTGGCTACTGAGGGAAGATTCCTGTGCAAGGCCAAGAAGAACGAACTGGGGAGACAGGAAGTCAAAGGAGGGACAACGTATGTCTGGCCCTGGCCCTGGCCTGTGGGATCAGTTTTGGTCAATTTTAAGACAGGAAGAGGAGAAGCAGTGTCCATGAAGGACTCTGAGACCTTGAACTCAATATTGCTACCTTGGGGCCAGGTGAGATGGACACAGAAGAGGGCTCAGGAGCTTTTCCAAATGCTCCCATCTACACAGCAATAGTGACAGAATTAGGCAGACCATGTTTGTAGGTGGGCAGGGCTGAGAGGCAGCCAGCAGAGCAGCTGCAGTGCCCAGCGTGCCTGGCAGAAGGCTAGAAGTGGCCTCTTCACAGGGCACAGACTGAGTGGTACTGCCAGGGCCCTGGGGCTTGCAAGCTGCACTTCCATGAAGAGGGTGCATGAGTAAGCCAAGAAACTTGTTTCTGATAACCAGAGACAGACTTCCCTGGCCTTCCAGAGAGGGTGACCAAGGGACATGCTAGGTGTGGGTATTTGCATGGCAGAGCTCTGCAGTCCAGAGGATGGGGCTCAGAGTGAGGCCCTGGGGTATCATCAGTGGAGCCAAGACACATGCACATGGGCTAGTAAGGCTTGGGGCGGGCGGAGCTGCACACTCCATCACAGCCCACTTGTCTGTCTCACCCCCTACCCTAATATAATCACAGCCTCCTCCCCCCCCCCTCCATCCCACTGTGACAAAGGCAGACACACAGCAGAGGCTCCAGGGGCTGCACCGGGACCCCAGGTGGACAGGTTAACTGGAGGCCCCTGTTGTTGTATGGGGCAAGGGTGGTTAAACCACAAGGCATGTGGGCGGGGGGTGGCTGTATATGAGGACCCAGGAGGAAACCTATACAACACTGCCAGAAACCAGATGTGTGCTGTGGAAGAATAAACGGAGCCCGGAGCCCTGGAGCCCAGAATACTTCAACAGTAGGTTTCTTTGCAGCATCCTGGGAGGATTTGGAGAGAGAGATTCTGATGCAGAACAAGTTGCATAAACATTTCAAAAGAGAAACTTACGTTTCACTAGCAAAAAGTCCCTGAATTCCTGGTGATCTGTAAACACCGGTGGAGATGGCAAGGGTGGGCCAAAGAGTGGTACACTTTCTTCTGAAAATATTTTCAGCCTACACAGAAAACATTCCAGAATTAGTTGGTTTTTCTTCAAAGATCACCACTATTTTGCCCTTCACTGTGTCCAGCAGCCTCGGCCATGGCCCTGCCCTCCTTTCCAGCTGAGTTGTTTTCAGGGCCTTGGCCAAGACTTCCTGCATCCTCTGTGGTCTAACTCATCAGCTACGGATAAGGTCAGACTCCCCAGGAATAATGGCAGTGGTCACCTCTGTGTGCCCACAGCTTACAGGTGGCACAGCTGGCCTTCTAATACACAGCCCTGAGTCCGATTCTCCCTTGGTTGCCTGGGGAGGTTCCCTTCATTCTACAGAGGACTGAGGCTCTGATGAAATCAACCCTTTCACAAAGCCTCAGAGTTAACAAGTGACAAGGCTGAGATTCAAAACTAAATCTATTTGGTCGAAGTTCATACTCTTTTCACAACATGATAACTTTTAACTGTTAATTTTTGAGCACAGAAGGGTAAAGGAAGGAGACAGGAGCCTTGAAAAGAGGCTCAAAAAGAAACATGCACATCAAGAGTATCAATCAATGTCAAATTAACATGTAGACATGATAATCAGAGCAAGAAGTGAGATGAGGCTGTCACCCACCTGTAATTGTCATTTTGTTGGTCATACCTCACTAAGGCAAAGATATCTATGGGGATGGTCAAGGAAATAATCAACAACCCTGGTGCTCACAGTTGACAGCTTGTGCTATAGAAAGTCCTTGTGCAAAAGGCTCTTGCCCAGCCCTTCTGTGGTTAGGGCTCCTAAGGTCCTCGGGTTAGGACAGAACTGTGGCTTCTTTACAGGAGAGCCCCCTGCCTGATCCAAGCATCTCTGTGCACCTCCACTGGGAAAGAGCTGCGTCTCCAAAGCTGTCTGAAGAGCAATGTAAATAAAGATATGAAATGGAGCAGCCAACCAAGCAGAGTGAGCAAACAAGACCCCAGCATGAAATTAGTCATATATTTCATCTCACATGTTCGAGAGGAAAAGCAATTTAAATGTTTCCACTATACACCTTCCCTCTCTCTCTTGGCTTTGGTAGACAAAACAAGATAGAACAAGCCAATGTGGCTGGTGACAGCTTCTAAGCAGAGTCTCCCAAGCTTGGGCTGGAGCCTGCCAACCTCAGAATAGCACAACTGCTGGGGGCGGAGCTCCGCGCTGGAGTGCTGGTTCCATCCCCAGCACTGAGAAAAAAAGAAGAGGGTGAATTGTACAGTGTGTGAATTATATCTCCATGGAGCTCTTTTGAAAAATCAAAATAGCACAACCACATCTAGTGGCCTCCTCTATCCATGCTCCACTAGCTTCCCTCTCCCAGCTGGCCACAAAGCCACCAGGCCTTGGCATTTCCCTTCCCTGGCTGGGTGGAATAGAATTTGCATTAATAACTCCTGCTGTCCTTTCCAGAAATTAACCTGCTAAGCCCCAAATCTAAAACTTACAAAGAAGGGAGAGTAAAACAAAATTGACTTGGCCACTTAAAGCCACCTCCTCCCGATCCTGGGGTATACCTGGGAAGTCCAGCTATGTCCAGGGACTTGATGCAGGAAGGAGGTGATATGAGACAGTTTTAGCAAGCAGGGATGAGGATGGGGGAAATCCATAGCGCAGGTGGAGGCAAATACCTGTTTTCCTCTCTTCCTTCTTAGGAGAAGTCTGGAGGCTTCAACTTTAAACACTTACTAATGTGCTATATTTCAGGTTCTAAGGGATAAGGCAAAGCATAGAGATGTCTGAGTCCTAGAGTGCCTGTCTCCAGACATTTCTACCGGAGTCTTCAGGGAACATGAAAAACTAGATAGCATTTATCCTGGAAATGCCTGTTGGTTGCCCTTTACTTACAACCTGTGGGTTTCACTGTCACAGCCTGTGGCCCAGAGCAAGTGGGCCATGATTAGTTATCATCTGGACTAGCTGAGTCCATGCTCCCTGCTGTCTGGCCAAGCTGGACTCAGACACTGCAGGGGACGTCAGTCTCATCACAGGAATTTGCTAGCACTATGAGATGAACAGTAATTAGGGGAAGCAAATTAAAATATCATCAACTCACTTCTCAGATTTTAAGAGGTGGTAATGTGGCAGCTATGGTCAAACTCAGAATCAACCAGGCACAATGATTTTGGCTTTTTTTTTTTTTTTTAACTTACAAATTTTGATACCTAAAGAAAAATTCATTACCTATCACTCTTCTAATTCATTTATTACTGATGGGTGCAGGAAGTTTCCCTCAGAATTCAAGAATTCTCTGAGAGCTAATCTATCCATGAATTTAGTGGGGGCAAAGGAAGAGGCAAAAATGCAAAACCTTGGAAAAAAAACCCCAAAATTGGGAGTCTCAGACCACAGCAATGAAAACATGTCACTGCCAGGTGCAATGGCACATGCCTGTAATCCAAGCAGCTCAGGAGGCTGAGGCAGAAGGATCACAAGTTCAAAGCCAGTCTCTGCAACTCAGTGAGGCCCTAAGCAACTTAGTGAGACCCCGTCTCAAAATAAAAAATAAAAAAGGAATGGGGAGCTGGGGATATAGGTCAGTTGGTAGAGTGCATGCCTCGCATGCACAATGCCCTGGGTTCAATCTCCAGCACCACAAAAACAAAAACAAAAACAAAAAAGGACTGGAGATGTGGCTTTGTGGCTAAGCACCCCAGGGTTTAATCTCCAGTCCCAAAAAATAACCCCCTCAAAACAATAAAAATCATGTGAGTGATAACATTTGTGCGAAGGTCAATAACTTCCAGTGAGACTGCTAAACCAGAGAAGTCAACAGGCCCAGGATACGTGTAAAGTGAGAGCGGATCATGGAAGGCTTGAAGGCGGCAGAAGATTCCTCTCCCTCCTGGAACACGATGGTGACAATATCGTTTCCAATGTGGCGTTTCCTTTCCACCTGCAGTGAGCACAAACAACATCACTGAGAAAGCTGCTCAAATATGGCAGAGCTGAAAAACAGGAAGTTGTATAGCAATCTACAGCAGCCAGCAGAGCTGACCCTCAGCTGACCTTGATTGATGTCTCCCATTTCCCTGCCCATCTCCTGACTCAGGCCTGTACTTCCTCTTGTCTACAAAAGCCTCCTCACCAGATTCCTGGCCTCCATTCTCTCCTCACTCTTCTGCCCTATTAGGTTTATCTTTATTCATCTCTTGAGCTGGGCACTGAACAAGGGGGTGCATCAGAATCCCCAGGGGAGGAGCTCAAACGTTTATATTATAAATGCCTTAGCTAGTTTTTCTTTCTCCCTATATCTCCAGTCCTCCTTAGCTAATTCTGAAGTACACACTTGGTGAGAACAATGGCCTACCAAATTTGACCTATCCAGAATGATCTCCTAGACCCATGGCTGACAAGATTTTTTTCTGTAAAGGATCAGAATTTAATGTTTTCAGCTTCAAGGACCATGTGGTCCTTTCACAGCCAGGCAGCTCCTGTGGCAAAAGCTGTCACAGTGCACGAATGAGTGAGCACAGCTGTCACCAATACTGCTGCATTCACCCCAACAGGGGCTACTGCTCACCTGTGCCCTAGCCTTTGCCTGTTTGGTCAATCACAATGCCTCCCTGTTCCTCTGGATCCCATGTGTCCTCAGTTCTGGGTTATGGGGGACTACAGATGGAAACTCATTCTTTCTCACGCCCCTTACCAAGAGGTGGTTCACCTTGAATATGGCTGGCTGGATAGTGCAGCGATGAATAAATTGTCACAAATGTAACCCTAAACTGGTGCCCAGTCCAGCCTCCAAAAGGAGTCTGTAACCCCAGCAACTTGGGAGTCTGAGGTAGGAGGATTGCAAATTCAAGGCCAGCCTGGGCAACTTGGTGAGAACCTGTCTCAAGATGCAAAACAAAAAGGGCTGGGATGCAGCTCAGGGGTACAGTGTCCCAGGATTGAACTCTGAGTGAATTTAAAAAAAAAAAAAAAAGGGGGCACCATAGTTTCTGCTGCCTCCTGTTGGAACATGGAACTTGTGCAGGGGGCCAGGAGGGCTGTGCCACCTGTTAGTAGTGAGCCCTGCTGCAGACAGGAGAGCGCCCCCCAAGAGGCCATGCAGAGGCCCCTGAGAGGCTCTGAGACTTCAAGGACGGGAGCAAGGACAGATTCCCAGCATTCCCATCCAGCCTCCAAATAACTCCAGCTCAGCTGCCAGGGGACTGTCTCTGAGGAGGCTCCCTGAGACAGCAGCGGAAAACCTGCCGGCTGAGCTGTCAACATGCAGGACCATGAGAGATTGTGAACCAGTTTTCTCCAGCTGGTAAGTTTAGGAGTGGTTTGTTTTGTGGCAAAAAAATAAATGCAACAGGGCCTTGGCTTACCCAGTTTATTTTGCCTTGTCTCTTATTTCTTTTTTCTTTTTTTCCAGTACTGGTGATCAAACCGAGGGCCTCATGCAAGCCAAGCAATTGCTCTCCCATTCAGTACCAAGCCCACATAAACCTCATTATCTAAGCCCAGACAAATTACACTTTGCCCAGGAAGCCTCCCTGTTTCTGTTAGATGTTGCCTTCTTTGTCCCCTGGTGTCTGTAGAACTTTCCTGATGCCCTTCCTTGGGGTGCATGACTTTCTATTTTGCACAGTAATGTTTGCCCAGGCTTCCCAGAATCTTCTCTGCACTGCAAGCTCCTGGAAAAGAGGGCCCCTGCCTGATTTTTACAGGATATTATGGGGAAATTAAGGTTTATAGAGCATCTCCAAATTTCAATTTCATTCAGTGCAAAAAGTAATTATTAGGTGGGTGCAGGGCAACACCCAGTGACTTAGGAGGCTGAGGCAGGAGCACTGCAAGTGCAAGGGCAACCTTAGCAACTTAATGAGGCCCTGTCTCAAAAAAAAGGGCTGGTTATATGGCTCAGTGGTAGAGCACTACTGGTATCTAGTACAAAAAAAAAAAAAAAAAAGAAAGAAAAGTCATTATTGTTGGCAATGATTTCTTAGGTATGACACTAAAAGCACAGGAAAAAAAAAGATAGTGTCTAGGGATGTAGCTCAGTAGTTGAGCTCTTGTGTAGTGTGCACAAAATGCCCTGGCTTTGACATCTAGTACTGGGGGAAGAAAGAAGAAGATAGATAAATCAGAACATATCAAAATTGGAAACTTCTGTAAACCAAAGGACACTGTCAACAGAGTGCAAAGGCAGCTCAGTGGAGAATGGGAGAAAGTAATTGCAAATCAGATATATGATAAGGGTTAATATCCAGAATTTATATTAGAAAACTCCTGCTACTCAATGACAACAGCAAAAAATCCAATTAAAAAGAGACAAACAACTTAGATATTTCTCCAAAGAAAATTTATATGTGGATAACAAGCACATGAAAAGGTGGTCAACATCATGAATCATTAAGGAAGTATAAGCCAAAATGAGACCTCACTTCATGCCCACTCTGTGGCACCTGAAATAACAAAGGTGAGGAGGAACTGCAAGCTTGTGTGGGGCTGACAGGAATGCAAAATGGGGCAATCACTGTGGAAAAGGGCATGGGCGCTCCCCGCAAACATAGATTTACCATATGATCCGGCAGTTCCCCTTTTGAATATATACCTCAAGAATTAAAAGCAGGGTTCAATTGGGTGTTTGTATATCCATATTCATAGAGGTATTACTCATCAGAGCCAAAAGTGCAAAAGAACATAGTGTCGGCAGATAAATGGATAAAGAAAATGTAGTACATACACACAACGGAATATTACTCAGCCTTGAAAATATAGGAAATCCTGACATTTGCTTCAACATGGATGAACCCAGAGTACATCATGTTAAGTGAAGAAGCCAATGCAAACGGACAAAATTATTCTTCCATTAATATGAGGAACCTTGGGGCTGGGGTTGTGGCTCCGTGGTAGAGTGCTTGCCTAGCATGTGTGAGGCACTGGGTTTGATTCTCAGCACCACACATAAACAAACGAATAAATAAAGGTCCATTAATAACTAATAAAAATATTTTTTAAAAAAATATGAGGAACCTCAAGTAGCTGGGAGACAGGAAGTAGAATGGTGGCCATCCGAGGCTGGGGGAGGGGAAAATGCAGAGCCATTGTTTAATGGGTACAGGGTTTCAGTCTGAGAAAATAAAAAGTTCTGGAGATAGATGGTGGTGACAGTTGCCTACTGATGTGAAAGTCCTTAATGCCACCGAACTGTACACAGAACAGTGGTTACAACGGCAAACTTTACATTATGCATATTTTACCACAGTAAATATCAATCATTAAGGCTGGGGTTGTGGCTCAGTGGTAGAGTGCTTGTTTAGCATGCATGAAGCACTGGGTTATATTCTCAGCACCACATAAAAATAAATAAGTTGGGGCTGGGGATGTGGCTCAAGCGGTAGCGCGCTCGCCTAAAATGTGTGCGGCCCAGGTTCGATTCTCAGCACCACATACAAACAAAGATGTTGTGTCTGCCGAAAACTAAAGAATAAATATTAAAAAAATAAATAAATAAATAAATAAGTAAAATAAAGATATTGTGTCCATCTACAACTAAAAGTGTTTTTAAAAAGTCATTAATTCATTAACTGCTGAATGAACAAAATGTGGTATAAAGCCATACTATAGAGAATTATTTAGCAATTAAAAAGGGATTTTAATAAATGCTACAATGTATTTTCATTTATAGGAAGAGTCCAGAACAGGCAAATACAGAGATAGAGAGTAAGTTCACGGTTACCAAGGTAGGGTGGGAGAGGAGAGCTGAGGGGAGAGGGCTTCTCTTCCAGTGATGGAAATGCTCTAAACTGACTGCTGGATAACCCTGCGAACACACTAGAGTCTACAGAGCTGTGTGCTCTAAAGGGTGAACAGTTGTAGGTACTGTGTCCACCTACAACTAAAAATATTTTAAAAACAACAACAAAAAAGAGTCCCTGAGGTTAGTTTCGGAGTACATTTGAGCAGGTCCAAGGAGGCACGAGGAGGCCTGCTGGAGGGCTGGGAGAGAGCTCAGCAGCCTGGAAAGCAAGGCGAAGGCCCCAAGCAGCCAGGTTCTCCTGGGAGAGGAAGAGGGAGAAAGCCCATGTGGTGGGATGCAGGAAACAAGGGGAAAATGAGAGAAGGAACAGGGTCACAGAGGCTTTCCCTGGTGGAGTGGCAGCCATGTGGTTTGGGAAATGACCTGACCTGCATTTTAAGGCTCACTCTGGCTGCTGGACTGAGATGCTGGCTTCAGGGGACAAGGGAGAGACAGGGAGGCTACAGCATGGTCCATTTGAGAGGTGACGGTGACAGAGACCAGTATGCCAAGCGGCCACAGTTTAGATGAGTCTTAAAGGTAGAACAAGTGCGATTTCCTGCCAAATCAAACATTGGATGAGACAAAAGAGAGGAGCTGAGAATGATCCCACTATTGCTGCCCTGAAAAAGGAGGAAGAGAACAGAGCAGGTGTGCAGAGCGCCCAGGGCGCAGCTCTGGAGTCCAGGGTCAGGGCATCCTGCTCAGCAAGTCAGGCTTCCCGGCCCTAACACCTCTCTAGGTTCCTATTTCTCACAAATCTGAACAACCGTCCATGCGTATCAGTGATGCTGCCTCATACTGATGCCTTCAACGTGGAAAAGCATGAAATAATCTCCTAAAAAGTTACATGGAATCCCAACCCCCAGCATCTGTCATGTCTGAACTGGAGAATTTCCCCCGAAAATGGCCAGCCTCTGGGGTGGGCAAGAAGTGTATAGGGAATTTCCCAGCATACTGCTGCCCATGCAGACGCTCAGGGTTAACCTGCCACGGCCCGGAAAACAGCACTTGCCAGCTACTCCATAGGATCCACTGTTTTATGTCCTGGAGTCTCATTCTGAAATGACCGAAGGTACACTGAGGCAAGGCAACACCTAACGCAAATCAGACTCTGGGGTGTCTTGCTGTGGTGTGAGCATGTCCCCCAGAGGCTCATGTGCTGGGAGCTTGGCCCCCAGTGTGGTGTCAAAAGGTGACGAGACCCTTGAGAGATGGGCCTCGTGGGAGGTGATGAGGTCTTTAGGTGGGACTGACATTTTTTTTTAAATGTTTGCTTTCTTATGCTTTTTTAAAAAAAGATTATTTATTTATTTTACAATAGAATACTTTTTGACATAGAGTACACAAATGGAGCACAACTTCTCATTCCTCTGGCTCTCCATGGTTCAAAGTCACTCTACTAGTGTAACCATACATGTATATAGGGTAATGATGTCTGTCCCTTTCTACTGAGGACTGACACTTTTCTCATGGGAGTTCATTCTTGCTCTTGTGGGTCTTGCAAGAGTGGGTTGTTATAACAAGTCTGGTACCTCCCTGAATCTCTCTTGTTTCCTGTCTTGCTGTGTGATTTCTTCCATATACATGACAGCTACTATGATATCATCTGCCATGAGGCCCTCACTAGAGCTGAGCAGATGCCAGTGGCATGTTCTTGAATCTATACAACTGTAAGATAAATAATCCCCTTTTCTTTACAAAGTACCCAGACTGGAGCATTTCATTATAGCAGCACAATACAGACTAATATGAGTCTATGAAACTATATTCACACATGCAAACACATCTACATGTTCACACATTCATGCACTTTATTACCTATGTCCCTTTATTTCTTTATGGTGATATAGCATCAGTGAGAATAGAGCTTCCAAAGTCTTGTTGAAAGTTTTAAGAGTACAGACTGTAAAAAGCATCTCTAAATTGGTAGCGATATTCTACTATAGTAACGTACATTCTCAATTCTGTGAAAGTAGTATGGTGCTCTCTCCACATTCAGGTCAATGATGGCTGGTGTTCTCAAAGAGCCCATGTTCACACATACCTGCTGTTTGTTCTCTTTGGAATATGGCAGCATGGTGGAAACATGGAACATGATCTCGTGCCCTTGGTACACAGTATAAACAGAGTGTATCCCTGTGGTGTCATCTGCAAAATACAAGTGTGCATTTATTGGATGCAGAACCTTCTGAGGCCATAGGGAAATAGCTTTTATGTGCAGATCAAGGAGTAAGGACACAGTGAGCACACTCTGAAAAGTCATTCTGGATTATCCACTTGAGTGGAAGCAAAGCTTCTATCCACATGAAAAGACCTCCTCTCTCTCTGAGCTCACTTGCTGATTCATGTCTTGCTTCAGAATGGAGGAGATCAACAGAAGTCTGGGCTAAAAAGCAAAGTTTGCTACGATTCCCTGCCTTCCAGTTGCTGAGGCGTACAAGATGAAATCAACACAAGATGACACAATTATCATGTCCACGAGACAAAAGCAAGTGATATATCTGGCAGAATTGTGCAGTGGTTGAAAGCAGGGGCTTTGGAGTTAGGCAGACTTGGGTTCAAACTCATTAGCTATATTATTTTTCCCCCAAAGTTTAAGGTTTTGTTTTATGGCATTTTCTTAATTTATTTTAAGCTATAGTTCTTTTGACAAGTCATCTCACTGTTCTCTGGGTCTCAATTTCTTAATTTGAAAATGGGGGATGCTGGGAAGACTGAAAAAGATTATATCCACAAAGTGCTCCACAGAGTGCCTGGCTGTCTCCGGGGCCCTGGGGACGGTAGTCTGCTCCAGAGTAGGGAGGCTGTGTTGGTCCTGGGATGATGAGCTTGCGGGCACTTGGGAATTCACCGTGTGCACACAGAGCTTGTTCTGGGGAGGCTGGGGCCATGGCCTCCTGCCGGCCCTGTCAGTTCACCTACTTCCAGCACAGTCCTCACACACCCTGCTCTCGGACTCAGAATCTGAGATGATGCCAACGGGGGCTGGTGGGAAGACGGGGCTCCCTGAGGGCCAGGGTACCCAGATTTGAAGCCTGTCACATTTAGGCCAAAGGAGCCTCTTACCACCTGCCCCACTGTTCTAAAGGCCTGATTGTGAAGATCAAACAGTGGCACAGGAGAAGCACAGGAAAATGACAGAAGTGCTACCTAGACTTAAGATCTAAACTTGGATCTTATCTACCATCCTCTCCTAGGCCCCACCCCCAGATCCTGCTCTCAGATGCTCCCAGGAAGCTTCATAATCCCAGGTGCCACCACCGCCAACGTCCCCAGGCCAGAAGCCCAGATGCTGTGGGGGGGTCCTTTCTTCCTTTCACCTCCCACATTTCAGTCCTACCCCCTCTGCCTTGGAAAGGGCTCTCCGGTTAGTGCACTCTTCTCCCTGCCAGCCTGCTGCCCCACAGCCACGGCGGCCACCACCTCCTGTTTGGACTGTGGCAACCACCTCTCCACTGGCCCCTCCTCCTGCTCCATTCAGACCCCTGCCCAGGGGACCACAGACTTCCTGCAGGGTCATGCTGCTCCCTTCTCCAGTCCACAGGGCATCCTTCCTGGCCCGTCTGCTCATTCCAATTATAAAAGTTTTCTCTTAGTTTCTAGAAGAAGTCACATGCTTTCCAGTCTCGAGGACTTCTCTGATATTCCCCTGCTGGGAGTGTTCTTCTCTCCTTAAGACACTCCAGCTGTTGCCATTTGTCATCCCTGCCTCTCACTGCAAACATCACTTCCCCAGAGAAGCCTCTCCCAAGCCCCCAGATTTGGCAAAGTGTCCCAGCAGCATTTTGCTCCTTAACTGCTGTAAGTACTTAGTACTAAGCTATTTGATTGTTAGCTGTTTACTGTCCGTGTGTTCAGTGAACTCTAGGCTCCTAGAAAGGCAGGGCCCATTTTGGTTTATCTACATATGTACTACAGTTCTGGTACACAGATGGTGCTCAATAGTAAGTACAGATAGGCATCATTTAATGATGGGGACACATTTTGAGGTGTCCTTAGCTGATTTCATCCTTGTGTGAACCTCTTGGAGCATTTTGACATGAACTGAGATGTTTTCAGAGTCACTAGGTGATGTGATCTTGTGGGATCACTGTCCCAGATGTGGTCCATCATTGATGGACATGTCATGATGTGGTGTGTAACTGTATTTATGGGCGGATCATGACTACTGCCACCTCCTAGAGGCTGTGAGGGCTGACTAGTCTTGCAAAGCTCAATGGAGCACTGAATGTGTCCAGTGACCCTTGTCAGACTGGATGTGATGCTCGACTCCTGTCCTTTGTCTCTGGTCCATCCCTTCCCTCATCTTGGGTATAAGTTCAAACATACATCAAATTGATTAATAAAATTCTACCAGCTACAACAAGATAAATCAAGAAGCAAGCTTACTTTTGGTGTCCAGACCGCCACGGTAGCCTGTCCAGCCCTTGAGAGTGATTGTGTCACCCAGGAGATTTAAAAATTTTTGAAAAGCTTCACTTCCAATTTCTGCAGGAAAAGGCAAAGTATGAACAGAACAGGGGTGCAACCAAGCCCTTGTTTTCTAACTACCACTGACATCACTTGAAGGTTCTGAGGCACTGCTGAGGTGCGCAGCATGAAGCCACCTTTCCTCTTCCTGGTCTGTGAGGAAGTTTCATAATCCCAGGAATCAGAGGAAAGGAAATTACCAGGAAAGAACCAGAAGAAAAACCTTACCACTGCCAGATCACCATAGGATCACCATGTTTAGAATTGCACTACTAATGAAAACATTAGTAGTGCTTCCACCAATAACTAACAGGTATTTCACACGAAAAATGATTAATCTCAGGAAGAAGACACCATCGTATAACTCTCCCCGCATAAAAGTCACAGGAAAGTTTTCTGCTGCAGAATCAAATTCTCCAAATCCATGTGCTTTCCCACTTAGACTGTATCTCCAGTGCCCAGAGCAGGGATTGGTAGAAATCAGGTGACCTGTAAATATTTGCCAAATGAATGAAACTGGGCAATAATTGCCCTACAAAATTTACCCTGAAATTTTAAAAACACTGTCTTCTTGGATTAAAGACTCCAATGAGTTCAGTTTCAACTGTCAAAAATGCACCAAGGCAGGATGGGTTTCCTGTATGCAGAGGTGGGTGGTGTTCACATACCATTGCTGAACATCTCGTCATCAGTGAGCTGCCCATCTTTGGCAAAAAGAACCCCAAACTTGAAATTCACAGAGCCCTGACAATAAGAAAACAAAAGATGTGGAAGTTAATTTTACCATCAGAGTGTGCACAGTCCTAAGATGTCACCAGGCTGGACACTTGGAGATCCCTTCCTCCCATTTGAATTTTGACAATGTGAATGACAATAATTACATTATTTTCCTAGGTTTTTAAAATTTAAAGATGAGACCATATGATTCTATGTGTGCTAACTCATTGGCAATCTCATTACTAGTGGCACCTGCAGGATGCCAGGTCCATTCTGAGGCAACAGATAACAGAGCTCCAGATAAATGGTCACAGCAACTCATGGGGCTGGCACCATCTTCTAAATCCACCCACTCGCAACAGTCCAGATCCTAGTCAGCAAAGGAGAGCTCATTGTCATTCAAAGCCGAACATAACAATCTTAGGCTAATGTCTTGTGGACTCTTTTAGAAACAGAATGGTGGGCAATTTATACTAAAAGCTCATTTTCCCCAATTCCTAAAGATATTTAATCTGAACAAGTCACAAAACAGATGTGCAAGGAAAAAAAAAAAAAAGCCAAGCAAGCAGTCGCTAGTCCAATGTGCAGTCTGCCGCCCTCGACCTCAAACAGCGAGTTAATAAAATTGGATCCTGTGGACATGACAAATACCAAATGAAAGAGCATCTTCTATTGGAAGTGAGGAAGACAGGGGAAAGGGGTCAGAGAGTGAGAAACAGGGTTTCAACTCTGTTTTGTTTTGTTTTTTCCCTAAAGCTGGGCAATGAGTTTACTGATATTCATAACATGATTCTCTTCACTCTTGCATTCCTGAAGTGTTTCATAATTAAAAAAAAAAAAATCCCACTGTTGGAAGAGAATCAGTTCCCTGCACAGTTGTGTGACCCACCACTAAGTGGGGAATTCTTGGTGGTCAATCAGGGGACAGACAAGGAACAAAGTTGCAGAGCCCTGCCCAATGGGTCAGAGGTGGAAGGTCAAGGCAGGAGCGGGATTTAGGACAATGGAATCTGGGAGCATTAAGAATCTGAAAATTGGGCTGGGGATGTGGCTCAAGCGGTAGCGCTCTCGCCTGGCATGCATGCGGCCCGGGTTCGATCCTCAGCACCACATACAAACAAAGATGTTGTGTCCGCCAAATACTAAAAAAAAATAAATATTAAAATTCTCTCTCTCTCACTCTTTCTTTAAAAAAAAAAAAAAAAGAAAAAGAAAAAAAGAATCTGAAAATCTTGGAGTCTGAGGTTATGCTTCTCAACATTTTTCTGTCCTAACATGCCCGCAAGTCAGATTCACACCCACCAGTGACAGTGGTTTTCTACATAGAGGCAGGAAGAAGGAGGATGCTTTGGCCAACCCCTCTACCTGAGCTCTTCCCCAGCCCCTGGGATGGCAGCTTGTTCCCAATTATGCAGGTCTTGGCTCAAGCAGCAATTTTCAGAGAAATCTCCTGGGACAAATCTCCCTGGAGGCCACCCTTCACTCTTGGGACAGAGCCGCACACCCCACTCATCCCCACCAGGGCACCCTTCGCTCTGTAGCTCTTCTAAGGAACCTGAACACTCGTTTCTTTCCACCACCAGAGACCAAGTCCCCGCAGGAGGGATCACATACATTTTACTTTCCACTGAATCTGCAGGGCTGACCACAGGTGCCAGGACTTGGAGGTGAATTCATGTGAATGTATGTGTAATAAATGAGAAGAGACAAACCTGGTCAGAAATCACTCATTTTTCACCAGCTGCCTCTGGGTGATCATCTCTTCCTCACAAGCCAGTTTTGGTCAGTTTCTTAGAATTCTGTCAGGGAGCTCTGCTCACTTTGGGTTTCTACAGTTTGCCGCTTTTCCTTCATCTATTTTAGAAGTGATGACAGCTATCCCTTGTAAGAAGCTGTAACTCTTCCATTCTTGGGAGTCCCTCAAAAAGCATCTGTAGCAATTTGGATTCTAACAGATGGCCCCTGTGGAAATAACTATGCAGGGATTGAAGCAGTGGCTCTCTAAGTTGAGCAGGCATAGGGATGCCCTGGAGGGTTTGCTAGAATAAAGATTGCTGGTTCCACCCCTGAGTTGTAAGTCAGCAGGTTGAGATAGGGCCCCAAAGTCTGCATTTACCAGGTTTTCAGGAGGTGCTAGTGCTGCTGTCCAGGAAGCCTGCTGTGAGAGTCACTGGACTTCAGGAACAACAACAGGCTGTCAAAAGCCCAGGATTGGGTCCAGCCAAAAAAACCAGCCAAAAAAAACCAGGAGAAAAGGGTCAGGTCAATGATCAGAGCTATGGGCCATGAACTAACAGCCTGTTAGGATCAGAAGGGACCTGTAGTCCCTGGAGGCCACCCCTTCACTTACAGACAGGACAGGGAAGTCCAGGGAAGCAGAGACTAGGTACTAAGTGAACAGTAGGGGGCAGATCTGGAACTTGGGCCTCCTGACTTCTGACCACAGCTCTTGCCAATGTCATGCCACTGTCTTCTCAAGACGATTATGAGTTGAGCAAAGCTGAGAGCTACAAGCTGAGCTGTGGTTTTCAAAGTTTTATGGGGCTGTTCTGAGGCTGGCCATGCTACCAATTCTCTTTGCTGAGGACCCCTCTTGCTTAGGAGGAGACCCCAGAAAGACTGGTGTTGCAGGGCCTTTTTAAGTCTTCATCACATGGTGTCAGGGTCAGATTGCATAAGTACAAAGTCTGTAGGGCACAGAGGGTGCAGGATGGGGATGTTTGTGCATCTGAAGGCACAGGATCTTCAAGATCACTTATAGGCAGAGAGATTATGCAACCAAGTTTTCCAAGACAGCCCTGGCTTGAATCTGATTTGCCTGTTGTCCTGGTATTACTCTCAAGAGGGTACCAGTTTATTTGTTTGTTTTTTATTTTATTTTTTTGTGGTGCTGGGGATTGAACCCAGTGCCTTGTGTATGCAATGCAAGCACTCCACCAACTGAGCTATATCCCCAGCCCAAGAGGGTACCAGTTTAAAAGATGAATTATATGGAACCTTCTGCTTCAAATCGCCTTCAGATGCAAGGCCCTGTTAAATTCTTAAACTTTCTTATAGGTTCTTTTAGATACTTTGGTTTTTAGAATTTCTCAAATGATGTCCATGACTAACATGGAACTCTCATCTATTTCCAGAAATCAGGGCATCCCTCAATATAGTGACTTCTCATATTTGAGGAGTGTGTTTGATCTGGGCTGAACTGACCAGTGGATATTTTCCAGTTGTTGTTGTTTTCTGGTGCTGGGGACTTAACCCAGGTCCTCAAACATGCCAAATACACCCTTTCCCAGAGCTACACCCCAGCTCCTATCAGATCCTATCAGAATGAGCCACTCAACAGAACACCCTTAGTGCATCAAGAGGCTGGCTGCCATTTGGAGCACTAGATCTTGAAGGATGGAGGCAGCTTTCAAGGTCCCAAGAGCAGACCTGGGCTCCAGAGAGAGGTGACTGCTAAAGCACTCATTTGCTTAGTATAAAAATCTTGCTCAGACACAGAGACAAGGTCACATTTTTCATTTCTACTTGTATGGAACTTTTTAAAAAGTTTAAGCTTTAAACTTCATGAAACAGAACTTCCCATGCTTTGGAATTAATAGTATGTTAGGAATTATATTTCTTCTGCAAGAAGTAAAGTATGAGGAGAAATGAAAGTCCCAATGATTCCAGAAGAATCTTTTGGAATTGAGAAAGGATGGCCTTATTCAAAACTCCACACCTTGTTTCCCCTGTCTGGACTCGCTCTGTATTTCTAGGATTCCACTTGTCCCTAGAGTTCTCTTGCTATCCCAGTGTGTATTACAGCATGTTTTAAATGCCATGTTTTCTCCTGGGGGTGCCAAATAAAACATGGGTTTTGGGACACTGACATCCCTTTATCAAATAGCTAACCTTTCAGGAACATCATAGGTGCTATTTACTAACTTTTTTCCTGCCCATCTTTACAGCTTATCACTAGAATAGGCTAGAATTGGGATTAAAAGATACCAACTGATCTTAGCTGAGAAGCTATAGGATTGAATCAGAATGCCTGGGTCACACAGCTCTCCAAGAAGCTCAGAGGGACACCAACCATTGCTCAAATCTCTCCAAAGTCACCATAACAGGGCACTCTTGCTGCTTCAGGCAAGTATTCCCTTAGAAAGGAAATGACATTGAGAAACAGAGATCTGGCCTTCATAGTTCAGTCCAGAGAAGATTGGGACGATGGCAGTGCACTAGCATGGTTGGGGTGGAAGCAACTGAGAGGTGTTTGTTTCGGGGATATTTATGAAGAAGTATCAACAGGATGTGCTGATGGATTAGATATGGGGTGTAAAGAGAAAGATAGCTATTAAAGATTTCATCAAAGTTTGTCTGAGCAACTGGACAGATGAATTACCATTCATGGAAGAGCACAATATGCCTAAACCATCATTTATTTACTCATCTGCCTGTTGATAATATTTTGGACATCTCCTTCTATTAGATATGTGCTTAGAAAACCCAATGTATTCTTTTAATATATTTTAGTTGTTTATGGACCTTTATTTTATTCATTTATTTATATGCGGTGCTGAGAATCAAATCAAATCAGTGGTAGGCAAGTGCTCTACCACTGAGCCACAACCCCAGCCTCCAACGTATTTTTAAACAATGGGGCAATAGGACACAAAATCATGCAAATAAGTCAGGGATCTTATATATTTAGAATCTGCTTAATAACTAATGTACAAACATCCTCTTTTAATGTAATAGAAATTAAAGCCTCATTACTTACCTTGATCACAAGCAGACTAAGTAGTTTGATTGCTTTTATATCTTTATAGCTAGCAGCATAGAAAATTCTGAAGTATGCCTTGACCAAACCCCTCAGTCCAGTCTTCCTGTGGGAAGGACCCACACTGTAGACCCATGCAGAATCACCCGGAGGGGTGTCACACTGACACACAGGAAGCAGAAATGGCCAAACAAAGGCTCCATAAAAACACTCACCTCTTGTTCTTCAAGAACCAGCAAGTCCTGTCAAGTAAAGGTTTCAAAAGTTACGTGCATGTGTAGGGTCTCATTTGATTTTGGCTTTCTGTGGAAGCCGAATTTCAGTTAACTCACAGTTTTGCATTAAAACATTTTGAAAATAACAAGTTGTTTATGGATCTTTTTTGGGGGAAACAAAACAAAACAAAACTATGACCAAAGGCAGGAGGCAAGAATCTTGGGTTTGTCCCCTGTAACTTGCCTGACCCTAGGTCACGTCGACTCCTAAGACCCTCTCTTATGAGAGGCGTGGAACAGCGACCCTGAAGAATCCTGGCTTTGGATCCTTGCTCTGTCATGTACTTTAGTGTGTTTGGGCACAAGATATTTAGACCATTAGGGTCTCTGTTTCCTCATCCACTGCCCAAGGATAACACCGTCTTAACTCTGCACAGGTTGCTGTGTGTGGAAAGCCTGGTATGCAGCATAGATATAATCAGCCTCCGATTTCTTTCCTTATTATTCTCAGTCACTCCATATATAAATTTGTAGACTAATTACATGGGAGAACTTTTTTCAGAACTTCTAAAAAAGTAGATACTGGTTGATAAGTGGACAGCAACACCAAAGGCTCTAGCGGGGATCAGTGGGTGAGTGGAGGTGGGGGAGGACAGGCCTGGTGAGCCATTGCTGCTATAGGGAGGACAGGAGGGAGAGAGCCAGGGTGGCAGTGGAGGAGGCTGAAAGGACCCTTACCCTCCTTCTTGCCCAAGAGGAGAGGAGCTGTGTTCACTGGAGACCTGGCAACTCTGAAAGAACTCTGCAAGGCACACAAATCCCCATTTTATTTAACAGGAGGCCTTTTTTCAATCAGAATTATGTGATTTTGGTTACTTCTAAGTTTTGGGAAAAAATAAAGTTATTATGTATTTTTTTCTCATTGGGACATCTTAATATTTGCATGTCATCGTGCATTTCATTGCAAAGTTCTCTTCCCACAGTTTCTTTAGATCTTCTCAAGTACCCTGTGAGCAGTTCAGCTGTTCCAGAATCCCAGGGAAGGGTCTGAGTTAAGGTCATGAGGCCTGCCAGTAAGAGCTGGATCTGGGGCCTTCTCTTAACTGATGTGGGGAGTAAGACAAGGAGGCGCTCATGACTCGGGCTTCCCAATTGCCAAGATCCCAGCAAGTGTCAGGACTGGGCGTTTTGCCACCAGTCTCTGGCCTGGTAATGGGGGCTGTCCTTGGCAGCCAGGCTGCAGAGATCAGCTTTAAGCAGGAATCCTGCTGAGCTCTGGGGAGAGGGTCTCCACACTCAGCTACTACAGGGATGGGGGTGGGGAGGTGTCACAGGCTGCCAGGTTACATTTATCTTAAAGTTTCCTTATTTCAGATGACATTTCTTCAGAAGCAGGCACTCCTGCCATGTGTTCCTGCTTTGCTAAAGTTTACTTTACACGATTCAAGATTTTAAAATATTCTTGTTCCTAAAATTGTGAGCATCAGTTAGGTCCTCCTTTTGCTGTTGCCCAGTTGGTAATTTTAGCCTGGAAGTATAATCTGGTCTATTGGGAATGTTTCTTAACAGAGTCTGACTTTGGTATTTTTGATGATGTATGATTCTAATCATTAGTCTGGGGCTGACACTGATTTTTTTATACATATATGACTGACTGACTGACTTGGTAGAGAGTGATTTTATATACACTTTTTTAAAACCTAGAAATGTGGACTGGGATTGTGGCTCAGTGGTAGATTGCTCGTCTAGCACGGGCGGGACCCGGGTTCGATCTTCAGTACCACATAAAAATAAAGGCATTGTGTTGTGTCCATCTACACCTTAAAAAAAATGTTTAAAAAAAACCCTAAGAATGCTTTAAAAGCTCAATTTAGCCTTACAGATTTTATAAAACTCCTGCTCACCTAGGAGAGTCACACCACAACCAGCTGGAAAGAAAGCTGTCGGACAGAAGCAGAAGAAGCAGAGGCACCCAGTCTCTCCAACCACTGGGAGCTGGCTTAATAACACACTGTCCTGGAAAGATGTTGGTGGAGAAAAATGTCACAACAGTTTAGCAGCCATTGTAAGTAGCACCACTGCCCTCTCTCTTCGTGGGAGATGCCCGCTGTGCAGTTGGTTGGGTTCCTATTCACCCTCTGCGGCCTGTGACTGTTAAGAACTCTTTCCCTGTATCCCAAAGCTTGTTGCTCATGGGCTCCTGTGGGAATCAGCTGAGAGGCTGCAGCTGGAACAGCCTGGTGCAGAGCTAAGCCTCAGCCCTGCCAAGCACGCCCAGCACTGGAAAGAGGGAAAGCGGAGGCTCGTGAAGGACTCCTTCTACAGGAAAGTCACACGCTGTGGGGACAGCACGAAAGTATGGGGCAAGGGATGACAGAGGTGGGCAGATGGCTCTAGACCTTTCTTCTTGTCCCCTTTTACTCTGAAGAAGAGAGAAAGCAGATGGGGAGGGCCGAGCAGGGCAGTCTGTCAGCCAAAAGCACCACAGCTGACTCTGGGGGTTTTGGGGCCATCTGGGGGCAGGGATGGTGGCAGGATCACACCCGGGCTTGAAGAAGGAAGGGTTAAGACTCTGTATAATGAAGTGACAAAAGCACAAGGGTAATGACATATTTGCAATTCAAATGTGCTATAGTCACTTTAAAGCATGTCATGGCTTAAAATTGCTTAGTTTAACCCAATGCACCTATTTTTGACTGAGTTTTCTCCTAGGGCTGGGGCAGGGTACAAATACTATTTTAAACATTAAATCAAAATAAAAGATATGAAAATTCATGTCTTATGAATATTTGAGGTAAGCAAGGCTGAGAGCCAATGACCTTATCCTCAAGGCTAACCATGCCTTAGCTCAGGAATTCACGCCAGGGTGCTCTGCTCCCACCAGGCCTCTCGCTCTGGCTTATTTTCCCAAACACACAAAGCACAGCCCTCATCACCCTCAGACCCCACTGGCTCCCTGTCGCCCCCTGAATAGAACTCAAAACTGCCTCTCAGCTTCTTCCCTCGTCACCCAGTTACAGTCCCTTTAATCTCCACTTTGCCATATGATTGGTGCGCTGCTGGTGATGGCAGTGCACCTTATTTCAGATGACATTTCTTCAGAAGCAGGCACTCCTGCCATGTGTTCCTGCTTTGCTAAGGTCCCACTAACACAATTCAAGATTTTAAAATATTCTTATTCCTAAAATTGTGAAGAGAACTTTTTTCAGAACTTCTAAAAAAGTAGCTACTGATTGATTGGTAGACAGCAACACCAGAGGCTCTGGCAGGGATCAGTGGTGAGTGGGGAAGTTTTCAAAGCTAAGATGATTTACAGCTGCGAGACAGAAGTGTGGCTAGTATTTTCACATGAATCTTAACTAGATTATGACTGAACTTTTATTCCCCCTAAGAGAACGGGATAGCTTTCTGGGGACTCTGAATCCTCTGATACTCAGCACAGTTCTGAATGAGTAAGAGCACATGATCATTTTGTGTTTTTTTAATTAAAAAAAATTAGTTATAGATGGACACAATATCTTTACTTATTCATTTATTTTTATGTGGTACTGAGGATGCAACCCAGTGCCTCACACATGCTAGGCAAGTGCTCTACCACTAAGCCACAGTCCCAGCCTTGTTTTACTAATTTTTAAAACTCTCTTTCACATTCCACATGATTCTGTATCATTCAGGAAGAGATTGACTTTTAAGACCTTTCTGAACACACACTTTACTGGTTCATGGGTTGAGGACCACAGCTCAGTGGTACTCAGTCGTGGCTAGGTGTCAGCACCACTCAAGGAACATCTGAGAAACAGATTCTCAGGCTCTTCCCCAAACTCGCAGTATCTCAGACATGAGGTTCTCCCGTGAGGATGTTTTAAAAGCTACACAGGTGATTCACCCTGAACCCCAGCCTAAGCATCACAGCCCTGTCAGGCCTTTCCTAACATGGTGATTGGTTCTACACAATTATGGAGAACAAAATTTTTCATTACCTTTTGTATCTCAGGAAGAAAAATTTCTCTAGGGCCTTTCTCAAATTTGTCCAGATTCATGGCACTGAAATAGAATAGACAGAGTGAGCCACAGTGAAGTGGAGACTTAAGCAATGTGGAATGAATCTCAGCTCTCCAGAGAAGTTAGATAACATCTTCTAGATTCTAGAACAGCACGTCAGGCTTCTCTGAAGGGCCTGGCACACAGGAGACACCAATTAACAAATGAATGATCAATGAACAAATATGTAAAAGTCACCAAATACCACATTCTACTTTACCTACATACTGTCCCTGAGTGATACTCACATAGTAAGAGTGGGGAGGAGTCAGGAACATCTATTTTAGGTAACCTTTTAAAAAATTCTTATTTTAGTTTACTAGATTCTTCTTTTCATGTACTAGAAAAATGATGAAATGTAAATAAGATCAACTGACTTTTTTTCTTCCTTTGGTGACTGCTGTACCACACAAAGCAAAATATCCTTAAGAGTACTTTTTAATGTCTTACTTAGGACAAGAAACATGCATTTTCTCAGAGCTAAGTTCCACTAGAGGTAAAACAGGGAGGGTGAACTAGGTGATCTCTAAGGCCCCTTCCACCTAGGATGCCCATATTCAAGAGTCACAGGTAAAAGTAAGAACTAATATGTGAAAAGGACTTTCCATACCGGCGCCCACACCCCATTTAGTCCCCAGGAGGTGGGTACTGTTTTGTCTGCTTTAGTTGTGTGTGTTTGTTGCTAGGATAGCCTTGTGCATGGCAGGCAAGTGCTCTCCCACTGAGCCATGCCTCCTTGTCCCCATTTTAAAGGTAAAGAAATCAAGGCTCAGAAGACAACAGGATAACAAAGTCATTAAGGAGCAGAGCGAGGACTTGAACCCAGGCTTAATCTGATTCTGTAGTATTTATATTTTTGTTCTGGGCCAGGCTACATGGGCAATGACCAAACAGACTCCATCTTACCCTGAAACTTCATGTCATGTAAAAGCTGCTTCTCCCATGGGGAAGCCCTGCCTCTGTACCCATCAACAGTTGCTTAGCATAGCATGTTTGGCAAAGCAAAGTAGCAATTCTCATACAATGTAAAATTGTTCTCTCTTTGGTTTCCATTTTTCTTGGACAATGTACCCTGTCAGAGATCGATTTGTCCAGACATTAGTAACTGTTCTTTAACTTGTACTCAACTAGGGACGTTTTGACCCATTCCCCCTCCTGCTTATGATTTTAGATCTCATGGTGTTTGCTTATGGTTTTGAATCACAGCAATAACCACTTATGATTAATATGGTTTTGGACTGTAAAAGGTGTTTTCAAACCCCAGGAGGGGGTCGAAGGGTGTAGACTTGCAGCCTGCCCCTTGGCCCCCAGCTGGTGAATAAAGTTTCCGTTTCCTGCTTTAATATAGATTGCAATCTTGATTTTTAACATTTTAATTTCCTTTTAAGTTCTCAAGTTCATGTTTGTAACAAAAGAAGATAAGTCTACTTCTGTTGATGGTGACTGTGGAAGTTTCAGTCTTCCCTGAATTTAATACCTTGCTGCAACTTGCTCTGTCTGTGAGTGGTGTACTGAGTAGGGAGGGTGCTGCTCACATAACTAAGTGAAATTCTAACTAAATCAATTCTAGCTGAATTAACTACCCTGTCTTTAAACAAGGAAGAAGGAGCCAGAGTAACTTCTAGAGAACATCAACAACAAAAAAAGATTCATAGAAATCTTAAGCCAGGACTGGGGTTGAGGCTCAGCAGTAGAGCGCTTGCTTTGCACATGCGAGGCCCTGGGTTCGATCCTCAGCACCACATAAAAATAAATAAGTGAAATAAAGATATTTTTAAAAATTGTGTTAAAAAGAAGAAATCTTAAGTCAATATAATTCAAAGTATTACTCTTGGTAGCAAGTTAAAATTTATAGATCCTTAGAAGCAACAAGATAGTTCCATGCTCAACAAAAATGTAACCTCTCTGTTGATGCTTCTTTAACTCAGGCTTCAGACTGCTCCAGAAGAAAATCAGAATGCTTAGAGCAGACAAGAGAAGGCCTGCAATCTGAAGATCAAATCAAGTTTGAAGATGGAACATGGAAATTTTACTGTAAATCTTTACCCTTAACTGATGGAGTCAAGTCTTTCACTCCAAGAGGCATCCTGGTCAGTCAGACTTGGAGCTATGATGTGCTACCTGGGGATCCTGAAAACCATCTCCCACCACCACCTAGCTGTGGGTGAACAGAGGAAATCAACAGGCCCTGGGATCTGCATCATCCTTCGCCCAAGTCCTGGGGTCACATGGACTAGGTTTAAATCCCAGCCTGGCAGTTTACCAGCTGTGAGATCTTTGCCAATCCCCTCACCTCTCTGGAGCTCCAGTCCCTGATAAGCAGATGAAGACAACTACAGATGTACTTCCTGGAGCTAGTCACAGGTTTACCAAGAGAACACCTGAAAAGCATTTAGCATAGTGCCGACAAAGGAGCGGGTCACTAGGATGTAACATCCTAGCTAGGGAAAAAGGGACAGCTCCATCAGCACGGTGGCATTCCCCTGGGGGGCTGCCACCCAAGCATGGGAAAGATATGGAGGGAGTGGGAAGATGGGGGCATGGAGAGGCAGCTGGGCAGGGAGCGGCCAGATGTTCCAATCATTTCACTTTCTGTTTGGCGAAGAATAAGCACATTCTCCTCAGAGCAGTTTTTGCTGACATCTGGGTTTCTATTTCAAAGTAGAAAAATGAAAGGAAAAATATTTCTTGATTTTTCTTTCTAAGACTAAAGTGTCCGAGTGAATGCACAGAAAAGCATCAGGCAACGAATGCGCTGGAGAGGCCTGAGTGGCGCCGGAGCTGCTGGGCCTGGGCTGTGCCCAGCTCCACCCCATGTGAGTTTCAAGCTGGGACTTCTCGCAGGAGCCTCCATTTCCTCCTCTATAGAATGGGGGTGAGGGCACCTGCCCTGTGGGGCTGCTGTGAAGGCCTCGTGGGGGACGGGGGACGCTACAAAGTGCATTCCAGGGAAAACCATTGTGTGGGTTTCAGCTCATCCGTACTCACCTTAAGATGGACTTCACAGACAGAGTTTTCGTGGGGCTGTAGGGAAGGCATATTTTCTGCGTACCCTGGGAAGTAAAAATGCTGAATCAGTGAGGACTGCGGTGACTCCCATCTCTGAGAAAGCCCTGCCTGGGCACTGGAAAGAAGCCATGTCTGGCCTTTCTTGGGCTCCTTCAAGGGCCATGTTCAGAAATGAACGTGTTCTATGCTGGAATGAACCTTGCTCTGGCTGCTGGCATCTTCCACTGTCCCACCGCCCCTGCACACTCATGGATTTGAGCACGACTTTCCACACAGGGATCCTCAGCATCTTGGCACTGTGGAGGGGAGCTGAGCCATCTGCCATGGTTGGGCTAAGTGTCCCCTAAAGGCCGTGTGTTTAAAGGCTCGGTCACCGGCCTATTGTGCTATTGGCAGGGGGTGGAACCTTTAAGAGGTGGGACCAGACAAGGAAGTTAGGACATTGGGCTGAGCTTCTGAAGTGGACTGTGGGATGTTGATCTCTCTTTCTCCAGAGGTTCCTGGCTGCCATGAGGTGAGCAGTTTCCTCCATCTACCTACTCCTGCCATGATGTGCTGCCTTACCGTAGGCCCAGAAGCAATGGGGCCAACTGACCATGAACCGAAACCTCCAAAATTGTGATCCAAAACCTATTTTAAAGTTGATTGCCTCAGGTATTTTGTTATAGTAACAGAAAGCTACCTAAAACACCATCGGAACCAGAGGAGAAGAGGGTTTTTTTTTTTTTTTTTTTTTTTTAATATTTATGTTTTAGTTTTCGGCGGACACAACATCTTTGTTTGTATGTGGTGCTGAGGATCGAACCCGGGCCACACGCATGCCAGGCGAGCGCGCTACCACTTGAGCCACATCCCCAGCCCGAAAAGAGGGTTTATTTGGTCTCTGAGCTGAGAATTGGATAAGCCTCCAAGATCATAAAAAGAAAACAGTCTCCACTTGACAACAAGACCCACATACAAGGGCTCCAACTCAAAGATTTTTTTTTTGGGGGGGGGCGCCTGGGGATAGAACCCAAGGCCTTGCACATGCTAGGCAAATACTCTGCCACTGAGCTACATCCCCTCCTCTTTTTACTTTTGAGACAGAGTCCTACTAAGTTGCTGAGGCTGGCCTCCAATTTGCTATCCTCCTGCCTCAGCCTCCTGAGTTGGGATGTTATGACCATATCTGGCTTCAAAGACTTCTTGAACCAGAAATCACCTGAATCTTCAGAGGTTCTTCTTATGGGAAGAATTTTTGGTTATTTGCCCAAAAGAGAAAGAGTTATCCAAAAGAGAACACTGAAACTAGATGAAACCAGAAGGCTGTAAGTAGCAGCCATAAAATAAAAAATACATATAAATAAATAAGTAAGTAAGTGCAAAGTTGGTCAGAAAACCTCCTGCCCACTGCTCTGGATGAAGACACTGTTACTTCTCACTAAGGTGCACGCACTTGAGGAAAAACTGGCATGCAGTGCCCCAATGTGGTCACCTCCAACTGTTGCACAGAGTACTAATGACAGGACCCAACCCAGTTGGCACAGGAAGGGGGACATGCCAACATTTCTCTGTAGGAAATAATTTCACAAGACTTCACACCAAATAGATTTTCACCCTAAATCTGCTTCAAAAAGAAAAAAATTCTGAATGTACCATAAAAGTTTATATAAGGTATTTATTAATTTACTCAACAACTTATTACTAGGGCCCTGCCTATGTGCTAAGCACAGAGCTAGGTAGTGGGATAATGAGGACAGAGAAGACATCTTCCCGACTTCCATGAACTCGGTCTAGTGGGCGAGGTAGTAGGAATCAAAGATTTACACATAGAATTAATTATGTGCAATGGTGACAGCTTGGCTCTGCTAGTTTCTGCCTGGTCTACTACCAGCATGTGGCCTCAGCCATGTCATTTAACCTCCCTGACTTCGAGAGCATCTATTGAGATAATATACTTGGAGGACTTAGTATAGTGCCTGGCATGTGCTCCATAAATATTGGATTTGATTACTATTACTACTCCTGTCTTAAATCACTATAAAAAGCTCCTAGCCACAAAACTGTGTGGTGACTCCTGGACATTCTTCTGGGCCTTTTGAAGTTACTAATTTCTTGCTCTGTGTGTGTGTGTGTGTGTGTGTGTGTGTGTGCAGGCGCATACTGTTTCCAACATACCATATGTTGTCTTTGAAAAATTCTTCAAGAAGGAAAGGGAAAAATACCAAGAAAAGAAAATGAAAAGAATGAATGAAAGACAGAGGTCAAATATAAGGATTACTAGAAGGGGAATTCAGGAGACAGGAAAAAAAGCAGCCATCATGAACATGACATAAGAAACTCTCCTGAGCTCAATGAAGAGTTGCACCTGCAAATTGAAGGGTTTCCTTTCAGCTCACTCCCCAGCTGGGTGTTTGGAAACTACCACAGGCAGTGGCTGCCTGTCCAGTTAAATCTAGAGCAGTTTTTCTAAACTGCTAGACTGATAAAAGTGTTAAACCTAAAAAAGATTCTAGAAGTGGAGCTGATGTGGTGGTTGGCCGAATGCCCCCTGGGGCAGGAGCACCACAGGGCTGTACCCAGGTAAATGCTGTGGAATTTTTCCAGTACATCTTTCTCCTTTAGCTGAAGGTGGGCCGGTTCACTGCTTTCAGTATTAAAAGTGGCTAAGGTGAATGAACTGATATACTTCATAAAATATAGTTCTGTATTCTCAGAGGCCAAGACGGAGGCAAGTGACTGTGTCTGATTAGTGGTTTATAAATAAGGGAAGGTTACTGTTAAACTCAGAATTGTGTAATCCTGAAATACCCAAACTGAAAGAACCTTGTAGGAAAAGGCTTACCTGAGCCACCTGGACAATGAGGCTTGCGAAACCCTGGACTGGGAATGACCTGTGTGCGAGTCAGGTACTTACTGTTTTCCTCCAAAGAATTGCACGGTATTGAGGGACACGCTGATTGTTCTGGTCAGAAAGGGTCACTGACAAGAAGAAAGGGCTCTTCTCTGCATCATTTCCGATGTAATTCTGGTGGACTGGAGAAGAAACAGGTTTAGAATCCAAGAGCGCAACTCCTTCTTCTAGGCAGAGAGGAGGGGACCCTGTGGTGGTGTCCAGACTTTCCTACACGTGAGCTCAGGGAATGATAATCCCAAGCCCAACATGGGACAGAACCTGTTCACTACCTGATAATCATGCCTGTGACTGGTTCAGGAATCAATCCTGAATCAAATTCCCCTTTCCCTTGCCAGTGACTGGCTCAGGAGTGAACACGTGACCCAATGTTGGCCAATGAGAAAGAAGGAGAAATCTGATAAGAGATTTCTAGAAAGCTTTCTGACTCAAAAACCTTCTTTTGGATAGATGTCTAGATGTGATGATTGAATTACTACTGAAACCACCTTGTGATCCTGCGGAGGGCCAAGTTGTCACACTAAGGATGCAGAAGCAGAAAAGGGGAAAGAGCCCGGGTCCTTGACATCACTGAGCTTTCGAATCACCCACCTCAGAGCCTATCCTCCTTCTGGATTTCTCATTCTATACCTTCTCGTTTAAGCCAGTTTAGGGCAGGTTTCTGTTACTGGAAGCTGATGGCACCATTTTTTGTCAAATCATCACTGTGCTGGGTTTGCACTGGGGAAGGCGACAACCTTCCTGCTGATTTCTGTCTCTATAAAAGCTTCTATATTCCTCCACCAACTTGAATAAATTCTGCTGTCCAAATACACGAACTTCTTAGAGGTACTGTATCAGGTTTCTAAAGACATCACTAAGGTCTGATTGCTCTCATTTCACAGCTCAAAGATCAACATATGCATTAGCCTAAGAAGCAACTTCTCAAACTCATTTAGGCTCCTGCGCAGAGCTTATTCTTCCATTGCCAGTGTCTTCTGTCACTAACACACTCCTGTTTTCCATCTTTTTGTGTATTTTCACTTGAGCTCTTTGTTCTAGAAGTATGATGTTTGAAAGTTCTTAGTGACTGAGCTCTTGGGATGTGCCAGGCACTGGGTTTAGTGCTATTTCTTCTTTTCAAACCTTCTAGGTAGGGACTAATACCTACTTTAAAAGTAGGGAAGCTGACTCGCAGGAAGTGGAGAGTAGCTCCTGTAAGATCCTCTGTTAATAGATGCAAACCCATTGTGTGAGTGCCTGTGGGCAGGGACCACACTGCCTCTGCACTCTGTCCCCACTGCTCTGCAGGCTGCCTGGCAGATAGCAGGCTACTCACAGCTGAATGGCCCCGGCACCCACTGTCTAATGCCCCTCTTGCTCCACATTGGCCCAGAAGCTTGGGGAACCAGTTCTCTGCCTCACTGCCTATGTTCAAAGCTCACTAAATTTGTTTTTCCACCTGAAAAATTCTAGTCTCTCAAAGCCCTCATTCAGATTCTATAATCCCCTCTTAACTCCCCAGGGACAAAAACAACTTGGAAAAAAATCTAAATGACAAAACAAATCACAATCAAAAAAAAAAAAAAAAGGAGGAAAGAAAAATTCCTAGGGCTGTGACTCCAAATAGCATCTTTTAATCTACAAAGCTTACTACTGACAGTGAAATGCCCTGACCTTAGTGTCCCTAAATTGCCTAGTTTCACTCATATATAGCACCAGAAATTACCCTAGCACTCATTTTCATTTTGAGTATCTTTTCTTCCCAACCACTATAATAGCATAATTACCTTGTCCTAAAAAATACTTGAAATACCATCTGGTGTGGTATTCCGGGTTCTCTAAGTGCACGTCTGTTCTTCGCCAAGTACCTGGCAGAGCAGTCGCATTCTGTAATGGAACAAAGTTTGTGCCATTAAGAGCCTTACTTAGAAAGCGAATAAGCTGGAAATGAACCAGAGGCCAAAGAACCAGAAAAAAACATTGTTCAAAGCAATACCCAGGGGCTCTAACTTCGTGTTCTCATTAGAAAAGACATTTGGTCTAAGTCTGCATCATGGAGGTGTTCCAGAGGCCCCCCAGAGACGAGAGAGAACCGAGTGAGGCGGGAACTGACAGGAGTATAAGGTAGCTCTGTCAGAGGTTTCACAACATTTGGGGGTTGGTGCCCCCCAGAATGCCAGCTGTTCGCTACCTAACACAGGCACATTTCACCTCCAACACATCTCAGCCTCTGACCTCAAGCCCACAACTATGTAAAATTCTTAAGATGTATTATAAAAATCACCCAACTGATGTGGAAAATATGGATGAACATAACAAGTAACCAAAATACTTTATCTGAAGATAATCATTATTAATGTTTGGTTATTTTTTCTATGCATATTCATATGCATTCTTCTTACCAAAATGAATTGTACTGAACATACAGCCTCTGGCTTGCCTTAGCTCTTATCCATGTCAATAAATATATTTCTACAATGTTAATCTTTTTGGCTCAGGTGGCAGTCCACCCTGTGGACACAATATGACTATTTAACAATATCTGACCACTATAAATAAAGTTGTGCTGAACACCTAATCCCCGACTCACATGCCAACGTGGCAGGTTATCCCTGGAGGATAAATTCTTGGAAGCCAAACTGCTCTGCCAAGGAGTAGGCACATCGCCAGGGATCTGTGACATGGTGCCACGATCAGAGCTCCCCCAGCCCTGATGGAGGCTTCCCCTTCCCATGCCCTTGATGTTTCCTCTTCAAGATTTAATGGCAAAAATGTCATCTCAACGTTGTTTGGGTTTCTTTGTTCACCAACGGAATTGAACATTTCCTTTATACTTTTATTAATTATTTACAATTCTTCTTTTGTGGGTTACCCGCTTATGTCCTTTGTCCGTTTTCTAATCGTTGTATATTATTTTTTCATATTTATTTGTGAAAACTTTGAAATAAAATGCAAATCATTTTTTTCTAATTAGTTTAATTTTTAACTTTGCTTATGATAATTTTGGGCACAGAGGGATGTTTTAAATTTCTCAGATTGTTCCCCTCCTGGCTCCTGTCTTTAGTATCATTACATAAAAAGGTTTCTCCAAACCATTATTTTTAAAAATATATTTTTAGTTGTTGATGAACCTTTATTTGTTTATATGTGGTGCTAAGAATGGAATCCAGTGGCTCACACATGGTAGGCAAACACTCCATCACTGAGCCCCAGCCCCAGCATACCATTATTATTATTATTATTTTTTGAGAGAGAGAAAAAATTTTTTTCAATATTTATTTTTTTCGTTTTCAGCGGACACAACAACTTTGTATGTGGTGCTGAGGATCGAACCCGGGCAGCATGCATGCCAGGCAAGCGTGCTACCACTTGAGCTACATCCCCAGCCCTCCATATCATTATTAATGAAACTATTTACCTTTAAATTCTAAATGTTCTGTGGCTTCATTTTTAAATTTCACTCTTTAATCTGTTGAGCATTTTTGATGTTTGCTATGAAGATCAATTTTTTCCTAATAGTTTATCAATTAACCTAATTCTAATTTTTTGAACACTATCACTCCCAACCTTCATAAGGTAATAAATACTTTTATGGTGAATGTCTGAGTCTTGCCTGGACTGGGCAGGGGTTGTTAGACACACATTTTTCTGAATGATTGGCAGTTACTCTACCAAAGCTCCATGGACATCTATTTTGTGCCCTGTGTAGGAGGCAGGCTACTAGAACGTACTTCTTGATTTTGCCTCTAGTGATTTGCTAGATGTTTGTGATCAGTTTTTTTTTTTTTTCAATAATTTTGAGAAACTTTTCTTCAACTCTGAATTTTCAAAGAGGTTTTTCTCTGGAATGAATATTAAATGTTACTAAGAGCTTTTTCTTCTTTTTTGCCACTATTGAGAGAATAGTTACATGGAGGAAAATCATAGTGATGTAATGTATTATATATAGCAACAGTTCTTCTGGTGTTGAAGAATTCTTAGACTTCTGGAATGCACCCTACTGGGTCATGGGTATTATTCTTTTAATGGAAAGCTGGCTTTAAAAAATGATTTATGCATCATAGTTGTTAGTGAGATGGATTGATGCTTCTTTGGTGTGTGTGTTGCTGTCACATTCTCAGGTTACAAACTGAATTGAGAAACTTCCTGCCTTTACCATAGCTCTGGAAATACTAACATTTGCTAAGAGCTCTAAATGCCAAGTATCAGGCTATGCATTATTTCCAGAACTGCCACCATCAATTTGATGAGACACAGTCTACTTTAACCCCATTCTTTCTGATGAGGAAATCGAGACTTAATAAGTTTATGAATGTTGCTTACGGATGCAGAGATAATCAGTAGCAGAGCTGGAACTGAAGCCAGTTCCCATTTCAGAGGTGTTTTCTCTCTTTTATTTTAGCCATTACATCATTTTCTGTGTCTTTTTTTTGTGTCCTGCCTTTATAACTTATCAGGGAATAAAACTGTAGGTTAAAGTTTCTTAATATTATTATGCTTTTATTGGATTATCTTGAATTTTGAAAAACAGCTGCAGCTAAATATGTATAAATCTTTATTTGGAAAAATTTTTAAACTTATATAAGAGCTGCAAGAATAAGAACAGTGAAGAGAGCTGTGAGAATGAGGAAGCAGAGAGCATCCCCTTTACCAGGCTCACCTGTGAAAACGTCTCACCCGCCATTTGTTCTCTCACCTACACACACACACACACACACACACACACACACACACACACACAATTTTTCCGGAACCATTCAAGACTCAGATGCATAAAGAATAGCCCTTGGGAGCTGGGGTTCTGGCTCAGTGGTAGAGCGCTTGCCTAGCATGTGTTCTGGTTTCGATTCTCAGCACCATGTAAACAAATTAAATAAACAAAGTAAAGTTATTTTAAAAAATAGCCCTTTACCCCTCAATGCTTCAGTTTGTACTTCTCAAGCAAAGGGACATCTTACACAACCACGGTATGGCTTTGCCAGTGTCTGTACGTTTAACATTGGTGCAGCACTTTTATTTTCTATATTCCCATTTCATCAAGTGGCTCAACAGTGCTGTTTGAAGCTTTGTCCTTCTTTAGTGCCGATCAATTTGTCGTCATGCCTCTAGCTTCCCTTCATCTGCAACTTTTCCACACACTCTCTTTTATGACAGTGACATTTTTGAAGACTGCAGCACCCTTTTTCCTGGTTTTTTAAATAAAGCCCTCTGCGTTTGGAGTCTGCCTGACATTTCCCCGCACTTAGACTCGGGGTCTGCACACCTGTGGGAGCACCATGAGTGAGGCTGGTCCTTCTCAGCTTATGGAGACACTTGCCCAAGATGCCCTGTGCTCCTTGTTGGTGAAGTTAATTCTGATCACCTGATCAGGGTGTCCCTCTTGGCTTTGACCTTCTGGTGAGACTTAAGAGGGCGTATTGTTGGAATCTGCTCCTCATAGGTTCACTAGCAACAGCCCTTTACTTCCTAACCAGGAGCCCTGGCAGTGCTCCTGCTCCACAGAGGTCTCTACCTGACACCAGGCAGAGTGCTGCCTCCACCTAGGGCCTGTCAACCAACCTTGGGCATCAGTGGACCAGAGCGGGGTGTAGCCCAGGAAGCTGGCCTCAACCAGTCAGACCCCTCAATAGCTGGTATCATTGCCTTGAGCCCTGGAACCTAGAAAGCTTCTGTAGAGCCTGAAGAGGAGACTCTCTCATGTCCCCAGCACAGCTAAACTGCTGGAGCCTCCAAGATTTGCACAACTCAGAGAGGGTTCTTTGAGGCAGCGGCACCAGATGGCAGCTCAACTTCTCAGATTTGTTGGAATGTGCACTCCTGGGTTCCCTGTAGAACTCCTCCTCCAGATCTCTCTGGGTACCTTTTTTGTTTTGTTTTTGTGGTGCTGGAGATCAAACCCATGATCTCATGCAAGCTAGACAAGCGCTACACTGCAATCCAAGATCTGCATTTTAACAAGCAACCGGATGATGTTGATCACATAAAATTTTCAGAACCAATGCTCTATGCCAGGGGTTCTGAAAGAATTGAGGCTGGAAAGGGGGAAAGGACTCAGATGGGGCAAAACAAATACATCTGTATTTTCCCTAACTTCTAGAATTTAGTGTTTCATTCAAGTATGAGCATATAAAATAAACTACAGTAGAGTGAACAGTCCTGGTAACCATCTCTCTCTCTCTCTCTCTCTCTCTCTCTCTCTCACACACACACACACACACACACACCAGATACTTTTAAAAACTTGATAAAACTCATTATAGTGATTGCAGCTATCTAGAAACACTGTTTATGTTCTTCCACCATTTAAAATTATAGTAGTTACAGAATCTACTTCTGGATTGGTTATTTAATAAAAGTAAAAAACACATATATCATGAATTAGGTTTAGAAAATACTCCTGGGGCTGGGGATGTAGCTTGGTGGCACAACACCTGCTTAGCATACACGAGACTCTAGGTTTGATTCCCCAGCAATATGAAAAAAAAATTCTGATAACTTGATTATTGATCAACCATTTCCTTTGTAATCCTCTGTGGTTTCTTAAAAATATTTTTTTAGTTGTAGATGGATACGATATCTTTATTTGTTTATTTTTATGTGGTGCTGAGGATCAAACCCAGTGCTTCCCACGTGCAAGGCAGGTGCTCTACCACTGAGCAACAGCCTCTGCCCCAATCCTCTTATTTTATATGCCTTTAAAAATATTATTCTGAGAAGGGATCTACAGACTTCACCAGACTGCTGAGAAGGGTTGAAGGAACAGAAAATGCACACCTAGGACCTTTGAAGCACATGCCTCTGCCTGACCTTCTCTAGAGGCTGATGGTGGCCACTGTGGAATGGACTAACCCAGGAGAGGTAAGATGTAGCCAGCATCTGGAGGGAAGGACAATGGGACTGGGCAGTGGCTCATCTCATAAGTCAGGTACAAGCTGTTAATAATAGGCCTTTTTTTTTTTAATGATTTAAAAGTTATATATTTAACTTTCATCTTCACTGAATATTTAACTGAAATGGGGGACCCAACACCCAAAAAGTTGTGAGTCTCAGTAGCAAGCACCTCCTGGCCCTGGTGAAAAGCACACATGACGGGATGTGAAGACAAGAATGCACACAGGAAGCGACAGGGCCAGAGCCACAACCCCCTGACCAGGACCCAGGAGAACATCTCTGAAAACAAGTGCCTGCTTGGGATGACATAGTGGCCATAATGGGACATGCAAGTGTCCAGCTTTTTACATGTGAGCACCCTGGTAACCACTGCCTGAACACGACTGGAAGTGTTCTCAGTGTCCTGGAGGCACCCGTCATTACCCAGCCACATCCTCAAAGGCAACCACTAGCTGCCATCTGTCTCCACGGGCTTTATCTGCTCTGGAACATCATAAAAATGAAATCGCTTCCTGTGTTCTCCAGGTTTCCAATCCCGTGAGATTCTGTCTGTGACGTTTTCCTTTCCCCGGCTGCAGCCGTTCTTTCTTGTTCACACTGTGTGGTCCATGGGTAGTAACAGCTCAGGTTCATTCTCCAGCTGGTGGACATTGGGATTGTTTGTGATTTTATTAAGAATAAAGTCACTGTGAACGTTCTGTGTCTTTCTGTCTTGGGACACTGAAGATGCACACATTCAGTTTTAATAGGTGCTGCCAGACAGATTTCCAAAGAGGAGTCACCACTTCACACTCCTACTCGCCATGTGTGGGTTCCAGCTGCTCTAAGCCCCTGACCAGATGCTCAGCATTTCAGGTCTTCACTTCAGCACTTCTGGAAGAGTGCAGCAGCACATAACTGTGGTTTTAATTCTCAATAAATTCTAATTATTTTACATATACCTGATTTTACAAAGGAGGTCAGGAATACCGAAACTTTGTCTATAGCAATTTAAGGTGTCAATGAAACAGGAATGTGTTATTTGCTGCTGACAAGAAATTTAGGATGAAATATTGTGATGAGAGCATTTTCTAGATAACTGAACTATTTAGCTCTGCAACTGCCCGTGTTTACTTTACACCCACGTAGACATTTGCGAAAGGTCTCAGTAGGTTAATGGGCTCATGCTGTTCTGTGCTGCAGAAGTGCCTGGACAGGCCCGCTGTCCAGAGAGTTCGAAGGCTCAGAAAACCTCGTCTTCTCTGCTTTGAATTCCAAAGCCCACCAAAGCTTCTTATTGCCTTCACTCTTTTTTTTTTTTTTTTTTTAACCCATTTATACTTGTGGGATGTGAAGGAGGGGGCCTGAAACTGGCCAGGATATTTTAAGAATTCAACAAAATCTATATATAAAACACTGATTTTTAAAAAAAATTTTTTTTAGATGTTGATTTTATTCATTTATTTATATGCAGTGCTGAGAATTGAACTCAGTGCCTCACCCATGCTAACCAAGTACTCTACCACTGAGCCACAATCCACGCCCCGAAACACTGATTTTATTTGAATGTTCTTAAATATTTGGCTTCAAGCAGAGAATCAACACAATACAAACCTGCAACAAATGAGTCCCCAAATTTCACATAATGCCTGTGATTTTTCATCATCTCTTTCACAGTGAGCTCAATAAAAAAGTGAAAGCCTTGAATAGCTTGGCCTTGAGTTCCTCAATTAAATTGCTGAGAGAACCCTGGCAGGATGGAAGATATATTTTTTTAAAAAAACTAAATTTGGGGGGGCTGGGGTTGTGGCTCAGCAGTAGAGTGCTCGCCTAGCATGTGCGAGGCCCTGGGTTCGATCCTCAGAACCATATAAAAACAAATAAACAAAATAAAGGTACTGTATACAATTAAAAACAAAATAAATATTTTTAAAAAACTAAATTTTTAAAAATTACATTGTAATCAGGGATAGAAGCTGCTTGTAAAAAAGTAAAATTAAACAAAAATTAAAATCTCTTTTTCTCCCCATCTTCTATGTTCCATTCCACTTCTTTTCCCTAAAATAACCATACTATCAGATTGATAGTGAGCCTACCAGTGAGCCTACCAGTTCAAGACCAGCCTGGCAACAGTGAGATACTGTCTCGACAAGTACAACAGCATCTTGGGAATAGTCCTATGTCAGGACATAAAGAGCTAATTTGTTTAATATATACAGAACTAACTTGTTCTTTTTAATAATTTGGGTTGACTATAGACTTATAAAACCTGTGAAGAACATGGAAGAGTCCAAGAAGGGAAGCTAAGCCTCCAGCTGTTGTCCTGACCTCTCAGGCTCATTCTCCAGAAGCAATTATGGTTACATTCTCAAGTATCCTTTTGGAAATTTTCTTACATATTGACAAGCATATTTATCTTTTTTTTTTACAGAAGGAAAATGGATATTATACAAATCATTCTAGAATTTGCTCTTCTGTCTAACACTCTGCTGTGATGTTTTGTCTATGGTAGTGAATATACCTCTATTTCATTTTTTTTTTTTTTTTGTACCAAGGATTGAACCCAGGGGCAATTAACCACTAAGCCACATCCCCAGTCATTTTAAAAATACTTTCTTAGAATTTTTAGACAGAGTCTTACTAAGTTGCTTAGGGCCTAAATTGCTGAGTTTGGCCTTGAACTTCTGATCCTCCTGCCTCAGCCTCCCAAGCCTCTGGGATTACAGGCATGCATCACCACACCCAGTTCTACTTCATCTTTCCAATAGTTGAGACTAATCATTCCAGTATTTCAATTATACAGTCATAATTGTACCATAATTTATATTAATCATTCCTCTATTCATGGAAATCGAAGTTGTTTCCAGTTTTTCCCCCACTATTTTAAATATTGCTGCAGTACACATCTTAGCAGAACTGAGGCCAAATGGTATACACATTTGTAGTTATTGCTAATTGCCCTCCCCAAAGATTAAACTAATGTCTACATCCCTCAACAGTGTATAAGAGAACCATCCCCATGCTAACAGCCATTGTTGTAAAGAGCCGAGAGACTGTCCCCTCTGCTCCACCATCTACTAATTGGTAATACAAGTGTGGGAGCTCCCTAGTGACTCACCTGGGGGGTCATGCACATTTTAATTAATAATCTGAATGAGCACACAGATGGCAAGACAAGAATATCTGAAGGAAATATAAAGCTGCTCAGTGGTTCAGCTAATAGGACAGGTGACAAAATCAAGATGTCACAAAAATTCTTGATAATTAACAATTATGGGACTCTCTAATGAGATTAAATTCAGCGAAGATAATGCAAAATCCTACCCTTAGGTGCAAAATATGAAGTATTCCAGTGCAGGGCGGGGAGGCCAGGTGCTGTGAAGTGGGCTGCATCTCCCTCTTTACCCATCAGGAGCTGAGGCTCAGAGACACTGAGCTGCAGACCAGTAAGCATTGGAGCTGAGATGGGAAGCTAGGTCTGTGTGACTCCAAAATCATCCCTGCAACCCCACACTGCCTCACTGCTAAAACCCAGCACACATGAAATAGGCAGGGGTGGGGGACGCCATACTGTCAGTTCATAATGGGTTTAGGGGCTTCAAAAAAGTAGACGGAGTGTCTACAGTAAGGAAGGAGATAGCCCGGCTTCCTCTGTGGCCTTATAGAGCACATCCAGAGCCCTGTGTTCCCTTCTGAGCACTTAAGGCTCATTGGCTAGAGATGTTATTACCTTGATTTGATCATTGCACACTGAAACTTCACACTGTACCCCATAACTATGTTCAATTATTATGTGTCAATCAAAAGTAAATAAATTTGCCAATTAAAAATTCTAACACATAGTAAGTTTTCAATATTATTACTAAAATTAAATAGAAGTAGGAATGAGAAATTAATAGTGAGGAGGTAGACTAAATGAGAAGGGTCAATATGCATGATGACTTATAAATATGTTGAGAAACTAATAAAATAAAAATAAGATGCTCATTAGTGGCCTCCCATGTATCCAAGGAACAGAAAGGGGGATAATGGAGGCACTGGTTCCATCTAATAAGGAACACAACAGATATCTCTGAATACGGAAGACCCATCATGGTGAAGAGGGCTCAGCCTTACCCTATGGGGCTGTGGAGAACAAAGCAGAAAAAATAGATGTGCTCTGTTCAGTGAAAAGAATTTTATAGCAATTAGCAATTCTGAAAAATGGAATTATCTACTCTGGGGATGTAGAATAATGGGAGACAGATATTTGGCCTTTGACCCTGGTTCCTGACATTGAGCTCCTAAAATCCTTGGAATTCCCTGAGTGAGAAGGGTAACAGGCAGGCCTTTTGTTCTAAGGAGGTGACTCTTGGTGGCCGGTTGTTGGAAAGACTAAGCCTTGATTAAAAGCTTGGAACTTATATCCCCACCTCCCAATCTCCTGGGAGAGAAGAGGGCTGGGGAGAGAATCATTGATGAATGGCCAATCATTCCATCAATCGTGCCTGTGACACGGCCATAAGCCCCCCACACCGGGGTTGCACAGAGCTTCCTGTTGTTGGACAGTCATGTGCTGAGAGGAGGGCACCTGAAGGGGGTGCGGCAGCTCCTTGCCAGGCACCCTGCCCCACACTTATTCTATGTGCCATCCCAGTGGGATGTTCCTGAGATACATCCTTTATAATAATCCAGTGACAAGAGTAAACTGCTTTCCTGAGCTCCTGAGTCATTTCAGCAAATCAGGGAACCTGAGGAGGGCTATGGAAACACCGGCCAAGCAAGCCAGTGGTGAGGGCTGTGTGGCCACCCATGGCCTTCACATGAACCTGCAGTTCTGGTCTGTCCCCTGGATGTTTAAAGGCCTCAACCCAAGGACTGAGTTTAAAGGTACCTTGCAAAAACAAACCAAAATCCTCTGTGCCAAAGGCAATGTGCTGAGGGCCTCCAGTGTCCTCAGGATAAATTTCAAGACCAGACAGCACAGAACCAGGTGGCCAGGCACACTCAGACACAACAGATGGGGAATCACAGAAACCTCTGCTCGCCGTCCAGAGAAATAAAAGGCAAATTTAACATTATCTTAAGGAAACAGCAAACTATAGGAGGTGACCATGCAACCTTGATGTAGCCAGTGGATTCTTACACACTGAAAGCAAAGCAACCAAAGAAACAATAACAAACTGTGTACTATCAAGTTAAGAACTCTGTGATTCAAAGGACACAATCAAGAAAGCAGGAAAAAAAAAAAAAAAAACATAGAATGGGAAAAAGTTTTTTCAAATCATGAGGTCTAGTGTACACCCTATATAAAAGACCCTTATAATCCAAAAATGAAAGGACAAGTAACCCAATAATGAAATGCTTTGTAATTTGTTTTTTCATGGGTTCAGAAAATTTTAAATTGCTGTATTGAGTCTTCTATTGCACTAACTGCTCTAATTAACTCAGAGCAAGGCTGATTATCTTCCTCTGAGTGTCATGTGCCTCTGGAGTCTTTCATTGGGTGGGACATTGAGTTTGACACTTGTCAGAAGCTTATAACTGAGGACCACCAACATAAAACAAAGCCAAGGTACTCCAACTGAGAACTCATGCTCAGTAGCTTTGGTGGAAACAAAATCTAAAACACTACTTGATCTTGGTATTATCTTCCAGAGAAGCAATCTGACGGGATTGCGTTTCATATGCAGCAGACCACAGTGATCTGTTAAGTCAACAGATCCACCAATGGTTCCAGTAGTCAAAGGACCTACCCAAAGTCATGCTGCTGGTGAGCTGTAGAGCCATGACTTGAGCCCAGGCATCTGACTGCAGAGTCAGTCCTGCCCATGACCTGCCACAGGTGATTTCCCATCCATTGGCTAGGAGCCAGAACCTGTCCCCAGGTGTATGTCAGAGCAGGTGACTCAGCCTGGTGAGCAGTGTTTGATGGCCAAAGTTCATAGTGATTTCAGGACCACGTGAAGACCCCATTTATGTCTTTCCTGGAGGCGTGGGTTTCCTCCAGACACAAGACCCAGCAGGGGCCAGAGCTGTGCTTGGTGGGTATAGTCCAAGGCAGTTTGCTCATTTTGGGCTGGGCTGAATTCTGAAAGCTTTTGGTGGCAGAAGCATGTCCTAAGGCACAGTAGTCTCTGGGGTCTCCAGTGTGTTGGTTCTCAGAGCAGAAACTTAGCATGGTGGTCACTGGTTTTCTGAGCACTGAAACAGGGACTTGCTGCTTATGCTCTGGGCTTTACACCTGGGACATGCGAGGCTTCGTGTTTTGTGTCATCACAAGCCACTTGGGGAGGGCCATTTCAAAGATTCAGAGGCCAACTTCCTGACATCATTCTGGCAAGAAGTCTGTGGGCACCTGTTCAGGGGCTTGACCGAGGACAGCGATGCCTCCTTTTGCCTGACACAGCAATAGTGAGGGCACCATACCTGGGTGAATGGGTACGCTAAGCCAGGGCCAAAGGTGAAGATGAACATTGACTTCCCGGATGCTAGGGCCTTTCAAGTTCAGCCCATAGTCTTTCACCAAGAATTTGCTTTGGGAAGTGGTTGGGCGAGCAGCACTGGCAATATGGCAACGATCAGGGAGCCACAACAACCATGATCACAGGAGCGAACCCCTACTGTATACCAGGTGCAGGGCTGAGAGCTTTCCAGCTCACCTCACTGAGCTCACTCAAGACTCTCAAGATAGTTTCTGATTCACAGATGATGAACTGAGCTCAGCAAGGCTGGGCTCCTCACCCAGGTCATACAACTAGAGCAGGGAGCTGGAACTTAAACCCAGGCTTGTCTGATTCTAAAGCTGGGGTGCTAAAGCACTGATTAGCTACCTTGAAAACAGGCTCAGAGATGAAAAAGAATCAGGAGCTTCCACTGTACTCTGCAATTTCAGGGGAAGATTCCAAGGGACAGAGCGAGCTATGCAGGTCTTAAAGAAAGAAAAGCAAAGTGATCCCTATGCCTGGCAGCAAGGAAGACCATCAGAGCTCAGAAGGAGGGTATGGGCTCAGGGAGTGGTGGGCAGCAGTACCCTCCTTTCCCCGCAGCTTCTCTGAATAAAGGTAACATTTGTAGTCAACACAGATTTTGCACCTTTCTCCTGGAAATGGATCTGTTCATGTGGCAATGCAGGGCTGACCAGCCTGGCAAATGATTGGAGCTTGGATCCAAAAAAGATGCTGTGGATTTTTTTTTTACCACTCTGATGGAACAATGGCATGTGTCCACCTGGTTTTATGACAGAACTTTTAAAAGATATGTGTCACCCAATTACTAGCACATTCCATGCCAGGGTAATAGCAGTGCCCCTCCACATCTACTCCATGCAAAGCTCTGGAAAGCTCTATTTACCCCTTCCAGAGCTCCATTCAGGTGAGTCGTTTGTGACCATCACAAACTGTCCACTGCTATGGCATAGGCATCACAATTGTGTGCTTGGTGCCAGAACAGGAACTGAGGAATATTCTTACCTCATCCGAAGAGCCATTTTCCACTCTGAATCTGCCTGCCCTCTGGATAGCTCCATCAGCATCACTGGAAATAAGCTAGGGGAAAAAAAGAGCATTCAGTCAGTAGCTGGGCCACCATTTGTAATGCCCCTTCTGTCCAAATGGCTTCCTACTATACTCAAGCCAAATGAGCTGACAGGCCCTGCCTTAAGCTAAGGGTTCCTTTTAAGTCCTATCAGTTGAGTCCTCAGAGCATCAGTCCCACGATCTTAGGAGTCCAAGAGTCAGGACCACATGGGCTGCAAGAGTGGAAAATGAGAGCATCAAATCCAAATCAGAACATTTTCCAAAACTGAAAAACATTAAAGCAATGGTCTGTGGAAAAATAATCTTTCAAACATATCAAATGTGGAGAAGTGGCGGCTCACAGATGGCAAAACTCAAAGCCAAGCATCAAGTTCAACTGCCTTCCCAGGGAAGCCGGAAGAACAATTAGTGGCTGGCAGGAATGCAAGGATCCACTAGTATCAGAGGAAGCTCTTGTGCCTCATTCAGTTTTAAACAGTTTCCAAAAGGCCAACACACGCCTTCCAGGTGGGCAGACCGTCTGAGTAATGGCAAGAGGGCACTTGCAGATGGATGGTCTTCAAGGGCTGGGTGCTAGGAGGAGGCGAGGGGGGAGGAGAGCGCACGTGGCACCACAGTCCTCAGACTGCTCCCCTGAGATGCTCTCCTAGATTTCTCAGAGTGACTTGGAAAAATGATCTCTCTTCTTTTAACCGTTTAAATCTACCTGTAATTTTCAGCGAAGATCTGCCAACAACTTCCACACTCCAGACTTATTAGAATATGCTTGCTGTGGGTGGGAGGGGGCGCATTCTACAATTCCAACTCAGGCTCATCCAGTGAAACAGAAATACTTTCTTAGGAGAGATTTGCTATCTATTACTTTCACTAGTATTTACAAGACATGGAGATGTGAAAATAAGAGAAAAAATTTCAGAGAACCTCCCCACAAATTTTCCCAAGGAAAATTATTTGAGAAAGATTGGCACATTTTTCTCAAGATAAACATAAAAATAGTATTGAGTGTTTATTGAGTACTTATATGTGCCATCTATTCTTTTGCCCTTAATATGTATTATCTTACTTAATTCTTAAAACAACACAAGGCTGAAACTCTTACTAATTTCATTTATGAGCAAGGAAATTGAGGCAAAGAAGGGTAAATCAATAGCTCCCAACTAACTGCCCAGACAGAGCTGGGAATGAGCAAAGGCAGCCAGACAGTGGATGCCGTAACCCTCATCTAACCAGACCTTACTTGAAAGGTCCAGGAGGCCCAGTTTTCATACCTAATCTTTAACCTGCAAAGCAATTCCTAAAAACAAATAAAAAGATTTCTATGTATATGCCTGGCTATTGCTGGTAGCAGATCCTATACTGCTGATAAACTGAGGGTTTGCCTTATCCAAACTGAAGTCTGGCTTTACCCTAGGCTCCTGGGATATACCTTCTAAGCCTGAGGAATTTCCTGTGTCTCTTCACATAGGGGCCTTGAGCCACACTAGATAGTAAGTAACATTGTGGAATATGGTGAGGGCTCCCATTCACACAGTACAGGTTTCCCATGGAGGGGCTGGAGGCCAAGGATAGCCACACGGTGGTCAGCCATATCCTCATGGTCAGGCCCACTGAGGACTCTGGATCCCACGGCTCAGTGAGTTCTCCAAGTGCACTGCCACTCATCGTTGCCAGCAGGGGTTATTACTGCCCAGGTCTCCAGCTGGAAGCTCTGCTTCTGGACCCTCCTGGACTCTGCCCTGTCTGATTTTCGTTTTTTTCCTTTGGCTTCCACTTGAACGTAAGTGAGCTGAACAGCTTTTGGTGAGTTCTGAGTCCTTTTAGTCAATGATTGAAACTGAGGGTGGTCCTTGGGCCCAAACTCTGTACTTGGTGTCAAGTGAGGCTGAGCTTGTGGACTGTTCTCTGACTCTTCAGAGACCAATGCTAAAGTACAAGAGCAAGATTGATTTGGGTCTCTGAGGGTCATTGTCATTTCCACAAGGTAGTGTAGAGGACTCGGCACCAGCATCATCCTTGCTCTAGGGGTCCACTCACTGTTAAGGCAGAAGGAGCAGCAAATAGGATCCAAGCTGGGTGTCACTGGCGTAGACTGCCTCAAGGGCTCTGGGAGAGCCATTCTGCGATCATATCTGGACTTAGCAAGAAAAGAGTGCTATAATTACCTAGTAACATCTCACAGGTATATGGGAGGAGTGTATTCTCCTTGTTATGCCTAAAGTAGAGATGAGTAGATAAAGTCTTGATGATAGTTTGTTCCATCTAGGACTGGGGAGAAGAGCGACCATCTTTCACCAATCCATTCATTCACTCTTAAACCAATACAAATTAAAAGTCTGCCATTATGTTCCAGACCCTGTCAGGCACAAGCACCCTGCCTTTTCCTTTGCTGATGTTAGAGTAAGAAGCATATGGCTCACCTTGCTTAAGAAGTTCAGAAAGAAAGGAAGAACACAATTGATGATTTGATGGACAGAAGGAATTTAGCTCCCTGTGAACTTAGGAGCATGAGTTCCCCATCTCTCCATCACAGTCTGCACATAGGTCACCATCATCTCTCACCTGGATGACTGTGACCACCTCTCCTGGTCCAGACACCTCCACCACTGCTCCTCAGCCACAATTCCTGATAACACCGCACCATGCTGGGTGGTTTTGGCAAACTGCTCGCTCATCTGTGCCTACAATCCACTTCCCTGCAGCACCCTTTCTTCCCACCAGAGGGCGTGTGCGTGTAGTGCACCAAAGTACAGAGACCCTGTGGCCCACCTCCCCCATCCCCAGTTCCCCCAGTGAAGCCAGCTCATCCTTCAGACCTGCCAAGTCCCCACTACTCCAAGATCCTTCAGTGACCTCACTGCCCAGGGAAAGGATGCCCTACAAATTCCCAAGTACCCCGGGGAGTGATGTTTTCCCTTCCTTCATATGATCACTTGGTCCATCATCAACTCTCCTCCAACACTCCCTCTGCTCCCCAGAGCTGCATGAGGACAGTCGGTATCTCCAGAGCTAAGCATACCACCTGCCACAGTGCAGACACTCATCAAGCATTTATGAACAAGAAATACACAACTAAGTGAAGGCTGAAATCCTACTGAAAGCGACAAAAGAAATATAAAAACAGGGGCAAACCTGTGAAACTAGAGAGGATTCGTTACTTTTGTGTGAGAAATGTCACAGAAATCCACCAGGTTCATTATGTGGGAAAGACAAAGTGACAGAAGCGCCACATAGCTTGGGAATCACCATGGCAAAGGAAGTCAACCAGGTGGCAAATTCATCAAATCCTGTGGGTTCACACTCACACCCTGTGCACAGGCTGATGAGTGTGGGGTAGCCCCTGAGGGTGGAAGGCCTGCCAGTCACTGGGCTGACACAGAGTGGCAGCCCCAGCATGCCCCACCCTACCCCACCCTACAGCTGGCTCGGGCAGCTGTGGCGGCTGGTGCCTGATGAAGACTGGCACACCAGCTGAGGCAGGAGGAGACCGAGCCAGCAAACTAAGGGACAAAAACAAACCACACTAACACTGCAGGAAAACCCCTGTAACGGCAGAGAGGCTGTAGCCGGGAGCTGCGTCAGCCGGTTCTCTTTCAGCCACTCCTCACAGACCCCTGATCTGGCCACCAAGACCACACAAAGTCTACACTCTTCCCTTTGCTGAAAGATTTGACTCAGAAAAGTCAGTTCCTACTGGAACCATTTAAATGTCCAATACCACAGTGCAGCTCACCCTGTAGAGTTAAGGTTCCAGCTGCCATCAATGTGAGTGGACAATGCCACTCACATTGTCCTCCAGTGACAGAAATGTACCTGGATACAAGGCTGGACCTCAGTCTCCTGAGGTGGCCATCTGACAGTTCTCTTCATTTGCAGGTGGGCCAAAGTCCTGGGTGGCATTTATATTATAGGCCCAGGCCTTCCAGGAGAGAGGCAATATCTCCCCTGCACCCTTTCTCTCCCACTGGCTAGAACCCCCATAACCAGAGGGGTCCTGGAAGCTCACATTGAAACCCACAGGAAGACAGTGGCTCATCTCGAGCCTGAGTTTGGGAGCACAGCCACCTCCCACTTCCAGTACCTGGCTGGATGTGAAAAATAAATCAACGTGCTGCTTTCCACTTCACTGCGATGTTCCAAGTCAACTATTACCCTCATGAAGGAGGAAAAAAAAATCACTGGTCTTATGACAAGCTCATAATTCAAAAGGTGGAAACTGACCTGAAGTATCAAAGCAAATGTTCTATAAAACAGATTTACTATCTAAAGCACAAGCACATTTTAGAAAGTCTCTAGTTATTGCAAAAATTTTGGGGTGAACTGCATGTATGAAAATAATCTGTGATTAGCTTACAGATGAAGTGCATTGATTCCTGGATTTTGAACAGCAGCGGCCACCATGAATCAAAACATTGATGCTAAGAAGAAAATAACTAGATTATCAATTTGACACAAATAGAGGAAAATGATGATAAAAACCAGAGACATGCCTGGGGGATGCATGAAGAATGACCCATGTCATGAAGGTGGTCTGTGGGCAGAGCCCAGAAGGAACCAAGTCACCCCTCAGACCCACCTGCTCCTCCAGCATGGCTTCTGCTATCGAGTGAGGCGAAGCCCGAGAAGCCTCCTGTGTTGAACACAGTTGAGCCTGAATGACAGGGGAAGAGGGCAGAGAGCAGACAGTCTGCCATCTGACCACTCCGGAGCCAGCAGCAAGGGGCAGGTAGGTCAGGTCTCCTCTCACCTGAGAGCACATGGGGCCCTTGGTTAATCTTCCAGGAGAAGTGTCCAGAGAAGAGATTTTTTCAAATAAGTGCTCTGTCCTTAAACACAACACTGCCTCTTCAGGAGTTCAGTGGTTCATGAAGATTTTTTTTTTTTTTTAAGCCGGTATTGGGGATTGAACATAGGGGTTTTGCACAAACAAATTATCCACTCTAAGTATAATTTTAAAAATATTTATTTTTTAGTTGTGGTTGGACACAATATCTTTATTTATTTATTTTTCTGTGGTGCTGAGGATTGAACCTAGGGCCCCTCACTTGCTAGGTGAGTGCTCCACTGCTGAGCCACAACCCCAGCCCTCTAGGTACAATTTTTTTAAAAATAAAATAAACACTTTTTGCAGTACTAGGAATGAACCCAGGACCTTGCACATGCTAGGCAAGCCTCTACCACTGAGGTATATCCCCAGCCCCATGCAAGATGTTTTTTAATCTAATCAATCCAGATCTGTATTCCTGAAGGATGCAGCCAGGAGGAGAGTGAAATGAGGAGGTAGCTAAAGGGGAACACTGAACAACCAAGAGGTCAACAGAGAGGAATGGCACCCACATCTTAATAAATATGAATAGGTTACATTCCCCTGTGGAAAGAAAAAAAGACTCAAGAATTAGGAACATAAATGAAATTCAACTAGTTGCAAAAGCCATCTATTATATACAATAAAACAATCATGAAAAACAAAGGTAAAATAAAAAATATTTTAGGGGCTAGGGATGTACTTCAGTGGTAGAACACTTGCCCAGTACCACCCCAAAATAAAACAAGATGAAACCAAAAACACACATATGTGAACATAAAAGGAGAGAGAGAACAGTTGTATAAAATGAGGCACCCACTGAATGCTTGTTATCAGGGAGAATATATTCTCTCTCTCTCTCTCTCTCTCTCTTTTGGTGGTGGTGGTACTAGGGATTGAACCTAAGGGCGCTCTACCACTAAAGTATGTTTCAGCTCTTTTTATTTTTTATTGTGAGACAGAGTCTTACTATTACCCACGTCAGCCTCAAATTTGCAAGCCTCCTGCCTTAGTTTCCCCAATTGTAGGGTTTATAGGTGCACACTGCCACACCTGGTTTCTCTATTCTTCTGATGTTTCAAGAATTATGTACTTGGGGCTGGGGATGTAGCTTAGTGGTTGAGCACTTAATTAGTTAGTATGCACAAGGCCCTGGGTTTGATCCCTCGTGCTGCATAAAAGAAATTATTGGTAAATTGGAACAACAACAGAAAAAAACAGTGAAGGAAGAATAAAATCATAAAGTAAAACTTAAGAAAAAGAGGCATCAAATGAAAAAAATTAAAATATTATTGTTTAGGGAAAAATAGAATTACCCCCCAAAATGGACAATTATAAATATTTATATAATGAATAATAATATATAATTATACAAAAAAAACTATTATAAATAGGAGTTAATAAATAATAATTATAGGGGGTCCAGGAGTTCAGCTCAACACTAAAGCACTTACCTAGCATGTGTAAGACCTTGAGTTCAATCCTCAGTGCCACACACACACACACAAATTATGGTGGGAAATTTTAACATGTTTCTCTTGACAGATCAAGGCAAAAACTAGTAAGGATTTATAGAAGAGTCAAATAATAAAATTAATAAGCATTATTTAATAGCCATATGTTGAACTTAGAACTTAGCAAGGTACAGAGAATATACAATTAAAACATTTATTAAATTTTAATAATAAAATTAATATTAAAATTAATATTGAACAAAACCCACAAAAATTGTATAAAATTCCTTAAGACCAAAAAAACCCTGTAAAGCTGTACAGATCATGTTTTAGTATAATGCAAGTGAGAAATCATTTCAAAAGGATCAAACAATTGGGAATTCAAAATATACACTTGAAAAAAACTTGGGCTGACTAGGAATAGTCAAACTGGATGTGATTCAAACCCGTCCAACAACAGGGACAGGATGCACCACAGCATACAAAGCCCTAGATGTTCTCTAATGGGAAAATTCATATTCTTAAATGCTTTCATTACTAAATAAATAAAAATGGATAACAATAAGGTACTAAATAGTAATCTCTAGAAGATATGAAAAATAACCATGAAATAAACCCAGGACCAGCAGGGACAGGAATCAGCCAAAGACTGAAGAGGGCAGTGCAGAAAGAGGAGGGCAGTGGAATCGGTAGACACCTGGGAGCAGGGGACGAATGTGCGCGGTGAAAAGGAAGAAAATCAAATAAGATGATGAAGTAGAGAGAAATTTTTTTAAAAGATCAAGAGAATGCAATGTGAAACTATGAGAATACCATGAAAACTTCAATGAGTGAACAACTAAGAAAACACACAAAGTAAAAATTATTTTAAAAAGGGAAGAAACTTGAATCTGCCTATCACTATTAAGATAGCAGAACACTGCCCACAAGGCCACCATGGCCTAGGGGTCTTCTGAAGAGGTGAAGGGTCCCGTCTTCTACATGCCCCCACCCCATGGTGGCCACAGATGTTTCCATAGAGAAGAACTGGCAGATCTTTTGCACGTTTTGGTGGAGAAAGTGAGCAAAAGGGAGTTGACATATATTGACCATCAGCAATGCTAAGGAAAGAAGGCAGAATGTTTAATTTATTTGGTCCCACAGCTCTGATTGGGTCAGACACCAAATGATCAGATCCCAAGGATGATATCTAGTAGACAGAAAAAGGAAATGACCAATTATATGGTCAGTTGGCAATTCCTTTAGAATGCTTGCTTTGTTTAAATTTATTTTCACTTAGCTAAAGTTAAAAAAAAAAAAAAAACCCATCCCTCAACTGCACTAGCTCCACTTCAGGTGCTTGACAACTACATGTGGCTACTGCACTGGACAGTGCAGCTATAAACATTTTCGCAATTGCAGAAAGCTACACTGAACAGGACTGGCCATGCTGGGCCTTTGTGCAACTCTGAGATCAAACTGGTTTCTCATCTGATTTGTTAAATATACTAAATGGTAGTTATCTGTGTGAGTCAATGCTCTGAGTGGGCTCTGCCTAATCTCAGCCATACTGTAACTGACTCACACAACAATGAACAGTGCTCAATGTATTAGATGTTTTATTTCAGGAAAAAATTAATATCCAAGCAATAATATCCATTTGTAGAATTTAAGAAATTTATGGGCTGTGGTTGTGGCTCAGTAGTAAAGAGCTTGCCTGGCACGTCTGAGGCACTGGGTTTGATTCTCAGCACCACAAATAAATAAAGATCCATGGACAAGAAAGAAAGGAAGGAAGGAAGGAAGGAAGGAAGGAAGGAAGGAAGGAAGGAAGGAAGAAATTTAATAGAAAATAGGAAACAAGAGGGGCTGGGGTTGTGGCTCAGCGGTAGAGCACTTGCCTAGCAAGTATGAGGCCCTGGGTTTGATCCTCAGCACCACATAAAATAAATAAATAAAATAAAGATATTTTTGTACAACTAAAAAAAAATAAATATTAAAAAAAGAAAATAGAAAACAAGAAGCAAAAAATATAACTAACTCATCACTAAATAAAAATATCATTTGTTTCCTATTAAAAACAATTAAATGAGAATCTTTCTTAAATTAATATGAATACATACTTTCTCAAAAACAAAAATCTCTTTCCCCTCTACTTTACTACTTTGTCTCCTGGGTTGGCATTTGTTCCCATCCTAAATCTGTCTGGGATTACTGTGATTTCTGTTTAGCATGCACTGTGTAAGTGGCATTCAAGTGTATAAACCACAGAACAATATTTTTACTTGGTAAAGAATATCTCAGAAAGATTATGTAAAGGGCATCTTTAAAAATAATATTTTGTATTTTCCTCCAGATCTCCTTTCTTTAAAATGAGTGATAGTAAGTGCAGAGTTTAGGACCCAACTGACTGGGTTCAAATCTCAGTTTTACATTTATTAGCTTACTGGAAAAGTCACTTGATCTTTCCTTGTTACGTTTTAGTTTCCTTATCTCTAATATGGGGATAATGACTATATCCACTTCTAGGTTCACAGAGAGAATTTGATAATGTAATATATATAATAATCCCAGAGTAGCACCCAACGTATCAGGTGCTCAATAAATATTATGCTATAACATGTGTTATTATAATAATATGACATTGATTAATATAAAATGCTGATTAGTATTAAATCACTAATTAGTGGGTTAGTGATTAAACTGCCTTAATGCTGCATTTAAACTCTTGGAAGATCTGTTTAAACATTGATCCATCTAGTAAATATTAGTGAGAACTTATTTTTCAGGGCCTGTTCGAACTGCTGGACTAATAAAGATAAATGCAATACGATCCCTGCCCTGGAGGACCACAAACCCTAATGGGAGAGAAAGACTATACATATAAACAGATAAATCACAATGCAACCTGGTTAAATGCCATAAGAACAGAAGTGAGCTCAGGGTGCTGGGGAGGTCAGAGGCTGGAAAGACCCACTCTGCCTGAGGCAGTGGTGGAAGGCTGCATTGCTATAACACAATTTATTCTGGTACAGGACCTTTGAGAAATGATTTCCAACATAGCAGGCTTTTTAAAACAGCAAATACTTGTCAAGAAAGCAGACCACTTGACCCTGTACATACAAATATGCCTGTCTGTCTGTCTGTCTCTCATATGCATACACACACACATACTCACCCCTGACTTAGAAAGAACTGTTCAGAAAGGAAGAACATTTAAATGTATGCATAAAAATAACTATGGGCAGAAGGCATTGTCCCCTCGCTGGTGGGCTCTGCTGTGTCCTCATGCTGAGCGGTGCTCCCTCCCAGCTTCCCCCCTCCCATCTCTGTCTTTCAGTTCACTGCTGGAGGGAGGGATGGGGGAGCCAGGTTCAGGGACAGAGGTATGTGTACTTTTCCTCCCACTCTTCACCTTCTGCCTGTGCCAGGGACAGGAAAAAGATTTGGGAAGCTGAGCAGCTGAGTGCTGAGCACCATGATGCCTGGAGGAACATCATCCAGGAGGACAGATAGTGACTGGAAGAGAAGCAGTGAGAACTTGGCCCTGGGCTCAGGCCTTGCTTATCATCCTCATCCTGGCCACCATCCTCAGCGAGCTCCACATCCATCATGATGATTTTTGCCAATGGCCTGAGCTCGCCCTTCTGCCTTCTCCCACTTAACGACCTTGCCTGGCTCCAGAGCTTTGCCACCCATCCTAAGACTCCAGCAACGCCCTCCCCACACACTGGCACAGTGCCTGGCTAACGCACTCTGGTTTTTTGATTCATGGCCTCCAGACTTGGGGTTAATGAAGTTAATGCTGCTCTAACTTATGCACAGGCCTTGCCTACTGCTGACCCCTCATCAGGCCCTCAGAGTCATGACCACCCCGTCACCCCACACACACTCTTACCCCTCTTCCTGTGTTCATAGAAACACATTTCCACAGAGCAGGCCTGCAGCCAACTCATCCCACTCAACTTAGGCTAGCTCCTCTGGGCCACGGCCCAAAGCTTCCCTTCATTCCTGCTTCCTTTCCCATCACAAGTCCACCCCATCAACCACTAGTCACCTCTCTAGAACACCCTCTCTCCTGACAGATGGCCATGCTACGCAGCATGCCACCATTTGTGAGGTAGGTCAGGATGGGCACTGTCAACAAACTCTCCATCTCAAATGAACTTGCCTCAGTTTCCAAATTCAAATTTATCTGGCTAGCAGGAAATACCTGTGGAGATCCAACGCAGAAGATGCGACTCATGAGTGAAGGCCACCTTTCATCCTACGGTGAAATATCAGAACACTCTCTGCTTCTCCATGACCAATGGGGAGGAACCGAGAGATGCATTTGGTGACTGGCTTTGTTGCTTCCAACAGAACCAATCTGGTTAATTCTTCCCTCCACTATTGCATTTTGGGTCAGAGATACTGGGTTTATATGAAGAGCAACTGCATTTTGAGGTATCCCATCCATGCCAGCACCTCTTCTTCCCGGCAGGAAGTGGGGAGGACTCTTTCCCAGTTAGAACCATGGAAGCATCCAAGCCTCCTGATCTGCCAGCAGTCTTGAAGAAAAAGCAAAGGAATTTCACAGAGCCCAAGATCAAGTGCCTGAGAAAGAAGTTTGCCCAAAGATGTTTTGAAAGGCTAGGAGGAAGCTTATCCGTGGAGAAACTAAACAGTATCATAGGAACACAGGTAGGTGTGCAGAATGAATGTTTAAATGGCCATGGCAAGAAAAGCAGGAAACTCTACGTATGTGCAGAATTCAAATTAGTGTCTGTCATCAGGATCAGAGGTGTCAGTGGTAGGGGCCCCCAGATCTGAAAGATGTCCCAGCTGAGTCAGGAGGATCGCAAGTTTGAGGCCAGCCTGGTCAACTTAAATTGACTCTGCCTCCTATGGGCCTGGGCTTATATGTGGGCACTACTATGCTTGGCAAGACCACCCGTTTTGTAGAAGTAGGGATAGTGGCAAAAGGGAGACCAGATCAGCAGGCTTATTAGAAGGATGAACTAAGGTATCTACTGTGGTATTTTTGTAATCTGGTCAGTTAATAAACAGAGCCTACTGTCAAATTTAAAAAAAAAAAAAAAGAAAGAAAATAAGGGGGAAAGAAAAAAGATTCTATTGTAGAAAATGCAGTGTTTATAAGCCAAGAGCCACAGATAGGGAGAGAGACAGGTAGAGTCCTGGGGCAGAGGGCTGGGGAGAACAGTTTTGCCTACATGCCAAGCTGTTGGCCTCACCAAAGGGAGAGGCGTATAATCTGCATCTTGTTCTCTGATCTAGAAAGCTGACATTTTCTCAAGCTTATGTAAAGAGCTAAGCAAACATTAGTTCAATATTCCTCTTCCAAACAGACAACTTCTTGTAGCCCTAAGCTCCCGCTGTATGTAAATTCTGGAGCCACTGGTTCAGATCAGCAAAGAGCCAAGCACAGGAGAACATCCTATCTCACGCCGGCAGAGCTTTACAACATATACCAACTGGACTCTGGAAATCGATCAGGAAGCTTTGCACAATCACTGGCCACGCAGCTGTTGAGCTCAGAGAAGCTACAGTCCTCAAAGGACAATGACAGCAGAGGGCCAGTGATACACTCTGAATGCTGAAAAAATAAGGTCTGAATAGCTTTTTGTTTTTGTTTGTAGATTTTGTAAGAAGGGGGATAAAAACCCCCTTCAATATAGGAGCTCTGGAAAATCGCTACATATGATCCTGAAAATTAAAAAAGGAAGTATAGCTTTAATCTTCTCCCCCCACAGTGCTGGGGAATTGAACTTTAATACATCCTCAGCCCTTTAAAAAATTTTATTTGGAGGCAGGGTCTCACTAACTTGTTGAGGCTGGCCTCAAACTTAAGATCCTCCCACCTCAGCCTCCTGGATCGCTGAGATTAAAGGTGTGTACCACTGCACCTGGCCTTTGAATTAGTCTTTATTACAAACTCAAAATAAAATTTAGAGAAGCAATTGCTGCCCTCAAGGAAATGGAAAAAAACCTTTACATACTTTGTAATAGTATGTAAAGGTTCTACACATGTTGAGATAAAACAGGCCCCCAAAACACAAATGGAGGATGAAAATCTTCACTGGAGAGAGAAATAAGTGTTAACCTTAGAAAACTGAAATACTGAGCTGTGGGTGGGGGGGTGCCCACCTGGAATTCCAGCTACTTGAGATTGGGGCAGGAGGATCATCCTGGGCAACACAGCAAGACTATCATCTATGAGAAAAGAAAAGAATAAGTACAACAGCATTTTTAAAAACATTTTAGATGCTAAACACAGAATGAAAAGGAACAAAAAAAAAAAAAAAGGAAAATAAGGAGAAAAAAAAAAGACAGTCATGGAGGAATGAGGAAAAAGATCTTTATTGTTTCAAGGCGGGGGGGGGGAGCAATAATTAAAGATACAGTAGAAGAAAATATTCATACCTGGGTCTAAAAAGCACAAAGATACATGTCTCAGGCAAAATTAATCAAAACAGAAATGTGCAGAGAAATTATGGGAATTTTTTTTTAATAAAAAAAAAAGAACAAAATTTTGAAAAAATTTCAGGTAGGAAAGGTTACTAAGGAAGAAAGAAAATAAATTGGAACTACTCCTCTTAAGTAATCATACTGGGTTGAATAGCACTGCTCCACCCCATTCAGGTCCACCCTGAACCTCAGAACATGGCCTTATTTGCAAATTGGGTCTTTTTTGCAGATAAAATTTGTTGAAATGAGGTGCTTCTGAATTCCTATGGGACCTAACTCCACAACTCTGACTTTACAAGGGAAGAGGAGAAGGAGGTTCAGATTCAGTGGTGCAGGGAGAAGGCCACGCGAGGACACAGAGACAGTGGAATGCAGCTGCAAGCTGAAGGGGGTCTGGAAGGGTAGGCAACCCCAGATGCTGCAAGAGGCAGGGAAGAACTCCTACCCAGAGCTTTCAGAAGGAGCATGGCCCTGTAGAACCTTGGTTTTGGATTTTAGCCTCTAGAACCTTGAGGGAATAAATTTCTATTGCCTTAAGCTGCTTAATTTGTGGAAATCTATGATAGCAGTTCAGGAAATGAATACAGTAACAGATCAATATTTGTGAAGTTCTAAGAGAATAAGGCAGTTGACTCAGAAATCTTAAAATCAAGTTGTTCTCATGGAAACTGTAACTCAGTCATTTCCAGATATGTAAGGATTAAAGAAAGTACCGTCATGTCCCCTAGCACACTAACCTGAACCTGCAGGACAAGCAGACTTACTTAGAACCACTGCCATTCACTTGTATTGGGGAGGTCACAGCCGATGTAGTCAGACCTAAATAAGAAATATGAGATTTGGATGGAGGGAGACCAAGTTGTTTGTGGAAGAGTATCTATGCCTTCAAAAGATGATACTTTGTTTTTAAGTAAAGAAGCACAGTAAAATAATAATATATAAGTCCATTTTATATATAAATTTAATTACTGAAGGGACATACCTAAATCTTCATAGTGATTATCTATAGGTGGCAAGATTACAGATGAATTTAATTTTTCTCTCTGTGCTTTTTAGTACATTTTAAATGTTCCATAATAAGGGTAAGTCAGAATGCACATATACATATACAAAGGATGAAAAGCAATATAAAAAAGTAGGAAAAATAATTTATCAGAAACCACATTTCTAGCAAAACTGATTGTGTAGCTCATATGTGGACACCCAGCAGTGAACTTGGTGCTGCCGGGGATTCAGTGAAAAAGAATCCTGACCCTGTACTAGGACAGGTAAGGAAGGCCCACAAATTATTACAGCGTGAAATACGATGGGTGCTGGAGGAATGCGAGAACTGCAGGACTCTGGAGAGGGAAAGGTGATTTGCCACAGGAAGGCCAGGAAAGGCGGCCGGGAAGAGCAGGGCCTTGGCAGGGGCAGGTCTCAGCAGGGCGTTCTAGAAGGACGGAAGGTGTGAGGCGGCCTCAGAGGCCAGTGTCACGGCAGATAATGGCCTGTTGGATGGATCCTGGGCCACGTGAGCTGAGGCTCGACGACAGGTTGGAGCGAGACCATGGAAATTCTGAAATCCTAGGCTAAAGAGCACCTAGTCGGTTCCCTAAGCAGAGGAGAGATGCTGGGGGTGATGCTGCCGTTACTTGTTGGAAAGCATAAAGATGACACTGCCAGGGCTGTCCAGGATGAAGGTCCTCTTACAGCATCAAGGAAGGCAAAGCTCCCGGACTGCGGCGAATGACAGCTGAGAACGTGGACACACTAGGTAACAGCACACTCGTTTACATTTCTTTGAGAAGTCATAGAGTCAGGAAAAGTCCCAGAAGCTCACAGGAAATGGAAATGACACAAAAGTCACCCAGAAAAAGGAATACCTGGAAGTGAACCAGGCAACCTGGAAGTGAACCAGACAAAAAGAGAGAGGTAAGAAACACATAAGGAAATGAAAGTTACTTTCAAAATGGAAGATGCATGCCGCTCAGCCCACTCCAGATGTGCTGATCAGGATGTGAATTTTAAACAAGCCACTCAAGGAATTTGTAGGCACAGTGGAATTTGAGGGTCACTTATAGCAAAGGCACAATCTACTGTGGATAAAGGGTGTATGTGGGGGCAGTTGTGTGGCGCTGGATGAGGTAATCAGCCTTTCTGCAACTCAGTCACCTCAGCTGTAAAATGGGGCAATAATGGTACATACACCTCTCTGTAGGCAGTTGTAAAATTCAAATTAGTTTACACATCGAAGGCATTCAAAAGACTTCCACCGGCCATGCACACTGGTGTGGATAAAGAGCAACCTGGCCATGGAGTCTATTTGGAGTACAGTCCCAAGAGGGTTTGGCAGGAGATGGGTGGGCCATGGCTGTTTCCTGTTTCTGGAATTAGCAACACAACAGAAGGTAGTGCCATCTATTTGGTGGTCTGGCATGGGGCAAGAGGGATGACAGTAAGTTCAGTTTGGGGCACATTGAGGCAAACCAGTAATGATGTCCAGGGGGCATCTGGACAATGGATCCAAGGATAGAAATCTGGACTCAATATGTGGATCTGGGAGTCACCAATCTACACTGAAGCGTAGGACTAGGGAATGTCACCCAGAAGCAAGCAGAGTGAAAACAACACCTGGGACAGATATGGAGGAACATCTGCATGAAAGGCCAGGCAGAAAAGGAATCCCTAGGAAACGCTGAGAAGGAGAAGCAGGGAGAAACCAAGGAAGGAGAGAGTTCGGGCAGGGGAGAGCGTGGTCCCATGAGGCAAAGGTGGAGAAACGCCGGTTGAATTTGGTCTTTGGTGACCTTGGCAAGAGCAGTTTCTGTGGAGTGCAAGAAGGGGAAGCATCAGGAGGAGAAAATCAGGAGGGATCAAAAAGGGAAGGTGCAGGACGCTGGAACATACTCCCAATGCAGTCAGCACGCTCTTGCGTGGGTGGAGCAAACCCAGTTTGAGCCTGCAACACAGCAGCAACTGCAATAGGCCAGTTAAGAAGCTGGGCCCCAAAGCACAGCATCTTTTGCCCAGGGTGACCGCTTTAATTAAACCAGTAAAGTAATTAAAAAATATATATATTACTCATGGCTCAGCAGTAACAGAGGGATGAGAAACCTGAGCCCTTTTTCATAAAGCACAGGAGAAACTGGATTTTTTTCATGATTTTCCCTCAATGGGGAAAAAAAAAGCATACACATTATAGATATTCCTCTCTCCAAGAGAGAGGGCAAAGAAGGTGCTCCAACCGTGGAGCATTCGCAAAGGCGTGGCTTTGCCGGAAACAGCAGAGAGCCTAAAGGAAAGGGTCTTGGTTTAAAGGCACCAAGAGAAACTTCAGTGCTCTTGGATCCACAGCCCCGGGGGAAGTTTCTCAAGCTGCCTGCCTGGAGCAGTTAGTAAGTGAAAGGGGCTACATTTCTGCAGGCCAGACAAAAGAGCTCTTCATGTTCAGAGCCTGTGTGGTGAAAGGTTGGCTAAAAGATAAATTCCTTTCCATCTTTGATGACACCAAAAGAAGGACAAGAGCAGTTTTCAAACTCTGTGTGCCCAATGCCTCAGCTGAGATGGGAAGACTTGCCTAAATTCAGAAGAAAACGGGCCTTTTCTAAAGGCAGCTTTCAGAAAACTGAGAATACTTTCTACTCATCAGAGCAACATCAAAGGCATAGAACATTCCACATTTTAATCAAGTCGACTATATTTTTTTCTACAACAATGAGAAATATTGCTGAGCCTGTCTTACTGTTATGAAAGTTGAAGCAGGTATATGAGGGGCATGGTGGTGGGCAGGGGACATTGTGGTACAGGAAGATAAGTGGGGCACTGGAAGAGACTGCATGTTGGAGATGCTCAGGAAAATTTTGCCACTGGAGTGCACAAGAGATCACAACCAAGGAGGAAACTGGTCTCTCTCTCTCTCCTGTGGTGAAGAATTAGCCAAGTAAACAATGTGCTTCACAGTTTGCATCTCTGATTATGGGGGCAGGGGCCTGTTAGCTATCATGCTGTTGATTAAGAGGAGCCGTGTTTACTCAACGATCAACCTAATTTCCTTAGAAAACACTCTGTAAGCAATTTGAAAATACTTTCATAGTATAGCAGGGTACCACATGTGACCAAGTGAAACAAAGACCCCAGGATACTAGCAGAAGCAAGAAGTAGTACAGAGACACAGAACACATGGACCTGAGGAGGAAAGACCTGGACATACAGGAGGCAAAGACCTATGTGACCTCTGAGGAGAGCAAGAGACACCCTGACCCACAGGAGGCAGGGAGGCGGGCACTGGAAACTCTCTTTTTGAGAACGGAGACCATGCTGGTGACAGATATCATGGAGGTGGCTCTTCCTGGTGGCTCTTCCTGGGAAGGACTGGAGGTTCTGGTATTCATGTATGGTGTGTGTTTAGCTAGGCCATTTGGTACGGGTCTGTGCCTCAGCTATCCATGTCATTAACACATGGCTCAGTGCTCAAGATGGTCACCAAATGGCTGGTCAGGTGGTGCTAATTCTGCCTGCATTTTGTTGATCCTAGGAAATTAGGTCATAAAATCACACTGTAGAAAAAGTGGGGTAGGGAAGAGACAATTGTCCAAACCATTCCCTAAAACTGAGCACGTCGATGGCAGACTGAAGGATTATGCTGTTAAGGGCTGGATGTAGAAATACCTTGTGTTTATGCTCTATCTTATGTTCAAAACTAGATTGAAAGCAGCTTAGTGAATGATATCTTACTCAAAGGATAAAATTAGATAACAGCACACTCAGAACAAGGGTGTATCAGATGTGGATAAACAAACTGAAAATAAGAGAAAAAGATGAGCAGGCATGTTATAAAGCCTCTCAAGGTTACCAGAGGCAAGGAAATAAGGGAAATAAGTAGGGTCCTGAGATTCCTAGATGCCACTGCAAAAAGGAAAAATCCCTTCCATTTACAGGCTCCTCTCTGCTTATAAGGCTGACCACAAGCTTCCCAGAAGAAGCATGGTAGGTACTTTTCCATCCTAAGAAAAGTTTTTCTCCTAGGTCCTCTTAAAGGAGACACTGCGTGACAGGCTTAGAGAGCTCCTCAGCAGCATCCTCCAAGACATACACCATCGAGACCCGTCAGGCTGTTCTCCACTCTGTCCATCAAAGCAGATGAAAGGCACAAAGCCAAGGCACAAATCAAGAAATGCAAGTCTGTGAGAGAGCAGGAAAGGCAGGCCAAGTGTGTGTAGCTGTCTTGGGTTGGCTTGATCCAAGTATTAAATTCAAACCATTTGAGGCATGGCCATCTCTTTGGATAACTCTTTATGAACATGCTTCTTAAAACCAAGCTTTTGTTAAGATTCCGACAGAAACAGTTTGAAATGATACATTTGAATTAAAAGCTAAAGCAGGGTACTCTGTGCTGTTGATTAAGAGCAGCTGTGTTTACTCAACGATCAACCTAATTTTCTTAGAAAACACTCTGTAAGCAGCCAGACCATAAGAATATGAGATTGTACCCTAAAAGATTAGGTGTAGGGGGGTTAAATGTCACTTCTGGCACTTGCTAGCTACGGGACTTTTCTGAGATCATCAGTAAATGGGAATCCATTCAATGTCCACAAGTGTCTTCTGAGCAGCTGCCGTGTGAGGCCTAATCAAATAATACCCACCTCTGATGGTTGTTACTGAGGATTAAATGAGTAAATGCATCTCAAGGATTCAGCATAGCAACTGGAACATGGCAAGCACTGAATAAGTGCTCAAACTAATAATAATGACAACAAATTAATAACCATAATAGAAGATTTATGGCTCCATTCTAATGCATAAATAAGTATATGATTAAGATCTTCAAATTCTACCCACAGAAAATGGTTGCAATAATTGTAGCCTGGCAAAGACCAATCACCCACAGTCAGTAAAAACATCAAGAAGTATCATCAGAGTTCTGGACCACACAGAACTGCTAGTGAGTGTGCCCAGCTAAATATGTCTCAAGAGGGAGCTGACCTGCTATGTGAGATGCAGGCTCGAGCCTGTTATACCAGAGAGCATCTGCCAACACTGGGATGGCTGTAGTCCTTGAGGGCTTGGTGTCCCAGGGGGAGATACGCTGGCACCTTCACTAATCTCTCACTTTGGTGATGCCACATAGAATATGATTTCTCCTGTTAATGCCCAGGTGAACAAAAAGCCTACTGGACTCTGAAGAGAGAATAAGACTGCGCTGAGTCAGGGATGCCTGACCGGCAGCTAAGTTACTCATTAGCAAACTATCCTCTTTCTGGACACCAGTCCCTCAGGCATAATTCAAATTTGTGATTGAGCAAAAATATAAATTACTACATATAAAACTTTGAGAGCCCTCAAAGAGTCAAAACTTCAAACATTAAAATCTGCAGATGCCAGGCATGTTCACTGTCAACCATTCCTTTGATAGTCATTAGATAGCACAAAAGCCAGATGTCCTTTGAGGCCACTCTGAGTTCCTAAGAACTAAATCCCACCCCTTTCATAGGTTTGTTTCCTCTGTGGCAGGGGAGCATGCTTGTACCTCATCCAAATGCGGGTCCGAGTCATTAAGAACAAGTTTAGGGAGGAATGGACAATATTCCCCCTTGTTTTATCCTGATCCCAGATTACCTGCAGATGGTGACCTCCCAGAAGGACTAAGAGATAGGGGTGCATGAGAACAAACAGCCTGATGGGACAGGAGGGGAGAGGTCTATATTGTGCCCAGACCATTCATCATTATGCCACTCAGTCGTTTCTGCTCCATCAAGTCAAAGGCTGAGAACAGATCAATAAAAGCTACAAACAATTTTGTGCTTTTCCTGACCAATTTCGATATAAAGTGATGAAGAACGGTGGTGGTATAATGCCTGTGCCTTGCGGGATGCTGCCACGGAAACCAGACTTGTAATTTATCAGGAAGAAAGATGGTGTGTGTTTTAGGCGGAATACACCACACCTAATTAGTCTAACTGCATTGGCAGCAGGGGTAGGTGTCAAAGAGGCTGTTTTCCTTTCCTTTATTAATTTTTCATGGGTCAGGTTATTCTCTAATTTCACCTGGATCATTCATTCATCTAATCAATACGCACTAAGTAATGCTAAGCCTTGTGCTTGGTACTAGGGATACCATGGCAAGCAAACAGCCATGATTTCTATTTCTCAGAGAGCTCATAATCCATATCCTTGTTTATGGGATTAGTCAAAGTGTCAGGGAAAAGAGTACATCAGCAGAGAGAGAAATGTTCACCAGGTGCTTGTAAATAATCTACCACATGAGATACATTTTGAGGTTTCAGCCCAGCTCCTGCATTTAAAACTGATGTGTCTACATCATTTTCAGAGAAAATGTGCCCTATCCACAAACTCTGTTGAGTAGACAGTTCTAGAAGGTCATGCATAGACCCCTCTACCCTGAGCACCACTGTTTAAATCAGTGATATATACCTGTAAAAAGAGGAAACAATCCATAATATTCTACTTGAAATGTTAAATAGACTACAATGGGAAATGTAAATGTTGGAGACTGGGGGTCTGGAAATCAAGTTAGTAATAAAATTTTATGAGAATTTAGCATGTGCCAGATTCTAGAAATAAACAGTGAACAAGTCAGACATGGATCCCATCTTCACCTTGAATGGAGAGAGTAGTAAATAAATAAATAAATGAAACACATAGAGACTGTGGTAAGCAATGTTCAGAGAGTATACAGGGTGCTGAGTTAGAGGACAGCACAGCAGGGACACTGTGGAAGAGGCAGGGGCTGCTCTGAGAAGGGGGCATTTAGGCTGAAATCAGCCACAAGAAGCTCTGGGGAAGCCCATTCCAGGCAGAAGAATTAGCAAGGCAGAGTCCTGGGACAGGGAAGAACTCAGTGCATTCTAGGGATCAATGAGGACAGAAATTGAAGCACAGCGAGTGAGTGAGAGAAGGAAGAGAAAGGCAGAGTGGGGCGTCTTGCAGGGCACGGTAAGCGTCCAGATTTGAAGCGTAATGAGTAACCAATGAAGGGGTTCAAGAAAGAAAAGGCATTGTGCTCTCAATATTTACAAACATCATTGTCATAAGACAGACATACTGACCGATGAGAGAGAAAAGAAAACCAGAAAATTAACTCTTATGTATAGGGTCAGTTGATTTTTCAGAGGGGTGCCAAGATTATTCAGTGGGGAAAGGACAGTCTTCAATAAATGATGCTGGGAAAGAGATGTGAGTCTGGGGGCAGGGCAGAATAGAGGTTCATTGGATTAGACAAAGGAGAATGAAGGGAAGGGAGCGGAGGTGGGGATAGGAAAGACAGTGGAATGAATCAGACGTCACTTTCCTATGTTCACATATGAATATGCCACAGTGAAACTCCACACCATGTACAATCACAGAATGGAAAGTTATACTCCAATTATATACACTATGTCAAAATACATTCTACTGTCATGTATAACTAAAAAGAACAAATAAAAATTAAGAAAAGACCAATAGAGGGTGGGAGAAATAGCCCTGGGTTTAATCCCCAACACCAAAAAAAAAAAAAAAAAAAAAAAAGAGCAATAGAATGGCCTTTCTAAATCTACCATATGAAAAAACACTAGATATAAATGGATAATACAATACAATCTAAAATTAAATGTTTGGGCTAGAGGCACAATCCCCTGGAAGAGTATGTGCACAGAATGTACAAGGAACTGGGTTCAAACTTCAGCACCACAATAAAATGCAGATGTTATGGTGAGATGATGTTGAAAATATAGCAGAATATGAGTCTCCTGACCCTCCCTCTATTTACAAATCCACCAAATAAACATTTACTCATATAAAAAAGAAAATGGGGCTAGGAAAGCTGATCATCCACACTCAAGAGAATGAAGTTGGACTCTCAACTCACATATATATGGAAATTAAAATGAATCAAAGACAAATATAAAAGCTCAAAAACTATAAAAATTTTAAGAAAAACATAGGGGAAAATCTGCAGAATAGTGGATCTGACAATGAGTTTTTGGATGTAACGTCAAAAGCACAGGCAACAAAAGAAAAAATTATAGATAAATTAGATTTATAAAAACTTTTCAAAAGAACTTTTGTACATCAAAAAACATTACCCAAAAGTAAAATGATAAATCAGAGATATCCCATTCTTATATCTACTATAGAATTAAATCCTGAATATATAAAGAACTCATACAACTCAATAGCAAAAAAACCCAAAGAAGCCAATTTAAAAAATGAGCAAAAGACTTGAACAACCATTTCTCCAAAGAAGATATATAAATGACTTATAGCATTAGAGAAAACAAATCAAAATCACAGTGATTACCTTATGTACATATATGACTGCAGGACTGATGTGATTCTACAACATGTACAATCAGAAAAATGAAAAATTATACTCCACCTATATATGATATATCAAGGTTCAAAAATACATTCTACTGTCATGTATAACTAATTAAAACAAAAAAATTGAAAATCAGTGAAATATCACTTCATGCTCCTTAGGATACTATTGCATATAAAAAGAAAAATAACATGTTTTGGCAAGAATGTGGAGAAACTGGAACCTTTGGGTACTACTAGTAGAAACAGAAAGTGGTCCAGCCACTGTGAAGATTAGGTTGGACTTTCTCAAAAAGGTAAACATGGAATTACCATGTGATCTGGCAAACTCGACTCCTAGTTAATATATTCCAAAGAATTGGAAGCAGGGACCCCAACAGATATTTGTACACCAGTGTTCAGAGCATGTATGATTAATAGCTAAAAGGTAAAAACAACCAAGTCCATCAACAGAAGAAATAAATGAAATGTAATGCATATGGATATACATGGAATACTACTTGTCCATAGAAAGGAAAAGAACCTCTGATAGATCCCATAACAGGAAAGAACCTTGAAAACATTATGCTGAGTGAACTATCTCAGACACAAAAGGAGAAATTTCATATGATTTCACTCATATGAGGTACCTATAAGAGGCAAATGCCCAGACATAGCGAGTAGAGTTGAGTCTACGAAGAGCTAGGGAGAGGAGGGGTGGGGAGTAGTGTTTAATGGGTACAGAGTTTTAATTTGGGATGATGGAAAATGTTCTTAGAGCGATTAGCAGTGATGGTTGCATACTATTATACATCATATTGCCCCTGAATTATATATTTAAAAGTGGTTAAAATGGTAAATTTTATGTTGTACATACTTTAGCACAATAAAAATGAAAGAATACACCCATCCGTCTGGCTGCTGGCAAAAAGGGACCAGAGAGAGGTGATGTGCAGTCAGGGGAAGCTATGTGTGGAGAGAATGGTGAGACACAGAGCAAGGTAAAGATGAGAAATCAAACGGGCCAGAGAGGAACAGACAGAACAGCTGCTGGGCGGCCACAGGGGACCCAGCTCTGCACTTCATTCCTGGGAGACTCATCCATGTCTTTTCAGTGAATTACTTTATGCTCAGCTAGACTGACCGCCTCTGGGCTCCTTGAAGGAAGAGAAGCCTGATGAAGGCTGGGAGCGCAGCTGAGAGCCAGGAAAGATGTTGCCTGGGATGCCAAGCTCAGGTAGCTGGTTTCTGAACAGGACTACATCTCCAAGAAAACAGGAGACATGGCATCCCCTGCCCCTCAGATCCTCGCATGGTGTCTGCACATGTAGATCTTCAAAAGGTGCTGGGGGTGGCTCAGCAGTAGAGTCCTTGCCTGGCATGGGTGAGGCAATGGGTTTGATCCTCAGCACCACGTAAAAATAAATAAATAAAATAAAGGTATTGTGTCCATCTACAACTAAAAAAAATATTTAAAAGAAAGATATTTATCCAATGAAGGTTAAGAATCTCTCTCATGAGTTTACAGAGATCTAGGATTCCAGGCTCTCACTTACCAAATTCATATCAATGGCCACCATAGGAATTTAAGTCCCTAATTTTCCCCTATTACTGCTTTGAATGGCCACGCTTAGCTTTTCACAAAGACTTATACCTAATTTGTTCAAAGTTTCTGCTGACATTTCCATTTTATATAATCCTGAATACTTTCCATAAAATGTGAGTTCCAGCATGTCCAACATTTATTGGATTCCCAATGGTTTCCATCATACCAGGTAAAGAAAAGTTAAACCCACTTTCTTATGTATATAGAACACATAATGGTTTTAATTTCATAATACAGTCACCCTCCATATCCATGGGTTATACATCCAGGGACTCAGTCAACAGTGTATCAAAAATATTTTGAAAAAAACTGCATCTGTGCTGAAAATGTAGAGACTGCTTCTTCTTGTCATTGCCTAAGAACCCAGAGAGTACAGAATTAGTTACCTGGCATTGTGTCTTACTAGGCATTATAAGCAATCCAGGGAAGATGTGAAACACATGGAAGAAGTGTGTAGGTCATGTGCAAACATACCATTTGATATAAGGGATTTCCCTCACATTTTAGCACCCAGTGGGAGTCCTGCAACAAACCCCCTGCAGACATCAAGGGAAAACTGTACTCTATTATGCAGAGGTGAGAGAAAATATTGCCTTCCTTTCAAAACACAATGTCAGAATTTCAAGAGAGTCTTAGATAGCAAAGCTGGAGTTCTGTTCGTTTCCTTTTGCTCACTCATTCCAATCACCAGTACATACGTTACTTCTAACATGGGAAACTAGAAACAACCTGATTTTATAAAAAGAGGGACACTTTCACAGATAGCCATTTATCACCAAATTGGGCTATCGTGCTCAGATTGAGATGGCAACTCTTTAGAAGGAGACATTTACAAAACATAGTTAACTGAAAAGAGAGGAATGCAAAAGCAAACATGCAATTTCATTACAGTCATCTAAAAATGAATTTTGTAGCTATAAAGATTATGAGGGGGCTGGGGATGTGGCTCAAGCGGTAGCGCGTTCGCCTGGCATGCGTGCAGCCCGGGTTCAATCCTCAGCAGCACATACCAACAAAGATGTTGTGCCTGCCGAGAACTAAAAATAAATAAATATTAAAAAAAAAAAAAGATTATGAGGTACCGAAAGGAGATGAAAACAGTTGCTACAAGGCAGTGAGACTGTTTACGGGATTTAAAAATGTATTTAAAGTTTGTCTATAAGATTTTTAAAAGTGAACTATGAACACACACACACACACACACACACACACACACACACACACGGTTCCAAAATGAATGAAGATTTTTTGGCCAGGGCTAACAGATGCCTTGTCTGGGATTCTATAAGGCAGGGGTTCTTCAAGTGTGTTGCCTGGACCAGCAACATTACATCAATCTGGGAATTTGTAAGAAACAGATTAAATTTGAAACTCTGGGCTGGTCCCAGTGATCTGTTCTGATAAGCCTTCCAGGTGATTCCCATGTCTGCTCGAGTTGGAGAGCCACTGCTGTCAAGTACCATTCTGAGGTTCTATGACTTCCACAGGTCTGCAGGGTCCACCTTTCTTCCCATGTTGTTTTCCCAAGCACCACTCTCACTGTTCACAAGAGCTCCATGCTACTTACTCAGCCAAGTGCAGGTCTTCACTGACAGCTGCACTCCTACTGCTGAATTTCATCTTTACTGCTGCAGCTAGTTAACATGCACTGTACCCAGGTGTTAAGTGCTTTATTGTATCATCTCATTTAATCCTCATGTCAGCCTAACAAGGCCAACACCCCTATTGTATGGAAAATGGAAGCCAAAAGAAGTTCAAGATCACATTACTAGCAAATCATGGTTCAAGAATGACTTCAGAGCACAGGTTCTTTGCACCACTAAGGTTCAGAGAAGTAAAGCAATGGGCTGGTGATATAGATATGGTAGGGCTGGCGTGTGGACCCAGGCCTGCCTGGTTCCAAAGCCTGTTTGCCTTGTATCCACTCAGCTCTGCTGCCTCACACTCTTTGCTAGGCAGAATCATCTGCTCACTGCCCTTGGAACGCATCATTGCCAAGAATCATGCTGCTTGCCCACATCTCCTGTCTATTCTCTGCCACCCGCCCACAGCCCACAGCTCTCCACGAGGCCTTCCATGTCACTTCCCCGAGATTCCTGGCAGAACGTTTCCCTCCCTTCTCTCGTCCCCCACCAGGCTCTCTCTGTGTCCTGCTACATTTACCAATTCCCACTCTGAGTCACAGCACACAGCACACAGCTCCTTAAGGTGAGGCAGAGGTCTAAGTTGGCCTGGTATCACCAGTGAGTGACAGAACAGGCACTGATTGAGTCAATCAATGTGTCTTTTAAGTGGCTAAATTCATTCTTTAGATATTTTATGTATCTTCTCTGCCCAGCTGGAAGACAGACAGTAAGCTCCTGAAGAACAAGAATGAAATCTTTTATTTATTTTATATTTTCAAGAGTCCTCAGCCCTGCGCCAGGTATACAGTCAAGTCCATAACATAAGCTTGAATTCAAGTAGAATGCTGCTGGTGCACAAATCTGGTATAAATTTCTCTACTACTCAAACCCTGTAAAAAGGCAGCTTATGTTAACGGGACAATCAGGTCCTATACTAATGGATATAGCAACTCATTTTTTATAACTAGATGGAAACAATAGATTTAATGTTCTTAACAGAAATTAAACAATAATAAGTAGAATTTTATGAGTACATTTTCCTAAAATTTGTTCAAAACTCTATGCAATTGAGGAAAAAAATCATAATTCTGTCTTTAAAAAAAGATAAAGATGCTTACACTGTACCTCTTTTAAAATGAAAACATATTCTTTATAAAAATCATACCAGAAACTCCAATATCTCTCATTAGGAAAAGGTGGGTATCTTTCATCTATTGTAGTCATTCATCTAGTTCAACTAGTATGCTAGTAACAGGGAGAAGATCACATAAATATTCCAACTCCTGTCACATACCCAGAAAGTAAAAGTGCTGAAAATCAGAATAAGTATTTCAATAATAAACCTTGAAAACCAGCTCTTTAAACTTTTAGAAACAAGGTAATATAAAAATGAAATGCTACCTTTATTAATTCACAAATTATTTTATTAAATCCATACACCATTAACAGGAAAATATCAAGCCACAACATACATTTAACAAACTGAAGACATGAGATTAAAAGTACATAACAATAAAAATAAAGATAATCAAATTATCATAGCCTTTCAACAGATATTTATTCCAATCCAGTCCTTACCCTGTACTCACATGGTCTAACAATAAATATATAGCAAAAGATTCGATGAGCTTGGCTGGCAATCGTCTCTAAATCTACATCAATGGATCACCACTGAACAGGCAGCATCAACTTACCAGCTCCACAGATCCATAATGTTTCCTACTGAAATCCCCACGTCTACAGCCTAGGTCTTCCGAGACAGAGCTGGAACAAAAATGCTTCATCAGTATTATACATAGCGATCTGGCCACAAACCTTCTGCAGAAATCAACTACCATTTGCAAAAAGGGCTGCTATGGAACGGGCTTGCAGCGCCCTGGCTCCTCACTGCAGGGGAGCCTCCGTGCGACAGACACGGTCCCCAGCAGCCATTGCAGAGCCTGGGTTTCATGGAGCCCTCAGTAAAAAGAAAAATGCCCGAGTCATCCCTGGAAGTATAGGCAATGATTGAATTAAATATTTAGTCATTTGGAATCGATTGAAATTTCCAAGGCTACTGGTGGTTTATAATTTCATTTCTCTATTACCAAAGGGGATAGAAGCCCTGCAGTAACTTGAGGCAAGGGACAAAGCTGCTGAACCAGATCTTGCAATTATCTTTTGCTTAAGTCTCTTTGTCCCAAATATGCAACATAAAAATAACCAGCATCATTTAATGCTATATTTTAAGCAGGAGACAAAAACTCCCAAATCCCAGTAGGCCCTACTCCCCAGCGCCCCCTCCCTCCACTTTAATTTAAGTCTTTTATGTGACAATATGAAAAAAGACCAGGACTAACAGAAAATCTGAAAACTGAACATCTGAGCCTCTTCGATTTTTTTACCCAGCAGCAGCTAATACATCCCACTTCCTCTCCCCCTCCCCACAAAATCAGGCTTAAATCAGATAAGAAAACTCACAGGTGTTGTTGAAGAGCAATTAAAACAAAGACAAAATTGTTCCTGCGTTTACATCTCGAAAGCATAGTTATTCCTTCAAAAGGCACATACCTTATTGGCTAGTTAGTACCTTTAGGACCCCAAGCAGTACCCATGAAGGCAACAGAGATCCACAAAATACAAAACAGTTTTAATAAGTTTGGTTCTAATACGTCATGCAAACAACTCTAATAAAACAGAAAATAAAACAACAGAGGAATCACAGGTTTAATATGTTCAAAACCTTTGGAATGTAACGTGCAAAGAAAGGTGCACTCGGTACCTTTTCATCCTTCCTTACAAGGAGGCTACATTTTCTAAATTACAGCCCTCTTGGTAAATTCGGAAAGACACCAGCTCTGATGTTTAGCATCCACAGAACTGACTCTCTGCCAGGACACTGTTTGATAGGCTCCAAGGAAGACAGCATGAGAGGAATGAGATTAGAGAGTCTAATGGTATTCTGCCTCCACCATTTCACAAAGACGGCTGAATTAATCTTATATGAGGAATTTAACCTTTTGTCGTCCTCACTCCCTTAGCTGAAAATGTATAACAGATCAAGGAAGGCAGTGTGGGAGGGGTCCCAGATGCTGCCCCAGCTACCTTCCTGCTTCTAGTGACATCATTTTCTTCCCCCGCAAAAAATCTCTAAAGGAGAATTTTAAAACTTTCCCCTGTGGTGTGTTCCTGTCTGTTAAATCTTGTCTACACTCTCTCAACCCATCTTGCAAACCCTCCTAGAGACACCACCCTCCAGGTTCCAAGATCCTACCCCAGCAGCCTGAGGTTACTAAGAGATGAGGGCTCTTGAGAGGAGCATCCATGCACAGACCGACATGGGGCACAAAGCAGATGCCAATCTCAACCCACCGCTGCAGTGCCAGCCAGGCCCACAATGAAACCAGCATCAGCAGCAGTTCTAATGCAAATGGCCCACAACACGAAAAGAGCAAGGATGCCAGCCCCTCCCGGGCTGCTCTCAGTGCCACTGGGGGGGTTCTAAGATGCGTGCCAACAGTTAGAAACAAACACAAGAAAGACGGCAACCTTATATCCCTGGAGCAACCACCTCCCTTAGACACTCACAGGGGAAAACACTGCCCTCTGAAAAAACTGAGGGAGCTACAAAGAGACTGCTGCTATCTGCTGCCCACCCCCCCACCCCCAGCTGCTAATTACATTTCATCCAATACACTGGAGAGAGAGAGAGAGAGAGAGAGAGAGAGAGAGAGAGAGAGAGAGAGCACTTCCTCGTGGTAGGGGCCAGGCTGGACTCTATGGGGTGCATTTCTCAGGTTGCAGGAGGCACTCAAAAGCAGTTGTCAGAAGTGCCCCCTTCCCAGGCATAAAGCACCAGGGTTCCAAGTGGAGGGGATAACCCTGGGCTCCAGAGGAGCTCTGTTCTCCTTTCAGTCCCAGGACTGGCCCTCTGCCTGACACCGAGTGGGCAGACAAGCAGTACATGCTTGCTGCCTTAGTGGAGGCATCCTGTCAGGACCCATAACTTCAGGGTCTCAGTAGCTAGTGCCTAAAGGCATCCCTTGTAGGCAGGGAGGAAGGCTGCCTGTTGTCATCCTCCCTGATGGCCACTGGTCTTTGTTCCCTCGATCCAGTTAGTCTTGGCCCACGAGGCAGCCACTATTATATGTACATCAAAACCTGTTTCTCTTGGGCTTCTTGTTGGACTACATTTGCTGGCCTTTGTTACAGTATATGTGACCATGTGACAGCTCTGGCCAAAAGTATGGGCAGAAGTGGGTGAACCACTTCCAGGCACATCTCTTCCTGGAAGGCATGCTGTCCTCCCTGGTGGCCACCAGAAGGACCTGCAGGAGGGCAGAGCTTTAGGGTGGAAAAAACCCATGTCTTTGAATGCCCACATGAAAGGCCATACCAAAGAGTATCCAAATTGGAATATGATGTGAGCAAGAAACAAACATTTAGCTGTACCAGTCAGGTAGGATTTGGGTTTGCCTGCTAAAGCCACTGTGTTGACTGAACTAAACAGCATCTCATGAGGGTGCCCTGCAGCAACAACATAACAGCAGAGATACAGACCTGATGGCAGACAGTAGCCAGTGAGAAAACTGATCTCAGAGGTCCCCAAAGTGGCAATGTGTATTATATAGTCACAAAATATTTGGTAACACTCATATCCACAGTAATTCAGAAGGTAGACCATGTACTTTCTGAGGCTGCAGCTCCTGGGAAAGGGTCAGACAGAATCAGAGTGAAATCAGTGCCAGCTCCTACTGGCTGACCTTAGCAAGGATTTTTATAAGAAAGAGACCAGCTCTGGAAAGAACTAGATGGGTTTCAAGTGAAGATAGAAGGGAATAGAAAAAAAATAGAAAAAGGGCCCCAAGGACTTGACAAATCACTCTGTTTCTGGACTCCAAATAAGAGTGAAGTAAAATGCAGGTGAAATGCAGGTAGGCATGAGAGGTGCCTCTTCCAGATCTAGCCTGTGACCATTTCTCATGAATAACCCATGGTCTCTTTCTTTATTTGCTAGCTGAATGGGGAGGATGAGGACTGTGAGGGATTAAACAATAACATGGAAGAAGCCTTGGTCTCAAATGGCCACATAGAAGATTCTAACTGGGAATTTCCCTTGCTGGGCTGTGCTGATGGTAAGGACCAACTCATACTGTTTTCAATCATTAAGAGCCAGGGCTTACCTATTAAAACAGGTAATTTTATCTCCATCAATATAGCTCTCCATAGGTACTGGAAACTAGTATTAGAACAACTTCCACAAAAGGCGGGTGTCAGAGGGCTGGTAGGCCACAAGGACTCTGTATCAGAGATTGGCAAACTGTGGACCAACCAAGCCCCTGCCTGTTTTTGAAAGCAAAGTATGACTGGAACCCAGCCATGCCTACCGGTTATGGATTATCTATGGCTGCTTCTGCAGAATGACAGAGGACTTGAGTAGTTCCAACAGAAACTAGGACTCACAAAGCCCAAGCTATTTACTAACTGGCCCCTTATAGGGGGGAAAATAGTCATCCCTTCATTTAGTCCATGAATCCCTATAGCTGGGTTCAGGTGCTTCTAGATTTTAAAATCCATCAGACTCCTTAAGGGAGCTTTGTACAAGTGCAGATTCCCTGGCCCTGTTCACAGAGGTTGTGTTTGGTATGTCTGAGATCCTAACAAGCAACCAAAAGACTTCTGCTGCAGGTCACCCACAGACAATGCTTTGAAAAATAATGCTCTTCCAGACACCACTGGAATCCCCAGGAAACCTGCAAATGGTTCTACAGAACTTTTATTTATTTATTTTTTTTAAAGAGAGAGAGAGAGAGAATTTTTTTAATATTTACTTTTTAGTTCTCAGCAGACACAACATCTTTGTTTGTATGTGGTGCTGAGGATCGAACCCAGGCCGCACGCATGCCAGGCAAGTGTGAGCCACATCCCCAGCCCTCTACAGCACTTTTATAAAGAAGATCAAGGCCTAGGTCTAGGTTTCCATCAATGATGAGGTGCAGTGTGGTCCTTCTGAGCATTGCTCTGTTGCAGACCTGGGTTCTTAGCCTCTCTGGGCATCAGTCACCTCATCTCTAAACTGGGCTGAAAGAAGCACCTACTTGACAGGGTTCTAAGCTGACAAAGCACTAACCATGATGTCTACTGCATGGAAACTACTCTCAATGTTATCTATTATTATTGCTCTTATTATTAATATAAGTTCCTCTTAGGCTTTTAGAGAGAGACCTAGGAAGAAAAGCTTAGCATAAATGATTATCAACTTTTTTATTCTTTTCTTTTTCTTTCTTTTTGCAGTGCTGGGGATGGAACTGAGGTCCTCCTACGTGCTAGGCAAGTGCTCTACTTCTGAGCTACATCCCAGCCCTTTTTAAAGCATTTTAAGTAAAATGTCCTTTTTCCCTCCTGCAGCAGTAAGGAGGACCTGGGTCAAGCACCAGCCTTCCCAGGACAGGCTGAGGAGAACACCCCAGCTCAGCACCACTCTCCTTCCTAAAATTGCTGGCCTCGCAGGGTGACTTCATCTGGAAAATACCTGAGCCCCACTGCTGCAATGACGGGGAAAACACATGAAACCTGGCTGGAGGATGCCACCAGAACCAGGCAGGTGCCGCCGAGAACCGCGGGGCTTCCAATTCCCCACATGCAGTGTGGCCCAGCTCGAAATAGAAACCCTTCTGTTTCAGCAAATGAATGTGTGAGGGTGCTGGATCACACTTTGCAAGCATGAACAGAGTGGAGGACCTCCATGTTCAATTTCTACATATGGCCTGGGAGGGAGAAAAGACTTCCAGCTCTACACCGAGGCTACCCAAATTGCAGTTATGTAAGTCAGGTTCCTGGAAAGCAGGATAATGCCCTTTGAAAAGGCAAGAGCTGGCAAAACTGAACAAGAGAAAAAAGGGAGTCGGGCAACCCCCAAAGGGAAAGCCCAACTCATGACACAGGCCCTCACTCAACTGGCCCAGAGATCAGTGCTGACCCTCACAACAGGCTTCAATATTTCCCAGCCCCAGTGGAAGGGTTAAGCCAACAATGACAATGCGGACACCTCTTGGGTTAGCAGAGAGAATTTGTGAAAATCAACAGACAATTTTTTGATGCCTATCAATTGTCACTTCAATGTCAGGATTCCAGGAAGGACCCTCCCCCTCCTCCACCCAAGCTGAGAGCAAGAGACAGATGGAAGGGATTCCCCTAAAGAAGGCCAGAGAAGCGTTTAACTGCTGGATTTCAGATTTGGGCTTGGAGGGAGCTCAGGGTGTCTTAACACAGGTTTCGAATAGCTGATGGCATGTTAGGGCCCAGTTGTCTCGTTTTGTGAAGATGACATGTCAAGTGACAGAAAAGCAGAGATGCAATTACACATTAATTTCTAATGATGAAATGGAGGAATTCTGTCCTTTTCTGAAGGCAGTGAAGTATGAGGAAGAGGTCTGGAATGAAGGAGTCTGGGAAATCAGAGCCCCTTGATTCTTAGAACTCCCCAGATGGCTCCCTGTTCTCCTGCTGTGTCTGGAGGTACAGTGCTGGGTGCTCCTTGTACTAGGATCTTAAGTTTACCCTCCCTTAGCAAGATGAATCAGCCACAAGGTGGTCCTAGACCTGAATTTCAGTCCCACCATTTGCTAGCTCTGTGACCCCAGTCAACTACTTACCCTGATCTTACTCTGATCCTGTTTCCTCATCAGTAATATGGGATTAAAATAGTATCTGTCTCTGTGAAGCAATTAAAAGACATCATAAGGTGTTTAGCACAATGTGTGGCACATTAAGTGGTTATTAAATAAATGCTAATTATTCTAATTGTCAGAAACCTCACATATCTTGGCCATCACCACACCCAATGCATCTTACAGAGTGCCTATTGTAGTAGATCATCATTAACTATCTGTTGAATAAACTCATCATGAATAAATGCTTAGCTCTGCTCCCCTTTGCTCTACCTGAAGGTGTATCTCTGCTTCTTCTACCTCCCTGCCTCCCGACCTCCCGACCTCCCGTTGTATATTCCCTGCTGCACCTTCAGACACATTTGATGTCAGGCTGTTCAATTAACTCTCTCATTTCAAACTTTCTCTTTGAAGTGCTAGAGGCTGAACCCAAGGACACTTTATCACTGAGCTACATCCCTAGTCCTTTAAATTTTTTATTTTGAGGCAGGGTCTTAATAAGTTGCCCAGGCTGACCTAAAACTTGTGATCCTCCTGCCTCAGCCTTCTGAGTAACTAGGATTATAGGAATGTGCCATCACGCCCAGCCATTTAAATCCTCTTTTGTTTAACATTCTGGAATGAATTCCTTCTACAATATTTATGTGTCCACTAAGTTTCTGGAAAAGACATGTGTGCTCTAAAATTTATCTGATTTACTAGTATTGATGGTTTTATGGTAATTCACTGCAAGATTCCCTTCACTAATGATCTCTACCAGTGCCTTCAAAGTTATATCTCTGAAATAAAAAGTGGCAACCATACCAAATATTGGAGAGGTTGTAGAGAAACTAGAGTTGAAGTTCTTTTACTCATTCAGAGACAGTCACTCAGCACCTACAAGATACCAGGTACCGTGCCAGGTGCTAAACCTGCAATGCGTGGTCTCAGCTCTCAGAGAGCTTATGGTGCAGTGGAAGAGATAAATCCAAAGTCCATAGAACTTCCCAGGAACAAAAATACTGAGCACGTAAAGCACACCTGTCTATAGGAAGCTGGTAAGATGGTCTCCAGTGTACACAAAGCCTGGGAGCTGCCACATTCTTGTCAGCTCAAGACCTACCACCTGGACACCTGAGAGATGTATCTATACAGTGAGTGATTCCTGCAGAGTGGAATGTCCACACACCTGCTCCCTCCCTCCTGCCTCTCCAGAGGATCTGCTGGCTTCTCCGTTTTTGTAAGCTTAAGATTGCTAGGTTTTCAAGCTCAGGTAGAATTTGCTTTGGGAAGCACTGCTCCCTGGGCATCCATGAATGCCTGACCAAAAAATGTTAAACAGAAACTCAATGTAAGGAAAAAGACTCAGCAGACAACATATGTTGCTGTGCACCTCCTTTAACCACCTGCAGATCTACTTCTGTGGGGAAATCCCTCCAAGATCTGTCTTCCCTAGTTTTTCAAAGTCTCCCTCCTAGGAGTCATAGACCTGCTTGGATGTGCACCCAGACCTTAAAGGGAGACACACTACCCAGAGCATACTTATGTACAGTTTGTAGGTGGCCAGAACTATAGGAAGCACCAAGGTCATTTTGACCCTTGCTACTCAGTGTGCTCCTTGCACCTGAACTTGTTAGAAATGCAGGATCTCAGGTTCCACTCCAGAATCAGCATTCTAACAGACCTTCCAGGGACGCATCCAACTCTGAAACATGAGATACCGTGTTCTAGACCTTGGTTCTCAAACCTAGCTCTCTATCAGAATCATCTGGAATTTTTCCTCTAATTGGTTTTACTATGAAATACTTCAAGATAAATAATAATAAAGAATTATGTAATGAACAGTACAGATACACTTGAATTCCTATGTACCTATCCCTGACCTGTTTGATCTCTCACTCTCCTGACATAGTTGTTAACTGGGCTTGTACATCCTGCTAATTTTATTTTATTTTATTCTGTTTTTTGTCATACTGGGGATTGAACCACAAAGAAATACCATAAAGAAAATACCATTAAAATACCATATTTGTACATCCACAAATATTTCTATTTTTTTTTTTTAATCTTGAGACAGGGTGTTTTTAAGATGCTCAGGCTGGCCTCAAACTTGGGATCCTCCTGCCTCAGTCTCCTGAGTAGCTGGCATTGCAGGTATGCACCATGCCTAGCTTTTTTAACATTTTTATATTTATATCTATGTACTTATTCATAAACAATACATTATACAATGTAGCATGTTTTAAATTTTTATACAAAAGAATGCCATACCATATATACCTTCCTGCAACTACTTTCTTTGGTTAAACACTGTGCTATTGAGAGTTGTGCATGGGTTTACCTGTGGCTCTAATTCATTCACTTACAGTATCCTGCTGTATCAATACCCCAATGTTTGTCCATACTATTATCAGACATTTTTATTGTTTTCAATTTTTAAACAATACTGTAATAAACATCATTTTACATGTCCCCTTGAATACACAGGTGCAGTCACATCCTTAGATTATATCCCCAGGAGTGGACTGCAGGGTCGTGTGTGCATTGTTATTTTTTCTCCCTAGTGAAACATTTCCTTTCCAATTCACATCCTGTGAACAGTTTATGAGCTCTACTTGCTTCACATCCTGGCCAGCACTGGGTGTTGTAAGACATTAGATTTTGCCAGTGTGAAGGATACACAATGGTATCTCACTGAGGTCTGGTTTTAATTTGCATTCCCCTGATAGCCCAAGGGATATTTCTTTTATGCTTATTGACTATTTGGACTACCTATTCCATGGTCTGCCTATTCCAAATCTTGTACCCACTCCTTTTTAGTTTTTCTTGGTCTTTTCCTGATTTGTAGGATTTATATATTCTAAATATCAACCTTTTTTTTTTTTTTGGCTAAGAAATCTCAAACATCCCCTTTCAGTAAGTTGTTTTTCTTTTATTGTCTATGTAATCATACAGAAGTTCTAAAATTCTAGTATAATATTTTCAGTCTTTTCCTTTATGATCTTTCTTTGTCTGCCTTTAAGAAATCTTTTACCACATGATGTCATAAAGATTTTCTTTCTTGTTTCCTGCAAAAGTTTTTAAAGTTTGCTTTAAAATTTTTTTTATCTAAATATGTAAATTCCCAGTTCCTACTGCAGACCTTTTTTATCCGCATCTTTAGGAGTGGGATCTATATACCTGTATTTTTAGCCAAAATTCATTACATCAGCGATTCTCTTTCAGCCAGTCTGAGAAACGCAAATAGATTCATTTCTCACCCACTAGATGCCAATGAAAGGCATTTCCTACAAAATCCCAGGAAATCATCTCATCTCTGCCTCCTTGACTGGTGGGAAGAGACTTCCGAGACATCCAGGGCCACAGACTTAGGACCATCTGGTGTCCAACCTATTATCTGTGCTAGGGCATCCTCTCCAGTCTCCCCTTACCCGCTACTTGTGATATGAAACACTCCATGCCCCAAGGTTCTCTCTTCTTCCTACTAAACAGTTTGTATTTCTATATTGAGTTGAAATCCATCACAGCTTAATTTCCACCAGCTGGTCCTCCATCTACACCCTTTCATTTTTCCTTAACTTCCTCACCGTCGCTCACACACCCCCGGCCACCTGTCTAGTCTGGCTCTACTCCTGCTCCCAGCCCTCCAGCCTTGCTGCCTTCCTTCCTTTTCCTTCCACTTGCTGAACTTCTTTTTGCCTTGGACCCTGCATGTCCTCTCCAAACTTCTTCCTGGCAGCTTTCCCCTAGACTAGGGAATACGAAGAGGATATTTGATCAACATCTGCCTCTCGACCAGAAGAGCTCACAATGGTAGGTTTGCTGGCTGAATCCTTAGCACCTCACATAAGGCCTGCTCAGAGTTAACTCTTGGAAGGGTTTAGTTGACTGATGGATGAGTGAAAGAATGAATGAACAAGTGAAGGCAAGCCAGCCAGCAAATAGTATTAAGATCGCGTCTGCAGGAAAGTCCTTCAAATGTGTGAAGGTTTTCTGTCTTTAGTAGGAGACTGGGAGTGACCTGAGAGGTTAAGGCCAGCTCTCCTGCGTAAGTGTGTAAAGTAGGGTCACAGCAAACACACTGACCCCTTCATATCTTTCCCTAGGGTCAGATAATCCCTGGGATCACGATCCCACTGGTAGCTGAAGTGAGATGCATTACGTTCATGAAATTTGTTTTTGAGTGAGACATAAAAATATTGTAAATATTGCTTCAGGTTAATCTGAAAAATTTCATTTCAGAGGTTAATACAATGCCAGCAATATGAATAAACAAAGAAAATGCCGTGGGAGCTACCACAATGGACAGAGGGTAACTTTCGGCTCATGAGCTGTCAGCTCGAAATGAAGTGGCATTTCCTATGTCCAGAGATTGGTGTTTTTCAATAAATAGGTAAGTCAAGTAAGTGGGATGAGCAATATTACATAAAAAGTCAATCAACTACAACTATCAAAACTCATCCAACTTGTATACTTAAGATCCTAATATTTTTTCATATAAATTACAGTTCAACAAAAGAAAATTTTAAAAAGTCAATCAAAGAAAATATGGAACTCTAACCCAAAACTTTAGTAAATTAATATGCATATATTTAGAGAAATCATATATGTATAAATGTTTTCTGATATTTACATAATTCTGTATAAACTATTAGTAACTCATTCCCTGATCATTGGCAAAAAGCATCTTCTTAATGGGCCTCAGTGCCAACGAAAGGGCATGATATGAATTAACTCAATAAATACTGATAATATTAAATAAGTGGAGGATGTACATTTGCACCTCTTTTTAGGAATATGTGTACCTGAGCATCAATGACACAGAGAAGAAAAAACTTTCTTTGTGGAAAACTAGAATTTGCTCTAGTCTAAAATTTTCTCCCTTTGGGAATATAGCTATCAGGGAAGAAAACTTGTTCTCTATTTTTTGTACCTGAAGCCTGCAAATTAAAATGACAGAGATAGATCAACAGGACAGAAGGCAGACAAATCCTATTTTAACTTGGTGTGCAAGGGCGCTCCACAGAAAAGAAATGAAAACCCAAAGACACAGGTAGACTTGGGGACTTATCCACCACTTTAACAAAGGTGATAAACCGTGGGGCTTCTAGGGGTAGAAAACCATGGGAAGGTGAATATGGGGGAATGAAGGCCAGACAAGGGCTATGTCATGGGGTTTGTCTCTGTGGACTCATCTGGTGACTTCTCTGTGTTTGGTGAGAAGAGTTCTTCTTATGGTGCAGGTGAGAGAAATGTGTGCCCTGCTTCTGGGAGTACACATGGGGAGGGAAGGGAGCTTCCCATGTCCGTTTTTTTCTCAACTGTCTTCAGTCCCAAATAATCTTCATGCCAAGGTATATTGTGGGGTGGCCTATTCTGACCTTTTATAGCCAATAGCAATATGGGAAAAATGTAGTCTTGAACATAAAAGTAAATGCTTTTTTATTTTAGGTAACATGGAGTTGACATGAATTTTGCCTTGAGGTGACCCAGCACAGGGGCAAGGCCCTGGGCTACATTTTAAATGACTTCTGTGTCATATTTTAATTTTGTGGACCAAGTTAGAGCCAAGTAAGCTTATCTCTGCTGTTTTCCTCCAGGCACATTCAGACCACAGAGTAGAAGAAAAGCAGTTTACTTGTGCTTTCAAGGTCAAACTACATTTCTGAAAGATCTAAAATGTTTAATCTCTAAGCTGCTCAGACTCTGAAATAGTCTCCTAAGAAAATGAAACTGTGAAAGCAAGGGTGATCAGGGGTGGCAAGAGAAGGGAGACAGATACACCAAATGCACAGAGCCCCGGGAGGCAAAAGCCCTTAACTAAGAACTTTAACTATCATAGGAGATGACACAAGAACAGCCAGCCTGTTTCTGAGGCCAAAATGGAATTTATAAGATGAGTGCTGGCTAAGGTGAATTTAGGACAGGGCCACCCAAACTATGGCCCTTTGCCTCTTGAAAGTACTGATCAGAAGGCATGATACCCCCTAATCACTATTTATAGTGTGTCCTTCCGGTGTCTGTACTGTACTTTGAGTTGAGGTGAGCACCAAAAATGGGTTGCTGGTCCCTGAGGAATATAAAATTTGAGAGAAGTGAAGACTAGAATAGTCTAAGGAACACAGTTCTTAGTAATGGCATAACTTCCTTGGGGAAAATTGATTGCTTTGTTATTCCTGCAGGGGACCCGGAGCTCAACAGTGAGTCCAGAAAGGGGCCAGCATGTCCTTGCAGAGAGCGAGGCCATCTTCCTTCCTGATTTTAGGTCACATGGAGCCACAACAAATGAGTCCTTTTCGTGTGCCTCAGTCTATCAGCAGCATCTTTAACTCCATGTTATCGTGAATGATTACCATCTACCTTCCTCTCCCTTCAACTCAGGCCACCTCCCTTCCTGGGGCCTCATTGCTCCTGGGCCTTCTAATATCACCTCAATGCTAATCACGCTCCCAGTCAAACACCCAACTGGATCCTTCTCCCCACTTGCAAGCTCAGACATCTGGCTTCTGGACACAGTCCACAGATGCCCCAGAAGCCCCCCCCCCCAACACAGCCCAAACTGGATTTCCTCCTGACTCCTCCCAGTCGTTTGGGAACATTCCAGGGTTCTCTCAAATCAACAGCTAATCAGTCACTAGGCCCTGCGATAGCTCCTCGCCACCACGTCCCTTTGGAAAATTGTGTGACTGTATCTGTGTACCTGTGTTTCATTCTTCAAAGGAACAACACACTTGCTTGCTTTAAAACTCAGAGCACACAGACCTCAAGGGGAAAACCTGCCCCCTCCTGCCCCACATAGGCAACTTGGACCGCTCCTATGTATCTCCCAGAAGTGATGTGTGCACTTACAAGGAAAGGGCAATACATGTTCCCCTCTGCTTACACAAATGGGAGTGTATTACAGTCAGCCCTCCGTATCCACAGGCTCCACATCTGCAGATTCAACCAACCACAAATCAAAAATATCTGGAAAAAATTGGATCAGTACTGTACACATAAGGAGACTTTTTTCTTATTATTATTCCCTAAATAACCATTTACACAGTATTGACTGTTACTATAAGTAAAATCAAGGTGATGTAAAGCATATGGAAGGACAATGTAGTGAACCACACTGTCTCACATAATCCACAGGTCTGGGTACCTGCAGGGGTGTGGAACTAATCCCCCAAGGATAATGAATGTTAATTGCATGTACAATCCTCCTCCTTGATCTTGTTCTTTTTTTTCCCACTTGACATATCTTGGTGATTTTTCCAAATCTGTACCCAAAAAGCTCCTGTATTCTTTCTCATGGCTGTGTAGTATTCCACTGAATAGCTATATCATGTAGCATTGAACCAACTCCCCAGTTAATGGTTTCCGATATTTGCTATTACTAATACTCCTGCAATGCATGACCCTGAGCATGCACTTTTGCACATGAACATGTTTATAGAATCCCGCGACGTCTTTCAGTTTCTTGCTCCTTATCCCCTTTCTATCTCCACTGTGTCTGCTTTAGCATTCCACTGGCATCTCTGCTTTATTACTCTTAACTCACACTTAATAAATACTTGGTGTGTACTTTCCACAAGCTGGGGACTCCATTCAGATGGGGAAGAACAAGGGAATAAAGAAGCAGACCCACCCCACAATATCCCCGCCTACCTCACAATTGTTGAAGCTTTGGGAGCTTACCAAAAATCAACCCCTCTCTCCTCTGTGTTTGGAATCAGTAGAGAATTAGCAACAGGAATCAAACAAATAGGAATGAAAACATGAACTTCCTTACCATCAGTGTTTCCTTGGCAAAAAGAGGCCAGTCCTATAGCCAAATGGGCTTCCTACTGTGTCCTCCATGTTCAGACCTGGAGCAACCCTCTTGTGGGAGAGTTGGATCTGTAGAGGGGCAGACGGCTGCCCAGATGGTGGCCAGGGGAATTGATGTCTCATGACTGACAAGCTCCGGCAGGGGACAGAGACAGACAGACCTCTACACCAGCTTCTAGAAGACTCAGGTGTATTTTCAAATGGAAATAGGAGGTGAGATGAGGCACCAGCTCCATAGGCAAGCAGATCCCAAGAGGGAGAGAGGAAGTGGGGAGGGGACAGGTTAGCTACCCAACCTCTTTGCCCCTGCCCCAGGAAAGTGGAGAAATTTCTTCATGGTAACACAAGATTAGCAGGATAGAATTCCTCTAACAGTAAACCAAAAAGCTTACTTTCCATCACTCTGCTTTAAAACAAAGTGGCTCTTCAACTAGGAACAAATGAGATCTTTCGAAGTTTCTGAAGGGTATTTTTGAAAAAAAGGTTTAAATAAAAAATTGCCTACTATTATGCTCTCTAACAAACTCTTTTGAATACTTGACTATTTTCCTCAAAGATAAAAAAAATAAACTTTACTAATTCAGCTTAGTGACAGGAATTGAGTCTGAATTATAGGATTTTTAAGAAATCTAACTTTATTGTAGCATGTTGTAATTGAACATAAGAAAAGCTGATGTAAACAAGAATTAGAAGATTATTCCGAAGTGATTAAAACATTTTCAAACTTTTTTCTGTCCTTTCCTCTCCTGGCTGACATCTTTTTAAGGCAGATGGCCCTGATCGACCATCTTTCTGATATGTTTACTTTGCTACAATACTAGAAATTTTTTCTTGCATGTGAGAAATGCCTCAGGGTCTTGCACTCAGCCTGCCCCATGCCACTGGGTCTCAGAGTTCCCCAGGCTTCCTGATCAGCAAGTTTATAGTCAGCTTTTAGTTCTGATCCCTGACCTTTCTTTCTGCTGCATTTGACACCATCAGCCAGATTCCTGAGTCCCACCACTAGGGACTCTAATTAAACAGGTTCCATGATCCATTTTTTGACAAAATTTCTGAAGTTATTTTTGTGACTGGCCACAGACTGCTCCCCTTCTCCTTGACACTCCTCCACTGGCTTTCACAACCCACTAGAGCCCTGTTCTCCTGCCTCCTGACCACTCCTTTTCTTTTGCATGGCTACTATAGCTACCATTGCAATAAGAACTAACACATCTGCCTGAATAAAGGACACATCCCAGAAGAAGCAGACAGAGATCCACAAGCCAGGATGGACAACTCAAGGCCTTCCTCAGCTCCTTTTCCTGGATGGGGAAGATGTCCCTCAGGTCACAGGATGCCTGTGACATATGACATGGCCTGTGACATGGTAGAAAATGGACAGCAGGAATCAAGGAGGCAACAGGTAGAGAGACAGGCAGGCTGCAAGGTTGGAGGTGCAGGTAGCAAGAGAAAAACAATCTGACTTGGTAGCATTTATACATTTAGGCCCTTTAATGGCCATTTATCTAACTTTTTTATCTGACCCAACATTCTTATGACTAGTAGATTAGCTTCTCAGAAGGCATAGCTAAGCTTAGCAGACCTCTAGCCTTCTCTAACCCTAAAGTTAAAAATGCTATAAAATAGCCGGGTGTGGTGGCACACGTCTATCCCATGACTCAGAAGGCTGAGGCAGGAGGATTAAAAATTCAAGAATAGACTCAGCAACTTGGTGAGGCCTTAACAATTTAGCAAGACCCTGTCTCAAAATAATAAAATAAAAAGGACTGAGGATGTAGCTCAGTGATAGAGTGCCCCTGGATATAATCCCCAGTACTGAGGATAGGGGGTGGGGAGAAACTCTAACATCTGAAACCCACAGAGAAGAATGCCTTGCCACGTTGCAGCTCACCTACCCTACCCGATGCTCCTACCAGTGTAAATGGTAAACACATTGATTTATGACTTACATTTGTTCTGGCTATAAAAAGTTCATGCGACTTCTTCCACAGTGGAACATGTCATTCAGGATAACTCAAATCCATGTTCCTAGGCCATGGTCACTCACATTTGGCTCAGAATAAACAATATTCTCATTTCCTTTAAAGCAGAGATGTTACTTTATGTCAAGACACAAGTTTATCAAGTCCATTCTAATCTTCCTCTGAAATATTCCTAAGTCCAGCCTATCCCTTCTGCCCCGACTAGAACTCTCGTCTCCTACTCTAATTGGTCCCCACTGCCAGCAGACTCATCCAAGTGCAATTTAGCTGTCCCCTGACACTATTTTCTTTCCAATATGCAATTCTAACCGTGCAATGCCCTGCCTAGAGTGTCAAGGCCAGGGGTTCCCATTCCCCCAATGACATGGCTCTACCCAACCACCAAAGCTCACTGCACACCACTCCCCAAGAAGCATCAGCCAAATCAGATTGCTTCAAGGTCTCCCCACACCTCTACCTGGTAGTTCCCCAACTTCAAGTGCTCTTTCCACTGAGAAATTTTGGACTGTCCCAGCTAACAACACTTTTATAAGTCCCCTTTGCATCCCCAGCACCTGGCACAAGGGCCAGCTCTGGCCTGGTCAGTTTCATTGGTGTACAGCACTGGACTATAAGATTCTTCACTTGACAGTACCAAAATGCCCTGTGGCCAGTGACATTCCATAAACACCTTGATTGCACACCTGAGTGTTCTGGGGTTGAGAGATGGGCACTGGAGCTAGACAAACCTAGCTTCGAATCCCTGCTGTGTGTCTTGGACAACTTTCTTAACCTTTCTGCCTCAGCTTTCTCAAGTGTAAAGCGGGGATAACAGTAGCAGCCTCATTTTTTTTTTTTTTTCATTTGTGAAGACTAAAGGAGAAAACGCATTTAGGATGTTTAAGGAAATGCCTGTACATGGGTGATAGATAAATATTTGTTGAATGGATAACTTAATGAATGAGAGATTCTTAAAGAAACACCTTTCTAGCTTGTTTTCCAAAGAACTCAACGTTGGCTCCGGCAAATTCCAGCCCGAGCCCCGAGCCTGGTCCAACACACCCATTCTCACGTGCCGCTGGGTGAGCTTAATGAGCAGAAAGCACACACCTCGGGCTCCCTCGGCTCCCGCAGGGACACAGGCACTTCCCCCGCTCCGCCCGCAGCCAGGTCAGCCCTGAGGCCGCCAATCACCAGGGACCCGCCCAGGACTCCAGGAGTCCTGCCCGCCCCTCACACGTCACCCGCGCGGTGCACCGTGGGGCTCGCAGTCTCCCACTCTACGAAGGAGGCCGAGCTGGCCGGTCCGCGGTGAGGACTAGCCCCCGCCGAGTTCAGGCGGAAGGTCTCGGGTAACCCGCCAACGCTCGGCACACAAACCCCCGCCTCCAATGAGTAGGAAGGCAGGAAGGTCGGCGTTCTCGGCCGCCCAGCGGGTGGGAGCCCACGCCCTGCCTGGATTTCCTCTCCTCTGGCTCAGCCCTTTGACAGGCGCATTTTGCTCGTTAATTGAACATTAACTGACCTCCTTGAGTTCTGTTTCAAATCACCGGGAGAGTCTGTTCTCACTTCATCTAAGAGGTAATTTATGGGCGGTAGGGGAGTGGCTTTGAAAAGCCACGGGACTCACGGGTCGCGAATTGACCTACCCTAAGTGGACCTTTTACGTTTCAAAGGGCATTAGCTCTAAGATCGTCAAAGCCCTCTGCGGCTCCCATTGCCTCAATAGAAATTCAGATCCCTTTGCTAGGCATTTAAGGGCTTCATTATTATTTTGTATTTAATTACGGAGAGTCACATTTTAACGCAGCCTTTCTCAACTTTTGTCACAGATGAGAACCACTTGGGGAGCTTTTTAAAAATAATGGTGCTTGTGTTCCATCCTATACTTCAAAATTTTGGAGGTACAGTGCAGACTTCTGTTCATTATTCTCCCTAGGTGATTGCTATGTGCTGAGAATGGCTGGGAGAACGTCTATCAACAGCTCTCAAGGATGAAGGTTCCACCGGGCTTTCCTCTGTTCACAGTGGCCTTTTCCCTCATCTCCTGCCGACCTGGGCTGGGCTTGACTTCAAGGCCGAGCTCAGCTACTGCCCTTTCTCAGGAGCCTACTTCTTCCATCAGCGTTTTATAGGTGCTTCTTTTCTAGCACCATGGGGGTTACTTGTCCATCTCTCTGGATGAACTCTGTGAGCTCCTTGGGGAACAAGTCCTCTTCCCCCCACTCCAGATCCATTGAATCAGAACCCCTGGGGGTGGGCCTCAGGCCAGAGTTGTTTCTTAGGTTCCAAAGGTGATTTTTTTAAAAACATATTTTTAGTTGTAGATGGATACAATACCTTTGTTTGTTTGTTTGTTTGTTTATTTTTAAGTGGTGCCGAGGATCAAACACAGTGCCTAACAGGAGCTAGGCAAGTGCTCTACACATCCCCAGGCCTCACAGGTGATTTTGATCCATATCCCCAGCCAGGAATTGATTTCACAAAAGCACTGGACACAGTAGGCATAGATAAATATTTGTTGCATTGAATAGATGAAGCATTTCCTTTGTTTTGAAATCAATCATATATGCTAGCTAGTTGCCTTTGATTTCCCTGGAGATCTAAACACTTCTCTCCTATAGGATTTTCTATATCCATGTACTTATTCATTCATCCAACAAATATCACATATTCTAGCAAAGACCTGTTGTGGTTCAGGAATATACAGGAAAACACAGTACCACCCTAATGGACTTAACATATCATTTATACAATTATTCTTATATTTTTTCTGTATTATATTAGAATTCTTTTCTTCCATATTCTATTGGTATGGGGCTTGCTAAAGGTGCTCAATGAATATTGTTAAATAAATAGATAAATAAGACATCATCAAAAATAGAAATGCAATGCCAGGCTCAGTGGCGTAAGCCTGTAATCCCAGGGGCTTGGGAGGCTGAGGCAGGAGGACCACAAGTTCAAAGCCAGTCTCAGCAACTGTGAGGCGCTAAGCAACTCAGTGAGACCCTATCTCTAAATAAAATACAAAATAGGGCTAGGGATGTGGCTCAGTGGTCGAGTGACCCTGAGTTCAATCCCCAGTAACCAAAAAAGGAAAATAGAAATACAGTCTCCAAGATCACACCCACACCCCTTTCCTTCCCACTCTCCCCTGAAAGATATTCCTCCTATGCACTAAGGGATTTCATGTTAAAACGAGTGTGGCCCCAAACTGAAACCTGCTTTTATTACTTACTTACAGGTTGACCTGGGACTCTAGCTCAGGATCTTTCGTTGGCCATGTCTGAAGGGACTGGATGCCAAAGGAGAGAGACGACTTTGCTTTCCAGAGGAGGGTCTGTGCCATCTGACTCCCACAGGACCCCTTGGTCAGCGGCTCCATCAGTGGGCCGGGAGACTGTGTTGCTGTGCTGAAGCAGAAGAAGTTGGGAAAGGCTCTGAGAAAAGAAGAACACAGGTCCACCAAAGCCTGCCCTGTCCTCTTCCTCCCAAGACAGCTGTTCATAAGCCAGGAGCAGGGGGATGCCAAGCACGCCCAGGACCTTACAGCAGAGTGGTGCTCAGGGACCCTGGGGCTAGGGATGCTGCCCAGAACAGTCCAAATCTTATCTCATCCCTGAGCAATAAGTTATGTTGCTCACAATGTCAAGTCAGAGGAATCTTGCTCTGGTTTTGACATTCTATGTCCTCCAAGGGTTCATGTGTTGAAATTGAGTCCCCACTGTGAGGAATCAGAGGGTGGAGACTTATTCTGCTATTTTAGGGGTAGGGCCTTTGGAGGTGATTAGGATTAGAAAAGGTCATCTAGGAGGGGCCCCCATGATTGAATCCTGATGGCTTTGTAAAAAGAAAGACCAGAGGAGGCACAGACACACATGTACACTCCCTATCTTTTGCCATGTGACATCTTGTACCACCTTGGGACAACAAGTTGGCCATCATCAGAAATGGTCCTCACCCTTTGATAAAAACTATAAACCAAAATAATCCCTGTGGGAGGCCATCCTCACATGTGATTTGAGTTACCTCCCTGGCTGGGTGAGAGGCGCTTAGACACAGCTGTGTTAGAGCCTTCCCCACCCTTTTCCAAGTCCGAGGGCTTGTCCATGCAGAGGCGTACCTGGCCACTGCCCTGAAGACCCAGTCGTCGCCCCTGACCTTGGGATGCTGCCCCTCTTAACCTTCATTGGATGGGATTTTCCCTGGAATTTTTTGTTACCCAATAAAAGCCCACTTCCTGGCGTGTTCTCTCTTTCTCGCTAGTCTCTTCTGTAAACCTCGCCACCGCATTAGGTGGCTGGAGGTGGGAGCTAGGAGAAGCCGTCTCAGAGCTGATATTAAAGGTAATGAGAGTCTTGTCTCTTTAATTTAAAACTCCTTAGCAATTACTTATGAACTGAACCTTCTTTCATGAAGCCAGCGCTGGTCGCGTGGCAGAAATCCTCTTCTTTTATACAGTTACCCAGTCTCAGTTATTTTGTTATAGTAATGAAAAGTGGACTTGGGGGCTGGGGATGTGGCTCAAATGGTAGCACGCTTGCCTGGCATGCGTGCGGCCCGGATTCGATCCTCAGCACCACATACAAAGATGTTATGTCCGCCGAAAACTAAAAAATAAATATTTAAAAAAAATTCTCTCTCTCTCTCTCTCTTTAAAAAAAAAAAAGAAAAGAAAAGTGGACTAATATAGTTCAGAGTGAGTATTTAAACAATCACAAACTTATTTAGAAAAAAAAGGCAATATTGGTTTAGTACAAGAAGTTATGTCTAAGATGCTTTAGGAGAACAATGTGGGTCTCTCGACCATCACTGGGATAGTTCCAGTACTACTTGGTTTATCAAATTTCCAGTTTAAAATGTCCAAGAACAATCATATAAAGCTTAGACTGGCAACACTGGAGACAAAAAGGAAAAAAATCACATATTTTAAGAGTAATAACATCTAATATGTAAAGAGTCAATGCTGTAGAATTAACAAATAGGATGCTCATGGGATAACCTGAGAAATGTACTCTGAGATGTGCCTGCCCTTTCTTTGGTGGCACATGGAAGAAGGTGGGAAAGGCAGTTCTAGCGTAGAGCGGGTAGTGTGTAGGAAACACAGGCATCCCTACTCCTCTTGACTGGAGTGGTGTTCTGAGCCATCTGGCAGCATCTTCACTCACCTCTACCTCAAGTGACAGACAAAGGAGCCACAAAATCCAGCTACTTGAAAATGGAAAAGTAAAAAGCAATCTTAGGGGCTGGGATTATGGCTCAGTAGTAGAGTGCTTGCCTAGCACATGCGAGGCCCTGGGTTTGATCCTCAGCACCGCATAAAGATAAATAAAATAAAGATATTGTGTCCAACTAAAATATTTTTTTAAAAAAAGGCAATCTTGGATGACATTTGGTCAAGAGGTGCTCTTCATAATGTTAAGGCAGAAATCAGAGGCCTAGTGGCCCAGAGCAGTATTATCTGAGGAAGGGTCTACACAGGGCACTGCCACTTGCCCAGGGCTGGACACCAAGGGAAGTGACTCCACACTGCTGGGTATCAAGAGATAGGCACTGATCACTCGAAACTGTTCTGCCAGTTGTCACCCAGGCCCAAGGCTGCAAGCATCTTGAAAAAGCAGATGTTACTCTAGTGACCTATGTCTCATGAGGAAGGATTCAGGACCTTCTCTTGCTAGGTCTCCTGGTGTTCCTCAATGATGACTCCACTCTCCCCACTGCCTTTCCTGGCCCCGAGAAGCCAAATGCTGCACACCTGACCCAGACTTCTAGAAAATCTTACCCTCGGTCCCTTACCATTGCAGCAGACATCAAAGTCTCAGGCTTTCAACCTGTGACAAAAGCCAAGTAGCCATTCTATTGTGCAATCAGTTTTTCTTTATGCAAAGGCGCCCCACAACTCCTAAGCCTCAGTGGCACAGGAGTTTACTGCTGCCTTGGCACTAAAATAATAAATAGATTTAATCCCCATTGTGGGATCTGGGATGAGAGAGACATTTTGTTTTCTAAACTCTTAAAATTTCTTTTCAGTACAAAGATAATACTTGTATGCAAAAAAGAAATTGAAAAAGTATTCTCAAAACCCCCAAAGGAAGTGAAGGAAGCAGGCTAGGGAATGGGAAGGGGCCAAGTAAGGCTTCAGATTCTGGCAGAGTTCTTTGAAGGGACAGCTTCAGTTTGAAGGAGGCTGTGCTGCTCAGCTCAGCTCAGTGGCCACTCACCACATGACTTCAGAGCAACTCCAACATGGGCAGTCTGAAGTGAGCTGTGTAAGTGTGACACACACTGGCTCTGGAAGACTTGGTACAAATAAAAAATAATGTCAAACGTCTCAATTATTTTTTACACTGATTACATATTGAATGATAATAAGATAAATTATTAGAATTCATTTGAACGTGGCTAGTTGAAAATATAAAATTCTATATGTAGCTCACTTTATGTTTTGACAGTGCTGCTAGAGGAGGTAAGTGATGTCTCAGAGTTGTCCCCACCTGTAAGGAGGAGCTGGACAATCACGTTCCTGCAGTCTTTCATTGACTGAGGGCTTTGGGGTAGGGTGAGAGTAGCCCCAGGCACTTGGGGCTCTCTGCACAGGTACGCAAGGAAGCTGCAGGGGTTCAAGGGAAGGCACTTAAGAAGAGCTGCCTATGAGTGCTGGAGGTGCACAAAGTTCCTTTACCTCTAAGCACAGGAGAGGTAAAGGGACCTGAGGAGACCTATGTATTGGTGACAACCCCAAACTCCACTCCCTTTTTCCTCTGGTTAGTTTGGTTTTCTATCACTCCTCTCTATGTAATATATATATACTTGGACCATCCAATGTTCTGTGGCTTTCTTTTCTGCCTAAACCTTAGTTCTTAGACATCTTTCCAAAATGCCTACAAGTACATCCCCAACAAGAAAGAGCAAGATAACCTTACACATTGTTTACATTTGTTTAGATTTTTAATCTTAAAATACTGAGTTTAACATGCTATTTTTCTCGAATCTTTATGACTTTGTTAAAAATGTTAAATACTAGCTCTTTCAAACCTTTCCCACTCCTTAATTTTATCTTTTGACCATAACTTTACTCATAAGAGTTCTCCACACTTCAATTCTTCACCTACATTTCTGTTTTCCCCCTGTTAACTATAATCCATTTATCTTTTCACCTCTTATCTTTTCTTGTTTTAATTTTCCAATTTAAAAAAAGCGTGTTTCCTTTAATCTGACACATTTGATCTTTATTGTCTTTCAACAGTTGAAGAACTTCTTGGAGAGTTGGCAGAGAAAGTGGTCATTTGCAAAACTCTTTGGAGCTCATGGAAATAAAAGCCAACAACAGCTCAATAGAAAGAAGGACAGTTACTGAAAGAAGAGAGAGGTCAGGGTCTCCGCTGCACAGCTATGTGCACATGCTGTCAAAAGAGCCCTGGGGTTCCGCATGTTATGTAGTGGGAGGGAATGGGCAAGAATGTCCTGAGGGTCTGACCCTGACCCAATCTACTTGGAGGGGTGAGCACTGGGCAGGCTTTTTCTTTTTCTTTTCACTGCCCCAGCTTTGTAAGAAGCAGCGGCCCAATCTGAAGAAGGCTGAAAAGAAGGATATCTTATTTCTGAACTACTTGAACCTCTGGGAAGCTGTTAAGCAAAAGCACACATGAATCCACCAAAAGAAGGGTCGTGGGTCATGGGAGATCATACGGACCCAGACCCTCTCTGGAGTGGCCATGCTGCCCTGAATCGGGAGGAAAGCTGGACACCAAGGCAAGCCCTACTACAGGGGCAGAGCATCACAGCAACCAGGGCTTCAGTGGACCAGGGAAGTGTGGGAGCCAGTGAAAACAGAGGGCCTAGTTCCACAGCGTCCAGATCCTTCCTGCTCCTAGAGACGAGAGCTCCAGCCCAGGCCGGGAGAGGACACATCAGCTCAGAGGAGTGGGCTGAGGTAGACCTGCCCATCACTAGCAAACAGGTAAACACAGACCTAGACAGAGCTGCCTCCGTCTGTAAATGAATAGAACTAAGGTGTCCTTTAGGGAAGAATGGTCCTGAAGGTACCCTGTGAGCAATGTTTCTGTGAATGGAGTTCCTGTGGACTACCAACCTCTGAGGAACAGAGTTGACCATTTTCTCTTCCACGGCTCCCCAAGGCCCTGTGTGCCTCACGTCTCAGGATTAAGGGTCTGAAGTGATGGGACTGAAGAGAAGCATGGCCTGTTTCACAGGTAGCCTCTGCTGAGCGCCATGAGGAAGCAACGGCAGTCCACTGAGAACTCACCTGGGAGCCCCAGACCGGGCTGCAGCCATGGCACCTGGTCAGGCCTGCAAAGCCCACAAGGTGGGGGAAGAGACCATGGAAGAACAGAGCTGCAGCACTAAAGGAGGCTCTGTGCTAACAGGCAGCTCTCCAGGCACAACAAAAGCCATACGAGGCTCCTTGGATTGACAGATGGCTCACTGTCCTGAGCACTGAAGTTGCCATTTTCCCTATGGACCGAGAGGAACTTCTCAGAGCCACACCCAACTGCCAGCATCCTGATCTTGCACATTCCTCCTCCTGTTTGCTGGAAACAACCTTAACCTCATTGTACATCAGTAGCTGCCTGTCTTTGACTCGGCCTGGCACACATTCTGCCTCCCACATTCGGTCACTCCTTATCCTATAGCATCCTACTCCCTGGCACTTACCACTGTCTGAAGCTGTCCTGATTATGCACTTGTCTGTTGGTGTATGGTCCACTGCTCTCCACTAGAATGCTAGTCCACAAGGGCAGGAACCTCATCTGCCTTGTTCACCTGGTCTCCCCAGCACCAAGCACACAGAGGTGTTCTGTGAATATTTGATGAGTAAATAACTCATTGAAATTTATGAAAGCCAAAAACACTGGGAAACTACTCCCTTGGAATAGGGAGAACAGGTGCAATGTGCCTTCCCTGAGTGACATCACTGGCAGCTTGGGTCAGACCTCTCCCTGCTTCTCTCACCTCCAACGGGTTGCTGCTTTGTGAGGACTATGCCAGGCACACGGGTGCAGACAACCACCTGCAAAACATTAACCCAGGTTCCAGGTACAGAGTGGATGCTAGGAAATACTTCTTGGCTGGCAGTGCTTCTCTCTGGTCATAAAATGCAAGGCAGGAGCTTATGTCCTCACTTCCATTGTGCTATAGGTCACTGGCAGTTATGGCTGGAAAGTCCACCTCAGCCTTCCATCTGAAGCTGAAGTGCCCTTTTTTACCTCTTTGCCCAATAAGATGGCTCCCAAGAATGGGCGCCAGCTGTGCAGTGGCACCCCAGGACACAGAGACACCTAGACTAGTGTGCCACCAAGTTTCCCATCCATGTGACCAAGCTGCTTTCACTATGACTGAAGAGACATGCTGCTTGTGGCGATACTTGCTCCATGCCCACCTCACCCCCCTTGCACAGTGCAAGTTGGAAAGCCAAAACTAAGCTGCCCTTGACTCCTCTGAAGCTAGAGTTCCCAATGGATGTGGATCCCATGAATTAGAGGTCCTCACACATCTGTGGTTTGGAAAGGAGCCAGGCAGATCAAGAGAGAGGGTACAAGGCAACATTTTGCTTTTGCAGATTCTGCAGCTGTCTAAAGTAGCAGTGGCAGCTTTGGGGAGGCAGGCCCAGTTGACAGTGGGGTTCTGGAGTTAGTGGTGGAGGTGGCAGCAGCCTCTGGCCTCTTGATTCATCAGCTTGGTTTTGTTTTGGTCTTTTGCAGTAATGAGGACTGAACTTAGGGACTTGCTGTGCCAGGCAAGTGCTCCACCACTGAACTCCATTCCTGGCCCTGACTAGCTTCTTGTTGGGAAGTGGCAGCTTTCTTTCTTCAGCATGGCAAATCTGAGCATTGTGGGAGCTCAGAGCTATTCCTAGGGGCTCAAACTAGTTGCCTCTCTGGTTCTTCCAATGACTCTGTAAGCACTTAACTCCCTGTATCAGTATTAAATCCCTTTGTGCTTGCTGGGGAGAGTGGATTCTGTTGCCTTAGATTATCACTGATATGCCCTTTATAGCGTCAGATTGAATTGTGAGCCTAACAACTGATATGACCCTGTGCAGAGTGAAAGCAGGGCACGAATTTCTTCCAGTAGGAGCAATGGTATATCCAGTGAGCAACAAAAAGGGACTATGAATTTTTACTGGAAAACAGGACTGTTGTCTTTCCAGCATAGAAGAAACCTTACTCAAAACACTATGCACTTCTGCTCAAGCAACAAAGAGGCACTAATGGGTAACCAAGAGGGTAGCACAAAACAGAGGGTACTTCTGAGGTCACTGTCACATGGGAGCATGATCCATTTTCACTGCTGCTGACTGGCTAACATTGCTTTGAGTTTTTTCAAATAAGCTACCAAAATTGTTATACCCAAAAGTATGCTGAAAACATAAAATAGTTGAGAAATACTAGCCTAACTCACAGATGCATCTCCACTAATGAAAATTTAACTGCATCCTAAAGCCTTCCTTGGGATAGCACCCATTGCAGGAATGACTTTCATGTGCTGAACCCAATTTGTCTCATCACACCTCATGCGTGCAGTGATTTCAGGTCTAGCCCAGGGCCACACACCCAGTGGGCCCAATCCCTTTCATACAACATCCTTCAAATGTGGGAAGGCTGCTATCATATCCTTTGTGAATTTTGTTTTTCAAATAAAACACCCCTTCCCTATACTGAAATCCTTTCCTTTTACTGAATCATTTTTATAATGATCTTCATAAAGCAAAAGCAAAGAAACCCCAAACCAAAATAAACAATTAACTCCTCTCCTCGTCTTCCCTCTACCCTTGCAAAGCGCTGACTATATTTGCTATTTCCAATTGGCCACCTGTCATGATCTCTTAGAGAAGGTCCCGTGTAATTTTCATCCTCTTTTCCTGAAAAGACTGGTCCAAGGCCACCAATGACCCCATGGGATGCTTAAACCTAGTGTCAGTTCTTAGTTTTTCACTTTAGCCAAATGGCAATGTTTGACACACAAAAAAATCATCCCCCTCCTTAAAAACAAAAAACAAACAAACAAACAAAAAAAACACTATTTATGCTAATCTTATTTTCTTAAAATAGAAAACTATCCAACCACATCATGTATCCATGACACAATAGTTTCACATGCAAGTCTCAAAGTCTAAGTTTCATTTGGGACTTATAAGAACAATTAATCCAAGTTCACCATCTTGGTTATCGTTCCTAGTAAAACTTCTTTGATTCCCTTCTCCTTAAGTCTCCAAAATCACTTTTATTTCACACTTTTTAAAATCTTATTTCACCGTGACTCATAGTCACATTAAAAATCAAAATAAAACAAAAACCTTGATGTATTCCTTCAAATATTTTCTAGCTGAGGATCCCTATCTGCACCATCCATTAAGGCACCAGCAGCTCTGAGCATTTTCCACATGATGAGTCTGAACTGGGATGTGCCGTGTTAAACTCATGGATTTTTAAAGACATTTCTGAAAAAAGTAAACCATCTTAATACTTTCTAATATTGATTAGATTTTGAAATGATACTGTTTGGGAATTAGGTTAAATAAAATATTCAAATTAATTTTTCTTTTTACTTTTTAAAATATGGTCACTAGAAAATTTTTAATTACATATGTAATTTTACACATTTGCTATTATCAGAAGTGGGCTGCTTCTTTTCACTGACATATCTGTATCCCTAGCTAGCTTTCTAAGTCAGAAAATACAGACTGACGTCAACTCTTCTCACTGATGAGAGCACTAGACTTTAAAGAAAAAATCTTTCAAGTGCTATGGTCTGAATGTTTGTGGCTCCCCAAATTCATATGTTAAAACTTAAATCCAAATCTAATAGTATTAAGAGGTGGGGCTTCAGAGAGGGTGATTAGGTTATGAGGACACCACCCTCAGAGAGAACTAGTGCCACTATAAAGAGACCCAAAGTAGTTTATTAGCCCCATTTGCTCTTCTGCCATGTGAGGACACCTCTAGAAGGCACTGTCTATGAGGAATAGGCCCTCAACAAATATTAGATCTGCTGGGGCCTTTAACTTGGGGACTTTCCATCTTCTAGAACTATGAGAAGGAGATGTCTGTTGATTATAGCAGGCCAAATGGCCAAGGACAACAAGCAATTCTACAGTGAACAGACTTTTACAAAAATCTCTTGGGGCAGTCACACTTTAATGCCAACACCAATTTGCTTCCTGCCCTCCAGGGACCCAGCTTAGAAACCGGATGCGCTGCTGGTTCTCCACATCTCTGTGTCCCCAGATCTCTGCGTGCTCCTTTACCCCACTACCCCCTCCAGGAAACCAGCAATGGATCTCCCTGTAGAGGCCAAATCTCATAATTTTCCTGTGGTGGTTGTTTGTCAGAATTCATCTCTCTTTAGATCTTCAACTCTGTAAACCAGATGACCAAACATAATTTCTCATATTAACCTTCTACAGTAAAGCTAATTTGACTATTGTCTTCCTCCAAAAAAGGAAGCTGGTTTGCATTAATTTAAAACCTGGGTGAATAATAAATGTTGTTTTTTCCCTGCCCTTAGGAGAACAGACATAATATGAAAATTAATTTTCTCCTGTTGGCCTTAGGAGCCCATTATGTCAGCCCCACTGCAAGACAGCTTTTCAGAGTCTTTCCCAGGAAGACTGCTGTTGCTCCAAAAGAAAATTGACAGCAGCAGATTTATTTATGATTAAATACTTAAAGGCCTGACGCAAACACAAAGAGTAACAACAGAATATAGAGGAACGAAGACTGTAAAAGAGCTCATGTTAAAATACTTGTTTATGAAACTACCTGAAAAGCAGAAAAACTTCGGGAAAAAAACCACTATCACCAAAACCGGGGAGTCAGGAGAAGCATGAGGAGGAGGAGGAGGAAGAGGAAGCACCATGTGCAGAGAGGATGACTGCTCTTTTTAGACTAATCTGGGCCTGGAAAGCAACATTCAGGAACAAGAAAGCATTCGTCTGGCATTGAATCTGCTCTCCCAAGGCGTGGGTTCTATGCATTACTAATAAGGAAGCCATCACACACAGCAATATTTGGGAAAGTAGAAGATGTGTTTTCCACTTGTAATTCAGAATATTCTGTCCATGGTAGGGCTCTGCACCCACAGTAGCTAAACTTAGTGATCATAATTGAATCATTTAAGGTAGTCTATCATGACTAGAACTAAAAAATATCCAAACCCCGCCTGCCTTATAAAGCAGTGGTTCCCTGACCTTGGGGTACACACAAGCTGCATGATCAGCTTGTTGCAAAAGATTCCTGTATTACCCTGGAGGCCTGCTTTTCAGAGTTATGTCCCTGGGCCAGCAGTACTGGCATTACTGGTGAGCTTGTTAGAAACTGAAGTACCCTAAAACTACCCTGACCTTGTGATAAGAATCATGGGTGGGTGGGGGGAGTTATGTTTAAGAACCATACACCAGACTGAAGAGTCTGGGTTCTCAAACACAGATCCCCTGAACCCTGCCCCAGAGTTCAATCTCCAGTACAAAAAAAAAAAAAAAAAAAAAAAAAAAAAAATTCAATTTATTTGATCCACCTTTCTATACTTATCTTACAGAAAAAAAAAAAAATTACCTCTCCACAAATAGACTAATGCACATGGATTTACTGTCTTTAGGAAGAGTAAAAAACTGGAAATGAATATGTCCAAATAATAAAGAATTCTTTAAATGACTGTAACAATCTCTATGAAAGAATGTCATACAGCAATTTAAAGCAGTTTTCTTAAAAAATGTTTAAGGATGTGAAAAAAATCCTTACAATATATTAAGTGAAAAAAGCAGAATGTTAATATAAATATCTGTGTTCATATGGAAGAAAAGGTCCAGATGATAACCTAGTAGGATTACGGGTCAATAAAAAGTTAATTGTCCATTTCATATCTTTCTTGATTTTTTTAAACTTCCTCTCATAAACACAAATTATTTTTATAATAAAATGATAATCTTATTATCTTGAGGCTCATAAGATAACACTCTAGAGGCCAGGACGTTATTGAATCTTTCAGGCCTAAGGCCATGAACATAAAAGAGAAGCTGGTACAAGTGGGATTTCGGAGGAAGAGACAAATTTGCTCAATTGGTATTTTTCACTATGAAGAACATTAGTCCTAGGTGATTACTTATGTAGAGAATTGAATAAAAATAAAAATTCACTTCCTTAGTTGAACTGGCCACATTATAAGTGCTTAAAAGTCACAGGTGCTAAGGCATCCCCTCTGGGATAAGGCAGGTTATGGAATATTTCCTTCACTACAGAAAGTTTCACAGGACAGCACTGCCCTAAACATGCAGTCTCAGGACTTTTTTTGTCCTTTGTGCTCCAGCCACAAGTTGAGCTGGAGCCTCTTGAGGACAGAGACCATCTCTGTGTGGCTCTCCCAATCCAGTGGAGGAGATCCCTATACCCAACCAACCTGGGAGTGCAGACAGGCAGGAAGGCACTTGGTGGACACAGCACAGAGCTGGGTCAGGGGTTCAGGGAAGACAGGAGGAGTAGGTGCTATCCAAATGGGGAAGGATACTTGTGCATGCAGGGCGAGGAGCATGAACGTAGTAAAGGTACTGATGACCAACAGCCAGCACAGGGGGAAACCCCTAGCCCAACAGCATTTGTTCATTCCTCACACAGTAAAGGCCGCAGTGGGCCAGGACTGAGCAGAGACCAGGACAGCTATGGTCCCTGCCCTCACCACACTTACAGTCTCATCAGAACTGTGGGTGCACCGCGGGTAGGTGAGGTATGCCAAAGACTGAGGATGGAGAAGGTCCCAATCAAGGCCCTTCCACCTATATTAAGGATCCTGTTTGGTTTGCTCTGTATCCTAGCAAGAGAACCCTGTTTTCTGCCTCAGTGGGGGCGGGAGGGCCCCATCCTTGGGCTTCTCTTGGTCCCCACCTGTTAGTCCCCACCCATGCCAGGGCTATGGAGAGCTCCTCTGGGCGGCAGGCAGCACAGGGCAGGAGACTCAGTCTTAGGAAATCTCTCCAGAGGCTAGGTGGGCTGTGAGTTTAAGAAGTGTGAGAATAATGACAGAAATCTGGTTGGGGGGACACTGGAGTCCTCCAGGAGGAGATCGATTCTGAAAAAATACAGGAGACCTGAGTGACCTGGAAGCAGGAGAACCCATTCCAATTTACAGAAATGCTAGAGACAGGAGTCTAGCAAGGTGGAGGGAGGGGCACCAGCCGCTGCGGGGAGGGTGTGTCCGGAGGCCCTGTCGCACGCAGGGAGGCCCTGGCCTCTTGGGAGAGCACCCCTGGTAAGGCGGGTGGAGGCCTGGAGGGGCGCAGGCGACCCGAGTACAGGAAGGACTCCGAGGGAGGTGGGAACAGAGATAGGCGGGGCCGGCAGCAGCAGGTGTGCAGGCACCTGGGGCGCGAGGATGGGTGGCAAAGGGCGAGCCATTCCAAGAGAAGGAACCCCTTCCTTTAGACTTAGGGGCTCTTTCCCGACCACGTCCTTGTGCATCTAGAAGCGGCAGGGCACGTTCTCCCCGGCCTGAGACCCGTGAGGGCCGCGGTGTGCCGGCCTGCCACAGGGCGGAGGCTTCAGGGCGCAGGAGGCGGCTGCTCCCCGGACACTGGTCCCGGCCCCCCCGCCAGGTGACCCCCTCAGGCACCCCGGCCTTTCCTCCCGGAACCACACCGACCCCCTCCCACAACGCAGTCCCTCCAGGCTCGGTCCCCTCGCATCGCCACCCTTCACGTGGCTGGCTTCCCGCTCCTGCCCCTCCCGGACGTACCCCTCCCAGGCCATGGTACCTGGGGCTCTCGAAGCTGCACCCCCTGCGCCGCAGCGCCGCCCTCTTCTGCCGCAGGAGCGCAGCGGCTGCCCCGCCGGGCTCCGGCTCCATCGCCCCGGGCGGGGGCCGCAGGCTCGGCCGCACTCGGGTGGGCTCGGGCCTCGGCCGGACGCTCGGCTAGCGCGCCGCAGCCCATGCCCCGCCCCGCATCCCCACGCCCCGCCCCGCATCCCTCAGCGAGGCCCAGGCCCCGCCCTTGCCCCGCCCCGAACCCCAGCCAGTCAGCCCCGGCACCCCTCTACCGGGCCCAGGCTCCGCCCCGAACCCCAGTCAGCTCCCAAGCTCCTCTGTCGGACCCCAGTCAGCCCGGAATCCAAGCCCAGCTGGCCCCAGGCTCCACCCCTGGTCCACCCAAGCCCCGCCCCACACCAAACCCAGTCAGCCTTCAGTCCCCCAAGCCAGGCCCAGGCCCGCCCCGGCCTCGCCCGGAGTCAGCCCAGCAGGATGCAAGCCCCAAACCGGGCTCAAGCTCCGCCCCTCCCACGCCCAGACCCCGCCTCATATCCAGCCCAACCGGCCCCTCAGCAGGGCCCAGGCCACGCCCCCTCCCGCCCCGAACTTCTGCGTAGTCGGCCCCGAGCTTTTGCGGTCCATCACAGGTCCCGCCCCGGCTCCGCCCCAAGCTCCAGTCACGCCCCTCCCGCTCAAGCCACGCCGCGGGCCTCAAGGCAGCCTTTCGCATGCACCTCTGTGGAGATTACAGTCCCGAAACGCCTTCCCTTCCTCACCCTGTCCCACCCACCGCGCTGGCCCTCCTGCTCCTTGCCCTTCAGCACTGACTCAGCCCTGCCCACCTACCCCTCAGCTACTGAGCGCTCGCGCGGTCGCGCGGCCCGGGTCCTCACACCGCAGCTCTGCTCCCTCAGCGTAGCCGCCCGGCCCCTCCTCGCCTCAGCATCTCCGGGCCCTTTCCGTCGTAGCACCGCCCCCTTTCGGGGCCGCCCTTCCCCGTGTCCCGCCCACAGGCATGACCGCACTGCTGGAGCCCCGCCCCTCCTCTGCCCAGTTCCTCCAGTCCCACGGACCCGACCCGCGCCTGCCCCGCCCCTTCCACGCCGCCTCTCACCTCTGGAAGCACTTGCCTGCGCGGGACCGCCCTTCTGGCTAAACCGGCGTTCTTCCGTGAAGCATGCGCTAGCTGCGGATTGACTAGCGAAGGTGGCGTCTCTCCTGGGGGCTGTTTGTGGCGCCTCAGGCTGAGGGGCAGGAGCTTTGCAGGCTAGCCATCGTGGGCTCAAGTTTTGATTTCATCACTTTCCAACTTTGTGACAACTGTGCTCACTTCCTCCCAAAATTAGATGCATCGTTTCAGAGCCCTTGAACGCTGGCTGAGAACGGGGACCCGTATGGGTAAAACTGGGGATACTGGGTCATCTAGATCATGAAGAGCAAATAGACTATGGCTACTTCAGCAAGCGAAGCCTCGTCGCAGTTACGGAGGTGTGATCATGCTGGCCTGAACTAGCCTGGTAGAACAGAGGCCGAGGACCTTTGCTTAGAGAACTGCAGCATTGGTAGGCACTGACCAGGCAGGCAGAGCCAGGGGATCCCATAATCAGCGTGGATCGTGGCATTCCCTGGAGCACTCTCAATGACTTTCAGTCGCTTTTCCTCCGGCCTGGCCTCCCTTGATGCTGCACATTCAAGCAGAGAAGCCTGTCTGGAAGGAGAAGGAAGGAGATGCCTGGAGAGAAGACTCGGGGAGCTCCCATGAGAGAGGGAGAGAGATAGCAAGAACTTTCCATTTCTCCTTCCAGACCCTCTTGAGATTCCCTTGGTCCTTGCCCCAGGGTTCCACAAGACAGCCCTTTAAAACAGTCCTTTTTCTTTTAAGCAAGCGAGAGTGGATTTTGGTTTCGGTTTTGTTGTTGTTTACTTTTGTCTAGCATCATGAACTTCTAAAATATCTTTTCGGACTTAGACCGCATATCTCCCCTAATTCTTTACACAGTGAGACCTGGGCGCTTCCCCTCTCCCTTCACCCTGCTTCTCATTTCTTAGCCCTGCCCCCACCTTGGCCTCCAAGTTTTCTGTGGTCTCTGAACTGAATTTTCAAATGCCCTTTGCCCTCTAAGGTGTCTGCAGCTCTCTTGCCTTCCTGAGTGCCCCCACAGCACTGCCCCTGTCCCTTTCTGAGAGTACTGCTCCTATATGCTATTTATGTTCTAGTTACTCTTAGCTGAGTTCTGAGTGCCCCATACCTCCTCCATGTTCTACCTGGCACAGTAACTGCCATGTGAATGAATGCGTGTGATTTTAATAAATTGAACAATATTCATTGGAAAACACATTTAATTTCAAAGTAAACAAAGATGTCTGTACATTAAAGTATTTAATTAGTGAAACAATTATTATCAATGTAACAAGCTGAAAAATACAGCAACTTGATACAAGACTGAGGTAACAAAATACTTCACCAAAAATCTAAAGAATCCCATGGAGGGCTGATGTTCAGTGGTTATTGCAGATGAGACAATTCACAAGTATTAGAGAAAGTCCTTACACAGCTGCATGCAGGGGTCTGCTGGAAAAAAAGACAGCCTGGGAGAATGCAACAGATTTAACAAGAAACGAACGAAAATGTAGAAACTGATTTCAACCCACTTAGAAGAATACATAAGAAATCGAAAACTACTTTCTACGCAACATTTTGAATGCTAAGTGGAAAACCATGCATTTTGGCACGAAATTTATTAAAGATTATACTATACTAATAAATCAATTTCTATTATTTCATTACTGAATGGTCACAGTCATTCAGAAATGGATAGACTCATGGTTACAAAATGAACCGATGGATCTTCTGCGCTGCTGTGAGGGGATTTGGGGGCTGCCCGAGGGGTAAACACACTTGTGCAGCAGAGGGCTATGAGGTGGATCAATGTCCATGGACAAGTTCTCCACGGCCAAGAAAATGCAGCTCTTGCTCCTACTGTACTTGAATTTAACACTAAAGTTAAAGACAAAAGCCCATCACATAAACACGGTGGAGGTTCCGACCTTACTCTCTCATTCTACCTTTGGAGTCCTCTGTATGCTCAGCCACAGCTCTGTGCCTAACTGTTCTGAGCTATGTGGCCTCTAGTGCATACTCCAGCTAGTCCTCATTGTGACAGAACTCACAGAGTAAGACTGGTCAGTCTGTGGGGACTTTTGAAGTGTTTCTGGAAGAATCTGTGCATGAAGATTGTACCCAGGGCTGGGGAGAGGTGGGTTCTTGCCCAAGGAGGTGCATGAGGTGGGGATCATTTGTTCATTGAGTGGTCAACCCCACGAGAGCAGATCCAATCTGTCTCGTTTTCAGCCATTTATACCCTGGATAGAACCTCGTGCATGGGAGACACTCACTAGAGATATGAATGAATGGATGAATGAATGAATGAATGGGGGTTTATGCAGAGAAACTGTATTTCAAAGGGACTCTTACAGTTTCTTTTTGTTTTTAAAACATGAAATCACCCAATATTTCAATAATGACATAGGGTTGATTACAGTAATATACGGGGTCACAAAAAAGAAGTAAGATTGTGTTTTGGTGATGTTCACCTGTAATTGTGAGCATCAGCAATGTGGGTGTAGCACTCTGGACCCACCCAGGAATAAAGCAAGCTTGGCTTGCAAACGGCTCCCCATTTTCACAGACCATATTCCGCCTGAAATATGGTGACCTTAAAGATACACCTTTCTGGGCTTGGGATGGGGAGCAAGGTAAAGGTAGAAACACTGGCTGTCTCGGTAAGGAAAAGAAATACTTTAGAAATCAGTTGGCAATCCTTGAGTTCCTCAAGGATTCCTTCAAGTATTCAGCTCCTCAGCGCCTCTGTCTGACAGGATGCTGAACAGTCAGGGGAGGGAATGCTGCATTCACCCTGGGTATATTCAGAACAATGTTTCTACAGCTTTCCACCAAACCTTCTTCCACAAAGCATTCCAGTTACCAGAATGCACTCAGCTGACCTTGAGTTACATACAGAATGTGTTCAACTGAGGGTTAGAAAGTATGTGGGGTGGGCTGCATGGATTGTTCTTAGGACATCACAATGCTACCAGCTACCTACTCCAGTTTGTAGACAGCATTCTACACCTTTCATTTTGGCCACGATTTGTTTGCCTAAAAAAAATTTACAGTATATGCATGCAAGACATAAGACCTTCAGTGGGTTCACAAGTATTTGTGCACAATGGACAGTCGAGGAGCAAAAACCAGAAACACTTCCCTCTAGGGCGAGAATCCACCCAAGGGACCCCCCCCCCCCCGTGGTTTGTGCCCAGTTTGTGGGACAAGCTAGCACTGGGAAGACAATCAGCACTGAACTCACATACTTGGCCTGAGTCCCTGTTTGGAGAATTGAGTATCTTTCAACTACATCTCCAGGACTCTTCTGATGTGTTCAGGGCTCTTACCAGTCCTACCAGGCTTTTGCCAATAAGATTGGCTTTTGCCAGTCAGTCCAAACTGATTCTTCAAGAGTCCAAGGAAAGAAATGCTTCTGAGAGGTGATGTGGGATCAATCTCAACTAGTGAACAGATTAAGTGCTTTGAAAAGAATTGTGATTGTACTCTTTCAAATTAGGCTCAGAAGCAAACATCTGTGAAGGAGAAGAAGCATCTGTAAAGGACAGAAAACTATTTGATTTAGTTGAGCCTGAAATTCTGGGAGTTTGGCATCTGTTGTATTTCATATGTGAAAAGCCAGCGTAGTGTGAAGAGTGGAGAAAAAGGAAAATAAGTAGCCAGTGTTCCAGTCTTGCACTTCTATCCAAGCTGAAGACTTTTTAGAAGTTAACAGGTGAGATCAGATTGGATGTAGGTCAAAGCATGACCATTGCATGGTTCTGGTTGGAAGTGACTGCAGTGTCTGGCCTTGTTACTCAGCCTTCAGATACCAACTTGAAGAGTCTAGGTGCACACACTCAGACCTGGGGTACAGGCGGGCATGCAAGGCTGTGGCTGAGATTCGATGGCATCAACGTTACCATTGGGAGTTTCTTTTGGCATGAAAGTATCCAGTCTCTGCTCCAAAGGAAGGTGAGTTTCTGAGCACAGTCAGGCTCCAGCACAAAGTATCACCCTGATGACAACACTCCCTCAGCGACACATTCAGATTTTCAGAGTCGTCACCATTTGATCAAAGTACTGTGGTGGGTCTGTTGGTGGATCTTATCGTGGTGACCTATTACAATTAAGGTGTTGTGAAGCTTCTTGCCAGGAAACTCTTCAGGGCAGTTTGATGCCTTGTTGGTGTGAGTTCTGATACCATGATAGCAATGGACCCAGAAATTCAGTCTCTTTCAGAAAATCGTTTAAGGGTTTCCCTCTCAGGATACAGATATTCAAGTTAAAGGAGAGAAAGGGAGACAGAGACAGGCTATGATGATAAAGCACAATTAATGTTGAACAAAAATATATTTGTGCAAAATAAAAATCATAATTTAAATCATAATTTAAATTATGACAGAGTGTGACAGATCAAGGCTGTTGTTCATGGGAAGCACTCTTAGCCAAATGCAGAGGCTGGACCATTTGCTCCCCAGAGCTCTCAGATGGTCATCCACAATTGTGTCCTTGGACTTGGATGATGGAGAACTTGCTGGTGACTGCATTTGGGGGCAAGACTGGGGGAGCTTAAGGCCTCAGTGTCACTCAGCTCCCAGCATGACCAGGAATCCTGGTGGGTCTGCCCTGGCAGTGGAGGCCAAGGGGTGCGATGGCAATGGCAGCGAACACAGCCTGCCCTGTGGGGGAGGTTGGCGTGAAGGGGCCTCTGGGCAGCCGATCACTGTGAGCACGACGGCCTCCGAGCTGCTTCTGAGGACACCAGGAGAACATGCCACAACTTCCCATGCAGGCATGGCGGGAGCGGGGGAGATGAAAGGGCCCCAGGCCCTGCCAGGAGAGGGCATGAAAGGAAGCAAGCAGGCCAGCGGCCCAGTCCACCGTCCTGAGCCGGTTCCTGCTCTGAAGGGCTGATAGCAACAAGGCCTGGCAGAACCCCAGGGCCCAGGAAGCAGGCCTTCCAGATGAATAGCACCCATAGGAACAGAAAGCAAGACACGGTTTAAGGCATTGTTTGTTTACAGTGAGAGAATGTGAGGGAGCCTTAACACTGGTGCTCCCACCCAACCTTTCTCGGTGGACAAGGCTATGACTGAAGGTGAAAGCAGGCCCTCAAAGCGAATGAAGTGTGTGATGTCACAAGTCCTGTGCCAAAATGCATGTTTCTTGAAGAGTTCACACTCACTCGCACGCACACATGGACGGCACACATACGCAGAGGACGCTTCAGGGATTGTACAAAATCTGAGGCAGCCCTGGGGGTGAGCAGCCCCGTGCACTTGGGGTGTAACGAGCCTGTCCCGCAGCCTGTACTGCTCTCTGGCCCTTTCGCAGGTTAATGCTGTCCACTGTGTCAGCAGAAAGCAGGAGAACCCAACGTGGGCCAAATGCACTCTGTTGCAGAAGCAGCTGGTGGACAACAAAGGCCCAGAAAGGGGACTCGGGGTGTGCAGTCTGGGGTCCAACAACCGCCCTGTGAGGTGGTGCTGCGGGATGAGAGTCATGAGAGTCGCTGGGGATTGACAGGTGGATCCAGCACTTGGGGAGCCCTCTGCGACTGTGAGGCTGAAGGCTGTGCACATCCCCTGAGTCTGGCTGTGAGGCTCCCAGCGCCCTGGCTCACAACCTGTGCCCAGGGTTGCTCTTGTCCACCGGGCCCAGTCTGGGCTCCCAGAAGCCTTTGTAGTCACGCCAAGTCCTGCAGAGACTTATTCAAATGACATAAGGTTTGCAGGTACCTAGAAGAGAAAGCTCAGCTTCTTGTCAAAGTTTTAACACTTCACAGAGACAGGGGTGGTCTCTAGGGGAAGTCTGTTAATGCACAGGTCAGGTGGGTGGGGGCATGGCAATAATAACAGCTGTTACGGGTCACAATCCCATGTGCTGGGCACTGCTATGAATGCTTCCTATGCATCATGTGCTCAAGTCCTTATAGCAAACCTATTAGGTAGGTGCCGGAAACACCCCCATAACGAAGACAAGAAACTTAGGCTTAGAGGGTTTAAGTCCACAGCAAGTAAGAAGCAGGGCTCAGACCCTAAGCCCATGCTCTCAGCCATTATCCTATGTTCAAAATAAAACTGTTTAGGGTGAGGAAGTCAAACCCTGAAGGAACAGAGTGTATGCCTTTGGAGGGGACAAGCAGCAGAGGGTGGGTCATTAGGGGATGGCAAGTAGAAGCACAGGAGACTGACAAAGCGTGTGGATACTGAGAACCCAATACCTCTCCATATCTATGTCCAGGACAAGATCTTAGCCCCCTTTACTGGGAGGACCACTGACCTCAAGGTCAGAATGTTGCCACTGTCCCCAAAGCTGTCTCCAGATCCCCAGACTTGGACTTTCTTCTCTGGCATTGCTTTGGGTTCCAAGAGATTTTATTAGAAGCATATATATATATATATATATATATATATATATATATATATATATGGAGGCTGAGGCAGGAGGATCCCAAAGTTAAGATCAGCCTCAGCAGCTTAGAGCAGCCCTAAGCAATTTAGTGAGTACCTGTCTTAAAATTTAAAAAAATAAAGGAAAGGACTGGGGATGTGGCTCAGGGGTAGAGAATCCTTGGGTTCAATCCCCAGTACCAATTAATAAACAAACAAAACAAGCACATGTCAGTAACAATTGGTCAAAATGTTGAATTAGAAAATAAAAAAAAAAGCACTCCCATATACCAGGAGACAGTTACAAAAATGTTTGCAGCAGCATTCTCATAGGAACAAAAGGCTGGAAGTCATTCCTGTGATGACTGATAGCAGAACTGATAGAAAAATCAGCACAAATAAATGAATGACAGCTACACACGTCAACACTGATGAATCTTAGGAATGTGTAGTGGAAGAACAAGTCACAGAAAGAAATGTATAGCTCTAGTTCTAGTCACAAAGATGCTTTACAAATGTACCCAGACAATACAAGAAAAAAATCAAATGCGTGTTCTAAAATTATGAAGGAGGGCTGGAGGTGTAGCTCAGTGGTAGAGCACTTGCCTAGCATGCATGCACGCCTTGGCTTGCTCTCCCTACCACAGTAAATGAAAATAAAGTAATAAAAGTAAGTAACACACACAGCAGGAGCATGGCTATGGGGCAAGGGTGAAGAGAGAGAATCAGGAAGAGGCACTTGCGGGAGGGAGGGCTCCTAGGCCTGAGGGCTCTGCATTTTGGCTGGGAGGTGGATATGTGGGTGTTCATTCTGCCGTTGTTTGTATCTTACACATATGTTATAAATAAGGTTTAAGTGGATTCAGTGTCAGTAAAACAATTTTGAGAAGTGCAAAATAGAAACACAGTCTAGTGGCTGAGATTCCACGTGGACAGCTGCATCTCTGTGCAGCCCTTTCACACCTTCCCTCCCTTCCTTTGCAGGGACACATGGTGACTCATTTAAATAATCCCCTGATGTTGAGTATTTAGGTTGTTGCTAACCTCTTATTATTCCATACAGTACTATGGAACTACTTGATGGGAAGTAAATTAGAAATAAAAAGGAAACAAAATAGGAAAAAAAAAAAAGGTCTGAATATTGGACAAAAGTACTTCAAAGTGGCAGAAGCTTGCCACAGTGCACTGTTTGCCAGCATGAGCAATCTCACCAAATGCTCACTCTGCCCCATGTTTTTTTCCTAAACCCCCACTGCCTGCTGAGCAGCTGCTGCCACCTGCTGACTGCTCCCTACATAGGGACAATGGGTCCTTGCCCAGGGCTCTCCTTGCTGTGCCTCGATGAGACCAGGGCCCTGCCTCTTCCCCCACACCCTCCTAGGCAGCCCACTGCAGGGCTGTCAGTTCCTGTTGGACCTGGAGCCACCTGGCCTCTGTGCACAAATCACAGGGCCACCTGTGTGTGGTAGGTGAGCATCAGTGTGCTGTATGTTCTTAGTGGTGCTGAGACACCTGGGATAACCTGTGTGGAGGAGGTCAAGGTGGCTCCAGGTCCAGCTCTTCCTTTCTTTATGCAGCTTGAGATGGCAGCCTCTTCGTTTTAACCTTGTCAGCTTATCCCCTTTGAATTGCCTTGAAACTACTGTCGACCCAAACCACTGGTCTTCCTGTTGTGCAGATGGGCAATCATGTTAATTGAATGTACTAAATATATACAAACTGGGCTGGGGATGTAGCCCAGTGGTAGAGTACTCGCCTAGCATGTCCAAGTCCCTGGGTTCAACCCCAGTATTGGGAGGGGGAGAAGTAAACACTCTAGAAAACTCAGAATGCTAGTCTCTTCTATATCAATGTAGAAATTCTACATACACATACAAACATACATACAATTTTTTTTTTTTCCTTTCTGAGCTGGGGATTAAACCTAGGGCCTTGTGCCAGCTAGGCAAGTGCTCTACCCACAGCCCTCTCCCCCTACAGGGTGACCATGAACTTGTGATTCGCCTGCCTTAGCCTCCTGAGTAGCTTGGATGCATACATACTTTGGTACAAATAAGACTAAGCCTTCCAATGCTCCTGCCCTTTCCTATATTGCTTATACCTAGGGCCTCTTTCGGGGATGGCACATGGCTCCCTATCCAGGGTTGCACAATAGGGATTTGCTGTGGGTCACGGAGGGTTCCAGATGTTTTGTTTGTTGTTATTGTTGTTTTTATAAAGAATAATGCTACAGTGAACATTCTTTAATATGTATCTTTAAGGAAATGGGCGAGCATGTCCCTAGCAGTCCCATAGGTGAGTCAAGGGACTCCAGTGCAGTTTTTTGGGGGCCTCTTGTGCTGCCTCAAGCTTATCCTCCAGTTAGTCTTGTCCTGTTGCTTCCATTTATTGTGGACCTTCCATTAGTTCTGCTTTCCAGTCTCTTTACACAGACAATCTCAATCAGCTTCTCTTGTGTGTCCTCATCTACATTACAGATGAAACTCCTCAGTGGGACCAAACTGAGGGCAGAGTCCAAGGACTTGCCCCTAGAGACCTCCATCTGTTTATAAGAGATACTCTGAAGAGCTGAGAAGTCTGTGGCTGTGCTGTGTCCCTGCCCCCCCCCCCCAGACCCAAGTGTCTGGTGTGAGCTTGCCTTTGCTGAGGACCCCTCAGACCTGCAGGGCTGCTGCCAGCTTCTCATCTACTTCCGGCCACCAGCAGCTTTCCTCCTAGAGGCTACCACTAGTTATTCCACACCCTACGCTCTCTCCCAGAGAGACTGAAGGGAGGGATCCCATGTCCCCAAGTCCCTCCTGACATGGGTGCTTAGGGATAGAAAAGCACTGATGCGCCCCCATCTGGTATGGAGGCTGGAGGCAGCCACATTTGACCCAGGCCCGACTGGCTGGCTGGCTGCGCCCCCAGGCCCCTTAGGCAGTTGCAGGTACGCCCAGGGAAGTGGAGGCGAATAGAGTCAGAATCCAGAGGCATGCCCTGTGGGCCAGATCCCAGCCCCGGGGCTCACTAACTGTAGGCCCTTGAACAAGTGTCTACCCCTTCCTCTCTCTCTCCCTCCCTCCCTTCCTTCCTTTGGTCCCTTCTTTTTGGTTCTGGGGATAGAACCCAAGGGTGCTTTACCACCGAGCTACATCCTCAGTCCTTTTTTTTTAAGATTTATTTTTTAGTCTTAGGTGGACACAATATTTTAGTTTTATGTGGTGCTGAGGATCAAACCCAGTGCCTCGTACATGCTAGGCAAGCACTCTACCACTGAACCACAACCCAGGCCCTACATCCTCAGTCCTTTTATTTTTATTTCGAGACAGGGCCTTGCTAAGTTGCCTGGACTGGCCTTGAACTTGCAATTCTCCTGACTCAGCCTGAGCCACTAGGATCACAGGCCTGCACCACCCCAACCAGTGTGTCTGCTACTTTATAAGCATCAGGATCCTCGGTGTTAAATAGAGGCAGTAAGAGAAGCTACCTCTCAGGGATGTGGGAGGACGAGCCAACTCCTGCAAGTGAAGCATCTGTGTAACAGGTGGTAAGGAGAGGAGGCGGTAGTGGGGGCAGAGGGAGCCCACATCAATACAGTCCCCTGGGGGAGCTGGAGTCCCCATTCATCAGCACCCTTGCCTGGCACATGGCTGGCCCTTAGCAACTTAGCCATTACTGTTATTCTCATCAGTCAGTTTTGAGTATTCCCCAAAAGCTTACTTTTGGGGGATGACCAAAGTAAAGTTCCTGATGATGCAGGAACTTGAATCCTTGACTGATATCACACCTGCCATTTCATCTTCCCTCAGTGGGTATTTCTGTGGTGTTTCCTTTAGTGGGAAAGACACAGGAACCAGATTCAATGTTCTGATCGGGAACTGGGCTTTGTTCTAAGCTAAGAAGGGGTGTCTTGCCCCAAGGGAAAATGCTGACCCAGGGAAGGTGCCCAGGAGCAGAGCTGATGGGCTCTGAGGGAAGAAGGGAGCCCCATTATCTAAAGGGCTGAGTGCCCAGGGTGGGAGGGTACTCAGGGGACTTTACCTGAGGCCTGTTGCTCTTACACGCGTCATCCAAATGCTTGTGCCACAGTATTGCGTGGAATCGGGAGCCCGTCTGAAACTTGTAAACATTGCCTGATGGGCAGAGAAAGCACTGGTTGAGAAGAGGGACACATGGGATGGTCGCCTGTGACCATGTAAAGGAAAACAGGTGCCTGAGTGACTGAAGTAGGGGCGCCCTGGGTGAGCTGGAGCTGGCAGGGGAGGCAGCCTCCCATGTTCCTTTGGCCTGTGTTTTTGGAATAGGGTCTTGGCCATGTTTGGCTGTCTGGTGAAGCCTGTGTGCCCCTTCTCAGAATAATCATTTTAAATGTCCAAAGTATAATACCAAAAAAATCATTAGCAGTTATCAAACCAAACCCCCAAACAAGCTGAGTGACATCATCTATGCATTCTGCTATACTGATGCACTAATAATAGATCTAGTGGCAGGTCTGACGCTGCTGTGTTTCAAAGATGAACAGAAGTGATATTTTGAGATATGTACAAATGAGACATGATATGAAAATATCCTCGATTCCTCTTAGAAAAAAACCACAGGGACTAGAGTTTTTGGAAGTTGTAGAAGTCTTTTCTGAGTTGGCCTTGGACCTGGACAGCTGGAATCTTGTGGTTATAGTTAAGTCAGGGGTTCCTGAAATGCCCCAAACCCAAGACCTTCCCAGCTCCACAGCCCTGCCTCACCCCATGTTGCTATTTATTCCAAGACACTGAGGCTCCAGCTCCAGGAGTGAGGGGCCTCAGTAGCCTGAGGCAAAATCACGAAACTTATTCCTGCAGCTACTGCTCAAAGGACACACCAGCTGTGGTCTAAGAAGTTTTGTGGACTAATGAGGGGACTTGTGGGTGACACCAAACCTCACACAAATAGAAACCGCAGCCTCAAAGGTCCTAATGTGCTGAGATGCACCTTTGGCAGAAGTGGAAATGGGGAAGGTGCGGTGCCGGTAGCCTGCTGCCTACCTTTGTCAGGGTTATTCAGCTGGAAGATGTCCGGGTGCTCGGGGTCATCGGGCAGTTGTACCATCCAGCCAACGATGGAGACCTTCTTGCCAGGTGTAGATTTATACTGAGGGGAGCAACAGAGAGCCGGGAGGCCTACCTGTGCCAGGCCAGCTTCCCTCCCATCCACCCCTGAAGCTCACAGAAGTGCCCTCCACTGGATGAAGTCCAGTGAAGTCCTGGTGTGGGTGTCCTCTCCACCTGACTTACGTGTTTTCTGTCTGTGCCCCGCAAGGACTTGGCTCCATAGTACAGGAGGGTGGATCCTGAGAGTATGACCCAGTATCTGGTCCATGAGGACAGCTACAGAGGAAGGGGAGGCAGAGAGATGTGACACACGGTGGGGACAGAGTGGCCTGGTCACCACATCAATGCCAGTACAGGTTTCTCTCTTCACTGCCCCCTGTCACACCCTCTGGCAGTGCCACCTCCACCCAGGAAAAGAGGAGGGGCCCCTCTCTCATTCCCTCACGTGGCCTTCCACCTTGTTGAGGGCAGGGTGGGAGGGAAGGTGAACTCAGGGCCTAATTCCTACATGTTCCATTGACCTGAACTCAGAGGGTCCTGGAAAAAAGCATGTTTAAAATACAGCCATGGGGCTGGGGGTGTGGCTCAGTGGTAGAGCGCTCGCCTCGCACATGCGAGACCCTGGGTTCGATCCTCAGCACCACACACAAAAATAAACAAGTGAAATAAAGGTGTTGTGTCCAACTACAACTAAAAAATAAATATTTAAAATAAAATAAAATACAGCCATGCCAAGCAGTGACTAGAAGAAGCATAACATCTGTAGTGAACGGCTTTGGAGGAGACTGATGCCTGGAAGTGGAAAACCTGCAGGGCCCTGGCGTGGGCCGGCTTCTGTCACCAACTAGAGGTGTGGTTCCCTGCTCAGGGCACTCTGCTCCTTAGTTTAGGAAAAACCACTCCAGTGGGGGCTTTTGGTTCTGAAAAGGTAAAGCAAATCCCCCACCCTGGAAGGAAGAAGGAGCCAGCTGCTCTGCACCACCGTGCTCAGGCCCCTCCCTGCTGGGTGGCACTGCATCATCATCAAGGGAAAGAGTGGCTCTCAGACTCTTCACTGACACCAGAGGGCCCGGCACACAGACAACACGCATGTAAAGAGTTCAAGAAACAGTGCTGATCTCGACTACATATAAGGAACTCTGAAATTTTTTTTTCTATTTTATTCTTTTCTACTCAAAAATCCTGGTCATGTCCCACTGAACTGATTCCATCATTCACTGAGGTGTCATCCAGCATTAGGGACAATGCTGTTTCAAGGACACTGTCTGGTTCCTGCCTGGTAATGACTGAGGCCTGCATTCTTGGTCAGGAGAGAAGTGGGCAGGTTTATACATCAGGACAGACCGAAGTCCCCATGCTGCAGGAGGTGTTGTGACACTGTAGGTCTAAATGATCAGTGTGGCCAGAGCTGGAGCAGAGACTCTCCTCCTCACTCACAAGGCAACTGGCAACTCAAGGCAGGGGCTCCATGGGTACCTGGAGGTGGCAGGTGGGCCCAGCAGCTTCACAGTGGATGGCAGTAGGAGGGCGCAAGGCCAGAGCAGGACAGGAAGGGCAGAGCAGGTGCTGCCTGGACCTGCAGCTCCTGACGGGCTTGTCAGCAACTTGTCACACAAGGGGCTGATGTTCTTCCATGTAGGGTCATGGAGACCATGACCTCTGGGTCCAGCACAGGAGATGGTGGGGGCCAAAGGCCTCCTGATGCCCTGTGCTTTCCTCCATTAACTTAGGATGCTGCCAGGGAGGAAGGGACTCTGCATATGAGGATGCCACACAGCAGCTGATGTGCTCTGGGCCACTCAGCCTCCTGGGTCTCCAGGCTCCCACTTGCCCTCCAGCCCTTTACCACAGCCCCAGCTCACCCATGCACTCTGCACACAGACGCTCTGCCACACATGGCCTCCAGGAAGGGGCACAATCTGGTCCAGGTTACAGATGTGGAAACTGAGACCCTTCCCCACTTGGTGACCTGGCCAGAGCGGAAGCCTGGTTGGCAGGTTCCTAGACTCAAACTGCTCACTGCTATCCACACTGCTGCCAGCAGATGTGCTCCTGACTTACTGCGGGCTTCCGTCCTTCCTTGAGCAGGGTCTTCCTCCTCAGGGGACCCTCCATGGTGGGCACAGCTGCTGAGCTCCCCAGGGTACAGGTACATGGGCTGGTAGGGCTGAGGGGAGACCACCATTCAGACTTGGCCCAAACAGATGAGGCCAGGCACCTTCACTCACGGGGGCCCCTTGGAGACCAAGGGTGAGCCCATGATGTTCCCAAACGTCAGAGGGCTCACTAGTGCTGGGTCAAGCTGGGGAAGGGAAGGCACAGGGAGCAGAAGGGGCTCATGCAGGCTGCAGAGTTGGAGGCTTGGTCACTAGGTGTCGCATAACCCAGCCCCAGCAGCAGCCCACCCTATCCAGAGGACACCTCTTTCACGTCTTCCTCCTGGCTGCTCTGGGGCTCTCCGGCCCATGTGCTTCCTCTACCCAAGAAACGAGGGGCCTTGCAGCCCCAGCTCTGGCAGCCCCTCCTCTCTGTGCTTCAGGAGCACTGGAGGATATGGGAGTGGTGGGTTGCAGTGGCAAGAAGGGAGGGGGGTCCCCACATCCCAGACCCCTGGCCCTTTTCTTCCAGGCTTGCTGTGGATCAGGCACCACACATGGGTGATGACATGGGAGGGCATGGTCAGCCCAGCCTTGTCCTGTAATCCAGATCTGCGTGCTTCTGCTCACTGGATATCCCAGGGGCACCTCGCTCTCCTGTGCCTTCCCCCAGCCTACTTGCTGCTCCAGCCAGAAGCCTGGGGTGTGTCTCCTCTTGTGCTCTACAGCCTAATCAATTCCAAGCATTGATTGATCCCAGGTCCTAAATAAGTCTCGCTGCCCCACCCCCCGCCCTCCCCAGCTGCCCCCTGCCTACCCCAGGCCAGTGCATCTTCCTCTGGACCACTGCGCAGGGGCTTTCCCTGCTCTGCCTCCTCTCCACACCAGACCCCTCCTATATCTGACCCCTCCTGCATCCAATGCCTCCCGCCTCCTGCTACTTTCAAGGGGCAGGTCACCACCTTTGCCCATGCTGGATGAAGCTCCTCCCACTCCCCAGCCTCACCTGTGCCCCCTTGTACAACACAGCCTTTCCTCCACTCAGGTCACCAGCCCTCCGGGTCTCACAGCCGCACCCCAGGCTCTCTCTGGCTGGGAGCACACTCATCACCGGTGTCCCCTTCTATTATTTGACCAATTCCTATCATTTTTCCAATCCAGATCCCATCCCTCTTCCCTGGAGCACCCAGCACCTCCTCTGGGATCATCAGTGTGCCCGGTGGAGCATCGTGGAGACATCTATCTCCTCAGCAGCCTCTGGCACAGAGGTTTGCACCCTAGCTATTTGTTGAGTAAATGAAAAAATGAATAAATGAATACCTGTACACGCAGCTCCGGGTTCTGGGAGAATTCCGAACTGGAACCCTCCAGTTGGGCCCCAGCGTGGCATAGAGACGTCCCCTGCTTCGGAGGAAAAGGGGTGAATTTTAGTGATGGCCTGGAAAGACTAGACTTATGAGTACCTCAGATTATGTGGGTCAGCCTCCTCCCCAGGCTCCTCACTCAGGCTGCAAGCACATCCCACCTGCCCACTCCAGGTCAGTGAACACTCACCCCTCAGGGCCTCCGTCCAGGAAAGTCCCTAAGCCTCAGGTGATTATTTCATTAACTTTTTATTAATGTTCCCCTTTCCCAGTTACCCCAGTGTGAGGCTGTCATGTTTAATATAGGACGCTACGTGGCCCATGCAGTCCATGGTAGGTCCACCTCAAGTGCATGCCAGCACAGAACTGTGGGCAGCCTTGCATGTTGGGCCTGGGGCACATGCAGCATCCCCATTCTCCAGGACATAGCTGGATCCTGCTGTTTGCTAAGTCCTCTCCTCTGGATGGCCGCCTCTGCTGGTCCAGCCGTCCCTGTCCCTGCAGACTGGTTGGGTGACCTGATCAGCATTCCAGAGCCTGTGAGCCAGGGCCTCCTGCTGGCATTTCCCTCACCCTGAACCTTTCCAGGGGAGATGAGCAGCCTCGCCTTCCTCCTTCTGTATCCTTTTCTATTTTAGAGACTCATTCCCGAATCCACTTGCTGTGCCAGCCTCCTCCTCTCCCCTGCAGGGTACTCCAGCCCTTTCTTTGCCCATGGGCAAGATGACAATGTAGCTTCCTGTATAAAGTCAGACAGGGTCCCTGCTTCTTTTGCAAATGTTCCCTGTTGTCCATGCCATCCTAGGTACTGGCCCCATGACACTAGCACCCGCGGATTGTGTTGGACACCCTCTCTGCCTGCTGTGGATACATAGTGCCATCACTGAGCCTAGGGCCTCACCCTCTAGCTGAGGACAAATAGTTTCTAATGGCCATCAGGTCCACTCTTCAGGGCCCAAGTTCAGGGCTGATAGAAATCTGCTGGCTGTGTGGGATGGCTGCTCCCCACTTTGACCATCAGCCCCTCCTCTTCAGGCGATGACATGCCACAGCTTGTGCTTGGGCCTCCAGGTCCTCCATGCAATGGGTCTCTTGATGGTCCCAGGCTGACCCTGCCCTACCATGAGCTGTGGCACAAATGAGAGGCCTGGGATGCCCAACCCCAGCCCTCAGGCTGAACTGCACCTGTCTCTTCCCCTGGTGGAGGGTTGGAACGGTGTGTGCGTGAGATCCTGCAGAGGACCTGTGGCCAACTCTTGTCTGCTAACAGAGGAAGCACAGACTCACAGCTGAGTACAGCAGCTGCACAACAGGTCTCAAGCCTGTGCTGCAGGGTGCTGCTTAGGGACAGCAACAGGTGGGCCGTGGGGCCACTCTCCTCTCCAACCATCACCCTGAATGTGTTTTGATTAGGGTATGACAATGAACATCCGTACAGTGTTGTCCTTTGTGGGTGTGTCAGCTGCCAGGGAAGTCTCTTCCTTAGATCTGGGCTCCCATTCAGAGCTGCAGCCTGTCTGGAGTCAGGGATGGCGCTGCCTTCCCAGAGCTGGTCCTTTGGCCCTTCTGTCTGCCCACCTCTCATGCTCTAGGACAGTGAGTGACAATAGGACTGTCCACAGCCACCAGATGATTCTCAGGGCAGGCAGTGCTGCCACCTTCCTGCTGTCGTTCTTTCTGCTTCTGTGAGGCAGCCCGTGGCTGTGTCTTCCACCGATGGCCTTTGCTGATGGACAGGCTGAGATCGGCATCTTGCAGCCACCTGGCCCTATGAGCAGTCCTTCCTCAGGCCCTTGGGAGTGGGGAGTCCAGCATGCAGGGCATGGCAGGAGGAGTCACCAGGGGGTGGCGCTATCCTGGGCCAGGTCTTCATGCTCACTCCTGGAAGCTTCGTTTAAGCACCATTATTCCCCCAATGAGGCTCAGCAATGTGAAGCTACCAGATGGTGGCACAAGCCTCATCAGCCAGGATGTGAACCCAGATCTGCCAAAGCCATTCAGGGTCAGGGAGAGGCAGAGGGGCCATGGTAGAGCCTATGTGAGCCAGGTCCATGGCTAGTCCGTGTGGGGCCTTCTTGGCATTCTGTTCACGGGCACGTCACTGTGGTCTCCCTTGTGGCTTGCACTGTGATTGAGGTGTGTCAGTGTCTGTGAGGCTGTGTGGCCACCAAGTTCTTAGGCCTGAGGATCTCCTAGGCTGGGGCACCTGCCAGGGCCCCTTGTCCCTGGGCTTCCAGGATGAGTATTCTCCTGGGGCTTTGGCTGCCAGCTGCTTACTTCTAATTAAGCGCTTCCACCAGGAATCCCCCGACCCTGCAGAGGGGCACAGTTCTCATGTCTGTTTTAGATGAGGACACTGAGGCTCAAGGAGAAGCCAGCCCTGTCCCACCCTGCTGGCCTGTTATCAGATGTGGAAAAATGAGTGCTCAGAGAAGGCCGTCTTGACATGAGCGAGGTCTGCCTGAGCCGGTCTCGCTGCTCCCGACTGTGGAAGCCACGTCCTGCTCTCCCTGGAGCTGGGGATGGCCATACCAGGTCTGGAAGGGCAGCAGGATGGTGACCTTTTTCCAGGGCCAGCTCTGAGGGATGGTGGCCAGCCTTCTGTCCCTGCAAGCTGTAGGAGGCAGTATTCCAGCTGGCCTGCTAGGCTGGCACCTCACAGCCAGGAGCCTAGGTCACAGCCAGACGGCCTGACCCCTTCCCTGCTCTGAAAAGACTTGTTATGTGGGTGTTCAGGGCAGAGCTGCAGGATGAGGGGGCAGTGGTATCTGGTAAACCACAGAAATCATGGGATTTCCCATGGGGGCTCCCACTCCAGAGCCACAGGCACCTTTCCTACCATCATTCTTGGGACATGTGGCTCAACACAATGTGTCCTCAGAAGGCCAGTTGGACTGTCTGCTCTCCAGAACAGAGCTGAGGGTGAGGGGTACAAGCAGGCAACTGAGGGGTGCATGGGAGGTTTTCTCTGGGGAAGATGCAGGCTGGAACCAGGGGAACTCCTTCGTCCCACAGGGCTGGAAAAATGACGATAATGTCATGCTGGTGATGATGGTGGTGGTGGTGGCAGCAATGGAATGGTGGGTCCAGGCGACATGCTCAGCAGTATTCGTTCCTTATCCCACGATCCTACAACACTGTGAGGTGGGCACTGGGATCCCTGCCTCACAGATAAGGAATCTGAGGCTCTGAGAGGAGGAGCCACTTGCCCAAGGTCACAACACAAAGAAGAGGAAGCATGGGCAGGCTGTTGAGGTGGCAGCAGCTGGGGCACTCAGACTGGCTAAGGCATTGTTTTCTAAGTAATGATTAGGCTGTAGTTATCACGAGGGTTAAAGCCTGAGCCCTTGCTGCCAGTCTAGGGAGCAGAGGAGTCGAGAGGAGCCTTGGATCAAGCCACTGTGAGGCCTCAGGAATCTTGGTCTTAGCAGAGGTAGGCTCCCCACCCCGTCTCAAGTGGGGAGGAGTGCACCAGAGTGGTGCACCCCCAGCAGGGCCCAGGTGCACTGCTCATCAACCATGTTGACCTCACAGGCAATCCCTAGATTGGAGGCCAGGCCCATCAGGCATGGCTCCTCCGGGCCACTGTCTAATGGTCTCCCTCACTGATAGGCAGGAAGTGCTACCCTGAACTCTGCTGGACCCTGGGACAGCCCTTTTTGCAGCACTTTTTGCAGGACACGTGCTCTCTGTGAGCCACCTGTCCTTCCTTCTCTGGGAGATGTCCCTATTCACTGGGTAGTTCCCTAGGAACCACACTGACTACATGTCTCCATTCCCTGGATAGCTGAAAGGACAGAACAACAGGCAAATCCAAGCCAGATTTTTCTCTGCTGGCAGTTAGGAACTAGATCAGAGAGGCTGGGCATCAGGTTCAGTGGCTGGGTGACGCTACCACACATAACCTGGGAGCTGTGAGCATCCATCCTCCCCTCTGTGCAGCGAGAAGTCTAGAAATCTGGTGTGCAGGGCCGGGGGGGACTAGAGCAGACAGGCAGAGGGGAGGATAGACAGGCAGGACAGTCCTGTTCACCTTCTAGGTACCAGCTATGCAGGAGTTGTGGTGCTAGACAGAGAAGCCATGGGCAGAGTTTTCTCAGCTTCTGTGAAGCAGCAGTTGGCCTGGCCTGGCCCAGCCTTGACTGCCCTAGCCAAGGACAGAGTCAAGTGTAAGCCTTTGGAACCAGGGGATCAGCAACTCCTGCCACTCCTCTCTCAGAGGAGCCTCACTTGCCAGGCTCTAGGATTGGGAGCTAAAGGGGTGAAGCAAGAGATGGCACCTTTGGTGGGAAACCAGTCAAGAATTTGGCAAATCACCCAACAGGGCTGTCATGCCAGGGGCTGGGCAGAGTAGCCTGATCCAAAGTCCAAGGATGAACCCAGGGAAACTGGACCTTGGGAAGGGCTAGCAGCAATGAGAGCTGGGATCCCAGGCCTTGGGCACAGGTGTGGGGCAGAGGGCATGAGGTCATTGTGAGTCACCTGAGCATGGCCACTCACACAGTTACGTGGCAGCTGAGGGGACCCCTCATTCCAGATCTTGGCCTAATTATTCTGAAATACTGCAAAGTATGGATCTGCAGAGGCATCTGTGTCCTGGAAAAACCAGGGCATTGTCCAGAGTCCTCTGACCCCAAGAAAGGAAATGTATATTTTTAAAACTGTGTGGGGTAGCCAGGCATGGTGGTGCATGCCTGTAATCTCTATGGCTCATGAGGCTGAGGCAGGAGGATCAAGAGTTCAAAGCCAGCCTCAGCAACACAGCAAGGTCCTAAGCAACTCAGTGAGATCTTGTCTCTAAATAAAATATAAAAAGGGCTGGGGATGTGGCTCAGTGGTTGAGTGCCCCTGGGTTCAAACCCTGATACCAAACCAAATCAATCCAAACAAAAAACTGTGGGGTAGCAGGTGTGGTAACCTGTTGCAGCCCTCCAGGACTCCACTCTCCATGTGTCTCCCTAAGGGTGGCAGGCAATTCTGTGAGCTAAGCTCATCAGGAAACCTCACACAGAGCATCTCTCACCCTCCTTGCTACCCCTAGTGATGCCAGGGTCAAGTGTCTGCAGCACCCTTTAGAGGGCCCTCCCCACGAGGCAGCACCACCCTGAAGACCAATAAGGGCTGGTGAAAACTTGACTTCATTCCAGTCTGCCCACCCACCTTGACTGAGATGCCACTGGGGGAGATTCTGCCCAGCCTTGGCCTGGGTGGCATGCTTGCTGGCAGAAGGCACCTATTTGGGGGAAGCTCTAGAAAGTCCCCTTTCATTTCTGCCATAGAGCACCCCCACTGCGTGCCATGCTTACTCTGCAGTTCCCAGCGCACAGCCAAGGAACTGAGGCTTAGAGGCCAGGGGGTCCCCGGGAGATGGAGAGCACAGGTGGCCCTGACCTCAGGCCCTGTCTCTAAATAAAATATAAAAATAAATATACATTAGGGACTCTAGAGAGCAAGACATGTCACAGAGCCCACCCATCCTGCATGAGACCTCTATTGGCCTCCTCAGAGCTCACAACCTCCTCAGGCCCCAGGACCCCCTTGAGGGCTCACCAAGGTCATCTTCACCAAATGCCCTTAGGCCTCTGTTAAGCCCATCACATCCTCCAGAAGTCACCCTAAACCTGCAACCAGTGCAGGGCCCCCTGGACACCGGCCCCACTGGATGGCCCCAGTGCTACAGTGGCCCCCGGCACATGGCTTCTTTAAGGCTCCATGAGCCCAGACTCCCTCCCTGCATATCCCCACCCCTGCTGGGAGGGAAGAGGACCCTCTGCTTCAGAGAAGCTGAGTGCTGCCCACTCCTGCCCTCTTCCCTGTCCCCCTAGAGGGGCTTCCTCTGGTAGCTGGGTCTCTGAGGGCACTTCTTCTCTCCTGGTTCTCCCTTTACCCTATTATGGCTCATCTCCCACCTGAGAAGCCCCTTCACCCCCGTGGGTCTCAGGAAATGGCTGCCGAGGGCTTTGTGGTGAACTCAAGGGACACACCTTCATATTTTGCTTCTTAAAACTGGTCTGAAATCATCTCTGATGATATCTTTAAAAAGCTAAGTGCTAATTATTTTTCTGAGTAGAAAAGAAAGATTTGGCCACTGTGGAAAATCTGGAGAATATCAGGTGAGACAAGGGACAAAAGTCTCTCAATAACTACAGCCCAGAGACAATTAAGATGAATGAGATGGTGCATGTTTGCACACACCCATGTGTGTGCATGACTCATTTTGTTCCTTTTTAAAAACAAACCTCTTTTAGGATAAGCTGCCCATGGGGACAATATTCTTGCTCTCACCTTAGTGCCAACACCTCCCCCTCCAGTCAGACACACAGCGCCTGCCCCACTGCCCGCCTGACTGTTCGGCCCTTTCCCTTCTTCACTTCCCTGAGCCTGAAGGGGGCTGGAGCCCAGCCCAGTGTGAGTCCCTGGCCCCACTCTCCAGCTCATTAGGCCCAGGTTGAAAATGTCTTTCAAGGACACCTCCCCACTCCACGGGGCTCTCATTCTACCTGTGGCCCCATGGATCAGGGCTGACTGGTATAGTCACAGAGAAAAGCGGCCCACCCTTGCCCTGCTCCCTAGTGACAAAGACCGTGGCTCAGGAACACCACCTGGCAGTCCTTCTGGGCCCTGAGGATAGGGACTGAGGGATGACCAACTGACCCCTGGCTACTGCTCCTCCCCAGCCCCACAGGCCCTTGACTTTGCTAGGGCTGACATGGATGAGGGGACACAGGGTGGGGAGCACAGAGGAGGTGTCTTTCGCTCCCTGTCTCCTTACTCCACAGTCCCAGCAAGAGCAGGTGCAGTGCCTCTACAGTGGTCCATGGCTCCCCAGGCACAGTGTGGGAGTTCTTGAAGCTGGACATTTCAGGAACACAGCGAAGTGTGGCCTGGCCTCTGACTGATACCGAGGACCACCTTTGAGCCCTTCACTGACAACATCCATGTGTGTAGACTTGAGGAAGGTAAATTCACAAGACCATGTCAAATGATCTCCCTTTTGGCAGACAATGGGAATTCTCCCGCTCACCTGTTTATGGTGGCATTAATGGTGATTTGGATGTACTTTTGAAGCTGTGTGTGGTAGGGGGTCTCTGGCTTGGGGCCTCTTTGCCTTTTACTTGGTACCTGGATCCATTTCTCTCCCTAGCCCAGGCCAAGTCTATCACCAGGCCTGGGGTGCTGGGGGACTTGGGAGCTGGTCAACTGAATGTCATGTTCCTGAATTTCAGAGTGACAGGTCAAAATGCTGCTCCCCTGCCCTAGCCAGACCCCTTCCTCTCTCTCACCTTGTTATTCTGAGTGGGCCAGAGTGGACACCCAGAGATCAACTCCTCTTTAAAGAGAAGGAACTTGCGGTCTGAGGAAAACTGGGAATGGAGGGAGGTCCTGCTAAGCACTGGCTGCCTGAAGATAAGCAGTAAAGGGACCCAGGTGGTGACACACAACTGTGAGGGTACAGCAACATGGAACAAGGATGTTCAAGCTGTGAGAGGAAACTCTTCCCCTGGAGCTCAGGTGCTCTCAAGGAAGCAGGAGCAGAGGATGGTACAAGGTACAAATAGGGACTGGTGGCCTGGCCACCAGGGCTGGAGAGTAGGAACGGCTGGCACCTGAATCATCAAGTTTGCATGAGGCTGGGACATCATAACTCCACTGGCATCTCCTGAAGCAAGTGAACTCCTGATCCCCACAGCCAGGAAGGTTTGGCCAAGAGCTAGGTCACAAGACAATGAGAAACAGGTCACCCTCCCTGCAGGGCAGTTTGAGGGCCCTGGAGGCAGGGCTGGGTATCTGTGTGGATACACAAGCTGGGAGCCAGTGCTCAGAGGAGATACCACCCAAAATGCACCTGCTATGGACATTCGATGGATAGTGACTGAGACGCTGTAAGATGCTGCAGCCCATAGCGCTCACCCCCCCGGCCAGGACCTGCACCTTCCTCCCTCCTAGCAGCTCTGTCTCTGCTCAATACCCCTCAGGGTGGCCCACCATCAGCAACCAGTGAGGGTTCTGGCAGGGAGTCGTTGCCTAAACAGCTACTAAATGAATAAATGAGTGGATGGAGGAATGAGCCAGTGAAGGAAGGAAGGAAGGAACTGGGAGGTTTCTGTGGTGCTATGCTGGACCTTGGCCCTGTGCCAGTTTCCTGTTTGCTGTCCTCCCATTGGCCTGTGTCTAGGGGAGATGCTGGCTTGTGTGTCATCCTGTTTATCAGGGTGTCCCCAGGAGTTTCTGACTGAGTCTGACTGTTCTGGAATATGCCTCTTGGCCCCAGGCTCTCCTTTCCAGTGGCCGGGGTGGGTTGCCTGAGCTCCCCAAACGGGAACAGAGCAAATGTCCCTCCAGGAGCCCTGTGGGGAAGGCAGAGAGAGAGCCTCTGAGTGTGCATGGCCTCCTCGCTCCCTCTCCCTGCCCCCATCTTGGGGCTCACAGACACACTGGGTGACACTGGGCCAGTCCCTATAGCTGTCACTGCCAGTCTTCAGGCTAGGTGGTGGGGCAATGAAGAGGGGGGTCCTCGATAGCAGGAGGGTATGGATTAGGGTCATCTCTGCCATTATCAGATGAGTGTGAAGCGGGCATGTCACCTCATCTCTCTGCATGCCCCATACAAATGGGGACAGCACACACGCTGCTGTGGGGAGCACTGAGGCTACGTGAGTCCACATATAGGTGGGGCCCAGAGGTGGCGGCACCTGGGGGAGTGCCAAGCACAGCTCCTGACCATGACAGCCCCTCTGCCTGGAGGAACAGTTGGATGGGAGCGACCTTCCCTCTGGTCACTTTATGATCATGGGGGCTCAGGCAACAGAAGCTTCAGCATCGGAAGCGGCGTGTGTGTAAGTTGTGTGCACTCACATATGTGTGTGTGGTGCAGTTGCCCACATACATGTGGAAGTATGTGAATGTGCATGTGTTTGTGCATGCACATGTGAGTGCACATGGACAAGTGTCTGAGCTGTGAGGATGGGCAGGGTGTGCAGATGCGGGTGGGAGTGTGACGGTGTGTGCAGATGTGAGGACACTGAGGAGAACTCTGTGGCAAAGCCCCTGGATGCTGGTGGGGGACCCACCATGAAGGACAGTGAAGGCCTACCTCTCTGGGACATTCTTCATCACTGGATTTCCTCCTGCTTGTCCTCAGACCTTGTGTCACCAAGGTGACTTTCACCTTCAGCAGCACTGCAGACACCCATTAACAGCCAGAGCCCTGTGCTGGCCCAGGAAGCCTGGGTGTGTGGATCATGTGGGTGATCTCCTGAGTGGGAGGCTGGACACCCCGGCAGACAGGCTCTGCACAGGAAGCCAAACCATGTTCCAAGGGAGCCAAGAGGGTGCGTGGCAGGGGTGGCCTCTTCACTGTCACCAGTGCCCAGTAGGGTGGTATTCAGTAAATGCCAGGCCCAGGGTCCGAGGACGTGTGGGTGCAATACTCTTAGAGTCCACCAGGCGGAGCCACGAGCCCATCTCAAGACTAATCACTTCTCCAGCTTCCAGTTTCAAGAGCTCGCATCGCAGACCTGGTCTGCTGTGGGTCTCCTGTGGCTGGGCTGCAAGAAGTGCTCCTGGGCTGACTCCAGGACCAGAGGAGGAGTGGCGCTACACAGCGTGCGGGGGGTCAGGACCTCCACACACTCCTGCTCATTCCAGCTGATGAGCCACAGGCCACCCAGCAGAGGCACAGCAGTGGGGCAGGGCTGTCCCTGCCAGAGCCTGTCTCCAGCTCCCTGGGGCCTGAGGTGGGATAGGAGGGAGGCTGTGCTGAGGCCACACTCACCTTTCCAGCCCTGAAGACATCTCTTCACTAAACTCTGAGCTCTCACTACTGCCTGGAAAAGGAACACAGATGAGTGAGTGCAGTGGCCTCGCAGAGAGGGGGCTGTCTCCCAGATCCCTGGGCACAGGCCCCTGAGCTCGCCATGGCTTCCAGTCTGTGGGCAACAACCTGATGTGAGTTTTTGTTGCTATTTTTGGCTCTGATCTAGGAGGGCTGAAAGAACCATCCTGTCCCACTGTTCCCCAGGCGGGGCTTCCGCCGCCTTCCCACTGCCTGCCCTCAGGCCTCCCTACTGGTTCAGTGGACGCAGGGCTGGCACACCCTTACCTCACAGAGGCCATGTGAGCACTTCTACCTGCAAGGTCAGGGCTGAACTAGATGCTAGTCAGGGTGACTGACTCACATTGGCCTGAAGTCTAGAGGGAGTGCCCCTGCCGACCCCTGGCTATGGAGACAGAGACAAGGTCTGGTCTGTGCCCCTGTACCATGCTTGTCCTCCCTGTGGGCCTGGACCTGGGTCTGACTGGGACACCCTGCTTCTGTACAGACCACGGGAGCCTCTCCAAGGAGAGATTTTTTTTCCTGTCACTCAAGCATCCACACATCATGCTCTGTACTTTCTCAGACTTCAGATGCTCTGAGGGTCGAGCTCTTTGCCTGAAAGAGCACCTAGCCAAGCAGCCGGAAGGAGCAAGGAAGAGTCCTTGGCTCTCATGTGGAGGGTGGAAAGATGGACAAGCCTGCTCCAAGCAGGGCACGTGCACACGTGGCCACTTACTCAGGGACTTTCAGCCCCAAACAAAAAAACCATTTTGAGTTCCCTGACTTGAGGAGCCAGAACCAAACGACCTCGTGATCTCCCACTGGACGCTGGACAGCACAGCACCTCACTCATCTTCTGCCTCAGGAAGAGCAGGCCTGTGCTCAGGCACCGCTCCGACAGTTTCCTGGATGTCAAACAGCTGTTCTGGGCCCAGCTGAATACTCTTGGGCCTGCATTTGCCAGAGCGTGCTCCTCAGAACCCCTCTCCTGCCATACACTTCAAGGAAAAGGGGTCCATGAGTGGAGTCTGGGAACCCATAGGCTCTGAGGGGTCCCTGTGAGGGGTCACAATGCTGATGAGCACAGTAAGATCCCTGGAAGAGCCTGCTCGCCTTGTTTAACTGGTCTTTCCTGGAACATGGCCAGAAACCTTCTTCCAAGGCACACCTGTGAGCGGGGATGCACTGTCCTGTGCTCTCCTCCATCCCTGCCTGTTTCCAAACAGGAGGACCTCCTCCAATGACAAGAGGCAGACACAGCTTGCTTGTCACAGGCTTCTGGGGATGGGAAGCAGCTGCCCCCTGGACTGACCCGGCCGCAACCTGAGACTGCCCTAATTCCCGAGTTCGCGGGACGCAAGAGTCCTGCCTGGGTTTCCTGTTGCCTCCTCTTGCTCCTGGCCCACTGTCCTATAGTCTTTGCCAGATCAACTCTCTGTCCCACCAGACCTGAGAGAACTCCCTGATAAGGGAAGCAGACAGACACACAGATACACTGGCCACAGAAGCACAGGCAAGCACAGGCACACTGAAAGGCAAGGGCCATTGGAGAGGGCACTGGTCTGCTGGCAGTAATGACAAGGGGCGTCCACCTTGCCTTCAGCTAACCTGGGCACCAGGAGGATGGATCTGTGACTAGAGCTCAAGGCTGGCCTCAGCCCTACTTCTGTGTCCCCTGCCCCGACACAGAATCAGCAGTACGATTTCTGTCCCCTCCATTGATATGAGCACCATCTCTGACTGATGCTCAGTGGTGCAATCTCATCCCTGAAGACCACATTTTTGTCCTCCTTCATTTGGTTTCTCAGCATAAAGAGAAGTACCCAACTGACAACCCAGTGGCCCATCCAGCTGCCACCCCAAGCAGCTTGCTTTTCTTTGCCCTGCAGTGTCCCAACTGTAGCTCTTCCTGGGACACAAGTGCTACGGCAGCAGCAGCCAGGCTTTGGGCGTTGACAAGGACTCAAGCATGTGTTCAGCTGCTTCTTCTACCTGCCCACCACACTCAGGGCTACTAACAGCAGGAGGACACTGGGGCTCTTCCTGAAGCCCTGGAGGCTAGGAAGTGGAGGCTTCCTGGCTCCAGGGGATTTCTGCAGGGAGCCACCTCTGGAAGGGTGAGGGGCATTGGGTTCCCTGGAGCAAGGTGCTACTGGGCGTGGCACAGTGACATAGACAGACACAGAGCACACGCCGGGCCTGTGGCCCCCTGCTTGTGATGTGCAGGCTGGAGCGCTTACCTAGGGAGAGTCCATTGGTGACGGCGGAGGAGGTGAGGGTGAGGCCCTTGCGGGGGCTGCGGGACTCTAGGACACTGTCGTCCAGAAGGTGCCTGGCTTTCTCCGATGGAAATGTCGCACTTTTACTCTCAACTACACTCAACTGACACATCATACTGGAAATGGAAAGGAACAAAGAAGGCAAAGCTCCTTATCTGCAGGGTAATGGTGGCTGCACCTGCTCTGGGGGCGGGAGTCCAGAGTGCAGCCGCAGGAATAGGCTCTGCCCAGAGCTGCGGACAGTCCGGCCCTGCCCTCTCATGGCATGAACTTGGGCAAGTCACATCCTTTTCCAGAGCCTCAGTTTCTCCATCCATCTACGGCGACTAACACTGCTTGCCCTGCCTGTCTCTCAGGATTAAGATGAGGCTTGTGAGCGATGAGGCCACGTGAGGGAGGCGCAGTGGGCGTGGCCAGCATGGCTGATCTGGAGTTACCAGCACCTAGCCCGGTCCTGGCTCCAACACTTCCTCACCATTGCAAGGAACATCACCTTGTGACCCTCACTGGACTTATTCTTACAGCATGCATAATAATAGCAGAGGCCTGTGTGGCTCTCAGTGACCTCGGCCTCACAGGTGTGTGGCAGAGCATCTATGGAGGGGAAGGAAACGCCAGGTACCCAGAGAGCGACCCTCTCCTCCCTCAGCCCCGGAGCTCCTCCAGGCTGGGCTGGGACCGAGCCTTAGTGATAGAAGGAAGGAATGTAAGGAGGACTGAAGGTGGGCGGGTGGGAAGGAGGAGATGGGAAGAAAGCAGGCAGGAGAGAGGGAGGGAGGGAAGGATGGACCCATCTGACCAGGAGTCTGTGCCCAATGCCCAGGGGACACACGCATGACTGTTCCCAGTCATGCTGAGGACCTACACGTCCCCCAGCTGTCGGCCTCATAGGACAGTGAAGAAGATGCTATGAGGACAGAAAACTGCTCTGAGGACAGTCGCTGGTGTCGGCCTAAGTGAGTTGATGACTTCGGGCATGTTCTCTGGAATCCCACCATTGCTCCTCTGTCCTTTCTCCATTAGCCCAGAGTCTGGGACCCCTGTGAATGGCACACAGACCGTGCCACCAGGGGCTCTTTCTGAACCCACACCAACCTCAGGAGAGTGGGCTGGCCACAGACCCAAAACCCCCAGGATGGGGTGGGGAGAAGCCCATTGGGCAGGGCTCTCCCAGCATTCCTGCAGCCATGCCTGCCAATGCAGGCCAGTCTGAAGGCCAGGGGAGGGCTATGCAGTCACCCACTTGTTGCCCAGGCTGTGGCTCTTCCTGTGTCTGGGGACCGGTGGCGTGGGCAGGCTGCCGGCCACAGACGCATCAGGACAGGTGGGCCTCCGGCGGAACCTCGCTGAACTGGAGCCTGTAGAGGGGCCTGTGAACAGAGCAGAGGGAGGGCAATGGGAGTGGGTGGGGTGGTGGCTCAGGGATGGGAAAGCCAGGTTTGGGGTAAGGCCCTTGCCTGGCTGTCCACATGCACTTAGGCCTTATAGCTCCTACTGGTCAGATGCTGACTTTTCCCTCCCAATGTCATTGACTTCCAAGGCTGATAACCCACTGCCAGGATGGCCTGGGTCCCCCTGGGCACAGGGCCCACTGGATATCTGATGTCTCAATTCCTGCTTCCAGGTGGCATCTGACAGACCAATCCATAAAAATGGAACTAGGGGGGGCATGACCCTAAAGCAAAGGTTCTTGGCCTTGACTCTGCAGAGCCAGAGGGGTCTAGGGAAGGCCTGTTAGTTGCAGGGACTGAAACTACATCTAAGCTTCTGTGCATTTTATTGGCAAGGGGATCCAGCTGGTAGGATGGATCTTTAAGGCTTTCGTTCTTAACCAGGGAATGTGTCAGAACCACCTGGAGAGTGTGGGCTGTCCCAGAGGGCCTTGTGTTCTGCTTAAGCTCTGCAGTTGATCCCGAGGCACCCCTGGGGAAGACCCTCTGCTTTAAATGCTGGGACCCAGGCAGGCTCTGTGTGGGGGAAACAACTCGTGCAATTACTCCAAAGAGGAAGAAGAATGAAAACCATCCTGCTGTGTTTTGCTTTTGCAGTTTTGCTGGAGAAGAATCCAGAGGGTGGAACTGCCTTGTTTATCAGCAGCCGTGTGAGGATTACAGTCCCACTGCCTGAGTCACTCAGCTCCCACCCTGGTGCACAAAAATGGTTTCTAAAGGTCAGGCTGCACTGCTCCTCCCTCTGAGGTTTAAGTGGAAGCTTAGCGGCCCTGGAATGGAGCAGAAATGATAACGATGCTAACTGATTTGGCGCTGTAACCTGGTGCAGTGCTGGGTGCCAGTCTGCCATGCTGCAGGTGGGCACACTGAGCAGACCAGAAGGTGGGACTTCCAGAGCTGCCACACAGGGAGAGACTGTATGAGGGATCTGGGGAGCAGGTGACACTTCTCCAGGAAATCTGGAATGGGTAAGCCCAGTCACTGCACTTAGGAAGGAAGGGGGAGGGCCTGGTGCCCACTGTGCACTAATGAGCTGGCATTGTCCATGTCCTGGCTCGCAGACTCGCTGACTTCTCTGAAGTAGGTTCTTTTGTCATCACCACTTTAGAGGGAAGATCAGAGGCACACCAGGGCCACAGGCTGGAGGGTGCTGCAGCCTCCGCTGGTTGCCCAAGGCCTGCCCACTCTTGCCTGGCTTCTTCTCACTGGGTCCTGCTGTGCACAGGGCCCCACTGACTGGGCAGCCCCATTGGCTGTCTGATGTACCAATTCCTGCTTCAGGTGGCATCTTGAGAACAGAATCTGATGGACCACAGAATCTATGTAACAACAGAACCACAATAACCTCTGCATGTAGTTCCTGCTTGCTGGCTGGCTTCCCACTTTGAGTTCTCCAGAACTCTGGACCTGCTTCCGCCTCTTCTACTCAACTCTCTACCCTCCGTCCAGGACTAGGCCCAGATGTGCCCCCTCCCCTCTCTGCTCTGGAGTCTTGGGAGGCATGCCTGGCCTCAGATGCCCCTCAACCAGCTGGGGAGGGTGGGCGGGGGCCCCAGCGGAAGAGCCCGTAGCCTCCTGGGCCAGTGTCAGAGCTGATCTGCTCTCCCAGCATTGGGTTTCGGCCACTCCCCCGCCCCCTGCATTGTTGACCAATAGCCTGAGTCTGACATGGAACCAGAAGAATTTCCATCCAGCTGGGACCCAGATGGGGGGTGCTTTCTGCCAGTAAGTGACACCCTCTGCTACTGAAAGGCCTCACGTTCCTGCCCCACCAAGCCTGGGGTGGCCCCCACGTGACAGTGCCAGGGACACTTGTCTTCTGGTGCTGTTGTAGATCTGGGCAGCTGGCAAGTTTGCTTGCCCTGTCCTCGGGCAGGGGAAGGGGCAGGATGGGAGTGGTGATAATGAGCTGGGGTTCTGCACTTTATAGCAGAGTGCAGTCCCCACTGCCCAGCCTGATATGGCACGGATGGCTGGAAAAACTGACCATGTGGCTTGACTATCTCAGAGGATTGCTCTATTTTTCCTCAGCATAATTTTTCCATGAATAATCTTTAAAGCTCTTTAAGTGGCTGTTTCTTTAGCAGTTTTATTGGAACATATGAGAACTGACAGTCTCTGTGGGGAACGAGATATTATGTGTTGAAGAAAAAGATCTGGTTTTCATTACATTTCTCTCAAGAAACCAAAACACTGTCCAAAAGACCACTCATTGATTAGAAGAGAAAAAAACCACAGGGCCTTCTAATAATGGCCTTGGAGTGGTTGGGGTAAAGGATAATGAACACTGATGACAAAGGACTTGGGATCCGGAGGTGGCCAGGCCTGGACTCCCACCTGTATCTACACTTCAGGCTGAGCAAGGGTCTTGGGCAAGTCACCTCACCCCTCTGAGCCCTCAGGCTACATCTACAAAACAGGAATGGTGATCCTGTGCCCGCAGCCTCCCCGGGAGGGGTCAACCACACAGTAACCTGCCTTCTGCTCCCATAGATGTTTACTGCTCCCTGACCTAGGGGCTGCCTCTGGGCCAAGCACCAGAGCTACAAAATGGATTAGAAAGATGATGTTCTGCTTTTATGGGATTGGGAGTCAAGTGTGGGAGAGGTAACTGAACCCAGGAGAGACTCCTGATTTGACAGGAGAATGAGAATCATCAGTGCAGCAGGAGCATCATCTGTACCAGGAATGAAACACCACCACCATCATGGCGACGGTGTTAAATGCTAACATTCACTGAGCACTCCTGAGGTTCCCGAACCCAAGATAAATGCTTGGTTCACAGCATCTATTTATTGCAACAGCACTGTCATGCAGGTACTATTGTTACCTCAATTTGACAACGTGGAATCTGAGGGTCAGAGGGTTCAATAACCTGCCCAGTTGAGCAGCTGGCGAGTGGGAGAGCTCGGCTGCTGCATTTGAGAACCCAGAGGGAGGACCAGAGAATACTGGAAAATCTAACATCCCAGCTGTTGCAAGAAGAGCTCCAGCGTGAGCAGCCACGGAGGCAGAAGGAGCTGCGTGTGCAGACTCAGGTGACGGCAGGCTCCAAGGAGCCTGGAGATTCCCCAGGGGAAGGTGCTCTGGCGCCCTCAGACTCCCACCCTAGGAAGCCCCTGCTGGCTGGAGAGCAACTGGATGTGGCCAACTTGAGGCTGCAGGTGGGGTGGAGAGGTGTGGCTGAGAGGTATCCAGGAGGCGGCCAGATAGAGATGTAGAGGGAGGGAACCTGGAGTTACCCTCCTGGAGTGGTGCCCTGCACTCAGGGGGAGGTTTGAGGGATAGTGAGCAGGCCGTGTGGGGCTGGTGTCTGGAGGCCACTGGCTGGTCTCACATGGCTGCTGAGGAGGGCCTGCTCTGGGCTGGGGAACCTCTTTCCCACGGATTTCAGGCTGCCTCCGAGTGCTACCCTGGGCCAGCGCTGTCCTATTCCAGTCTGCTTGAGGGGCGCCTTCCAAGTCTTGCACATTGGGAATTAATGGGAGGCAGCTGTGACAGAAAGGAAACTACTTAACTTGGAGTCACAAGACTTGGGTTCCAGTCCCGCCTGAGTGACCCATCTGAATGGGAGGCTCTTCCAAAGCGTGTCTTTCCTCAGTGGAGGAGGAACGACCATGTGCCATTGGGAGCTCCTGCCAGCACCGTCCTGGCTTCTGGTGTGCAGGGCGGACTTCTGCCCAAGTGAAGGTTCAGTGTCCTCTGTTTCCTGCTTGCCTGAGTAGATAGTCCTGTTCCCAGACTGAGAACTTGGGCCCTTCTGGGTCTGCCGGAGCTCCGTGGCTCTTAGGGATGCTGGACCTCTTACACAGAAAGTCTCTGAGTGGGTGGGCTGGGGTTGTGGCTCAGTGGTAGAGCCCTCGCCTAGCACATGCAAGGCCCTGGGTTTCATCCTCAGCACCACATAAAAATAAATAAAATACAGGTATTGTGCCCATCTATAACTAAAAAATAAATATTAACCAAAAAGAAAAAAAGAAAGTCTCTGAGTGGGTTTCATGGAGAGGTCTGGGAACTGATCACACACATTTACTTCCACATACATTTTGTGTTTCTCAAACATGCAGCTCTCTCAGGTCCTTGCTGCAAGCCAAGATCAAGCTTATATACCACACAGAAGGCCACTTCATTTCCTCTTGAAAACAGCATCCAATCACCCCTTGACTGGGCGTTGTGTCCTGCTCTCTGCACAGACAGAAGGTGCAGACTCCCAGGCCACAGGGAGCCAGGGAAGCCTGGTACCTGTGAGCCCCTAGCAGGACAGTGAGACTGGGCAAAGTGGGCTTGAGTCTTGGCCCCTTTGTTTTTTGTTTTTTTTTTTTTGGTGCTGGGGATTGAACTCAGGGGCACTCGACCACTGAGCCACATCTCCAGCCCTATTTTGGATTTTATTTAGAGGCAGGGTTGCACTGAATTGCTTAGCACCTCATGGTTGCTGAGGCTGGCTTTGAACTCACGATTCTCCTGCCTCAGTCTCCCTAGCCGCTGGGATTATAGGCATGTGCCACTGCGCCTGGCTTGGTTCTTCTTCTTGACGTTGACATGACCAACTCCCAGCCCGTGAGCTCCTTGTGTGGAAGCCCTCCGCCATTCTGAAGACAGAAAAGGTTTCCAGAGGGAGGAGCCTCTGGAGGGAGGCAGGCCCTACCCCATCCCTGGGCTGCTCTCTTCTTCATCAAGCAGAACTTGGGGTTGCCAACAGACCACTTGGGACCCAAAATGTCTCCTCCTGGTGGGAGACCTAGGGGGCTCCCAGTGCCTTATCAGGCCTGAGGATGCCATTATGGCCACAGCCAGAGGACAGCAGTGGCCACAGGAGGGCTAGCTGTGTGCTCAGGTCAGTCTGGGAGGGTAGGCCTCCTGTGCACCAGGGGGCCCTGTGAGGAGAGTTGGCATGACATCGAGGGCAAGTAAGAAGTGATGGTGGGGATCTGCTCGGAGGGGACACAGAAGTGGCTGCAGGGGTCCCTTGAAAGGGGATATGCATGTCTCTTGGTCAGGGAAGGCAGAGTCTTTAGAACACTATGCCAGTTCCCAGGAGAGGGACAGGTGAACTGACCACTACCTGGAAGTCACAGCGCCCTACAGCAATAGCATCCACTGCTCTGTGTCCCATCCTAGGCTAGTCAGCAAGTAGAGGAACACAGGGAAAGGAAGCCACACTGCTGCTCTCTTGCCACAAGCACCCAGGCCTGAAGAACCCCGTCAGGGCAGGGAAAAGAGTGCCAGTTAGGTATAGAGTTCTGATTCTAGTATCTGAGGACCAGTGGAGACAGTGGCTGGCTCCAAGTGCCTATAGGAGATGCAGGGATGTGCCAGGCGGTTTCCTGGGTAGGTGCTTTTTTTTTTTTGTGTACTGCACAGGTGCACCGGGCAACAGGGACAGAGTCCTAAGTGCTCCGGGGCCCTCACTCACACCCTGCTTTTCCCATGTTAGATACAAGTGACACACCTATCCAGGCTCCTAGGCTCAGCAATCGGCTTTGCCACTTCTTTGACGTGTGAGGGTGGGTAAGCCCCTGGCATCCTCACCTACAGGATGGCCCACATCACAGGGAGGTGTCAGGGGCACTGAGTGAGCACATAGCAGTGATTGGGAGGACAGGGACGGGGCAGCAGCTCCGTTTTCCTCCTGTGAATTAGCTGGGGTGCTCTCAACAGAGTGCATTACTGCTGCCTGAGTGGTAGGGTCTCCTTCCGCTCTCCTTAGGCCTGAGCAGGCCTTGTGGCTGCTCTGACTCACAGAGTGAGGCTGGGTCATGAAGACTCTGCCATGCAAGCTTCCTTCATGCCCTCCTAGGACATTCATTCTGGGGACAGCCAGCTGGCCCCAGCTTTGGAGTCTGATGACTTAGAGGCTGCCATACTGTGAGGAAGCCCAGCTGCTATGGAGTGGCCCTAAGTATGTGTTCTGCCACTGCTGCAGCCCCAGCCCAGCAAGCACCAGGCATCTGAGTCATGATATCTCCAGGTGTCTTCAACCCCAGTCTGACTTTCTGAACCATGGATGTGTATTTGTCATAAAATGTTTGTTTTGTGACCCTGGCTTCTGGGGGACATGGCTGATAAGTACCTGAGTAGGAGCTGGGTGAGGGCCATGGGCCCCTGTGCAGTGCTGGCAGGCCTTCATTGGAGCCTACCTGGGAGGGCTGAGAGCACTCCCGTGAGGCAGAGTGTGCAAGCGCCATGCGTGGGCTTCCCAGCACCTCCTCAGAGACTCCCCTAGTGACCCTGTGGTGAGAGACTGTAGTGTGAAGCATTCCTGTTCCCAGGAAAACCAAGGCTCAGAGAGATTAAGCCAACTGCCAGGGGTCCTACAGTCCTCAGGGGCTTGAGTTAAGCTCTGAACCTCGGTCTGGCTGGCCCTAGTACAGGGCTTAGTACCAGGTGATAAAACCAGGAGACAGAAAGGTGCATCAGAGAGCAGTCCTGAAGTGCAAGTGCAGACTGTGGAGGCCAAGGCCAAGGCCAAGGCCAAGGCTACCCTGAACTCTAGTCCGAGGACAAGTGCCCTTTGGGAAAGCCATGCAGAGGTGGGGCCAATCTGGAAATGTCCTAATCAGTTCCAAAACCATGAAATGTGCCTTGCCCTCTCTTAGGGTGAGTGTTCTGCGTGAGTTTTTCTCTCTAGGAAAGTAGTAGTTCATTTATGTAAGCTAAACATTACATGAGGGGGAGCAGGGGTTTGAAGATGTGGCATTCCTGGCCTTTTTTCCTCCACAGACCTGGAAACCGAGGTTTCTTCATCTCCTTTCTCACAGCCTATTTGTTGGAAGTGCATGGCCATTCCCCAGGGGTGGAAAGTGGGGGACAGCCCTCTCTGGGGTCTAGGGCCATCCAAGGAGCCAAAGGAAGGCTACAGCTTAGAGACCACTTTTGATTATAATTAAGCTTCTGGAGAGGCTGCGACTGTGGCTGCTATCAATGCCTGGGTCAAGGCCTCCCAGACCCCGAGGCAGAGGAGCTGGCTAGAAAAGGATTAGAGCGTGCCCCATCCCGCTGCTGGCCATCTTGGCCTGCTCACACTGGCCTTCGTTTGATTATGAACCTGCCAGTTCTTGCCCTTGATTTTGCTGCCTATCTTCCCCACCACATGTGAGTGCTAGGGGTCAGGGTCTTGCCTTGCTCTTGCTGGGCAATTGGCCCATAGCATGTCTGAATGAATGCACGAGAACATCTGGGGGCCTTTCCTTGGCAGGTGTGGGGATGTCTGACTGCTGGAAAGAGCCCCAATGGAGCCTAACCCCCCTCCTGAGTAACGAAGGGAGGCTACGTTCCTCCCATTCCTGGGACTGCATGAGGCACATTCCAGTTCCTGAGTCTGGTCAGGCTCCTGCCACGCGGCTCAGTCTAACTGCCAGACCCAGAGAGGCCTCCCTGGAGCTACCTTTCTGGTCCTTGCCTCTGGGGGACCCCTATCTGCCCCTGGCTATAGCAGCACACTCCTCTCTGTTCTCTGAGGTGGCGAGGGGGGAGTTTGGGCCACTGAGCGTTCTTCAGCCTTCAGACACTCCCCAGCCCTCTGGTGATCAATGCAAACCTTCACATCCTGCTTCCAGGGCTTAAGCCAGGGATTTGGAAGACGGGTGGAAAACACTCCTGTGTGCCGGCTCCCTGCACTGAGTAGAAACTTGCCAGCATCAGCACTTCCCTGGAAGGCTATGCAAAATCAGTGGTCAGCCCATGCTGGAGCTGCCACCAAGACTGGGTGCCAGGAGCTCCAGGGCTGGGCTGAGGGGTAAGGCAGGTGACTAAGGCATTTACCCAGGGCCCCTCTGTGCTGGGCTGGTGGAGTTCCACACTGGGCCCTCCTTCAGGGGGCTTTTAGTCTGGTGAGGAAAATAGACATGGGACAAAGGAGCCCAGGGATGACTGGAGGGACATTTAGTGCAGGAGAGGTAGAGTTCTGGCAGGAGGGTGCAGCATGGGGCTGGGGTCAGTCATAAGGATTCTAGCCTTTGCAGGTCACAGGGGCTCTGTCCACCCACTCATCTCTGCCATTGAAAGCAGACAGGCAATCTGTCTGGGGGTGGGTGTGGCTGTGCATCCTCCTATGCAAAAATCAGGGTGGGCCAGCTTTGGCCCACAGCTTGCTGGCCCTTGTGAGATGGCACCTGACCTGGTGGGGGTGGAAGCTGAGGAGGCCTCCCTGAGGCAGTGCCAATTAGCTAAAAGCTGAAGGCTGATTCAGTGACAGGCAGAATCTTGGTGTTGACAACCACAGCACCAATGACAAAGCTGCACCTGTGGGTCTGGTGTGTCAGGCTCTGCAATGCTTCACACATATCACCTCAGAAAGTCCCCATGACAGCCCAATGAGGGACGAGTATGTCAGGCCTACTTTTCAGATGGAGTGTGGGTTATAGAGCATCTCAGAGGAAAAAGTTGTCTGGGGGAGTATTCTAGAACAGGGGGCAGGTGGAGACCAGCCCAGCCCCAAGAGCTTTCCCTTGGACACATTTGCCAGGGTCCATTTGTCATGGGAAGGCAGTGAGCTTGGAAGATGTTTTAATGGTGGGCTCAAGGAAGCCCCATGAGCTCCATGAAAATCAAGCCATGGCCAACAGTGACTTGAGTACCTTGAGGTGTAGACAAGAGCATCTCCCAAGCTCTGAGGAGCAACCATATTGCCCTCTGCCAAGTTATCAGAGGACCAGGGTGCTAGGGTATGGTCCAGTTGGCAGGATGGAGTTCACAGAAACTGGGAGACAGGGAGCTGGGAATGCAGCCCAGGGACAGGGCAGAGGCCTTGCAGGGTGGGGCTTGCAGAAGGCTGCAGTACTGCCCAGCCCTGCCACCCCATGGCTCTGACATGGGAGCGTGGAGATGGTGGTTTGAGTAGGTCCAAGGCTGGAGGGGGCATGGCAACGGCTTGCCACCCCTTCCCAAATAGGCACTGCATGTCAAACTACACTGGATGCCTTCCAAACATGGTCCTGGTCTGACATTCTAACATTCCTGGGATGATGGTTTTAGTATCCCATTTTATAGGTAAGGAATTGAAACCCAGAGGGGTAAAGTCACGTATGTAAGACTGCAGTGGTCTAAATCACAGGTTAGTGTGATCCAGAGCTCAAACTAGGAGAAATGCTGCTGGAGATCAGTCCTGGTCACTGAGAGCTGGCTGGACTGTGACTAAAAGGTAACATGATGAAAATGACAGTGAAGCCGCCAACACCAGGGGCATTGTCACAATGCACTGACACAGGCAGAGCACTTTATGGGCCTGACTTATCAGGAATTACGACAGCTCTACAAGAGTGTGCCATCTTAGCGCCACTTTGTGGGGGAGATCACTGAAGACCAGAGAAGCCACATGTCAAGCTGGGAAAGGTGGGGCTGGGGCTTGATGCAGAGCCTGGGAGCTCATCACCAGGAATGTGTGTGCACACACATGCGCGCTCCCTAACAGGGGAATAAATCCAATGCTCCTGGGAGGATGAGCCACCTGGACATGGTGACACCCAAACCCTAGGCATCCAGGGCACCCCTGAGGGGCACATAACCCAACCCCTGGCCCACATGCCCCAAAGATAAAGGTCTAGGTGCCCTGGAGAAGATCCTGGGTTTTTCTGTTCCTCATGCACACTTCCAACTTGGGGCTCTGTTTTTCCCTGTTTTGGGGCTGTTCACTCCCAGGGTCCTCCAGGGAGCCTCTGCACAGGGGTGTCCCTCAGGGGTCCCATGTGATCAGGAGCCTGGCAAGTTGGCATGGGAGACCGAGTGGGGACAGTTGAGTCTGCCACACTCCAAACTCAGCTGTGCCCTTTGGCTCCACAGGCAAAGGCCAACCCAGCAGCCACCTTTAGTCCATGAGGGCTCTGATCCCACCTGAGGTGGCTACGATACCTGCAAGATCTTCCTTGGATGAAACTAGTCTTGGAGAGCTGCTTCCTGGTTCAATTCTGAGTGACAGTCTGAAACACAGATTTTCACAAAATCAGATGGGCCTCTGTTCTCCGAGGGAGAACAGAGCAAGTGTGCATTTGGGGTTGGGATATGGGATGTCTGTGAAGGGCCAAGTAGCCACAGGACCCAGGAACACTGTGAGAGCTGCTCCCGATCACAGCTGCATACATTTTATAAATGAGGACACTGGGGGCAGTGGGACTAAGGAGCTTCCTTTCCCAAATTCACAGGGCCAGCAGTGCAGAGCAGAGCAGGGATGCTCTGACACACATGAAGGCTCTATGGGTCACAACTGGCAACCTGGGGTAGCTCTTTCTGGAGTGGATGGAGACAGTCCCCAATGAGGTGAAGGAAACCTTGAGCCCACTACCAAACTGACTGCAGGCTTCCTGTCTCCAGAGAGCTGGCAGCTCCAGCTCCCCAGGCTACAGAGTCGGGGAGATCTGGGAACCCTGGGCCTCCCAGCCAGAACCAGAAGGAGGGGAACCAGCCCCTCTCTGCACATAGGAGGAGGGCCAGGTGCCCCCTGCTATAGCAGAGGATGGAACACCCAGACAGCCTCCTGAATGGAAGCAAGAAGAAAAGAAATGGCCTGGCAGCCTGCAGACCTCCCCCTCACAAAGAAGGAAAGAGAAGGGAGACAGCGCTGCCCGGGCCTGACCCAGCACCACAGGAAATCCCCTCAGGTGCTCTCAATGCGGGGAAGACTTACTAAAAAGATGGCTGAACACAACAAAATCTGAAAAATGAGAGGATGAAACAAAGGAACAAGAGACTGTGGACTGAGAGGACTAAATGGAAGATTGGAATGAGAACGAGCCGGCCCAACACCTCAGTGGAAACAGATCACCTGGGGACACTGAGCACTGGGGAGGAGCTCGCAGCCCTTAGAGAGGGGCTCAGGATGAGGAGGGCAGAGAACACGCAACACATGGCACCCTGAACGACAGAAGCCAGGAAATGGCCAGGATGAGAAAGTCCATCAGAGCAGAGAAACCCTGTGTGGCTCTGAGGCTGTACCCTATAGGGCTTTGAAACTTCACAGAGCTCTTCACCCCCAGGCAGACAAAACAACAGACTTACTTGAGACTTCTCTACAGCACCACCCAAAGCCAGGAGGCAATGCACAGGGTCTACAGGCCTGGGGGAAAGCAGAGCCCCAGCCCACGCAGACATTTCCATGGAGAACTCAGGGAGTGCAGGACCCATGAGGGCGGGGAGGGGCCTGCTTCCTGATGAAATTCAGCTATGTAAGGGAGTGTTTTGAAAATAAAGACTCCAGGAACTGAGATGCTGTGGGGGAACAACAGGTGGTAAGAACTGAATCCACTTAAAAACATGAAACAGTAGGAATTGTGATTCCTGAACATGATGTTTATGTTATAAACTTGAACTACGTTGTCCAATAATAACACAACTAACAAAAATCTGGAAGGTGGTGGAGTGAAGGAGCGGGGTAGTGCTCATAGTTTCAGCTTTCAAAACTGGTGCCAACTGATACCGGACCCAGTAGAAACCTAGATACAAGGAAACTCACTGACTCAGGCCTCTTCATGTTTTTCCTGACCCCTCTTAAGAATCTTAGGAGGCTCATTTGGAAAATAATATCCCTTATAAAAGAAATATTATTTAGAGAGCAGAGATTCTTGCCTTTTATTTCAGTTCCTTTTTCTTGTTGAATTAAACTAAAATATTTGAATTAAAAAATAGCAAGGGTGGTATGATCCTATTTTAAAAAATTCCGTCATTGCATCCATCCCTTGGTCCATGCTTCATGTACATGTAAATTTTCCACACATAGAAAAATATCCAAAATGATGTTTACTTAATTCTAATGGGTGTGCTTTCTAGGTGGCAGGAATTGGGTTAAAAAAAAAGCCAAAGCACTAACTCCTAACTGGGCCTCTTGGTGCAATACCTCAAAGCAGACGGGAAGTGTGTTAGGCAAGCAGTGTCACCAGTGTCCTACGTGAGGGTGAGAAGCCAGTCTCCAGGTGCTAGCTGGCCATGGAGAGGATGCCCCCAGCAGAACCACAGGCCCTGCGTCCTCTTGCTACTCAGAGCCATGACCTCCCTGGGAAAGGAGCCCCAGTGGTGGCTGATTGGGGCCAAATGTAGCCTTCCCTGCTGGGCTTGCCCATTTTGGCCACAACAAAGGGGTGACTGTCCTTTAGCATCAAGTGCTGAGGGTGCTCTTTGACCTTCAGAAAAGAAGGCGTAATCGCTAACAATCTTCAGCCTTTCCAGGGATTGTGTCATGGTCACAAATATTTATAGACCATTTTTCTCTTTAAAGAATATCACTGTAAATGAAAAACTACTGTCTCTTTAAATCGAAAGTCTGGTGCATGAATGGAAAATATTACCCAGAACCTAAGCAGGAATAGTCTCGGCTGCAGGGCACTCTTTTCAGGAACAGCAAATGCTTTGTGAATAAAACAACTTGTGTGATAAACTGCAGTTTTAATGGTAATCCCTGGCTTCGTCTGTTCTTGTTGCTATTATGTAATAGATTACAATTTCACATTATTTTAAATTTTGATAAATTATTTTATAATAACAACTAATATATTATGTCTAGGATCTTAGAACCACAGAGGGAACTCTGAAAGAAGACAGATCTCCAGGCCCCACCCGAGACATCTGGATGGTTAGAAAGTGTTTAGGGCAGCTCTGATTTATAGCCAGGAGAGCAAGCTGCTACGGCAGAGCTGGCCAGTGGGGCGCTGCTGACCAGCCGTTCCCAGATCCCAGTTATGGGACTCAGTGGCCACAGTTCTCTACAGTTTTCATTGGCTTAGATGAATACCAAGTAATAAAGAAGACCAGATTTGTAGACATAAAACTGGAAGAGAGAGAGAGAGAGAGAGAGAGAGAGAGAGAGAGAGAGAAAATCCATACTAGATAACAAGATTCAAAGGAATCATGGTATACTGGGAGCAACCAGTAGGATAAGATTTAAAAGAAAACCTGTAAAGTTGACATTTAGGTAGCAAATGATCAACTGCAGGATGGCTGAGACTGGCCTTGATATCAGGTTACATGAAAAAGAACTGAGACTCACAGGTGACCTGAAACTCAAAATGAGCCAAGAGGATGCCCAACCAATATGGCAGAGTTGATACCAAAAGTCCGCCTTCTCCCTCCAAAGACAGAAACGCTGGATATACTCCCAGGTGTCTCCAGTGAAGAAAGAACTGAGGACCAGAGCAGGGCGAGCCATGATAAGCCACAGGGTCTGCAGTGGTCTTTTTGACAAGTGGGTCTATCCACAGGGGCTGCCAAGAGATGGTTCTGGGGGTTCACTCGCTTGCCCCCTGGGCCATGTGGGAAAACCACACTCAGAAGGGAAAACAATGGCTCGGACCTTGGGGCCTGAGGCACCAGGGCTGTGCAGACAGTGCTGCTGTTTACCTGGTTCCTGGAGGGCATGCAGTGCTGTGGGTGCTGGGGCATGGGGGCCCTGTTACTCACTGGTCCCAACAAGGGCTAGTTCACCCCCAGGGACCTGAGTGCTAGGGACAACATAGCTGGTAGGCGTCACTCAGGGGTGGGTGAGGACTCACTTATAGTTGTCATCTTCCACGAACTTCTGGAGCTCTTCAATGTAGCGCACTGACTTCAGGTACTTCTGCACATGGGGCAGGGTTGTGAGGTGATCTGAAAAAGGCAGACAAAACCCAGAGGCCTCAGTCTCTCCCACCTCCAGTCCCAAAGGAAAAGGACAGGAAGTACAAATTAGATGCTCCTTGGATACCGAGGTCCATTCCCTCTGCCAGCAGTGCTGACCTGCCTCAGGGTCAGACCCTGTGCTGGGCACAAAGGGGTGGTCAGACCTAGGTTAGGCCCTTGAGGAGTGACCCCTAAATGTGTGGGCCACAGACGCCACACTCCAAGGCCAGCACAGTTCTCTGGCCAGGAAGGAGAATCTGAGGCCTCCACTTAGAGCTCAGAGTTGGGAAGAGAAGGTGTGCTGACCTCTAGAACAGACTAGAAACAGCTGTGTGTGCCCTAAACATATGTCCACTGGAGGAATCAGGCAAACCTCCCAGGCCTGCCCACTGTCTGTGTGGCAGGAATGCAGGAACCACTGATTTGGGTGCACAAGCCCAACCCAGACCATGACCCGTGGCTTTAGCTGCTGCATGCTGGGAAGAAAGGCAGGGGCCCTGTGCCTGAGCACCTGTCTGAGCTGGACTGGGCTCCAGGTGACTCACAGGAGTCATCTATCTTAACCTTCACTCAGCTTCACATAGGAGGCATGGAGGAAGAACCTGGGCAACTGAGAAGCAACAGAGCCATGGTGGACCCAGGTTAGCAGAAGCCGTGCCACACCACACTGCCTCTCCTTGGGTGATTGCTGCCAGCCACTCTCTGTAGACTTCACAGTCACTGCACTCCTCCTGAGGGGGCCACGGGATAGGATAGAAACTTTAATTGGCAGGAGTGGAGGAGGCTTTGAAGAGGATGGGTAGGGAGGACCCTCTTTTTCCTGGACGGGCATCCAGGTGCTGGGGGAGCCCTTGGAGGCTTGGCCCCTTGGCTGCCAGATTCTGAAGGTCATTTTGCTTCTCTAAAGTCTCCATGTTCTTGTCTGTGAAATGCGAATAAGGACACCTGCTTTAAGAGCTGATGCAGTGGCAAGTGAGGCTAATGGTGAAAGGTGAGAGCACTCCCTGAGCTCTGCTGAAACACGAGGGCTGTGCCCAGGGCACCGCTCACGTCATGGCCCCAGCTTCATGCAAGAACAAACCTTATAGAGGAGAAAGTGACTTTTCAAAAGGTAGCTCTGAGTCTGACTGACCTGAAGCCTATGTCTGTGACTGCTTCAACTGAGTCTGACTGACCTGAAGCCTATGTCTGTGACTGCTCTGCTCATCATGGTGAGTGGAGGCTCTGGGACAAGGGAGGCCCCTGCACTGAGAACACAGGTACCTGTCAGAGGAAGGCTGACCTGGATGGTGGCCTTTGAAGACCAAACTGATGTGGAAAGGATCTAGCACATATTTGAAGCTTGAGATATTAAAATGAAGAGCTTTGTTGGACTACCTGGTTTCTGAAGTGTTCTAGAAGAAATTTGATGTTGGACCCAAATTTCAATGATGCAAGATCTTAAAAATCTCAAGAAACAAGGTTACTAACCATAGCTGCAGGAAACTTGTAAATCAGCAATTATTCGGAGAATATTGTTCATCTGATTAGATCTTTGTTCATTTTCCATGATGCTGCCTGAGGCAGGATATGCAGAATCGATGTAGATTAAATCCAGAAGATAGATTCCTAAAATTAAAGAAAACATTAACTGTGGTTGGAGTTCACTACTGATCAGAGCAAAAGAGCACAAAATAGCCCTGTTCTGCAAGAAGGTAGAAAGGGTGGCTCATGGAGACCCGTTTTGACTGCAGTTCCAATCCTGACTCCTCATTTTTCATGCAGACTGTAAATTGAATATCTGAGCAACATCCAAAATGAATGCTGGCAGAATTTAACATTTCTTTTCATACTTTTTCCAACAATAAAGCTTTTTACTTATAATACAAATGGAAAATAACAGGACATGAAAGAGATGAATACTTTAGTTTTTCACCAACCAGTAAAGTTTATTTAACAGGTCTAAACTGTCATGTTGAGCAGGACATCTGTTTGAGCTGTTATAGTTTGGATCTGGAACATTTTCCAAAGGCTCATGTATGGAAAGCTTCAGAGATTTAGGGAAGTGACTGGATCATGAGGGCTCTAACCTTAAGAATGGATTAGTCCACTGGGGGATTCGTGGCTAAATGGAGACTAGGAGTGGTGGTGGAGACTAGGAGGTGGAACCTAGTTGGCAGGGGTGGGTCCTTGGAGGCATGACCTTGGGGATTGTATCTTGTCTCCCCCATTCCTTGCTCTCTCTCACTCTACCTCCCAGTTACCATGAGGTGAGTAGCTATGCTCCACTACTCCCTTCTGCCATGACACTCTGCCTCACCACAGCCCAGAAACAATGGAACTAGCCAACCGTGGACTGAAACCTCAGAAAACAGGAGCCAAAATAATTCCTTCCTTCTTTAATTTGTTTATCTCAGGTATTTTTTCAAAGCAATAAAAAAGACTAACATGTTAAATTCTCTTCATTTATTCACTTAAGTGTGTGTTTATTTGTCTCTGTCCAAACAGTATGCATGCACGCACATAAACAATCATAAATTAACTAGAGAACAAAAGAAGAGATTAAAAATGGAAAAGTTCTCAGTACAAAGAACTAAGGCTAGACACAGAATTCTCCTGAGAATGCTTAAAATAAGGTATGATATAAAAACATTGTCATAACAGGCCAGTAATGAGCTGGGGGAATTCAGGTCAAGTTGCCAGTGAGAGAGAGAGAGAGAGAGAGAGAGAGAGAGTGTGTGTGTGTATATGTATGTATATATATATGTGTGTATGTATATATATATATATAATAGTGGTATAGTAACAAAATTAACAAGCTTGGTTTTTTGGTTTTCTTTTCCTCTTCTTCCTCCTCCTCCTCTTCCTCCTCCTTCTTTTAGTTGTACATGGACCCAATGCTTTTGCTTTATTTATTTTTATGTGGTACTGAGGATCGAACCCAAGTGCTAGGCAAGTGCTAGGCAAGTGCTCTGCCCCTGAGCTAAATACAACTCCAGCCCCACAAGCTTGGTTTTACATAAATGAAAACATAGTTCTTTTCAGATATCAAAAGACTTTTTTGGTATCTGAAAACCAAAACATAGTTCTTTTCAGATACCAATAGACTTTTCAGATACCAAAATAACTTTTCTTTATAACCTAGTATAAACAAATTTTTGTATGGGAGGAATGAAGGAACTTTAGATAGGGCAAAGGCAAAGGAGGGGGCATGGAGGTAGGAAAGACGGTGGAATGAGTTAGACATCATCACCCTAAGTACATGTATGAAGACAGGAATGATGTGAAAATACTTTATGTACAACCAGTGACTTGAAAAATTGTGCTCTATATGTGTAATATGAAATGAACTGCATTCTGCCATCATATATAACAAGTTAGAATAAATAAAATTTAATAAAAAACTAAAAGAAAAGTTCTGTCAGTTCTAAAAAGTAAAGTAAATACCATATTATTCACATGCTTTGACCTTACTATAATATAACTATGATTTAAATCCTAAAAAATTCTAACCATTTGAAAACACACACACACATATACATATTCATAAGTAACTTCTAGGTCAAAAAAAACAACAAAAAAAATCTAAAATAAAAAATCTGTTTGAAGATGATAACAGGAACACTACATATCAAAAAAGTATGGTTCTGGCCAATATGGTAATATGAGAAAATTTTATAGCCTTAGAAATTTATTATTAAATGACTAAGTATTATTACAAACACAGAAATTAACCTCATACTTTAGAGTTTTGCATAGATGGAGAGTACTGAACTAGGAATTATACCTTCATTATCTTATTTATCCTTCCAACAACCCATTTTATAGAGGGAAAAAAAGGAAACTCAGAGAGGATGTGTAACTTGCTTGAGGTCACAAGCTGGTAAATGCTGGAGATGGGAGTCGAACCCAAGCCTGCCTCCTCTGGAGTGCACGCTTCCTGCTGCCATAGTGGACCACTGGTACTGGATACCATGACTCACTAGTCTGCTTTTAAAATAGTTACACATTGTTATGGGAAACCATTAAATCACAGAAACATATGCTAGCACTTCTCATAGGAGTCATTTCCACTTCCTTTCTTTCTGGTGATACCATGCTTCCAATATTTTACTAATTAAAAATAATTTCCCTTGAACAGAAGCTCTAAGTCTGGTAGGTTTGAACCCATGGCTTTATTCTTTCTCTTAACTTTATTTTTCCTCTCTCCTCTTTAAAATATAACTCAGTTACCTCCCCAAGGACTCAGCAACAGCAATCCTGAAAATCCCATTATTGCTTCAACCACAACAGAAAGCAACCCCCAGAGCTGAGCAGGGGGTGGAGGGATGTGGGCCACGAGGCAGTGTGACTGCAGACACAGCACACAGATGTCAGCCTGGCTGACTCAGAGGGGCTGGGCAAATCTCAGCCCAGAGCAGGATAAGGGCAAAGGGGGCCTTCTGCTTCTGGGGTCTACTGCAAGACCGAACTGACCCCTCCTTGTTGCATCAACTCTGGGAAGAAGGAGGAGATAACTAAATCTCAGGGATTAAGGAGCAAGAGGGCTGGACTTGCCCCAGGTCTGTCTGGCTGCAGGTCCAGCCCCAGCCCCTTCTTGCACCCTGAGGAGTGGGGGCTCACTACTGCCTGAGAGTAGCATGTTCATGGATCCCAGCCAGGAAGCACGCACACTCTAGCACCTGCCTGCTCCTCAGGCCAGTGTGCTGAGGATGGGGTGACCCCCCGCCAAGGAGGCTCCTGGCTCCAGTGACTTGGGGAAACTTATCCCTGGTCATGCATGAACAGACCCTCCGCTAGACAGTCTTCTACAGCCACAGCGGCTACAGGAGCAGATTTTCTGTAGCTAACAAAGTTTTCAGGGAACCTTTTTCTGTGGCATGGTAGTCCATATTAGGAAATATTTATACACCCTAAACATAGGAAATCATAAGAATAACCACCTCCAGCTGGCACTGTGCCAGGTGCTGGGCTGATTCCTCTGTTAGTGCTTGCCACAGCCCCAGCTGGAGACGTGATTGTGTCACCCATGTACTTAAGGCCTGACTCCCCACCAGCCTAAACCCTGAGAATGGGCGGTGTGTCCTGTTCTAAGGGCTCAGTCCCCAGTGTCTGGAACAGACAAGGAGGAGCTGCATGGTAAACACCAGCTGAAGAAGGGAATGCCGGAACAAAGGCATATTTTATTCATCACAGACAATAACTGTAGGAAGCACATGTTGTTCTGTAGCTGAAGAGACACCGAGAGTCACGTGACCATGATGACCACTGATGTTTACTGAGCACTTATTATTGCCACCCCAGGTCCTCAACTAAGAGCTTTGGACAGGTTACTGATCTGTAAGAACAACACTGTTGCAGGAGGTCTCACCCCTGTGGTACAGAGGAAGGAACTGAGCTGAGAGAGGTTGCATTGCTGGCCTGAGGTCACACGGTGGGGGAGTTGCACAGGCAGGATTTGCACACATGTCTGTCCAGGCTGCTGTATTATCAGTCCTTCTTTCCCTTCAGCCAGATCCTCCAGTGCCTAGCCAGATGGCGACATAGCTGAAGCTGGGGGGACCACACTCTTCCAGGAAGGCTCATGAGGAGACTGTGGCTACCTCTCCTTGCTACACTAACCACCTCTTATTCCCTACCTCCATCATGCCCATTGGAGATATCTGTCCCAGGTTCCATTATCAGTGGCCCACCCAGACTTGGGGGCTCTGCCAGATCTGTAGCACTGTAGGCAGTTGTGAGTGGGGTGGGGGGGCAGAGGCAGACTTGGAGCCTTGCTTCTGCTACCTACCAGAGTGAGGGTGGCCTCAGGTGAGGCTTTTCATCTCCTGGGACCTCAGTTTTCTTGACAATGAAAGTGGATAATAACTGTGAGTGAAGGGAGTCTCCTGGCCTAGGGCCTGGACCATTGAAGTGGCCAAGAAGTTAAGCTGACCCTGACCTGGCTCCCTTGTGAGGTCTCACTGGGATCAGCAGTGGATGTTCAAGAGAGAGAAGCACCCAGCTGCATTTGCCATAATCATGGATGGTGCCCAGAAGCTAGTCACACAAGGCCACTCCGAGCTGGACCATGCTGGGAGCTTCCATCTGGAGGGGATAGCACAGCTGGACATCACAGCCCTTATTCCTATTTAGACAGTTAATGAAGCGGACAACACTGTGTTGTTGGCCCATGAAGATGCACAGCAACAGGACCAGCCACTGACTTTGGCTGCCGTAGGGTTGAGTGATGCCAGGGACTGAGCTGGAAGGGGAGGTGTGGACACTTCAGAGGAAGGAGCTGTAATAGTCCCAGCCACTGTCTGCTACTGGGAGGATGTGTGCTAATATCTCATGCACTTTTGCAGCAATCTTGACAAGCAGGTACCCTCATTATCCCATTTTACAGGTTAGGAAACTGAGATTTAGGAAGAAAAGTGACTAGGCCAAGATCAAACAGCTTGCAAGTATGAGTCAGGCCTATCTGACTTCAAAGACTTGGGACCGAGATCAGTGCTAGGGGCTTGGGGCTGGCACAGAGCTGGAGGCATGAGGAACACTGCCGTGTCCTGCCTGTTGAGGACACTGTGGCAGCTGGCTCCAGCCCCATGCCATGCCACCCGCAGACCAGCCCTCCCTTGAGGGGGCAACTCCCCAGACCACACGTCTGCTCTGCTGCTCCTTTGTGCCCCACACAGGGCCTGGCGACACTGCCGTGGCTGCCACATGAGTGCCAGCCAGACTGCTGTGGTGGGGCAAGGACCCCCAGGGCCTGGAGCCGGCAGCCTGGCTGGCTGTGTGGTGGAGCCCTCACAGAGGCTGGGCTGGCCTCAGCATGAGGGGTGGGTGGCCACCCCTGCTTCCTGACCTGAATCCGGGCTCCCTCCAGAGGCATGCCCAAGATGCCCCAGTCCCAAGGAGGGAGCTCCCAAGAACAAAGGATGCGCTCTCCTGAACAGACCCCTGCTCTGAGGCTGAGGGACACCCATGTTCAGTGGCACGGAGCCCTCTGCAAGGCCAGGCACTTGAGCTCCCCTGAGCCAAAGCCCGCGGCTAGCCCAGGGCTCCCCGCAGGCCCGGGGACTCACTGCGCCCTTGTTCTCCCATCACCGCCCCGTCTCACTTCCAGCCCAAGTCTGGTTTTGGTTTTTCTCACACGGCTTTCTTTTCAATAAGGAAAATTCTGCTGTGTTGAGGGAAAAAAAAATCTTTGCGGTATAAAAATGTGCCACATTTCCATCTCAAGCATTCTATTTTCTCTCTGTCCTTTTCAAAGTTTGAGATGAAAGACTTTTTCCCATATTCTCCCACTCTGCCTTGCAAAGCCCACTCTCAGACTTCAGAAATGAGGAGTGCTGGCACCCAGGACTACACTGTGTGGTTCGATCACATTAACTGTCCCCATAAGTTCCAAATGAAATAACAGCAGCTGCTCATTAGGGTTTGCGTTTTTTTTTTTTTTTTTTTTTTCCAAGAGAGCACAAAGCAATTCCATTTTCTGAAGACAGCCCTGGCTCCCTGAGAAGATGCAGAAGACTGTGTATATTAATTAGTGCCTGCTAATTAATATCAAGCATGCAAAACAGGGGCTTCAGAATAGATCCTCATTTAAAGAACAATTCCTATGGGCAGTCTGTGGGCTGCTCGCTGTCATGGAGACATATGCTTCCAGGTCTGCAGGGAAGGGGAAGGCCGGCCCAGCAGTCACGTGTCAGGTGGTGAGAAGCCGTGTTTTCTGCAGGAGCACATGGCTTCATTTATGTCTTGGTGTTGTGGCTCATGAATCACAAAGTCACATGGACAAAGTCCTGCAGCCTGGATAGAATCCTGGGGTCCAGAGGAGCCAAGTCTCCTCCAGGTTCCCCAAGGTGAAATGAGGACATGGCCAAGATTCCTGGGTGCCCCGGGGATTACCTGGCAATGTAAAGGTGCAAGGAGGTAACCTACTGCAAGTGTATTGCAAGGGTTCCTGGAGAGCTAGAGATGGCATGGCATGTGCTGGGGTCCTAATCAGCAGAAAGAAAGGGGGTGAAGAGAGGGCATTGGTCTGGTGACTGTTATTGGCCTTGTTTTGTGATAGACCCTGTGCTACATGTACCATCTCATTTAAACCTTCAACAACTTTACTGGCAAGAGAAAAAAAAAATGGACACTTTTGTCTGCCCAATATCTACTCCCTAATTCTTCTGGAAACAGCCCTTGATTTTCCATTGGGGGAAATCCCACCTTCCACACTCATGATCCATGTGGTTTTGGTGGGTCTGGAGAATTCACTCCTTCCTTTTCCCCAGGGGTAAAAACAACTTCTAAAAAAAAAGCATTTGGTAAAGAAAAACCTTTACCAAATAACTCAGAGATGAAAGAAGGAATTAAAATCACTAACTATCCACACATGATGTAATATATCCACTCTGAGTATATAACTATACTCAGAGAAAAATCCATACTTTAGAAAGAAAAAAATGCATGGTCTTAGTATTTATCATAGAGAATTAGGATTTTTTTATACAGAAAAAGAATAAAACATAGCAAAAAGCAAGAAGAACACAATTAAAATATAAAAGCAGAAATAATGAATTTAAAAAACCAAAAGTCGAGCAGAGTAATAAAAAAAATCTGAAAGTTGGTTCTTTGAAAAAGAACTGAAGAAATAGAGAATCTTTTGGTATGAATGACAGAGAGAAAAAAAGAAAGAAAACACAGATGTATAATGTTAGTGGTGAGAAGGGGCTAAGACTACATGCATGGAGGAGATGTTAAAATAATTATAATTTCATGGCAACAAAGTTGGAAATCTAGATTAAATGGTTGCTTATTAGGAAAATCTACTTTTTTCCCAAATTGTCTCAAGAAGAGGCAAAAACTTCTGCTAATATTAATATTTTTATTAAACTAAAAATTTGCTAATATTTTACCTAAAATATTAATATTTAGAAAGACACTATAATTCAAACTACAATACCTAGAAACTCATTCATAAAACCTTTAAAGAAAATCTGAATGTTATTTAAAGTGTTTCATACCATAGAAGGGATTAGTTGCAGCTCTTTTTGACTCTAGCATAGCAAAACCCGACAGAGGTAGCAAACGTCAGAGCATTAAGATACTTTGCAAGTTATAGGACAGCTGATATATAAAGAGCTCCTACAATGAAGGCCAATGTTATAGAGGATGGGCCACATGCTCATGTGGACGAGATAAATGATGAATAAAGATGTGAAATTTATCTGGGCACAGTGGCGCACACCTGTAATCTCAGTAGCCCTGGAAGCTAAGGCAGCAGATTGGGAGTTCAAAGCCAGCCTAAGCAACTTAGTGAGGCCCTAAGAAACTTAGTGAAACCCTGTCTCAAAATAAAAAATAAAATAAAAAGGGCTGGGAATGTGACTGAGTTGTTAAGCACCCCTGGGTTCCATCTCTAGTACCAAAAAAATAAGGACATGAAAGATGCTCAAGGCTCACTAGTAATCAAAGAAGTACATATTAAAACAAAATTATTTTTGCCACTTATACTGACAAAAATAAAAAAGACTGATAATACTTAGGATGGATGAGAGTGTAGTAGAAACTGATAGAAACTTAGGAGATAATTGGCCATATCTACCAAAATTTCAAATGTATATTTTCTAGGTCCCAGAAATTTCACTCCTAGAAACTTATTCTATATTAATGCTTATACAAATTGGCAAATATTAACAAGTAATATTCATTAAAGCACCACACCCCTGGCCCTCTGGGCCTCCTCCTGCCTGCTGGATGTTGGCTGGCTGCCCTTTCTTCTGTCACAGTCTTGATCACACTCCTGGGGGCCAAGTGCTGTTAGTAGAGCTGACCAGAGCCAAAGTCACATCCCCCCGCCCTCACACACACACACACACACACACACACACACACACACACACCTCACTTGCATCTAGCCTCTGAAACTCCACTGTTCAGTGGAAGTGAGTGGCCATGGCTGTTGGACACCCACTGTACTGCCACCCTGTTAGGGCCAGCCTTGAGTTCTGCTATCTCCAAGCTAAATACCCTTATTTCTCTGAGTGCTCTGAAGGGCTTCCAGAGGTGCTAACGTCACCAAGAGGAAATGCAAAATGATTCCCCCAGTGAAAGCCTCGGAAACCTGCCTCTATATTGGGTAGAACCGAGGCTGCCCACGTGCCAAGGAAAACACTCCCAAGCTTGTCTTTCCAGTGCTGGCTCCGGGACCTGCTACTGTGCACAGAAAGGCTCCCTGAATGTCTCAGGCCACCAGGATCCCAGCCAGAGAATGAGCTCACAGACAGCAGCCTTAGTCGCCAAGGTATTTTCCACTTCCACTAATGCACTCCTATGTCTGCGGCCACGCTGTACCTAGTCTTCACAGATACCGAAATAATAACAGGGCAAACGCTTCATTCAGGACTCAATGGAAACTGTGTAACAAAATACCACATTCTGAACCTCAGTCACCAATCCCTCCATTCTATGGAAACAAGCAACAGATTTTAGGAGGGTTGGCTAGAACCAAGCTGATTTTCACTTTCTTAGAGTAAATTCTTCCCTGATTTTGCTAACTTGAAAACTGAAAGGCTCCTTGGGCCCTCTGGAGAGAAGGTGTTGTATGTAACTCACCTATTTGTGGCTTTAGGCTCAGGGGTTTTGATCCTTCCTGCCTTTCCTGAGAGCAAGAGGATGTGAGTCCCCACAGGGCAGTCCTAGGAAACCCTCTTTCAGTGGCCGGGGCTCCTCTAAAAAACTTCTTAGTGGAGCCATCTCTGTGGACTCTTCTCCAGGACACTGTGGACACAAGGCTCTCAGCCCAGCCAGATCCAACTGGCCCAGGGCAGCCCCACCTTTCCAACGCTTCTGATGTCAGGGCCAGGGTGGGCAAAGCAGCCTCTCAGCCCCACCAGCAGAGAAAACTGGAAGTAGCCAGTGCAGTGGCTGGCTGCATCGGCCCAGGTTAGTGGGCATAGGCGGCTAGAGGAGAGCCTGGCTGGGTCCTGCTTCGGACTGGAGGGCCCAGCCTCATCTTCCCTCCTTGTGCTGCCTCTCTCCTACTCATCAGACTCAATTCCCTTGGAGAAAAATCCAAGAAACTTGACCTCCTGGGTCCGGGGCTCCTGGTCAGCTCCTTGAGAGCTATCTGTCTACTCTGGCCTGGTCTCCAGCCCAGTTTTACTCCTTTCTGGCTTTCCCTCTCCTCCATAGCTCACTGTGCTCCCAGCAGGCCTTGGGGTCAGTGCTGCCCTCATTAGGACACTCCTGGTTACACCATCAGAGGATGCTTTGTAGGGAAGGGAGAGGTCTAACTGGCAGAGAAGCAATTCTGCTGGTCAATTAGAAGAGACCAGGAGCCTGAGAGAAGATGGTGGGACTCTCTGGGAAGGGGATGCCACAAGGACACAGGGACAGTCTACTCAGTGATGTCCACCATCACTGATAAAGGACATCAGTGCTAAAGATATTTGTGGAGTATCCCCTCCACCCTAGATTCAGGGGTAGAGGAGAACTAGAGAGGCATGTTCCCTGACCCCACGAGGCACACAGCCTGGCACTAATTACACAGATAATTAAGGGCATGAAACTACTAAAACAAAAACTCTAGGAATTGGGGCAGGGGTTGTGGATCAGAGGAAGAGCACTCGCCTAGTCTTCGTGAGGCACTGGGTTCGATCCTCAGCACCACATAAAAATAAAATAAAGGTACTGTGTCTACCTACAACTAAAAAATAAATTTCTTTTTAAAACTCTAGGAATTATCCTCAGTTGAGATAGAAATGGGTTAGTTATGATCTTGGCATTGGTGGCCTCTCCTCAATTCCAGTGCCCCAGGTCACTCTATGTGAGGGATTTCAGCCCAGGTGTCTGGCACCTGCTGTTAAACCCAATAATCAGAGTTCTACACAGCATGGAGGAAAGCCACAGGGGAACAGAGGAACTTGCATTCAAGTCCTGGCATTAGCTGTTATTATTCAGAGTGAGCTGGGGGAGCCATCCAGCTCCCTGAAACTTGCTTTCTCCAGCTTGAAGCAGAGCTGAGTCCTCTAACTCAGGGCTGCTGGAGACTCAGGAAGACAATGTATGTGTGAGGGGCTGGCGTAGGATCTGGATAGAGTGGGTGCTCAAAAAAGCCATTCAAAAAAACAAACTTTAGGAGGGTCTGGGGTACACAGTAGGGTCTGGCAGCATTTCAGAAGAGACAGACAGCTCTTCACAGAACCTCCCTGACCTATCACTAAGATTCTTATAGGCAGAAATAAGATGGAAACTCCCTTACTAAGACTAAGAGGGGCAGCCTATTGCTGGAATCTGGGAGGAAGTTTAACATAATATAGGGAGATGTACAGGACAGAAGTTGAGCACATCTAGACCCTGTCTCTTGAAACTGAGACAGTGTGTACTTCCCAGGGGCTGTCCCCAGACTCAGAGGTCCAGGGTTATGAACACTAGAGAGCTTGGGCCAACCATAGCACACTGCTCATCTGGGGTTCTGGAATATTCTGACCCACCCTTTTTTGTTCCCCCTTATCATCCATTTGCAGATTGCTCCTTCCAAAAAAGAATTGGAGTATGCTCAGAGGGAAGGCCAAAGGCCTGCCTGCTGATAAACGCCAAAGTGGAGTTGATTTCACCATGTTCAAGGGTATGTCCAGTAGAAAGAAAACCCAAAGGGACACTTGAAAAAACACCAGCAAATCATGAGGCTGTACAGTGTGCAGGAGGTGGCAGAGGCATGATGGCCACCTCCCCTGAACTGTCCATTCCAAGGTCTGGGAGACAGGGTTAAGACCATTTCTCTTTGGAACATGGCACAAGAAGACAAAGCTTCAAGGATAGGAGATAATTGGCAGAGGGGGCACTGCAAGAGGATGAGGTGATGAGAATAAAAGACTTAAAGCACCAAGAATTCGGGCTGGGGGTGCAGCTCAGGAGTAGGACGCTGTCTAGTGTGTGCAAGGCCCTGGGTTCCATCACCGGTACTGCAAAAACAAAACAAACAAACAAACAAAAAACCCACCAAATCAAAAACCTGACCTCAGAGGCCATAAGTGGCCAACTGGGTACTGTGGAAACTCACAACATGAATATGGAGGGCCAGCTTGGCAACCTCTCTCCAAGGTCAAGAAAAAGCACAAGGGAAGAAAGAATATGAGGGGATCTGGGGCCCCCCAAAAGAGACCTAACCCAGAGAAGGGTGTTTTCTCCAGAAGAGTTCACCAGGCTCTAGGAAAGAGATCCATCCCTAGACATACCCTGGCTAAATGCTTGAATTTAAAAAAAAAAAAAAAATCCCCCCCCAAAACATTGTGAAGTTCTGGATAAAAAACAAAAAGCAAAGCTCTATAAAAATGACCCCTGACCCTCCAAGCAAGCTTTGGGAGTCCCTTTCTTCTGCTCCGGCTGAACCTCTGTGATGCTGTGTGGTAAGCTGGCCTGCCCGCCACCTTCTGTAATGGGGAGGGGCTTCTTGAAGGCGGGAAAAACTGTTTATTCATGCCAGCAGGCATCTGGTGATATGTCAGTTGCTTGGATTTTTTTTTTGGAAGAAAAATATTTTCCCTTAGTAATTATAGTTCTTAGGTATAAAGACCCAAAGAGATGCTATATGATTTTGGATACCATAAAATGTGGTCAATGCTCATTTTTTCCATATAAATCTATGGGGTTGTTTCACTGTTGCAGACCAAGGGAGCAGAAGACGTCAACTTCTGAGTTCACTCTTAAGAGATCACACCCCTAGGAGCCCCACTCCTTCATCAGCAGTCTGTGAAGGCCAGAACCCCTTCTGCAGAGGCCGCCCATGCAGCTGGGTCAGAAAGCAATTGCTTGGGTGTTCTTTTACCATTGCGTCTGATCTGGATAATGCCAGTGGGCTTTGAGGAGAATGCAGCTGTCACAGCTCTGAGAGTACATTTCTGCCAAGGCCAGTTCAGGACGGGGCAATGGTGCTCTGTGCCAACTCCTAGGCATGAGCACACCAAGCAAGCAAGCAGGAGCCTGTATTTGTCTGTGGAGGGGCCTCTGATGCCACTTTCCTTGGTTCACACTAAATAAGACACAGATGTGTGGTGGCAGTGAGACTACCTGGGGCCACCCAGAAGGAGGTCCACTGGGAGGCTGAAAAGCCCATCTCAGCTCAAGTGGGAAGTCCATCCCAGGGCTGTGGCACAGGAAGAGTGATTTCCAAATGTCCCCTTCCTGGGCTACAGCGTGTACTGGACTGAGAGACCTCTCCTAGGCTTTGTTCAACTTCCCTGATAGCCCCTGGTTCCTGTGACCCAGAGTTCATAGACAGGAACCCAAGAGAGGGCTCAAAGGAGGCTCAAGACAGCTGCCTCTGGGCAGGGGGTGGGAGAATGGGAACTGGAGGCCAGCAAATGCTAGGGATAGTGACAAGTTCCACTAAGCCCTGGGCTAAAAGAGCTACAGTTTCATGGAGTCGTCATTTTACCATAGAGCAAAGGGAAGCTCAGAGACCCTGAGTTACTTGTCACCCAGTGAGTGGTGGCAGAGCTGAGACTCTGCGTCCCAGGTCTGACTCTGAAGTCGGCTCTGACACAGTGGCCCACCTTGCCCTTCCTTGTCCTGTCCTACCCGACAGCACATGGGTGTGCGGAGTCTGCTGAGCTGAGGTACTGCCATTGGTGGACTGACCCTGAACCAGATCCTGGGCCTCTGGATCCATCTCCTCAGCTCGTCTACCCACAGGACACTGAGGAAAGCATCATTACCCATCATCCCTGTGGAGACAGACTCAGAAAGGTAGGGTGACTTTCCCTTGGTCAGTTGGAAGAGCCCAGGTCTGCCCACACCCCTGCTCTTCTATCTTCCCATAGGGGCCGCATGTACTCCTGGGTTTCTGCTATTTGGCCATGAACGTCTCTGTTTTGTGTCCAAGACATGGGTCATATGGTCCCTGCCTTTTTAGACCCTTAGTCTGGCTCTGGAGGGTGGAGTCACAAGCCTTGAAGAGGTCCATCTGGGGACTGGAAACATCTCTGGGCTAGAACATCTTTGGGATTTAGTTCCAAGAGGATTATCAGGAGCTCAGAGAGCTGATTTATAGCCACCAAACCTCACTGCCACTGGGCTCCTGAGCCCAAACTCCACCATGTTGCTGGGCTTAGGTCTCCAGAGCCAAAGGCTTCCTTCAATGAGAGTGTCGAAGCCCCCAACATCAGCACCACTCCACATGGACCTCACAGCATAGCCCTTAGAGACCTCTCAGCGCCAACACTGGAGACCACGGTGACAGTATGTTGCCCAGTGGATGGGCTGGCTTGGAAGCAGGAGACCTGCCATGCTTGGGAGCAGCAGCAGCTGCTGAGGGATCAAGTAGCCCTGTGGAGGCCAGCCTGGGAAGGGTGGGGGCCCTGGAGCCAGGCAGTCTCGGGGGAGAGCCAACCCTGCCATTGAATTGTTCTCTGTGGCCTGAGGACAGTTCACTGCTCCTCTGACCCTTGGTTTGGGCTTCATGAGTAAAGGGCAGTAATAAGGGGGACTCCCTCTGGTGAAGTGAGATGGACCGAAGCGAGGCATGGACGTCCCTAGCCCAAAGACAGATTGAGAATAGTTAGGACATTAGTAGAAAATGGCATCTGGCTCCCGGCTTACACTCCTCCCCACTGTCCCCTCCCTCCTCTAGCCCTCCCGTTCTGTCCACAGCAAGGCTGGACAAGGCGGTGACACCTTGAAGACAGCCTACTCCTGCCCTGCCTACCCTCCGAGTCTTGGCCATGGCCAGAGCTCAGAGTTCTCTTATTTCAGGAAGAAGAGCACTGACGGCCAGGTGCCTGCTCCAGGGAGCAGAGGGACATGGATTCAAATGCCCACTGCGCTGGCTGGCCCGGCCCTGGGTAAGCAAGCTTGCCCTCGCAGCCTCAGCTCTTCATTTGCTCCCATCTTACACATCCATTCTTAGCATTAAATGAGATAATCAAAGCAAGCAACCCAGTGCCTGGCACACAGCAGTTGGCTCATTCACCAAACAGGCACTGAGCCCTCTCTGCCAAGCTCAGTGCCAAGCTCCAGATACAACAGTGAGGACCACCAGATGTGCTGCCCTCATGGGCTGGACGCTGATTAAGCACTGCAGCAATGTCTGTGTCCTTTTGTAGAAGTCCCATACGTTGCAGGGAGGTATGCCGGGGTGTCCAGATTGGTAGATCACAACTGGGAGTGGGTGGCAGCCTGGGAGTTCCGCTAGTTTTCTGGGCAACGGAAACTCCTCGTACAACCAATGCACAAGACTGCGCCACTTCTCACAAAAGGTGCTCTGTCCCTAAGATACAGGAATTTCCTATCACCAGTGACACCACTCCTGCTTAGTGGGAAGGGCTCAGGATTCTGTGCCTATTAGGGACTGGCAGGTTGGGGTCTGTTGCAGTTCTAAGGGGCTGGGGCAAGTTAATTAATCTGAGCCTCCATTTCCATTTTCTTCAAGATGAGCATAATTCCAAATTTATAAGGCTGTTTTGAGATCCAGAGTTATTTTACGGTGTTTTTAATACATCAGTAACAATGACATCTATAACAACACTAATAATAACTAACCTCCATAGCATTTCCTGTTTGCCAAACATTGTGCCAAAGCCTTCTGAGTCCTTAGCTCATCCTTTTATTTAACAAATAGGTCTCCAGGGCCCACTATGGTCCCCAGGTCAGGAACATCACAGGAAATAAGACCAATACAGCCCCTCCTTTTGCAAATAGATAATGGCACAAATAGTTATATAATTAAAACTGCAATAAGAACATTGAAAGGGGAGGCCAATCCTCCATTTAAATAAATGCCATCACATATATATTTTCTAGATGAGGAAACTAAGGGTCAGAGACATTGGGTAACTTGACTAAAGCCACATACCTGGCAAGTGGCAGGTCTAGGCCCCAAATCTCATTAAATGGGAACTATTAGCCTATGACAGCATCAGCATTCAGACCCAACTCCCAAGCTCCACCTCTAGTCAGAGCAGCTGCAGGGCAAAGGCAGAAGCAGAAGATTGCCTGAGAACAAAAGGGCTGCCGTCACCCCATGCAGCCCTTTGGCCTCAGTCAAGAAGCTGGAGAGCCTGGTCCCTTGGGGTCCCCTTGCTCTGGAAGGCAGGCATCAAGAGAAGGGACTCTAAGGCCTTTGAAAGAAGATAAATGAGTTCAGGAAAGTAACTGTTCCATTGTAAAAGACTGAGGATAGTGGGTGTCACTACTACAAGACAACCCAAAAGAATGCCCTGGAGGAAACCTGGGTGAAAGACACAGGTTGTCACAAGGCCTGGTGGGTAGGTGTGGCCCCCTGGCACTGCCAATGATCAGTGCTGAGGTCTGTCAAATGGGGCACACAAGGGCACACCCTGTGGAAGGCCACTGGGAGGCCTCAGTGAGATCATGTGGACAGGTGCCAGGTGTAGAGCAGCTGTTCTTCTACATAGACTCTGAAGGCGGAGCAGGTCCTCTCTTGAGCAGAGCAGATTTCAAGAATGCAGAGGAACCCCCTGGAGCCCAGGGTGCAGCAGCTATCTTTCCTATTTTGCTCTATTTGCTGTAATGCTGTTTTCATTTACTGACACCTCAGCTAGCACAGCACATATATTATTGTATTTTTAAAAAATATTTAGTTGTCAATGGATGTTTTATTTTGTTGATTGATTGAATGATTGATTTGTGGTGCTGGGGATCAAACCCAGGCACATGCCAGGCAAGTGTTCTACCACTGAGCCACAACTCCAGCCCATTATTGTATTTTTGTATGGTGGCAAAACACACAGACCCTAAAACTCACCATGGGAACATATAGTGCTTTCACGATATTGGGCAAGCAACATTTCTCCCCTGCTCCAGGACCTCGTCCCCACCCTAGGAGGAAATGCTGCATCCATCAAGCAGGCCCCCCCCCTGCTCCCCACTGTCCAGCCTAGAAACCACCAGCCTGCTTTCTGTCCCTGTGGATTTACTGACACTGGACATTGTGTGTGGCTGGGTTGGGTCAGAGGTTACCTGACAGGGCAAAAGCACTGCTAGAGGGGCACAAGAGGCAGCTGGGGTGTTGGGCCTGAGGGATAAGATGCAGTCACAGCAACATGAGGCCCAGAGAAAAGGAAGAAAGTGGTGAGTAAAGAATGAGGCCAAGGGCCCAGGGCTTTTGCCCCAGTAGAGATACTTCAGAGCAGAGGCCCCTGGAGGTGTCTGGGGCTGGTCTCAGGTGGCCCTTCCTGCAGCCCAACGCACCCTTGGTGCTCCTAAAGCTGGCCCTCCAGGTGCCTGGGAGAAAAGAGCAAGGCAGAAGCCAAGGGACTTGTCTTCCAACTTCCTCTAGACTTTCTCCAGTTGCAAGTCCTGGCCCTGTGTGGAACCTCTGTCTTGATAATTATGGGGTGCCTAGAAAGAAGAGGGTTGTTTTGGGTGGGGAATCTTTTCATCTCTGGCTTAAATTATACATCCTGGGATAACGTTAGCTCTGATGCCTTCTAGAATTCAAATGCGACATAAACATACTCCCAGTGGCAGAGTCTGCATTCATTTCTGGAACCACCTTGACCAAATAAGAGGGGCCACCAAATCTATTTATAGTTCAAACATCTCTGAACTCTTTCCTTTAAAATGCACTCTGGTAATTCCCACACAAAAAAGGAAGACTCTCCAGCTCAAGTAAGCACTCATTCATCAAGGTGTTGTGTCTGGGAGCAGCCATCAATCAAATCATGGCACAAGGGTGATGGAAAAAAGTGCAGGAGCTCTGAGCAAAGAAATGGAGCAGACGGATCAATGTAAATGAACAAACACAAACCAGCGTCTAAAATCCATTACACCATTAAACTAAAAATAAGCCCAATGCAGAAACCTAGCAGGGCTGTAGATAAGATACAGCCAGTAGCAGATTACGGTGATAAAAAATTTGGGGAAAGTTACAGGGATTCCAAAACCAGAAAAATATTGGTATGTTTTGACTAGGTAATCCCACTCCTAAGAACTTATTCTGAGGAAATAATTCTAAAGGAAGTGAAAACTGTGTATGCACAAAGGCATTAAGTGCAGGGAACAACAAAAATATAATCAACACAAACCAAAAACATGTGATGTCAACAAAAGGAAAACAGTGAAGAAAACTGAAATAAACTACATGACAAAAATATGGGAACATGAAGTACTACAGTCGTAGGATTTAAAGTGTTTTAAAAAGTTTTATATGTTACACATACTGTTACTTGTGGAGTTTAAAAGAGAATATTAATCTTTAATTAAGGTAGAACTTTCTTTTAATCATTGATCTGTACCTCCAGATTTAAGCCTAAATCTTATCAGAGTAGCAACACACACACACACACACACACACACACACACATTAATTTAACAAAGAGTCGACAAACTCTGAAGAACAGTGGTTTCTTCCTCAAATGCCAGGGAATTGCCTGTCCCTTTTCTTGGTTCCTGAGTTGGCTCGCCATGATGCTCCAGGTTAGCAGCAAGTGCAAGACCTCTGAGCCACAGGGTCTCACAGGGTTCACTGAAGGAGCTGACAGCTGACCCACCTGGTCCCCTGGGTTGCTGTGTGGAGCTCCTCTGCTAGCCTCCAGCTCCTGCACCTCTCCAGACATGCCACCCTCCCACTGCCTCTGAAGGCCCTGTCACCTAAGCAGTGAGTGGGGCTGCTGAGCCTGGTCTGACAGACCCCCCCGCCCCGCCCGCAGTGTTGAGGGGCAGTGGCTGAGGACCACACTGCAGTCAGCAGCCTTTTCCTAGGCTCTGCTCCCGCAATCTGAGCCTGAGACAGGGGCTTCCGAGACACCTGAATATGGGGCTGGTCTGTCAGGACAACTGATAGGCCCTCCCTTAGAGGCAACTCACTGCAGGTGAGGAGAGTAGGCTCCGTGCTTAGAGCCAAGCATTTGCTGCAGCAGGGTGGGAGCACCCCGGCCCTGCTAGCCTGACTCCCCAACTGACTTCCCAGCAGTGGGGCAATGGGCGGGGTGCGGCCTTTGCTCCGAACGAAGGCTGTCTGAAGCAAATCCCAGGTGTTTGAGAGTTTGCTCCCATTTTTATCCACAGACCTGGAAGAGGCTGGATTTTCACAAGTGTGACAAATATCATGCACTAGAGTGGCTGTGAGATACATACCCAAGTGACAAAATCAGATCAAAGGTTCAACTACACACAAGGTAAACACACAATAAAAATTTACGTTGCAGTTTTCCATATTCAAAGCCTTTAAAAAAAAAAAAAAAAAAATATATATATATATATATATATATATATATATATATATTACTTTAAAAAATGTGTCAGCAAAAGGCAAACAATTGTCCTTACTTGGGAAAAAAATATTCTTTATTCTGAGATTAGGTCCTGCTTACATTATTGGTGTCAAATGTTCCTTACTCCAGGAAATGATGTTGATAGCATTTTTTCCTAAATTCAACATTAAAAAAAAAAAAAATTCTGGAAGTCCATGAGAGTCTCTAAAGTTTTTCTTTAGAAGTTTCACTTGCCCGTGAAACCCCAGATCTGGGGCCGCCTGGCCTGAGATCACATTTGATTCTCTGGCTGCGGGCAGGCTGCTGGCTGGCATTGACATGATGGAGCTAGACACCCCCAAGGGTGGCTTGTGAGTGAGGAGGTGACAGTGAGGGAGGGAGGCAGCTCTGTGTGGCTGCAGCCTGGAGGATCTTCACCACTGAAAAACAATCTGAAGGTTGAGTAAGTGAGGAATTTCAGTCTGGAACAAAAGTCGCAAGCTTGAATTCTCCTCTGTCCTCATTTTTCCTGTCCGAATTTGCAGATGACTGCAGGTCTGCCTCCTGAATACCACTCCCACGGGCACCTTGAAGCCCTGATCCCTCCCCTTTGCCAGGAATAGCCAGCAGAACTTGTCCTGCATCCACCAGCGGGTGTTCCACAGCTGCCACACAGGCTGCCACCACGGTGCAGAACCCAGACGGTCCCCACTCCCTTGGGGGCTGCTTTCCTACACAGCAGCCTCCCACTCCTCCCTGCTGACAGTCCCCACAGGCACCAGGCCTCCTAAACTAACATCCTGGGCTCCTGGCCCTGCCCCCATCTATCCACGCCCATTTTCCTTTCTCTTCAGGACCAGGCCAGCCTGTCTCCCACCTCACCCCAGCACTCCTGACTCCTCTACAGGAGCTTCTCAGCTGGCCCCATGCTTGTGCATGTAGCTTTAATGTCTCTGTAGATTTTTAAAAAATATTTTTATTAGTTGTTGATGGACCTTTATTTTATTGATTTCTATGTAGTACCTCACACATGCTAGGCAAGCACACTACCACTGAACCACAACCCCAGCCCCATTTGTAGATTTTTTTTTTTTTAAGATTTATGAGAACATTTTTTTCTAATGAAAAAGGGAATTTGTGTTCATGCTAGAAAATACAGAAAAGTATAATGAGAAGAATAGCTGTCTATAATCCTATTGTTGAGAAACAACCAGTCTCAGGATTTAGGTATGTCCCTCTTATAAACACATGAATCTACTCAGGCCAACACCCACTAGTGGATGCGAGACAAGTTCTGCTGCCTATTCCTGGTGAAGGGGAGGGACCAGGGCTTCAGGGTGCCCGTGGGAGTGGGATCCAGGAGGCAGACCTGCAGTCATCTGCAAATTCGGACAGGAAAAATGAGGACAGAGGAGAACTCAAACTTGCGACTTGTGTGGGCCCCATGGAATGTTCTGTTGGTGAAAGATTCCAGGGGATTCACCCTTCAGCAGAAGTGGAAAGGGTCCCAAAAGAGACAGGCACCCAGGCTTCTTTTAGGTTCTGTGAAGGCCCAAGGAAGTGGACAGGGGAATTGGCCTGGCAGATGTGCTGTCCAGGATCTGGGAACGGACAGCCACAGCCTGAACATCTGAGCCCGTCAGTCAGGGACTGAGCTGCTCCACTGCCTTCCAGGTGCCAAGGACCGGCCCTCATGGGTAGAGAGGAGGAGCTGGCCAGGAGTGAGTCCTACAGACTCACTGTCATGATGATGGCAACAATAATAATGTACAAGAGCTCTGCTGTGTGCCAACCATGGAGAATAGCCATCAACATGTGTCATCCCTGAGTTCCCCAAAGTGCAGACACATGGCACAAGAGAAAGGTGGTGGCAGAGGGATGGAGATTTGTATCTATTTTAATATGCATTAGAAAACTAATAGCTCATCAAACCCTTGAAATCTATGAGTAAGAAAGATTTAAAGGAAAATATTGAGGAAGAAATTTAAATGGTAAAGATGGCCACAAACACCTGGGAACACGCTGTGCTGTCTCACTGACTTCTAGCAGCTGCTCTACCTAGGTGGAGGCCAAGGCACAGGAGGTGACCGGGGCCACATACCTGGAGGTGCTGATTGGGCCTGATGGATCTGGATCCTGAGCCTCCACTCGCCCAGGTCCCTGGGGAAGAGGTCCTGCTTTCCCTCCACCCTGTCCTTGCTCTGTCAACTCCCATGTCCAGAACATCTGCTAGGCATGTGTGTTCCAGGGCAGATTCCAGAAGTGCTGGGACATGTCTCTGGCCATTTGGCACTCATCTCCTGATAAGTCTCTCTGACTGGTCCTGTTCATCTGGGTACCCACAGCAGCACAGCTAGGCATGCAGCAGGCCTGGTTCAGGAACATTTATGCAACAGCTGATTGTAGAGCCCCTCCAGAGAAGAGGAGCCTGGGTGGCATGGCATGGGAGAACTGACCTCAGCCACAGCAGTGACAACTTCCCAAGGCCTCACTCATCAGAGTGGCCCAGGGATGGCAGTTTGGCAAATTCTTTTAGCCACAGGCTGTGCCAACAGTCCTGGGACTGGGGACATGGGATAGCTTGTCGACTCTTGTCTGGCCAGGCCTGGCTCATGTCAGCAGAGGACAGAATGACCCACCCACCTATGGCCAAACCTTCCTCAGAGGCAGGGCAAGCCCAGACAACGTGCTGTTGGCCCTGAGGTCTGGCCTTGGCGCTCAGGAGAAGATCATCTTCCATCCCTTGTAAGGGCACAGCACAGAGATGCAGGGCCCAAGCCCCAGCAGCAAATTATAGGGAGAGACAGAGGGACCCTGTGGGATCTGTGAACCCAACAGAGATCTCTGTGTCTGCTGGTACCAAAACAAGGATGTGAAGAATTCAGATTCGCCTGGGTTAAGACAGACAATGAAAGGGCTACCTACCAAGCAGTATTGACAGCCCAAGCATGTTAGTGATAAGCTAGTGCGAATAACCACATTGACTGAGCTCCTAGCAGACATGTCATGTTGGGCTGAGTCCTCACACAATCCTCTGAGGAAAGCACTTCAGCATGTGGACACTAACATGCTGAGATGCTCAAGGTCACAGCCAGGCAGGAATTTGCAGGCTGTAGACCCAGACTGTCCTTCAGTGGCTGACTACCACAAGACCCTGCTGCTCTGCAGGGCACAGGGGCTCTTATTTTCCAGGGGCTTCTCCCACAATCAGCAGATTTGTGCAGTGCCTCATGAGCTCATCTGCTGCCTACTCCCTGGAGCGACTCTGTGCTCAGGAGCATTTGGGTGCCTGCCTCTTGCACTGGCACTGTGGTTACTGGCTGCCACACTCCTGGCTCCCTGGGTGTACTTCTCCTTCTCTCTGACAGCTGGATGGCCAGGGGTGTTCATAAGCACTTGCAGAGCTGAGTCGGTTTTGGGTCTGCCCCGCTGGCAACATGACCATGGACAAATCACTGTTCTTTGCTTCTTGGTTTCCTCATCAGCAAACGAGGGGGTTGGAAGTTCCAGTTCTGATATTCAAGAACACCTCGATTCTGGAGATTGGCATGTTATGCCATGTGAAGTATAGGCATGGAGTGAGCTCACGTTTGCTGTTCCAGCCATACCCACTGCCTGGGCAAGGCCTCCTCATTCTTCAGGCCTTGTGTCAAACTTGTGCAGAGCCCTCGTGTCAACCTGACACCACCATCAGTGCTTCCATTGGAGGCTTTCATGGTACCTCAGCCTCTCCTTTGTGACAACTGGTCACCATGTAACTAAAGGAGTCTAACCATAAAGACATTCATGGTTGCCATTCCCTGAGGGCAGCCTGTGCCCTGGACACGCTTGTCTCCTGAACTCTTAGGTGAGCGCCATTCACAGTTGGAAAACTTGGACTCAGAGGAACGAAGTCTAATGGAAGTGGCAGAGTGGGGTTCACATCCACATCTGTCTAACCCTTCACCTCTACCTGCCGCCCACTCCACACCTGCCCACAGTGGAACCTGAGACCGCTGGGTCAGTCCACACAAGCCTGCTGCTCTCTGCCAACTCCCTGGAGTCCAGTCCAAAGGCTCTCAAGAATGTTTTATCAGTGAAAGAAAGGAGGAAGGCAGATGTTTAATACGGAATCCTTTTGGTTCTGAATACAACCACTCTCCACCTTTACCACTGCTCCTCTCAGGGCAGCTTCCTCCTCATTCACTCACACTCCCCATGTGACCCAGGTCAGCCACTGGCAGCAGGGCCACTTCCCGACAGCTCTGTAAGGAAGAGCAAGAGAGCCTCTCTTGCCTGGCTTCAGAAAGACAAAATAAATCCATTGGCCCAATGTGGGCATCAGATTATGGGCTCAAACGGAGCCTAAGCAACCGAGCGAGAACCCCCCTCTCAAAACCAAACCAAACCAAACACCTGGCCTTGTGCCCATGGGTCATGCTGGTGACCATCTGCTTCCACAGCCAGCCATGGAGGCCGTCCCTTCTCTTTGGAGTCTCTGGGCTTCCATTTCTAAAGTCATGGCCTTTTCCCCTCCTGGAGGGTGATAAGGAAGAGGCAGCAGTGGCGGTGAGTGACTAGTGTCCGCAGTTGCAGGACAGTGTGGGTTTGGAATAAGGCAGACCACAGTGCCCTTCATCTAAGACCCTGACCCTCAGTCACCAAGATGAAGGTGCCTCACCCAGAACAGCAGGGCTACACCAGTTTCCTGTGATTCTAGTGAGGAGAGGACAGGGGAGGCTCAAGTTGTGGGGCCCGATGGCGGCTGTCTGAGTGTAATATTCCACACCCAGGGCACCACTCCACTCTCAGGGACTGCTTCGCTTACTGCAGGACACTGATGCTCAGAGAGGTTGGAGTGCTCTCCCAAGGCACACAGCAGTGAGCTGGGACTAGATCTCCATCCCTGTAGCTTTGGGAGCAAGTTGGGAGCAAGGAGAGAGGAAGCCTGTGAGGCCTTGAGCAGGTGCCTGGAAGAGGGCGGGGACTCAGTAATGCCCACTAGGTCCCAGCTCCTGTTTTCTTCTTAGCCATTCTCACACCAAGTCCCCTCTGATACCATGGGCCTCCCTGGTGGGAAGCAGCCAGTGGTGCTCAGGGGGTGTCTCTGCCATCTCTCCCACACAGTGGGCAGGGGCTCCTTGGGCAACCCTGGGCCTCCGGGCATCTGTGGGAAATTCAGATGGCCAGACCAGGGACTCCCAAACTGGGTTTCTCATGTGATGATCTAGGTCACTACTGATTTATGGAGGTCTGAATCCACTGGGGATATAAAAAAGAAGTGCTTTATTCTCTCCAACACCTGCTTCCCAATTGTGCAGAGTTGACTCCCCTTTCTAAGTATAGGCAGCAGGTTCCTAAACAAAACCTGAGTCAGTGGCTGAGGCTGTAGCTCAGTGGTAAAGTGCTTGCCTTGCATGTGTGAGGCACTCGGTTCAATCCTCAACAACATATAAAAACACATAAAGATACTGTGTGTTCATCTACAACTAAATAAATATTAAAAAAAAAAAAAAAAACCCTGAGTCAGATTCTAGAACTTTGTGGTCACTTTTCATTATTAGAATAGTTTCATTTCAAAACTTGATTCAAAATCCATCTCTGTTCTCCTTTGTCCCCTCCCGGTCATGACCCATAAGCTATTTATGGCTCTTGGGGGTGGGAGGTAAGGGGAGCGGTTCCTCTCAAACCCCTTCAGACTCACAAATGGATGCCTATTAGACAGGGAGGGCTTGTGATCAGGTTCCTCTGATGCAGGTGGCCTCATCAAGCTGGTGATCTGGGTCTCTTGTGTTCAGCTTTGTCCTGGTCCCGCCATTGCGAAGGGCAGCCAGGTCTCCTTTCCATGACACACGGGGCACATGTCCCTGATTTTGCCCTCTGCCAACTGCAGCACCCTTTCACATAGAACCTTGACAGCTTCTGAGTGGTTCTTGGCTCTGGCCAGGGCCACAGAGAACTGGCAAGGGAGGGTGGAGCACACCTCCTTCCTGCTGCCCAGGTCCTCATAACTCCAGAGGCTTCTACTTTAGAATTCTCTACACCATTCACAGGCACCAGTTTCTGTGTTCAGTATGCACCAACGTGTCAATCACCTCCTCTTATTCCCCCAACAGAGGAAGGGATCTGAAAGGACATAGCCCCTCTACTCACAGTTCTGGGAGGCTCTCCCAGGCTCCCTGTGGGCCAAGGGCCTATAGTTCATCACATGCCCAATGTCCCCTGCAGGAGGAGCAACTGTCTCATCTCAGTACTACCCTTAGCTGCAAGTCCAGAACCCCCTCCTCCCCATGGTGCCTGCCCACCTCAGACTCAGGAGGCATGAGGCGCGGGAAAGGAGCTGGCATAAGGATTAGGCAGGGAGAGCATCTCCATTTGTTCTAATGAACATCGCAACGTTAGTCTCAGTTGGTTAGGAGTAAAGGATTAAGGCATTTATGTTTACTTAATAAAAGTGGCAGGTTCTGCAGAGAGAGCATATGTTCTGACAATGAAGCAATGAGGATCTGAGTCTATTCTGGGAGCGAGACCCTGCTCTGTGGCTTGGGCAAAACCTTTGACGTTCTTAGGGCTCAATTTTCTACACAGTAGAGATGATAATCATCATAAGACCTTAAGGAAGAAATAAGTTTATAGAATGTCACCTCCTATGTAGCTTGGCACGTCCATAAACTTCACAGTAGATATGGCTGCTATTACAACTTACTTGCATTTTCAAAACCCAGATCTAAGAAAAGGTAATGAAGGGGTAGGAGTCCAGGTCACTAGCCTGTGTCCTCCAGGCTTCTCCCAGCTCTGCTGAGGAGCCTAGCACAGTGCCAGGTGCTCAGCAGGACCAGAACACATGTTTCGTTGAATGGGTGTCTTTTTATTCCAGGTTCTATTTATCTGGTACTTATCAGTAATGAGGTGTTCTGAATACAAATTGAAGTTGCATTTAGTCTTAACAACCATAAGATGGTTGGTTTTGGAAAAAAAATTTAAAAAGGAGAGACCCCTGTGTGTGGAGGATGAGGTGGGTAGCCCTGTCCTGTGGGGCTCTGGCTGCTAGCAGGAGCCAGCAGCTGTCTCCAGCGTGGCGTGGCGGAGCTGGATGGCAGCTGTGAATACTTTCTTTCTTAAATGAAGCTCCTCTCTGTGTGTGCTGAATCACAGCATTCACAGGGGGAGGGGGAGTAGGGGGGAGGGGGAGGGGGGGGTAGTGGGGGGGAGTGGGGGGGAGGGGGAGTGGGGAGGGGGAGTGGGGGGAGTGGGGAGGGGGAGTGGGGGGAGGGGGAGTGGGGGGAGGGGGAGTGGGGGAGGGGGAGTGGGGGGTGGGACAAGAGCATTTACAAAGTGGATCCCAGGCACGAGCTGTGTAGCCGAGGGTAGGGGCAGGAGGCTGGGTTGGGCCAACATTCAGGTGGTAAAGGAATGTGACCCGCCCAGTGATCTCTCTGACCCCTGTAGCGGGTGTTGGGCCCCCCCCCATGACCTCAGACCTCAGTGGGAGAGAGACTAGGCCCAAAATAGGCTGAGTGTCTGGGGTGTCAGCTGGGATTTACCCCTTCCAGCAAGTCACAGCTCAAGCATTCTGTTTACCAAATGCTCTGCACACATAGAAACCAGGGAAGGTCTGGGGTCTGGGCTCTGTTAAAGGGGGAAGGGGAGGGCCCCGGGGGCGTGGAAATCGAGGTGTCAGATGCTTCTCTGACAATCTGGGCAGGAGGTCCAATGCCTAGGCTGTCCACAGTGAGCCTGGGAGAAGAGGAAAGGCAAGAGAGAAGGCAAGGGCGGGGGTGGGGACTTGTCCCTACAGAGTCTACCCCACCCGATGCAGCCCAGCCTGGCAGGTAGTGGAAACAGGGTGACGTCTGCAGGAGAATGCAGATCTGCGAAGGAGGACGCCACCTCGGCACGCTGTGGAGCTCGTGAGAGTAATCAGAACCAGCTGAGCGTGCAGCTCCAGCTGAAGACTGAAGACTGAAGACGGACAGGGGCTGCTCCTGCACGGGCTTCCAGGAGGAGGGCTTCCAGCAGCAGAAGCCCAGTCCGGCCCTGCATGCTGGATGGGCCCTGCCAACTGCCCTTCTCTCCCCTGGGGTGGGGCCGAGGGTGGAGTATGGGAGGAGGATGGTCTCCTGCTCCCCTGGGGCTTGGCTGCTCTCTCCACAGGCTCCTTCCCACCCCTCTGCAGAAGCTCAAGGGATGGAGTCAGAGCTGACTATGGGCCAGACAGCAGCAAAGCACCTGATACACGCATGTCCGGAAGAGTCACAAGAACGCCGGGAGGCTGGTGCTTCTTACCCCTGCTTTACAGAGGAGGACACTGGAACACCAAGAAGTGATGTGAATAAGGACACACAGGGTGTCTGTGGTGGAGCCAGGATTAAACCAGAAGTCTGGTTCCAGAACCCACACTCCATACAAGGCTGCTTGGCAGGATGACAATGATGATGATCATGACAATGAAGAAAAAATAAAGTACTTCCTGCAGGCAGGCACTTTGGACATCTTATGTCATTTAACTCCCATGCCAACCTACAGAATACAGGTGCTATTTTTATCCCTGATTTGGGAAGGAGGAAAGAGGGCCCATGTTGTAGGCTCTATTCTCAGGGCCTTTGGGCTGGGAAGAGCAGGCCCAGAAACAGTCCTGGTATCCTCTGCAGCACCCCTCCACTGTGCCACCAGACCCCTCATCTACTTGCCATCCCACCCACATGTGTCAGACTCTGGGCTGTGCACTGGAGCCCCCAGAGCACCCACCCAGATTGCTGGGGAGGAAAGAAGACCTATTGCTTCCTGGAAACCTAAAATCCCAACTGCCAAGCAAAAGCATGCCTAATCTGAACAGAGCTCCCAGGTGTTCCGTTGTTTCTTTGGTAGTTAATTTCTCAGAGCCATTCTATAAGATCATTATCTTTTTTATGATCCTTTTCTTTCCCATTCTGTACCAGAGATGAGATGAAATCGGCCAAGTGAGTCCTGGTTCCTGTCCAGACTTCACGTAGCTTAAACACTGCAATTTCCCAGGGCCAGTGCCACACAGGCGAGAGGGAGGGCAAAGTGGCCAGCTCCCAGGAAATGGCCAGAAAAAGCCAAACCACGCCTTCCTGCCTCCCACAGAGCCAGCATCTTCACACAAGACAGTTATCAGAAGCAGTTGTGGTTATTTTGGGGTCAAGCCAGACTCAAGGGTCCTTGTGTGATCTTGTTAGAACAAAATGCAAATTCCTGGGCCCGACCAGACCTACCTAATCTGAGGGTGGGACATAGAAAACTGAGTTTTCACCAGACCCCAACTTAATTCTGAAGCCACCGAAGCTTGAGACCACTGCCCCGGGCTGGGCTGAAGTGTTGCACACAAGAGACCCAACTTCTACTGAGCACCAACCACATTTTAGGCACACAGCCTCTCAATCTAGGCGCTAGCCCTGGGCATAAATAGTACTCTGGTACAGATGAAGAAAGGAGGGTCAAAAGCGTCCCTAGGCTGCCCTACCTCACACTGCTGGGAAGTCTGTCAGGGGTATGGACTTTGGGTCCAAGCAGCCTCAGATCCAAGCCCTGGCTTTGTGGTTCCTGGCTGAGCAGAGCCATGTCGTCATCAAGATGGAAGGTGGTGGTGAGGACCTTTCCTGGGCAGTGCTGTCTTGAGGCTGATGAGAATCCACATGGAGGCCTCCCATTGGGCCAGGCCAGTGAGTGTGGGCCTGCTGCTGTCATGTAAGAGCAGAGGGATGGTAGGCCCCAAGGCCTTGGGTGATAGAGCTCAGGCACTTCACTCACAGGGGAGCCTTTTAGGCTAGGTTAGTGCTATTTACAAATAATGATCAGACTCCCTGGACCTTGGCTGATGAGAAGCAGCAAATGAGAGGGAGAAGGAGGAGAGGCTGGGAGGGGAAGGTGTCCGCTAGGAAGAGTTGGAAAAGCAACAAGGAACACAGCTGCCTGGGGTTTATCAGGCTCCTGTAAGCAGCGCCCCTCCCCCACCCTGCAACCCTCAGTGAAGTCAGTCTGCTGTGCAGGCCTGAGTCACCCAGGAGAGGCCGACAGCGACAGCGTGAGCAGCCAGGGTTCACTGAGGCCAGTGCAAATGTGCATCTGTGTGTCCCTGTGGCTCTTGTAAAAGGCTGAACAAGAACAGATAGAAACTTTAAAACATTGCATATTTATAGAGAAAACCTTGTAGTTTTCCAGCCAATTAGTGGATTATCTGAATGACTTGCTTCCTGGGATCTGGGGAGCTGCTTTTTATTTTTCACACAGGAAGAATACCCAGAGGCTGAGATGACAGTCCCTGTGAGCCAGAGTGCCCACCTTACTACTGACCCAGCATGTGACCCTGGACAATTCACGTAAGCCTCAGTTTCTGCATCCAGAAATTGGGTGTTATTTAGATATTATCCATGCCCCCAAAACTCATGTGTGAGACAATCCAAGAACATCCACAGATGAAATCATTAGAATATGAGAGTTGTCAATTAACCAGTGAATTAGTCTACTGATGGATTAATCGGTGGTGACCGTAGGCAGATAGGGTGTGGCTGAAGTAAGCAGGTCACTGGGAGCAGGGCTTTGGGGTTTACATTTTGTTCCTGGTGAGTGGAGCTGGCATGTGTACTTGCTCGCTCTCTGTCTCCCTCTCCCCATTTCTTGATTGCCATGTTCCGAGCTGCTTTCCTCCTCCATGTCCTTTCCACCATGATGTTCTGCCTCCCTTGGGCCCAGAGCAATGGGTCAGCCATCTATGGATGAAGACCTTTGAAACCGTGAGCCTCAAATAAACTTCTCCTCTGCATTGTTCTTATCAGGTCTTTTCATCACATCAATAAAAATGTTGACTAAAACACTGGGAAATAAAAACAGAACCCGCCTTATACGGGGTTAGGGATCAATAAGTACTTAGAAAATGTTAAGAGCTATTTTTTGGGGGGGTGTCTGCACAGTCTTTCCACAGCCTACATTCCAATGTGTTAAAAGGCCCCTTTCTTTGGTTAAGCAGGTTTCCTACACCGGCTGCAGGTGAAGGGATTGAAGGACTATCAGTAATGAGGCTAGAGGTAGTGGTGCTGGGAGAGTGACAGATATGACAAACTCCAAAGAGGAAGCTAAAGGAGAGTTCTCAAGAGAGAGAGGCAAAGTGACTGATTTTCAGAGGACCCGAAATAACAGGGCTCCAGATCACCAAAGGAAGAGAGCATGTGCTGAGTACCAACTCTGTCTCAGATGCTACACTGGACATTAGCACTCACACCGACTCACTTATTCCTCCCCGACATCCTAGGAAGGGGACAGTGCTATCTCATTTTAAATGAGGAAATGGAGACTGGAGAATTCAGAAGTCACATAGTTAGTAAGTGGTGGAGGTGGAACTGGCAGCCGTCACTGGCAGATCCTATAACAGAAAGACAGGGTTGATCTGCAAGGAGAGACCTGCTGTCTTCCCACCCTCTTGTTTCCCACTGGTGCCTGCACCAGGCAGCCCTAACCCAAGCAAGGAAGCCCACTGAGCAGTCCTCATGGGCTGACCTCAGGGTACCAAAGAGCAATCTGGGCAGCAGGTGGAGAACACCCACAGAGGGAAAGCCCATCCCTGCCCTTCAGGGCTTCAGGCCTCAGAGTTAGGACTTATCTGGCCCTTCCAGGGAGGGAGGAGGGTGGGCAAGGAGTAGTCCGGAGGCTGGTAGCACTGAGGCAATCCTCCTACACTAGTGCCCTTACTCCTTACAGGCCCTGTGTGTGGTCCCTGGAGACCCCTACATCAGATCTGCAGTCAGAGCTCCCTGCAGCAGTCATTGGCTGGCACCAGCACCTCTGTGCTGGTGCCCGCCCCTGCTCTCATTCCTAGAACTTCACTTTATCAGGCTTTTGCCAGAAGCCCTCATTTATCTGCTTAGCTGCTTCCTTGGGTCCCAGAAAGGTCAACAAGGTCAGAAACAGCTTGGCTGCTTTCTGCCATGAGGATTTTAGCAGGTATCTGTGTAGGGGGATTGCAATCTGTTAGGGTTTGGATTTGAATGGTTTCCCAAGGGCTCATGTCTTGAAGGTTTTACTCTGATGCAGCAGTGTTCAGAAGAGTGGGGCTATCTGGGACAAAGGTCCTGCCTGATCTAGACCAGGTTTCAGTAATGAGAGTACTTTAAAAATTTTATATTAGATGGGGATATTTTAGAAAACTTCTGTGAAATTTTTGTTATGAAGAAACAAAGAAAACCAGCCAGCTACAATGGAGTCTTTACTCTCCATGGTCCTCAGTCTCCCCTCTTGGGATGGTCCCCAGCTCAGCTGCAGTAGAGGAGCATTAGGCCAAGGCAAAATGAGCATTCCTTAAAATCTTATTCTGAGGTATCATGAAAACCAGTTGACTGAAATCTCAGCAAATTGGCTTTGGGAAAATTGACCTGGTGCTCAGATGGGGCTTAATAATATTTGTTGACTAACAAACGGGTTTTTCAGGTGATGTCCACACTTGAGGAGAGGTGCTGGCCCGACTGTCCCCTGACTCGTGGATGGAGAAGTCAAGAGTGAAATGAATCATATGTGAGCTAACAACTAGCTCTCAGAGCTGCTTTGAAACTGAGCATGCACCCTGTTCTGACATTTGGATCGGCTTATCTAGCAAGCATTTATCAGACAGACTCCTCAAAGGACTTTCTATGGTGCCTGGATATCCTTTGTGACACCAGACAGTAGCACTGCCTTGGAGACTTCACACTGACACAAGTCTCCTAACTTCCCACCAGGGTGACAGAACATGCAGCCCCTGCCCAGCAAGGAGCAGCAAGTCACAGGAACTGACACACGCCTCCAGGACAGGAGGGACCAGCTGGCTGACTCTCAGCTCAGAGGCGGCTGTTTTGTTACATCTGGTGGATGGATGCCTTTGGCAGTGTGCAGGCTTCCTGATGCTTGGACACTCCCCCAGGCCTTTCCAAGACCAGCTGACCAGGAAGGGAGGGACTTGCCTTTTTTTCCTCTACCATGGGCCAACTTAATTGGAGCTTTGATGACTAAAACAGTCACACTTCTTCAAATCTGACAAATAAGTCCTCAACTGTAAAATGCGTCATATTCTATTAGAGAAAAAAAGGGCTGTAAACTAGACTATGACATGCCATCAACTGGAAAATGCATCATGCTCTGAACACAAGAAAAAGTATGTTAGAATTGAAGAAATACAACTTGTTTTCAGGACAATTGTGTTCCTCCTAGCTTGATGTAGGGTTTAATTTCAGTCCCCTCACTTCCTACCTGTGTGGCTCAGTGCCAGCAGCTTCAATTTGCTAAACCTCAGTCTCTTGCTAGAATAGAATCATAACACTCCCTCACAGAGTCTTGAGAGATGTGTTAGTCAGCTTTCCAGGACTGTGACAAAATACCTGAGGTAATCAACTTATAAGGAATAAAGATTTATTTTGGCTCATAGCTTCAGAGGTTTCTTGGCCCTGTTGCTTTGTGCCTGTGGTGAAGTACACATGGTGGGAATATGTGGCAGAGGAGGTCTGTTCATCTCATGGTGGACAGGAAGAAAAAGGAGAAGAAGAGGAGAGGCTGGGTCCCTTTGAGGGCATGCCACCAATGACCTAACTTCATTCCATAGGCTCCACCTCAAGAGTACTCCACCTTCTAAAAGCAGCACCCCAGCCTTCAGCACATGTGCCTTGGGAGGATATTTAAGATCTAAACTATAACAGGAGGAAGAAATAAACTGATATCTATTAAATGTAGAGCTGGATGCTCTAACAAGGTGTGTGAGGACAGCACAACTCCTTCATCTTCTAATGACCAGGTGGGTACTTGAAAAGAAGCAACCTGGGGCTTCTTGGGCTGATATTTCCCAACAGAATATGACCAAGAGCAGAGAGGGCAGATCCTGGACGAGGAGCCACAGCCATCTGACTAGCTTACAGTGCCACCAGCAGCAGCAGAACAGGGCTGGGTGAGAAGACAAATTTACCTGGGATGTGGGAAGTCCCAGGTCCTGACATGAAGGAGCGGGCTCGACTGACCTAACCCCTGATCAGTAGCAATCGGATACTCTGGACAACTCAAACAAAACAAGTCTCAGAAGCATCAGAGAAGAACCAAAAGCAGAGACACTGGAGGGAACAGGTCCTCGAAAAAGGGGAAGCACGCAGGGCACTTCTGGGACATGGAGATGCACAGGAGAGCAGAACTGAAGCAGAGAGCAGCAGTCACTGTCTGGGAAGAGGACAAAGAGAACAGACTTTGAAAATCCCAGAAAGGGAAAGATACCAGAAAGGAGAGCGCTACAGAAGGGGACACCTCCCAGTTACTACACAGATTCCCCTCAAATCTCTAGCCAGCACCGAAATTGTACACATGTGGACAGAGACTCCAAGGACCAAAACAGTAGTGGGGAGGAAGAGATTCCAACAATGTCCTGGAAGACAGAGTTTGGAGTTCAAGTCCTGCCATGTTAAAGCAGCTCAGCAAATATGTGAGGCTTTTGATTTGGTTCCAGAAATGCCATGTCTTATACGTAAGTCCAAGGTGAAAGGTATGCCCTCAGGCTGTGAACAAAACCAAAATAAAACTACCGAAACAAAGCCTAAAAACCAAGCCTCCACACACCAAGCAGCTTCACTCCCTGCTAGAAAAACACAACAGAGGAAGAAAATCAGATACAGAGTCTCTTTGATGTACTGTATATCTAGTGTCTACTATACAATAAAAAATGATAGTTATGTGAGAAAAGGAGAATGTGACACACAATCAAGAGAATTAAAAAAAAAAAAAAAAAAACACCAGTCAATGAAGTCCAACCTATGCCCCACACCTAAATGCTGGAATTAGTAGATAAGGATTTTAAAATGTCATTATAAATATGCATGGGATTTTAGGAAAAATGAAGGACATAATGAGTGAGCAGATAGGGAATAGTGAAAGAGAAATGGGAACTATAAAAATCATCCAGATGGAAATCCTAGAATCAAAAACCGCAGTACCTGATAGAAAATGCTTTGGATGAAATTAATAGATTAGATACTATACAACAAAGGGTTGGAAAACTTGGGGACAGGTAACTGAAATGACCCAAATTGAACCGGAAGAGAAGAATGGGTATAAATAAATAGATGCAGTTTCAGTGACCTGTGGAATGACAAGTATGTAAACAGAATTCAAGAACGAGTGGGGAGTTGAAGCATAAAAAATATTTAAGGAATAATGACCCTGAATTTCCCTGACATCCTCAGATTTAGTGGGGAAAAAAAAATCAGTTAGGCATGGTGACACATGCCTGTAATCCCAGAAACTCAGGAGGCTGAGGAAGGAGGATTACAAATTCAAAGCCAGCCTCAGCAATTTAGTGAAGCCCTAAGCAACTCAGTGAGATCCTGTCTCTAAACAAAATATAAAAAAGGGCTGAGGATGTGGCTCAGTGGTTGATTGCCCCTGGGTCCAACCCCTGGTACCAAAACCAAAACTAAAACCAAACAAAAACAACAAAACAAAACAAAAAAACACCCAACCCACTGTTTCAAGAAGCTCATCGAACCCCATATAGAATAAATATGAAGAAAATCATTAGTCACATCATAGTCAAACTGCTAAAAAAATCAAAGATTAGGGGGGAAATCTTGAAAGAAGCCAAAAGACCCTTTATGTATACAGGGACAACATAAAGGAAGGCAGCTGACTTATCAGAAGCAACACAGGCCAGAAGATAATAGAAATATTTAAAACGTGTTCAGGGGGCTGGGTTCACTTTTGGAAATTTACAACTGGGTAGGAATCTGAGGTTGCAAGACAGCAAGTCAGAGTTCCAAGCCTCCTTCCCTCTAACACACGCCAAGTGTGGACCCCACACACCCCTGCCACATACACAGTACCTTAGTAGATGACTTGATTTGTTGCTGTCAGAAAGGTGATAAGACATGAAAGCATTTGTAAAAACTGTGGCACATACATGAAGAGTCTCTGTATTCTCCACCATATAAACATCACATGTTTTTCATCTTGATGAAAACTACAAGGAAAATGAAGAGTCCTTTCTCCTCGACGTTTTTGTCACATGTTTCTATCCAACAGAATCCTCCACCTGGAGGAGGTGGGGGATTCTGAGCTCTGTGAGTCAAGCTGAAGTTTGATGGAGATGATGGGTGACATGGGAGGGCAGGGAGAAGGGGATGGCAGCCCGTGCTTCCTGGGCTCTAGCAGATGCTGGAGTCCAGGTGCAGTGTCAGCGTGCCTTATCTTATTCAATTCTCACATTCACCTCCTGAGCAGTAAGTATTGTCAGCTCCATTTTAGAAACAAAGAAACAAAGTTTCAGAGAGAATAAGAAAGTTGCCCAGAGTAGTAAGAGGGTCAGGATCTGTGCCCAGATCTGCCAGACTCAGGTCACAGCTTTTCACCCTCCCCAGTCGGCTGGTCCTTAGTTCTGTCCCCCACCCTGGGTTGTACAACAGGAGAGTCCTGTGTGGTCTGCACTTGTTCCTGTCCTTGAGGTACTCACAGTGAAGGAAGCAATAAAGAATTATTAAAGGAAGTCACTGAGCTATGCATCAGCCAGAGTGTGTGACACTATTGTGTCATCTCTCATTTAATCTTCACAACAGCTCTGTGAAGCAGATCCTTGCATTATCCACATGTTATGATGAGGAAAGTGAGGCTCAGAGCTATGAGTGGCAGAACTGGAATAGGCTCCAGAGCTCAAGCTCCCCAGCAGGACCGCTGGCTGCCTTGAACCACCAAAAGGGCAGAGGTTGTGCAAAGACGGGCAGGGGAAGGCCAACCTGATGCTCCCCCCTCACTTAATGGGATCCTAGGGACTTCAAATTGGGAAAAAAGAACTACTGTAGTGATCAAGGAAGGGACTGGGGCAGAGTGGGACAATCAGCCTCCAATCACCTCGTGCCAGGATGGTCACAACCACTGCCACCAGCTCTAGATGGCTAGTCTATGGCTCCCATCAGTCTAGTCTCCACTCAACAACTAATGTGGCCTTTTACAAATAAAAGCAGCCTTGACACTGTCTTGCTCAAAACCTTTTGGTGGCTTCCTGGGATTAAGTCCCACCTGTCTCTTAGGGTCTCAACTCTCTGCAGCCTGGGTATCTGCTCCAGTTCCTGCTGTGGTGGGAGACTTGCCCAGACCCAGCAAGCTGGAGCCACCCTGCCTCACAGCATGGGCTCTATGGGCCAGGAACAGGGATCTTGAAGGCGGGAATGGCTCAGTTCTGCTTCCTGATGTCGAAGCCCAAGAATGAAGACTCCATAGCTGGGCGGCCCCATGGCCAGGGGCTGGAATCAACTGGAAGCTTCTTTCTTCACATGCCTGGGGCTGCCTATCAAGCATATGGCCTCTGCACAGTGGCTTCTGTAAAGCTCAGGCTCTTCTCTCATTTGGCCTTGCAAGTCAGGTAGGGTCACTCCCACTGTGTTATGCTGGGACAAGTTCACAAAGATGCTCAGATTCAAGGAGGTGGTGCGTGGACACCAGAGTCCCACTGTCACAGCTGATAACACTGAGAGTTCCACTAGTCACAGCTGATAACACGGAGGCCAGACAGGGCCACAGAGAGGCTCAGAGTGTTGAGGTCTCCTTGGGTCCTGGGAGATGATGTTGGGCTGTCTCTGAAGAAGCAATCTGCCATAGGCTCTTTACACATCCTCTCTGCCCAGACCCTTCTTTCTCCACCAGGTCACCTGCTAGTTCTGAGCATCACTTCCTCATAGAGCCCTGATTGCCCCTCTCAGGCTCAGCCAGGTCTACTGGTGAGATCTGCCCTCAGCGCCCGGCACCTCTGTGCACACAGTCTGCCTCCCAGCCTGACTGCTGTTCAGAGGACAGGGACCTTGTTCAAGAGCAGGTTCCTAACAAACTCTTCCTGGGAGAACTGGGAGGGAAGAAAGAGAGGATGAAAGGAGGAAAGACAGACACACCAAACTTTCAGTGTTTATCTTGGGCTGCAGAATATGGGTCCCTTATCCTGCCAAGGACCCAGCTTGAGGAGAAGAACTCAGCTCCTTCCCATGTACATCTGCTGACCTCAAGCCCCAGCCCACCATGCTCCCCATGGCCCCTCAGGAGCTCTCCAGGCCCTCTGGGGAATCCAGAGTGGGCTGGCATTTTCACCCCACAGCACAGCAAAGGAGTATTTCTGACCAACAGTCTAATCTAGCTCTCTAACGTGGTGGCCTGCAAAGATGGGGTTCTCTTCTAAGAAGGGAAGGGACTGACAGATGGAAAAGGGGGACAGCTTGAGAGGCTGGGGAGAGGCTAAGAAGGAAAGTTGCACCCCTGCAGAGGTGAGTGGAAGTCCTAAATGGGCCTCAGTGGCCCTTCTGCCCAAGGGCCAGGAACACAATCCATGGTGCCTTGAGGTGGGGAGAGTTCCACTGAAGTTTTCACCACCATCATCACTAAAACTTTAAGGAGGAAAAAAGAGCCACTGCCAACACTGCCCACACTGCAGTCCAAACAAAGGGTGAACTACACTCTTGGGTGCCTCGGGGGTTTGCCTTCCTCTCCCTCTTGGACAGGGCACATAGCAGCAGGCCTGGCCCTCCTTCCTCTGACCCTGCCTCTCCACTGACCAGCCTGACAGGGCATCAGGTCTGGAGGATGCTTGATTCATAGGGTCAGGTGCCATCTACTCTCTCCTGCTCTGATCCTATGAATGTTCAGATTTCACCTAAGGTGGCAGATTCTGCACCGAGATCTCAAGTGGGACTCCAACAGTTCTTCCTAGAAGAGTCCCACTAGTCACAGCTGATAACACTGAGGCCAGACAGGGCCACAGAGAGGCTCAGAGTGCAAGATCTGGCTGGCCCATCCTTTGGAACGCTTGTCGCACCCTGGGAGAGAGATTACTAGAGATATCTGCCTAATTTACTGCTGCAGGTAAGGGACATTGGAAAGGTGACTCAGGTGGAAAGTGATTCTTCTCTGGTGCCCCACCCCTAGTGGGTGGTCCTAAGTTGCTGCCTCCTGCTAACCTCCAGCAGCAGGGACGCAGTGGTGGCTTCTATAGGGATGGCCTTGGGCTCCCTTCCCCAGGGTTTGGAGAGCGGCTCAAGCGAGGCCTCCAAAATGGGAGCTGACAAAGGGAGGCTACAGAGCTGAGGGGCACCCTGGACTGGGGCTCTGTAGGCAGTGCATGGGGCGGGGTTGTCAGGGAGGGCTGCTCCCTGGGCTTGCAGGGCAGCGATCTGAGCCCATTACCTGAGTCAACTGGGAAGCGCTCTGCCTCTGCAGGAGGCCCCCGGAGCTGCCTGGCTCTGGGGAGCAGCGGGCCAGGGAGCAGAGCTGGCCCGCCAGTCTGCGTTGAGGAAGGAGGGGGCCGCTGAGGCCGCCAAAGTGGGCGGGCAGGGAGGGGCTGGGCCAGCTGGGGCCGGAGCTAGTGTGACATCACCGGGCGGCCCGCCCCTGTCTGGGCTGAGGGGAGGCCCGGAGCCTTTCTGGGGCCTGGGGGATCCTCTTGCACTGGTGGGTGGAGAGAAGTGCCTGCAGCCAACCAGGGTCAGGCTGTGCTCACAATTTCCTCCAGCGGCATGTAAAGCCTCCACAAAGGAGTTGGGAGTTCAAATGAGGCTGCTGCAGTCGGCCTGAGGATGGACCCCAAGCCCTGAGCGGCACTGCCCAAGGCCAGACCTGCAGAGCATGGCACCAAGGTGGCTGCCTGCCCCGCGGTGAGGGAAAGCAGGTTGTGAGCAGCCCTGGGGCATCCCGCTAGCCCCCGCCCCATCCCCGTTGGAGCCGGCTGCAAGTCAGAGCCAACAGAGGCCAGTGAGCAGGGCTGCCAGGCCGCCAGCTCGGCCTGTGACTTGGGACCTCTCCTGGAGGCCATGGACAAGCTGCCCCGCTGACGCCACAGTGCAGCATGTGAGGAGCGGCCCCAGGAGCCACACAGGAGGGAAGAGGTAAGGGGCCAGCTGCCAGGTCTATGGCAGCAAGGGGCAGCAAGGCAGCAGCTGGCCCCGGGGCTGGGGGCTCAGACCCTGACCCTTCCACCAGGGAGTGTGTGCAGCTGGACCCAACAGGGATCACTCCCTTCTTTCACTTGGAGCCAACCAGGCATCTGCCTGGGCAGGACTGTGGACATGGGCAGGGGTGGTGCTTGGGGTGCAAGACCACAGGTCAGGACGTTGAGGGCTTCATCAGTGAACCCCACTCTCCTCCTTCAGACAAAGGGCCTGTGGGGTGAGAGCAGGCGGCTCCTGGGATGGGCCCGCAGCCGGGATATGTGCTGTGCGGGGTAGGTGTGTGCCTGAGGGGGCAGTGCACGGACAGCTGCAGACAGCAGGGTAGCGGGACTTGGCGAGGCGTCCTTAGGCTTTGGGCTCCTGTATACCCAGGCTAGAGAATATGCCAAGGCAGAAGCAGAAGCAAATGCAGTCCAGAGGTAGACCAGGGCCTTGCTTAGAAAGTTCCCTGGAGCCCAGCAGCCTGTTCACATCCCTCCAGCTGGTGAGGACAGCAGCAGAAGTGTCCGTGCTGGATGGGATGTCTGTCACCCATGGGTTTCTGCTACTGGGACTGGGGCAAAGTGCTGCCCTGACCTTCCCTCCATGCCCTAGGACATCAGACCCCTCCAAGAACCCAGTGTCCCCCAGGTCTTGAACTTGCTGAATGCAGCCAAGAAATAGGGGACGATGGGCTTCCCTGGCAGCTCAGCAGGGGGACATTGCAGGCGTCACATACCGAGTCCCTTGAAAGTTCTCAGCGTTAGATAACATTTCCAAACAGAAATTCTTTACTGATCCTTCCCTTTTCCCTCTGTGATATGTGTGTCATGGGTCAGCTGTTGCCTGTGCTGTGGGATTATGAGAGCTCCCAGAGGCCAGTTTGGTTACTCAGAAAAGGATCTCTTTTCACCAGGGCTCTGAGGAAAGTTGAGAGCGCCACTTCTTAGGTCGGCCAAATGCTCCCCACGTGGATTTTCCAAGTGCAGGCAGAGTAGGGTAGAGCTCTTGAGCTGGCTTCAAGTCCAGGCTCTTCTACTTAGTAGCCAAGTGGTTCTGACAAAATGGTTAGCCTTTCTAAATCTCAGTTTTCTGTGAAATGTGAGCATAATAATGCCCGTCTCAGTAGCAGCTGAGCCAAGTGCTTCCCAATGCACAGAATCCTTACAATCTCCCTACAGTGCAGACATGATCACGTATCCCCATCTTATAGGTGAGGAAACTGAGGTAGGGGTGGAGTGAGAGGCCATGGGGCTAGTCAGTGCCAGCCCCGGGACTCGAGTCCGGTGATGTAGCTCCAGATGCACTGAGCCACATTCCCCTGCTCTCCAGGAGCACAAGTGACCTGGTGTGTGGCAAAATCCTTAGAAAACATCAGTCATTGGTTATCATGAGCCATGATAATCAGAATTGCGCAGAGGGGACAGCAGGGATTCAAATTACTTCCCTGCTCTGGACACATTCTGCTAAAGTTTTTAGGAAATCCCAGAAGGCAGAGCCAGTGCTGCAGCCACTACTACCCACATGGGGACCTTACAGGAGCCCAAGGGGCTTTATGTCTGGGGTCACCTGCAGCATGTCTGCATTCTGGAAGTCCACACCAAGGAGTTGTGCAGACACATGGATCCAAGCACGTGAACCTCAGAGGCAGAGCACCCCACCTCTCCCACCTGCCCACGGGCACCACTGCTCTGCTCTTTTGTATCCCTGCTAGAATCTCAGAGAAAATAAAACTTCCTCAATGACGCAGGAGGATCAGAGGCCAGGACTGTCCTAGAGTCGCAGAGGAAGAGGTATGGAGTGGCCACCAGCAAGGCTGGCCACGGTGGTGATCTTGTGCCACAGAACACTGGTGCATTTAATTCCAGGAGAGCACCTTCTGTCCTTTAGCCCCAATAGGCTCCCTGAGCTCTTGGAGGCATTTTGAAAGCTGCTGTGAAATATGTGCTTCTCTAGCACAGGCCTCTGTGGCTGCTGAAGCCACATTTTCCCTGCTGCAGCTGGGAGGCCTGGCATGGTGGCTCATGGTCTTCTCTGGACAGCTCAGGCTGAACAGAGGCTCTGACTAACTTCATGGCCTGGTTAACGGGTCTCAGTGGAAGAGACACAAACACATAAAGCACATGGTCCAGAGGGCTCCACACGGCACTGCTGCAAGCTCACGGGTGAAGGAAGGAGCCCATCATGGTTAAAAAAAGCTCCCACTGGGCTAAGTGAGGAGCACATTTTGTCCCACTTCATTATCACCACAACCCTCAGCGGCAGGTTCTAAGGTTACCATCCTATTTTATGGATGAGAAAACTAAGGCTCAGAGAGGTTAGTTTGCCCAAGGTTACACACTTAATTGATTTCTGTGGGATCTGGATCCAGGACTGTCAGTCTACAAAGCCCATGTCTTCTTCTTCCACATGCCACTGTCTTGAGTAAGGTTCCTCAATTTCTTTTGTCCTGATACTGTCACTGGGTCCCTGTCCCATGCCCCCAGCAGCCAAGTCTGCTTTTACTGTCCTATGGAACGCTGCACTACCCCCTCTGAGAGCCTCACCACATGGCTTGCTATCCCACAGAAGCCCACCTTGGAGGCAGCGGAGCAGGAGTGTTACGTCTCTTCCTGGTATCATGTACCAGCAGCTGCACACCACCCCTGCTGTACCACGGCCAGTACAAGGTGGATCTGGGATATTTTTTTAAACACCTGCATGCCTGGGTGAGCCATGGCACTGGCCCCCATCAGAACTCAGCTCTAGCACGTGGGGGTGGGGCCTCAGAGAAATGTTCATCTACTTGACTGAGGTGCCACAGAGCATCTTCTGCATCCTCCTTTGCAGACTCCCTTAGGACTGCAGATTCTGTGCTCAGATCCTCACTGTTTGTACTGGGCCACACTTGAGCAATCCCTGAGCTGACATCTGAGAGATGGCATCTGGTAGCTACAATAGAACAAACAACAGACAGAAGCCCCACCCAAGGCAGGTACATTCAGCCTCTGGCCTCTCTCTGAATCACAACCCATTTAATCTGGAATGTTCTCAATTGACAACAGACAGATGGGGGTGGGGCCCTGCTGTATGGAGCCCATAGCCCAGCAAGATGAGGCAGGTAGACAGTAAATATTTATACCAACACACAGTGGTGTAAGAGTCCTAAAGAGGGAGCCCATGGGGCTCAGAGGGTTCTCAAGGTGGGTGGTGCTGCCCCATTTTACAGAAGCAGAAATTGAGGCTCAGGAGCACCGTGCCTCTCTCATGGTCTCACCAGTGGGCCAAAGGGCAAAGATGCAAACCCAATCTGTGCTCATCCTGGCCCAGCCCACTACTATCCTGCACAATCATGTGGCAGAAAGCCCCAGAAAGAATCAATTCACTGAATAGCGCATTTTTTTCCAGTGTATTTATATAAAACACCCCAAATAGAAGGGTTATTCAGCTGTGGGTAGCTTGAAGTTTGTGGTGATAGATAGGTCACGCCAGAAACCTCATTTGGGGGCAGTTTCTATGACAAAACTATATTCCCTCACGTGGACCGAGTCTTAGGACTGCTTTAATAACAGCTTTGCGTGGGGGGGGGGTGGCGGTTATAATTCTACAGTGTCCTGGTCCATGTACATATCAATTGTGAGACACACTCTGATCATAGGAATGTTAAAATGTTGGGTGGGGGAGCCAGCCTCTGACAATCCAGCTATTGTGTCAGGTCCTTTCTCTGGCAACATCAGCCTGTCCTGGGGCCAGCAGGCCCAGAGCCTCAGCCCCCTCTGCTGCCCGGTCCTCCCACAAGCAGGCCAAGACCACCACAGAGAAGCCCAGAATCAATCCTCTTTTCTGCCAGAGATGCCCAAGAACATGCCTGGCTCTGGAATGCCCAAAGCCCCATCTAAGGTGGTCCCAATCCACCCTCCCCCAGGGAAGGTCCTGTCTGCCTTAACTACTGCCGAACTTCCGAAACTGCCCGAGCCAGGCAGAGAGGAGGTCTGTATAACAGACAACCAGTGGAACCACGGAGTAAACCCCAGACCCAGGTCTCAAGCAAACAAGCCCTCCACCCAGCTGTACAACAGGCCTCCCTAATGTCCAGCCAGTGTCTTTTCTGGGGTACCTCCCCTTCCCTGAGGCCCCAGCCTGAGTGGATCATGGGCCCCTGAGCCGACCTATCTGGGTGTTATCATCTTCTTTAGGAATGCTTGAGGCTGTGGGCCCCTTGAGGGCAGGGACCTCTCCTGCCTTTTTCCTGCTGTATCTCTAGGCTATGGTATAGAAGCTGGCTGGGGAAATACACGGAATGAATGAAATCCTAGAATTCCTATTCAGTGGCCTGGGTGCCATCCTGGGCACTGGGCATTCAGAGGATAATACACCTCTGAGTCTGCATCCAAGCTCACCATGATTTTAAGAAGTTTGCAGGTGGCCAGATGGGTGCATTCTGTGACCTGTATACTGGATTGGAGGGGGCCATGGCCACTTTTGCAAGCTGGAGGAAGGTGGGGACCTCACTACAAATGGATGTCTTCACAGAGAAATGGGCTCTTGAGGTCACCTGAAAGGAAGACAGGCCCACATCAGGTGAAGCAGTGGGTGAAGTGCTTGAGGCAGAAATCAGGGCACATGCTAAGGCCAGGAGCTGGCAGCTGGGCTCTGTTTGCAAGCAGGATGCTGAAGCGACCCCTCATTGAGTTTTGGAAAGGTGGCCCTGGATGTGCAGGCAGTGTGGACAGCCATGGAGAGAGCTCCCAAAGGCAGGGAACCAGCTAGAACTGTGTGGGCAAGAAGCTGACTCCAAGCCCAGCTCCACCCCTTGGCAGCTCTGTGGTCCTGGGCAAGCGACCGTGAACCTTGCCTCTGTGTGCTCATCTGTGAAATGGGGATAACCACAGCCCCTGCCTTGCAGAGGGATCAATGAAATAGACCCAAAAAGAGCTCGAACCAGTGCTCAAGGAACAAATCCATTCTGACAGGCCAAGGTGTCCCTGGTGGCCCTGGTACCCAGAAAAGCAGCTGTAGGCAAAGCCTGGATTCCCCAGGAAGCCACCCTGGGGTAGTGCTATTCAGCCCTGACTTCTCCCTCTTGTCTGAGGCTCCCCCAGTTCTAGGGCTCCAGAGCACATAGGCATTACTGGAAACGTAGCAGCCAGGACTCTTAAATGGCTTCTGCAGACTCCCTGCCTCTGCTCTGTTGGCCCTGGCTCTTGGCACAGAGGGTTCAGTGCGTGGACTTTAGGGGAATCTCAAAATGGTTCCCAAAAAATATCAGCAGTATCCTTGGCCCCCTGGCAAAGGCAACCAGCCTAACCACATCCCCTCCTGCCCTATGATCTCACAGTGTGACCACATCCCGCCTCCATGCGCTCAGTCCTTCCCTAGAGACAGCAGCTCACCCGTGCCAGGAGCACGAGAGCCCAGGGCATCAGGCAAAACTGTCCCCACCCCCTATTACTCCTCTAAGCACATCTGGAGGGTTTCTGATCCTGGGCTATCTGGCTCACTCCTGTGTTCCTATCTCCTGTGACAGGGCTGGACCCAGGTTGCTGCAATCTATAATGGCGGGCTGGCTAGGAAGGCTAAATGGATGGGTGATGGAAGGCTGGACAGGAGACAAATGGTGCATTTGCAGGTCTTGTGAGAGCTGAGCTGGTAGGGCTTAGGAACTGGCTGTAGCCTCCCTGGAAGCCTACACAGCCTTCTGGCGGCAGATGATTCACAGGGTCCCAGGCTGGGAGGCACGGCAGTTGATCTGGTTATTCCCTCCCTGGCCTCCAGGCTGGGGGTGAATCATGGAGGACAAATGATGCACAGTCCCTTCTCCAGGTTTTCCAAGGTGAGGCTGCCACTGCTCATCCTAGATGCCCACTCTGGGGTCTCACCACTTGTAAGATCAAGAAGCTCTTTCTAACATCCAACAAAACCCCGCCTGTGCTGATCCGAAGGCCATTTCTACTCATCCAGGCAACGGTATGAAGTAATCTCCTCCTGGCCATCGGACAAACAAACAAACAGGCACCTTTTATTCACTCTGGTTGGAGAGGCAGCCTTGGTGGGCATGAGGGCTTGGGGCTGGCAGTGTCAGTGGAATCCCAGACCTGACATTTACTCCAAGTGTCAGCAGCAACCTCACCTTCCCAAACCTGGGTTTCCTGTACTGCCTCGTGCTGACAAGACTCTTCTGGGTAAGGGGTCAAATGAAGCATGGTGCTTCATTTGAGAATGAAACAGGGTGCTATGAATAATCACACAGGACAACAGGCCCTGGGATCGATCGGAGGGCAAGCAGTAGGTACGGCCCTCTGATTAAGGGTGAGAGTCAATGAGACAGAGTGCAGAGGGGCACATCAGTTTACAACAAATGCCAGCCGCTATTCCCAATAGCGTGGTCAGCTGGGCCCTCTTGGGACTTTTTCTTCATCTGACTCCCTCTTGCACCCTGGATCAGCAGACAGCTTAGGTGCACTCTGCCAGCACGCCAGGCCCTTGCAGCAACTACCATTTGTCAGCGCTGAAGTTTCCACTGTTTCTCTTCTGTCCTGATGTTGGTCTAATGATCCTGACTCACATTCTTGTCCATCAGACTCACTTGAGTGCAGCTTGAGTTTCTAGCTTGCTAGAACCGGATACCTGGAGCTGGTGGGCACACGTGAGCCAGGTGGCAATTCCAGATGCGCTCGCTGCTTTGGCAGAGGCCTGCTTCTTGGTCCTTCTATGGGGCTGGGACACCTCTAGCCTGGACTTGTTCTCAGCCCTTGCTCAGGGACAAAGGGGGTGGTGCTGCCTGGGAAGGGGGTGTCTATGCATTCTCCAGGCAGGACCACACCTGGCCTGATGAAGAAGCAGCTCCTGAGAGTGAGGCTTAATTTGGAGGTTTCCCTGCAGTCTGCAATCCTGGGGACCCCAAGAGTGCTTCTGTCCTCCTCCTGCCTGGAAGGTCAGAGAACATTTTCTATTGGGTTTCCTGTTACTTTGGCACTTTCATAGCAGGTGTGCTTGGGGGTATATTCTGGGATTCTGTTGCCAGCTCTGCTATTTAGTAATACTGTGATTCGTGCAAATGATTCACAGTCTTTGAATCTCTCTAATTCCCTTACCGGCAAATGGGATGGCTGTCAGCCCTACCGCCAGCCTTAACAGCATCTTTATGGCGACTAGAAAATAGCTGTGATACTCATGCACAAGACCACAAATGTATGTTGTTCCCCTTCAAGTTTAAGAGTGTACAACCATGGCCACTATGCTGATGGCCAGGGCCTCCTCCCAGCATTGTTGGGAGAACTGAGATGATGTATATAAGTGCTGATCATTGGCTATGGTTATCATTTTTATAATTTGAAGTTTTCTCATTCCTAACCTTTGGCATGAGAACTTGTAAGTAGACCTCAGGCCAGCACCTTCTGCCACAGGGCAGGACACAACTCCATTGTATCAAAATGTCACTTCTTCCCACAAAGTGGCCCATAGCCTAGGCTGCAGGGCTATGGTGGTGAGAGGGATGTGAACGCACAGTGTGTGGCCCTGCCACACAAGCCAAGCAGGGACACTCAGAAGCAGTCCCCCGAGGGAGGCTGGGTAGGACCAAGCCTTGGGGACTCTCCCTCCCTCTGTGCACAGGCTGTCACGCGGCATGGTCACCAGCCTCACTGTGGGGAGGGAAACCCTGCACGGTGGAAACTCCTCACAACACAATGTGGAAAAGCAATTCCAAGAGCTGTTTTTACTTTAATTTTGAAGCCAAAGAAAACAGTTGGATTTGCTTTTCTTTGTTGGTCATAGGAAGAAACTGAGGAGCTCGGCCTTGATAGGAACTGAGCTCTTCTCCAGGCCTAAGACGGTTGGAATGCCGGTGGTGGGGGGGTTACTTCTCTTGGGATGCAATTAGTTGAATAAATATCAAGAGAGCAAAAGTAAACACACTCATTACTGCCCATTCAGAACTGCCAAACTAGCAAAAGGCTTGGGGGTTGGAATCTTTAAGGAAAATAAATGCCTCAGAGGCCAAGGGCAGTGCAGGCCATGGCTCTGGGTATGAGGGGACTGTGCTCCAGCTGCTCAGCTTGGGCCCTTACCTGCCACGTGTTCTAGGGCAAGTCCCTTTGCCTGTCTGGGCTTCAGCATCTCCATTGATCAAATGTGGGGAATAACAAAATAACAACCCCTTTGGTTACTTGGGACAACATATGTTGTCCAGTGCCCAGTCCCTTCCCGACCTTTCTGTAAGTCAATCTGCTCCAAGTCACCCCATTAAGTCCAGGCCCCAAAGAGATGAGACAGTAAGACCCCAAATCTATCGAACAGCTTCAAGACTGGTCCCACTACCAGCAATGTGTTCTCAAGCCAGTCACCTGGCACTTTTGTGAGCTTTCGTTTCTCACCTTAAAATGGACATAATGCTAATAACTAGATCTGAATGTTGGAATGATTGAAGGGGATAATGTTTCCACAAAGGGCCTTGAGGACCCGAAGCCATATGCAAGTGTGGGCTGTCAAGTTTGGTTGACTTTTAACCTGACCATTGCAAGAAAGGCTCTTTTGAGACATCACAGTCTACGAGGGCACCCTGGCCCTGGCCTCGCCACCCTACAGTGGAGCAGGCAGCTAAGGCAGTCAGGTAGCGGACTGCTTCTGGGCAAGGTGGCTTGGACCGGGATTGAGAACCTCCTCTGTGAAGTGGGGTAATGGTGGTACTGTTACAGGGCAGAGGCCTGCCACAAAACTGAGGCAGTCACGGAGATCCCTGCTTCAAACCCCAATTCTTGCAATCATGCCAGAAAGATTTCAGACATGTCACTCAGAATAGCAGGCATGAGGTTCCCGAAGGGATAGGAAAAGGGAAAAAGCAACACTCTCACAGGAGAGAGTGGGTCCTCTCAGAGAGAAGGACAGTGAGCTCCTAATGCACTCCTAATGCATTATTGGGAGTTCCCAGAAGTTTCCAGAAAGTCCCACCAAGATCTATCTCTTAACTTTTGACCAACAGCAGAATGAAATCAGACTTTCAAGTCACCACTGTCATGACAACTCTAGGTCACTTTGGCTCATGCTGACTGGTTCTAATTGGAACCTGGGGAATTATACTTATCTCCCTGATTTCCATGATCTGGTCTGTGTAAGGGTCACAGAAGTCCACCCTCCCACCCCACCCCCCCACACACCCCAGGGTAACTTTGTTCTTATCAGCTTTTTGGCCGGCCTTTCTCCTGCAGATAACAGGTTGTTTGCTGAGCAATGTAATATATGCTCTATTTAATCCAGGCTGCAGGTAAATTGTTTAAAAAAAAAAACAAAACAAAACAAAAAACAAAGTATGTGGGGGTCAGCACAGTGGACTCAGTTTATAGAACTGTTTCCTTAAGTTTGAGTTCCCCCTGCTCATGTCTCACTGTTCCCTGTCAGAATCTCCTCAGGGGGTGACTGTAAGGGTCCAAGACAGTGGCACATTTTGCTGTTAATATTGTTACTGTCATTCTAGTCACAGTGTTGCTATCACGTTATTACAATCTCTAGTTTCTAAAGTGCTTCCACTTTTCTCACCCAGTGTGCAAGATGGGTGGGATTGGTGCAGTTCAGAGAAGAGGCTCAGCCTTCAGATTTCAGGCCCAAGTGCAAGATCTTTCCCAGGAGGGATATGAGAGCCCACACTTGGGAAGGCACTGAACTCAGACAGTATAGGCCTCTAGATCTGAGGCCTTGGAAAAGTTTGGAATTCAAGCCTTTCCTGGAGCCAGGTTGCCTCCCTGGGCCTCCGGCAGTATCTTGGCCCTGGCAAAGCAGCACAGAGGTGTTTGTCACCAGCCACAGCAGGTGAGCAGACTACAAGGTGCAGCAGGCCTGCCCTAGCCTGGGGGTGGCTCTTCCCCATTGTTCTGGGCAGGCATGGCCACCAGTTTGGGAGGGAGTGGCCAAGGCACGATGGAAACCAGGCAAACACTTGCAAACCAGCCATTTCCACTGACGTCACTGCAGTCCCACCTCCCAGCAGAACCCAAACCAGAAGCTCTCAGACACCTCTTTCCAGCTGGTCAGAGAGGCCTGAGCCCGCCTGTTGGTAGGAACCATGAATGGGCTTTGGCGTTCAGTGGGATATTGCTTGGCATGGCCCTCAGGGCACAGGGTCTGCTCTGTACCTGCCTGCTGGCTGGCACAAGATGGAGAAACCACAGGGAGTCCTTGGTGGGACACAATTTTTGGTCCTGTGGCATGGCTAGTATTTTAGCACAGAAGAATGTGAAACTGGAAAGTGGTCATGCCAATGTCCGTTTTACTACTAACCATCAGGTTAAGCCCATTTCCACACAGTTATAAGAGTTTGGAGGTTTGTGTCCATCAGACCAGGACTGAGTCCTGGTTGTGCCAACTTCCAGTTTTGTGATCTTGGGCAAGTCACTTAGCCTCTGGGTCTCCTCTCATTTTCCTCCTCTGTAAAATGGAAATAGCAAGTTTACCATTGAAGGACACTGGGTGAATCAAAAAAGTAGCCCAGGGTCATACCAGGCGCACTCAGTAAAGGAATGTTTTGGGTGCCCAGATACCTCCCCTGGGCAGCTCTGGCTCCCTCAGGCAGTCCCTTGTCAGGGTGCCTCAGCTCCTCAGATCCCTCTCCACAGCACTCCTACCACAAAGCATCTGTTCAGGGCGTGTATTTTTTTTCATTCTGTCAACAAATATTTATATTCCAGGCCACGTGCTAACAGAGCAGTGGACAAAACTAACCTGTCCTGCCTTCATGGGGCTCACGTTCAAGGGGCCGGGGTGGGGGCAGCATACGTCTGTTAAGATAAGGACTGTGGAGGGGGAGGGTGGAGAGGTCACCATCTTAAATAAGTAGACAGGTCTCCTGAGAAAAGTGGTATTTCAGCGAAGATCTGTAGGCTGTGAGGTGGAGTAGTGAAGAAGGGGGCAGAGGTGCTCTGGGGAGGAAATGGCAGATACAGGCCCCAGTCAGAGGTGTGCTTGGTGAGCTGCAGGACACCTGTAACAGGGGCTGGAGCAGGTGATAAGGAGCACCAGGGTCAGAGACGAGACCTGGGGCCAGGTCAGGGAGGATCTCAGAGTTGTCAGCTTCACTTCAACATGGGGAGCCATCCCAGGGGTCAGAGTAGAAGAGCGAGCTGATCTGACTTTTGTGAAAGGATCCTCTGGCTGCTGGGTTGAGGATAGACTTTAGGGTGGGCAGGGGCAGGGGAACAGTCACTAGCTGTTGCGAACACTTAGATTTAGAAGAGCTCTTGGAGCACTGCAATAACCCAGGTGGAGGAGGCTGCACCAGGGCGGGGGCAGGAGTGGGGAGAAGCAGTAGCATTCTGGAGTGTTCCTGGGATATTGCCATCAGCAGTTGGTGGTAAAGTAGATGCGGGGAATAAAAGATAGAAGGGACTCGAGGACAACATTGGGTTTTTAGCCTGAGCACTAGAATGCAGTTACCATTTACTCACAGAGGAACAACAGGAAGAGGAGCTGGGGGGAGAGACGGGAAGAAAGAGGATATGCGGAGTCTTGAGATGCTGAGTAGACAGTCAGAGAAAACTATCAAAGGGCAGCAGGGCAAGGTCTGGAGCCCAGGGCAGAGCCCAGCTGGAGACACACACGCAGGTGTGAGCCACGCTGGAAGGTAACCGCACCCTAGAGGAGATTTCCAAGGTAAAGAGAGTCTGGGACAAAGCTCCTGGCCCCCGACATGAAGAGGATAGGCCTGAAGAAGCCAAACAGGGGCAGTTGAGGAGCCAGAAAGATAGGCGGCTCCAAAAGGAAACCCAAGAGGGGAGCTGCCAATTCTGCCCACAGGGCTGGCAGCAAATACCAGTGAGAACCAGAACGGGCCATTCCACCCAGCAGGTTGAGGCACTGGTGACCTGCTAGAGTACCCAGGGTGCTGGAGAGGGGCAGGGCTGACGGGTGGGTTCAAGAAGGAACAGGGAGAGCTTTCAAGAACCCTGAGTACAGGAAGCTCTTTGGAGAGCTTTGCCAAAAAAAGGGGAGCTAGAAGAATATGTAGAGGGGCTGGGAGGTCAGGAGAGGATCTTCTGCAAGTTGAAGCAGCAGCAGGAGTGGAGGAAGAATGAGATGACGGGGGAGGCAGCTGGAGCAATGCCCCCAGGGGCCAGAGGAGGGACCAGTGCACATCCTCCCCTCTCCTTGGCCTGCCAACTCCTGCTCATCCCTAGAGGGTCATTGTGAAGGTCACTTTCTCAGGGAAGTGTTCCTGACCCCTCCAACGAGGTCAGTACCCCTTGTGGCCTTTCACAGCACATGATGCTTCTACTCCCAGTGCCTGAAAACTCTGATGTTGTGGAAGCCCCGTGAGGGCAGGGGCTGGCTGGCATGCTGCTCGGTATAATGTAATGTTCAGTGGATGTCAGGATGAATGGTCCAAGAACAGAATTGAAGCAAATCTGGAGACATGTGTCTGTTTTGTGCTCCCATTTGATATAATCACGTTGCAATGATCGGGACTGTGCAGTCACTGGCTGCTACAAATATTTGGATTTAGAAGAGCTCAGTTGTTTGTTCCTGTTTGGGACTCTGTAGCCTAGCTAACGCACAGACCAGAGCCACGTGACCGGACACATCCTTCTACTGACACTGTCCACTACAAGCCCAACACATTCCATACTATGTCAAGTAATTCATTCATTTAACAGGCTGAAAGCCTGCTCAGTGCCATGGTCTAGGAAAACAAAGTTGAGTCAGACGTAGTATCTGCCCTCATGGACCTCAGGTCCAGAAGAGGAGACTATTTAGCAGTGTGACAGATCACACCTGTAACAGGAGCTCCAGGGGAAGGCTCAGGATGAGGCAATATGACAGTCAGAGGATTGCAAGACAGACTGTGCCTCCTCTTTCCCACTTCAAGCTTCCCTGGAGGTGGCTCTCAGGCTCCAGGAGTGGCAGGATCAGGACCCTGACATCCAAATGTCCAGGTCCTCCTTTTCCTCTCTACCTTGCTGGGCCTGCTGTCTCTTGTCACTTCCAGAATGGCTCCCCTGCCCCCTGACTCCAGGAGAATAGAATGTGGCCTCCCAAAACTGTATTTGGGAAATGCTCCACCTGGCAAGAAGGCTAGGACCCTGATGGCACTGGTTACTGGCAGGAATCGAACTGTCACTGATTCTCCCCTCTGTTTACTTTCAGGGTTTCATAGAATCCATTCACAAAGAATAACCACCACATTGCAAGGACCATGAGGCCACTGTGCATCACGTGCTGGTGGCTGGGACTGCTGGCCACCCTAGGAGTTGCTGCAGGCCCCGAGGATGGTTTCGAGGGCACAGAGGAGGGCTCACAGAGAGAGTTCATTTACCTCAACAGGTACAAGCGGGCGGGCGAATCCCAGGACAAGTGCACCTACACCTTCATCGTTCCCCAGCAGCGGGTCACAGGCGCCATCTGCGTCAACTCCAAGGAGCCAGAGGTGCTCCTGGAGAACCGCGTGCACAAGCAGGAGCTGGAGCTGCTCAACAGCGAGTTGCTCAAGCAGAAGCGGCAGATTGAGACCCTGCAGCAGCTGGTGGAGGTAGACGGAGGCATTGTGAGCGAGGTGAAGCTGCTGCGCAAGGAAAGCCGCAACATGAACTCACGTGTCACTCAGCTCTACATGCAGCTCCTGCATGAGATCATCCGCAAGCGGGACAACGCACTGGAGCTCTCCCAGCTGGAGAACAGGATCCTGAACCAGACGGCTGACATGCTGCAGCTGGCCAGCAAGTATAAGGACCTGGAGCACAAGTACCAGCACCTGGCCACACTGGCCCACAACCAGTCAGAGGTCATTGCTCAGCTTGAGGAGCACTGCCAGAGGGTGCCCGCAGCCAGGCCTGTACCTCAGCCGCCCCCTGCCACCCCACCCCGGGTCTACCAGCCACCCACCTACAACCGTATCATCAACCAGATCTCTACCAACGAGATCCAGAGTGACCAGAACCTGAAGGTGCTGCCACCACCTCTGCCCACCATGCCTGCCCTCACCAGCCTTCCATCCTCCACTGACAAGCCATCAGGTAAGTCTTTCTGGGATCCCATCCCACGTGGGCCTCAGAGCCCGGTACCAGGCTTCCCTTGGCTATGACCACAAGTGGGGGAAGAGGCACAGCCAGTTGAGATCAGGCCAAAGACTTGCACAATTCTCTGGCAATCCCTTGGGCAGGCCACTGGAGCCAGCGGGGTAAGGGAAACTACATTGCTTTGATGGATGTCTAAAGGTAGAACCGGGAAATGGGGCAGACACCCCCTGGCTTCTGAGAGAAGAGAAGGGAGGCTCATACTCCCCAGGCTCTGTAGGAGATGCTCTGTGTTGGCAGCTGGGATGTCTCTCCTGCAGGCTTAGGGATAGGCAGGGCCCAGAGCTGGCACTTTCTAAATGTCATCCCAGAACAGCAGGCCAAGGGAAAGAGCATCATTACAGTAAAGGTAGGTTAACACACTGCAAGGGCTGGGGATTGGGAAGGTGTGCTTCTCAAATTCCCGAGTTTCCTACAGTCTGCTGATGCCTGGGATTTTCAATGAGGCTTCCATATACTTTTAAATATTTTACCCCCCAAATACGGTAATTCTCAGAACACTGTGATGGAGGAGAAATGGGGTCCCTGGTGGGTTTGGGAAATTTAACCAAGACATGGGCGCTGGATGCCTTCAAGCGCATTACCTGATATGTCTTGCAGGTCCTTGGGAGCACTTCTGTTAAGTACCTTGCCCACAGGCTGAGGAGGGCAGGCTGCATTTGAGTTCAGGCCTCTTCACTTTAACTCTTAAGCTGACTCTTCTGTGTGAAAGGACTCTGAGAATCCTCAGTCTGGGTGGAGTGGGCCAGAAACCCCTCCTGCCAGAGCTTGGCCTCTCATTTACCCAGGAGGCAGCAGCACTCCCAGTGGGCTGCCGTGAGAGGCAGAGTCATCTCCACAAGAGCTACCCACATATCTGCTCCATGGCAGTACTTTGGGTATTGCTTTGTTGTATAAGCAGGGAAGTATTTTTACTGAAAATACTGTATTTCATATTTGTAAAAGTAATCACCAGAACTGGGAAGAGCATTCTCTTCATATATCTGAGGAGCTGAACCTGCATGCCCGAGGATGGCCAGTGGGCAGGACACAGCTTGCTGTTTGCAGGTCAGTAGGGATAGAGGGCAGCTAGGCACAGGGCAGAGGATCTGTCATAACATCTCGTAGGACAGACTGGACTGGGCATGGGGGTTAAGAACAGGTGCCTTGGAGAGAACTGACCTGGTTTAGAATCCTGCTTCCTCCACTGACTAGTTCTAGGACAAGTCACTTTATCCCTCTGAACCTCAGCTGCCTCACCTAAAGCTTCTGATAGATTCTATTTTAATCTATCCTCAAATGACAGTTCTATAAAATCAAACACTATAAAACCTGTGTTTATTTTTCTGTTTGTTCTCTGTGGTGCTGGGGATTGATCCCAAGGCCTTGTGCATGCTAGGCAAGTACTCTATCACTGATCTGCACCTCCAGCCAAAAACTGCTGAGTGTCTTCATCTTAAAACCAGGAGACTAAAACAAACAATCCCTCTTGAGCTCTGGCATTCCAAGGCTGATGACTGATCTATCTGTACACATGCCTGTTTTACATCAGAAGTTCCAAAAGAGAGGGTAGGGTGTGTTAAAACGTCTTTACTAGAATACCTAGAAGGTGAAATGTGCCATTTGGGTACCAAATGAAGCTCAGCTGAATGTGGTCCTAAACCTGACATGAGTCAGGCTGGCCTCAGTGACTATCCAGAAGGTCTCCACTTGCCTAAACATCTCGTTTCTAGTTCAACAATTTTGGACATTCCTAGGCTTGAACTAAGCTGGTAGATTCAGAGTGAAAGAATAAAGATCTGAGTTTGCACCCAGGCTCCACCCCTTGTTAGCTGTCTGCTCATGAGAAAGTTATTTAACTCCTCTGAGCCTCAGATTTCTCTCTGTAAAATGTGACAAGTGCCATAACCACTGGGTCACGTGGTGGACATTCAGCACAGCCAGCAGGGAATGCTGTGCTCCTGCAGTGCTGCCACAATGCTGAGTCTAGCTTCCTGCTCTTCATGGCACTAGGTTCGGGGAACCAGTGAGAAATGTTGTCCCTGCTCACAGGAACTCAGTCTGGGGAGGTGGCAGGTGCATGATTGCATCTGGGATCTATCCAGTGCTCATCATTTCTATTCCCTAAAAGCAGCACTTCAGTTATAACAAAGGATTTCTCTGGGGGGGAGCATCTGGTGAGGCAAAAATTTCCAGATCATTGTGAGAATTTATGGGGCCAGCATAACAGAGAACTTAAAAGCAGTGATGCCGTGAGCCAACTCCAGCTGGGGGAACTGACCCTGGAATGCTAAGAGCCCCTCAAAGGGGGAGTACGAGGCACTGGGGACACAAAGGTAGCATGACTGAGCGTGCCCTGAGGAGAGGGGAAGACTGCACAGAGATGGGACCTCTGTGCTGCATTTTGAAGGATTTGTAAGAGTTCAAGAGGCAGACCTGGGAGTTGGGAAACCAAGTTACTGGTGGGTCCCTGAGAGAGATGGGTCTGTGCAAAGACCCAGGGATACGGCCCTGCTCCTGGCTTCCCAAAGGATCCCAACCTCCTGCTGTTTCATATTCCAGCATGATCTGAAGCACAGGTAAGGGAGGATGTGGGCTGCTATGAATCCAAGGCTCCTACCCTCACTGCACCCTTTCTGTCCCACTTGAAGAAGCACCTGGTGTGGGATGGCATGGCAGTGTGATCTCATCCCATTATGGAGATGGCCGAGGGCACATTTATTATTTATTTATTTATTTAAGAAAAGCCTCCCCAAATGTTGGTACATGATCCTTAGTAGCAAATTTCTTGTGGCCCATCTTACCACTGAGCTCCCACACAAGCAGACACCAAACTGTGAGGGGGAAGCAGACGGTTTCCTTCTACCGCGCATCTGCCTAGCCAATCGGCAGAGGGCTCTTATCTGAGCTTGGGCAGGTTCTAATCCCTGAAGACAAAACCCTCTCTGTGCTCTCTCCCAACAGAGCCTTTATTCCCAGCGACATAACTCAGCCAGAAACACCTTTGCAATTAGACACCTTTGTACCCAGGCCTCTGCAGCCTCCAGAGCTTTCACCCAGCAACCCCAGAGCCACTGCTCTTTACCCCATTGTTTGGGGCACCGAGCCCACAACACGCCCTTCTCTAGTGGACTGAGGCAGCCCTGGCTCCTTATCTGAAGCTGCATTCACTGGCCTGTTCCTGGCCACAGTGAGATAGTAGCAGGCTGGCACCAGGCCAGAGGGCCTGCTGAGAGCCAGGGGTGAAAAGCCTGAGCAGCTTCTGGCTTCCCTGGATCCTAACCTGGACTCTGTCCTGTCTCCCTCAGGGCTGGCCAGACTTACCTGGGGCATTTGGTTGGGATAAAACTTGTGATGAGGCCTGGAGACCTCTCCCTATGCTGCTGCTGTTAAAGGGGATAGCTGCAGGGATCATTCCCTAACAAGCAAAAGAAAGGGGAGGGTGGACTCTGGACTTACCCCAGAGGCTGACAGGGAAGGACAGTTAGTGCTGCCACAGCACAGTGAGTCCCTGTTGGAAATGAATTTTTAAAAACTAGCAGGAGTGGGCACTTTTGCCATTTTTCTCTCCTGAGACAGAGGTCAGAGCAGCTCAGTTGGTTTCTCAGTGGATAAAGGAGGAGCCATAAAATTATAAAGTAGCAGAACCGTCAGGGTCCCTCGGATTCCCCAGCACCACCTTCCTATCACAGAACTTGTCCATGTAGAGCTGAGATCGGTCCCTAGACTTGTAACTTCCAGGACACTGAGGTTCAGAGAGGTCAAGAAACTTAGTCAAGATGACACAGATAGTAAGTAGCTCAGCAAAGCTCAAACCAGGTCTTTCCTAATGACTCTGGGACTCTGAGAAGCTGGATGGGGCACCAGTGTGAAAATTGCCCTACAACACTTGCCCTGGCCCAGCCATCGGGGACCTACCTGACCTTCTGTCACTGTTTCATGGTACTGGGTTCCAGAGCAGTCCCTTGAAAAACAGCTCTCACAAGAGCTAGTGAATGTGTTGTTGGAACACTCACGGTGCTGACAGCCCAGAAGCTGCCCAATGAGACCACTGGGACCACCCCTCCCCCAGCCCACAGAAACAGGGGAGTGCAGCCATGGAAAGAGCCACACAGCCCTGACTCCTGGGAAATGAGCCAGTGGAGGCTGCAGACCAATCTCATTTAACTATCAAATCTGGACACACCTGAGGGGTTCATTCTGCTCCACATTTCAGTGGATATCTGTCTTTCAATGTAGAGCCAAGCTTGAAGTCCTGGCATCTTTAAATCTTAGTTCTCCAAGAATAGAATCAGTCACTGTAGTCTTTCCTCCAGATCACACTGCTTCACAGACAGCACAGGGCACATGTGGAGATCATCCCTCTCTCATCACAGGCATCTAAGGATGGGGGGACTTGGACAACTTGAACAAGAGTGTTTAGAGAGTTCAAGCAACTTAGCTAAGATGACATAGCTAGCAAGTGGCGCTACCAAGGCTCAACGCTAGGCAGATTTCTTCCCCTGTATTTTATCTCCACTCACCCTTTATGGTAGGAAATATGCCCATTACATCATGGTTCCTTAGCATGTTGGAATGTTTTGTAACAGAGAAGGAGGTATACGGCACAGTGGCTTCCATTCTTTCTGGAAGTCAAGCAAGCATCAGTCCAGAGGGAAGAGGTGCTGGCCCTGTAGGCAGATAGGTCAGCTTTGCAGCCTGAGCTCCCTGGCCTGAGTACCACAGTGAGCTGGAGAGGCCTGGGGTGCAGTGCTGATGTCAAGTAGGGGTGACTGTAGCTATACTTGATTTGAATTTAGCCTTCAAGGTTGCAGAAGCCAAGGGGAAAGCCACACAGGTCTCCTGTCTTGAGCCTGTGCTGGTCCCACTGTACTCCCCTCTCACCAGCCCCTAGCAAGCTGTGCACCTCTATCCCCAGTGAGACCTCCATAGCCCCTCCCAGTCTAACCTCTTTTCTTCTTTGTTTTAAATCCCTATTTCTCTTCCTGCCCACCTGTATCACTGGAAACCTAAAGAAGAGGGGTTTTAAGTGTCTGGAAGATGATGCTTTTTCTAAAGTGTTTTATTAAACATAATAAGATTCCCAATTCATTGCAAACTACATAATGCAGTGATGCTTCAAAGTGCATTCATTCTTTGCTACCTTCTTGCTCAACAAAAGCCACAGGAAGAAGAGGGTTCCAGAGCCATCCTCCTCCTCCCTCCCCACTCCTCTGGTGGCTTGGGGGAACTGATCACAAAGAGCTTTTGAGTGTGATGGAAAGCTATTCCTCCAGGCCTCAGGCTGTTTTCCAAGGATGACATTGGGCTAAACGCTGTGGTATTTGCAGCCACAGGAGATAAACTATCAACTTGTTACTGTTAGAAGCATGGGGATTTGGCATCTCATGACTTGGAAATCCTAACAGTTTGGCATTTGGCAAAATGGAAGTAATCTAGAAAATCCTGGAGATCGGGCATCTGTGGCCAGCTTGCTACTCACACTGATGGGTTGTCGTGGCAAGCTTACATAGCAGACTGTATCATAACCCTGAGAGGCTGCCAACATTTTTTTTTTTTAAAGACAAAGAAAGCAGAATTAAGTTAGCATCACATTTCTGAGTGTCTAAAATATCACTGGTTGAATTTGTTGACACCATCGGCTAGGTTACTATCGTGAAAGTAATGATGTGCACCTTCAGTGACTTCTACCCACATCAACGAGGTCTGCAGTTGTAGGAACCTACTTGTGGGATGCTGGAGATGGTCTCTTCCCAGTCCCCATATGGCTGCCTCAGCCTCAGCCTTCCCTGGGATGAATCTGGAGAAGAGTAGTTGACACTAAGCTGAAGATACTTTGCTTAGTGTCTCAAGATCAGCTGATGAAGTAGTTGTAGGTTACCCTTTTTGTGTGTGTTTGGTGCTGGGGATTAGAACCCAGGGTCTTGTGCAAGTGAGGCAGGCACTCTTCCAACTGAGCTATATCCCCAGCCTCCACCCCTCTCTTTTTAAGTGAATAAATGGATTTCACTTAATAGATTTTAAAAAAATACAATAATTTAAGTTAAAATTACTATACATGCAGAGAACAAGTTTGTAAGAAGAGAATTTTAGTTTAAATGACAAATATATTTAAATTATTTTTCCCTAAATATTAAAATTAAGTATCTTAGTATGGTATTTCTAGAGTAATTTCTAAAAGAACAGAAAGGGTGACCATCTGGCCCCAGATACCATGCGCCAACTTCCCACTACAGACAGTCCAGTCTCCCCCACAGAACAGAAGTCCTTTGCCAGGGTTTGGTTGGGATGCTGATGATCATCTGCTGTGGGGCCCATTTCCAGATGGTTCTCAAGCTGGAAAGGACAGAAGGAGGGTGAGGAAGAGACTGTGGATTGGACTGGTGAGAAGATGTAGCCTGGAAAGATGGATGAGGGTTCCCTGACCTGACCAAGTGTCCACTCCAGAAAAGCCCACAGCCTAATGGGGAGACAGGAGCCCCCTTCCCCCAAGGCTATCACAGTGTGGTAATCGCAGCACAGTACGCAGGAGTAACCTGGGCCTGGAAGGCAGACCTGAGGTCCAATTCCAGACCCTGCACTTCTCAGGCCCAGGCATGTGACCTCCTCACTGCAGGGCCTTAGGAGGATAGAACGAAACATGGGATGCCTAGCAGGTGAAGGCTCACCACATATGGTAGTCATTATCTCTACTAAATTCCTAGAGATAAACATAAAGCACTTTGGGCATCCAAGCAGGATTCAGTACCTCCTGTGGGGATGGGAAAGGATTCCTGGAGGAGGCAATGAGGGTAGCAGGGCCTTGCAGATATGCTCAGAGTCTCTGCCAGCAACTGTCAGGAGTTTATGGAGACCAAGCTTGGTGCTGGGCAAGTGCCCTATTTTGTGAAAGAGAAAAAGGACGTAATGTCCAATTATATACCAAGTGGCTTGTGGTTGAGCCCCAGTAAAATGACAGAACAGAGTATGAAGAGGGGTTTTAAGTGTCTGGAAGATGAAAAGGTGATGGATAAAATCAATCTTGGTTCTTTAAGAAGTCAAGGAAGCTGGTCGCCTTCCTTGGAAAAGGTTAATAGGTTGGCCAACCACAGGACTGTGGAGCACTGTCTAGCATCTGTGGGTTGGTTGCAATTCTGGGTCTGATAAATCTCCCAAGATGTTCCTGCTTTGAACTGAGAGCCCTGGTCATCCTCAAAGTGTCCTAGGGGTGGGGAGGGGGGCTCTGTGCACCATCCATAGCCACATCCAGTCTCGGGCACCTGTAACGGCATCCCTTAGGGAGCCCCAGGGCTCCCCTCTCACCAGTCCCCAGCAAGCTGTGCACCTCTACCCCCAGCGAGACCTCCATAGCCCCTCCCAGTCTAACCTCTTTTCTTCTTTGTTTTAAGTCCCTGTTTCTCTTCCTGCCCACCTGTACCACCAGAAATCTAAGAGTGGGCACATGCTTCTTAGTGTCCTTTGGAAAGCAATATTGTGACGCCTGTTTATCTTGAGGTCAAACCAATACAAACAGAACCCCCTTAAACCCTTCATGGGCCCTAAGAGCTCTTGGAAGGCCCCAGACTATATCAAGTGCATTGAAGCCACATCCACCTGGCCATCTCACATATCTAATATAATTTTTACTGTAACAATCTTGAAAGTATTTGAATAATTTTGCTTTTGAAATTATTTGGCTAAGAGTAACTCAATTAATTTATGGTTAACTCTGATTTCTCAGCAAACAGCAGGCATGTTCAGGAATTCTTGGGAAGTGAGAAAAAATTTAACCTACAAATTGTTTTCAAAAGCAATAACATTTTTATGCAAGTTAAATTTAACAATTAATGAACTTGACAAGATGTTATACTTCGTAGAAATTTAATTATATACTAATAAATTTCAATTTTGTAGTTTTCTTTTCATATTTGACAGCCAATAAGTATTTTTTAAGGCCTCAAACATTTTCATAAACTCCTGAAAAGGCACTGTGCCCACCACCTGAGGACTAAAGCAGCCTCAAGAGCAGGCAGAGCACTTGGACCCTTTCCCTGGAATGACTGGAAATAACATTCATAATGTAAATGCCGAGGATCTATAAGAACTAGAGGCCTTTGGCATAATATTCCTGTATTCAGGTAATTGTTTTGGACTCTGGTTCAGTAAAAATTAGTGGCTGACATAGAACATATATGGTCATCATCAAACTATTATTCCACCAAGCTTCTGGATAAATGAGTCTTGAGCAACGACAGATAGACTGGTCATCACAGACCCTGCCCAGTGCCTGTCCTGCCCTGGTGGGACTCTCAGGAATTCTGCTCCTGACTAGGGTGGGACTCACACCTAACAGCCCATGTGCCCTGGCACTCAGAATGGATAAATGTGAACAGGAAACTCCAGATCCAATTTTAACAACTAATCACTTTGGTTAGGAATATGTTTCCGGGAACAGAAAAATGACTTTTGGGAGAAAGGCCATCAGTAAGAATAATTGAAAACCCACATACAGTTCTCATGCAAAAGCAGGTGACTTGGTGATATCACAGAAGCCTCTCCCCAGGGGTTTAGGGACTAACCATTCATGGGAGCAGCTCCCCATGATGTCAGCACAGGCTCCAGGGTCCTCTACATGGCCAAAGGTGGTTGGGTTCTTAGGTTTGGGGCTGGGCTTAGGGAATGAAAAGTCGGTCAACTGCTGGCCAGCCCAGCTTATGACCCAGAGGGCCTCGGCCCCTCTTGCTGCTCCTCAGGGGGAGCTGCAGTAGCTCTGCTCATATATTCATGATGTGGGGAGCCCTCATTGAAAGCTGCTGCAGTTTGTGAACCCATTTCAATGCTGGGGCCTAGGTGGGTGAGCTGGCCTGACACAGGTCCAGCCCAGACCACGGAAAGCAAAGAGAAGAGGAAGTTACACGATGGCCTGGCCTGGCTTCTGGCTCTAACTTGCCTTTACCAGAAAGGCCCTGACTGGAGGTGGTGAACACTGCATTGGCTATCAGTGAAGTCTGGTTTCCTGGGCGGCTGGGCGGCTGGGCGGCTGGTGTCTTGATGCCTCTATCCAGAACACCAAAGGAGGGAAGCAAAGAGGGGCTTGGCAGTTATCAGGGCTGACACTGGGGTTCGAGAGCCCAACACCTGTATCTCTGCAGGAGGGATGAGCCAGCATTCCTTCTCTCCTCCTGGCCCCAGGTCCTGTGTCCTTCCTGTGCCCTTGCCACCCCTCTAGAGAACCACACTGGCTCAGCTCAGCCATGGTGGCTGCATGGCTCTTCACGTGGAGCATTCCAGCTGTGGTGTAAATGTGGTCTTTATAGAGGTGAGGTTGGGGCACATGCACCGCTCTGGGCCTAGGTGCTGCCGAGTTAGTATTGGCCTGGTTTTTTGGACAGAGCCGCCCTCTCAGAAGGGGAGCCAAGTCAAATAGTGCCTGGGCGCTCGCACTGTTCTGGAGGGAGGGTTTCGCCCACTGCACGTCAAAAATTTAGCTTCCTTGACAAAAAAGATTTCCATTCTTTATTTCAATACATCTTTGTGGCCTTTTCCGCTGAAACTCTGACTTTTAAACTATGCCTGTGAAAAATATCTATTAGCAAATAGCTTTATATTTAGTCTTGGAAATTCAAAATATACAGTGATGCTTATGTTTGTGTTTGTGTGTATATGTGTGTGAAGTGGGTGGGGAGGGAGAGGGAGAGACAACAGAGATAGAGGAAAGGGTATGAACAACTTCCACCATGTCAGCTTTCACCTATAACAGGAAGAAAGAGGCTGTGCTGAGCACCAGTTCAGGCTGGCCTCTTGGCTGCTCCATGTTGGTGAGACCCTTAGGATAGCCAGTGCTCCTTCCCCATTTTACAAGAGAACTTGAGGCTCAGTGAGGAAACTGCCCAAGTCATATTGTGAATAGGTGAAGCCACCAAGATCTGAGCCAGTGGCTCGTGACTCCAAGTTGGAAGTCCCTTCTTCAGCGCCACACTTGCTCAACCATGGGCCTCCCCTAGCTCCCCAGGGCATTATGTGTAACAACCTGCATATTGGCCTTGTGTTATTTATGTTACAGTTGCAGAATTCTGGACACACTGCACATGACAGGTGTGCCATTGCATCACTCCCCTACTGCAGTTGTAGGTTGCCCATCAAATCAGGAGGCTTGGGCTTGGCTATTTTAATGCAGCCATTATTTCATTGCTGCCAGTTTTTCAATGCAACCAATTTTTTGAACAAATTTTCCCTCATTGTTTGCATTTTTTACATTTGCCACAGTGTCTCTAATGTAAGGAAAGGAATGCATATGGATGTGTGAGATTTGGTGGAGGTCTTCGAAGGAGAAATGTTTGGGGCTTCAGTTTTTATTTTATAGATTCTTTTCAGTTATTTATAACATTAGGATTCATTTTAACATAATTATAAAAGCATGGGATATAATTTGCTTTATTTCAGTTCCTGGTACTCCCCCTACCTCTGGCCGCTGTTCCCTTGCCTTTGCTCTACTGATCTTTCTGCTATATTATAGTGTGTGTGTGTGTGTGTGTGTGTGTGTGTGTGTGTGTGTGTGTGTTTAATTAGCATCTGTGGATGTATGTGATGGTGAGAACTACAGTGGTATATTCATGCATGTGCACAGCGGGCACAGTTCTTGTTGAAAGCCAACAGGCCTGAGGAGTATCAAAGAACAGGCTGCAGGGATATTCGAGAGTCTTATCTAACATCATGAAATGCAAAATGCTTCCTGATTTATACCTGCCCCATGACTCTAGAAGGACATAAATTAGAAAATTAATAGATTTGCCTAAAAAAAGAAAAACAAAAGATAAAACTTCTCCATCATAAGATACTTAAAATAGTTGAAAAGTGTGCAAAGGACATTAAGAAGTCAATAGAAAAAAAAAAACCAAAAAACCAAAGCAGACTTTTTAAAAAGGAGTTTAACACCTTGCCAAAGAACTGCTTTTATTATTATTTTTTTTGACCTGGATGACTACCAGGTTAAAAAAATAAAATTTTTAAAAAGTAGTCCTCAGGACAGAGATTGCAGCCTGGGCCCCCAACCCTCAAATTCACTCTGGTTGGGGGAAAACAAGAGTGCTTTGGAGTCAGGACTCTGGACCACCCAGACCATCTGAAGACAAAGACTCACCCTGCACCTTACTGGCTTTGTCACCTGGGGGGTCCCTTAATGTCTCAGGGGCTCTGCTTTCTTCATCTGTAAAATGAGGAGCCTGCTGCCACCTCACTGGAGTGTGGGTAGAGGGAACACCCAGACAGGGCTTGCCCTGAGCCCAGCCCATGTGTTATCTACTGTTATTATTCATTGTTATTACTACTACTCCAGACAAGACTCTTTTAGAGCTCATGGTCATAACCTAGGGCTTGAGGGTCCACTTACCTTCTGTTCTGAAACTATACAAAATTATGTGAGTCTGTGCATTTTTCTAGAGAGCCTAGAACTTTCCCCAAATTCCTAAAGGGACTGGAGACCCCAAAACATTTAAAAATACTTTCTTTTTAAAAGGAACCCTTTGTAGGAATGCCAGAGGTAAAGCTGAAGCCATGAAGGAACATAGGCTTGGGCCACAGGACTCACCTGCTACCTCTCATTGCCCTCCAAAGGCTCCCTACGTGGTAACCCCTTCAAGGACAGCCTCTCTACTGCATGAGAGCCCATGAGCCCAGTGGCTCTGCAGGAGAGGTCCGTGGCTTGATTAAGTGATGTTATTTTGCAGGCCCTGGGGATCTTCCATCTCCAGCATGAGCATCAACCGCCCCTCCTGCATGGCTGACCTGGCGAGGAGCTGGGCGGCCTCCCACGCCCACTGGCGCTCTGCTCCAGCTGTTAGAGACAGACTCCTCTTCTCTGCCTTGGTCCCTGGAGCATGGACCAAACACAACCAAAACCTTTTTCTCCTTCCTGAATGTTCTTCCTGGAGGTCTGGCCTTCCTTCCCCAGGATGGATATTGAAGAGGGCCAAGGGCAGGAAGGGAGGACACAGCCACTGGTGCCATGCCTTGTGCTGGGGTGGGATGCATGGGGGCCGGCCCCGGGCCTCATATGGGAGAAGGCTGGGTAAATGGGTGAGAAGCACCCTCAAGGAGGAGGCCTGCAGTGACTGTCAGCACCCAGGCCGCCCTAGGTGCCCAGAGCAAGGCGGCTCTAAGATGGGTTCTCTGGAAGAGCCCGCTGAGATGTCCGACAAGGACAAACCCAAAGCTCACCCATCTGACCATCCATCATGTGTGGGCTAGCTAAGCCAAGCATCAGCCAGGACTGAAGCTGAGAAGCTGGGGCTTCACAGGCAAAGCTGAGTGCGCCCCGACCCCAAGGAGGGGGAAAGACAGGATTCCTCAGGAAGTGGAGTGAGAGGAGGCAGGCAAGGCCAGCTCCTCCTCACATCTGCCAAAGCAGTCATGCTCTCCTGGGCTTCTGCAGCCCTGTGGGGGCTGGGCCACAGTTAATAGCTGTTGAATAAACATACACACTAATAGAGCAAGATGAAATTTTCTAAGCCCTTTTGATCTTAACCATTCTCAGTCTGAGAAGTATTTTAAAGAACCTGAACCAATGTGTGGTGATTTTACGTATTTTGAACTATGTGGCTGAAAGACCTGGAAGACCTCCTAATGTTCCATGAGATGAATAAGGAGGACCCCAGCTTGTCTGGACCTTAGTGACTCAAGTCAGTACCTTCTTGCTGAAGAGACCAACCTTAGAACAAAGGAAACTGCTAGGGGAGGCTGGGCCTCTGGGTGGAGGGGCTGAAAGACCTAAGCTATTCAGAGGCCTAGAACCCTTCTGGCCTCAGTTTCTGAGGAGAGCCATAGATTGAGGTGTGTCCCAGACATTGTCCCTTCGGTGATCTCAGAATGCATGGGCTCTGAGCATCTGGTCACAGTGAGCTTCCTTCAGGAAACACAGATTGAGCTGAAAGGGAACCTGGTACCATCAAAAGATGCTTGGAGACTGGTGTATGATTCCCTGCATCATTCAGATGTCTCTGGCTATTTGGCCAAACTCTGGGCTAATCTGGGCCCTGTAATCCTTCAGAAGTTCTTACTAGAAGCTGCAGTGGTGTCATGGAGCGCTGTCACTGGAAGAGCAGATGTGGAACCTGGCTGAGGTGTGCCAGCGCTCAGAAGTGCAGTTAGGTGAAGCCCAGGCTGGCTGGTGAAGCAGAGCAGGAAGCTGACTGGTGCTGGCAGGCGCTGCCACATCCAGCAGCATACGCCTCTTCACCAACAGAACTAACTTTTCTAAAAGTCACTCCAGGAACTTCCACACAAATGTGTGGTGATTTTATGTATTTTGAACTATGTGGCTGAAAGACCTGGAAGACCTCCTAATGTTCCATGAGATGAATAAGGAGGACCCCAGCTTGTCTGGACCTTAGTGACTCAAGTCAGTACCTTCTTGCTGAAGTGACCAACCTTTGAACAAAGGAAACAAATAATCTCTGAAATCCTGACAACCCTGAAGGATGTAAATATGATGTCCATTCTACAAATAAAGGAAATCAAGGGTGGAGAGAAGTAAGAAAGCGTGCTGGGAGGTCACAGTAGGAGGCAGTGAGGGCAGAAGATGGGCTTGAAGTCCTTACTTTTATACCACATTATTACTCAAACTTGCAAGACAAAACCAGTTCCCTCAAACTACAGGCCTGTGGCTTCCTGTTGGAGCCCTGCCAGAGGCTGTGCCTATCTAGGGTACATCTGGGGATGTGGCCTTGTGGCAGGCAGTATGTGACATGTGCACATCTGTGTCCCTAGGCCCATGGAGAGACTGCCTGCAGGCCCTGGAGGATGGCCATGACACCAGCTCCATCTACCTGGTAAAGCCTGAGAACACCAACCGCCTCATGCAGGTGTGGTGTGACCAGAGACATGATCCTGGGGGCTGGACTGTCATCCAGAGGCGCCTGGACGGCTCTGTCAACTTCTTCAGGAACTGGGAGACATACAAGGTGAGACCCAGTGGGGCCTATTTGCACTGCCCACAGGTGACTAGCCCACCCCAAGGCAATTAGAATGAGGACAGGGCCATTTTTGCAAACACCAGGGCAGTAAGGACAGGCTCCTACTCTGCCTACTGCTAGCACCTGTCACAGGACAGCAGTTAAGAGTTTGGACCACCAAAACCCCACAGGGCAGAGGGACTGCTTGCTCCAGCCTGGGTGTGGCAGACTCTTGCTTCCAGCTGGGGTTTCCATGGGTATGACTTCTTCTTGGTGCCCAGAAGGGGCAAGGCCTGAGGCTTTCAGCCCTAAGAGATCCCACAGGGCTCCTGGAGAGAATTCTGCTACTACTGGAGTCCTAACTGCAGGGCCCATCTCAATTTGTAGGGCACTGCAGTGCTCATCATTGAAGAAAGCAAGGCTGCACCCCACTTTCCTTCTTCTGGTACTGAGGACAGCCTAAATGGCTCAGGCCATGGGAGTACCCACAGGGATCTTGTACATGACCTGGTAACATAGGTGACAAGAGAGAGTTCCTTGCTCACAGCTACCTAGCTGTGACATGCAAAGCAGTGACTGCAGCTTAGCCCTCTGAAACCAAAGCCATGACTCCCTTGGCCATAATGCCTCTACATGTGGCTCTGCCACAACCCCTTCTTGGGTAAGAGAGAGACCTGTCTTGGCTCCCTGGACCACCTCCTGGCCAGCCTGTATTTCTGCTTCTCCTCCATATCCCAGCTTGGAGGCTCCTGGAGTCTCTCCTCCATACTTCCTCCTCTCCTGTGGAGGTGGCAGGGCAGTGCCCAGGACTGTGTCCTTCCTGCTCATCCTGGCTGGACCATCTAGGGAGGATAATGATAGCGCCTTGCTCTTAGGGTCGGCATGAGGGTTAATAAAGTAACCTGGTGAAGTTCTTGCGACAGTGCACATGTGCTGTAAGTGCTCACCAAACCCTAGAAATGGTTACTGCCAATGAACCCATCTGCTTAGGAGACTTTGGTGGCCAACATGCAGCTGATGACCCTAAAACTACCTGTCAAAAACAACAGTAAGGTCAGCTAAAGATGGCGGTGGCGGGATGAGCCAAGTAAAGTTTGTAGCTTAAGCCCCCACCCCACTCCACCCCCGTGTTAAAGGAAGAACAGGCAAGGCATTGGCTGTTGGGAGGAGAGCAACAAGGTCAAGACGGAAAACCATAAACCACATGATATTATCAAGAAAAACTCAATTTTTGATGTCATAGCCAGAAAAATTGAACAACTACCAGAAGCAGAAAGGAATCTACTTGAACATGGATCTACAGATATTGAACTTAATGCTGCTCTCTGGGGCCTAACAGCAGTCTTTTTCGGTGCATCTTGCATGTAACACAGGCCCAAATAGCTGCTGCTGGCTTACCAATGGCAGTGCTCCCATTTTGACAGTGAATGCATCTTTCAAAGGTTTTGTAAGCATACCTTTGAGTACAGGTGATTTGAACTATGAAACCTGTACTGTGATACGGGGTGAACTGGTTGATTTTGTTTTAGGAGGTCTATACCCTGTTTTCTTAGATATACCTGTAACTGGTGGCCTAGCAGCCAGGTACAATCAGCCCTGCTGCCAGAGAAAGGAAACACCTTCACTTACTGGACTAGAATTTCTAAGCTTATCTTCTCAAAAATGTTATTTCCCATTTAACTTCAGACTATGTTTATAGCATATTTTGGGTCTAGACAATATAAAGTACTTATAAAAGCCCTTCAGTTACCTGAGTCTGGCCTAGAAATTCACTGATTTTAAGCAAATGTATATACAAAAATAAAATTTTAAAGATAAAAAAAATGCTAAAAACTAGTAGGTTTTCAATCTCGAAGGGAGCCTGGGTGGATGCGACATGTCCCTCACAGCTCACACCTGTCTGGTGTGCTAGGGCTTATGTGTTACACCCACAGAAGGGAGGTGAGGACTCTGTCCACGAATGCCGGCCACATGCATACTGTGTGCCAGGTTCTCAATTGACCACATTGTCTGTGATCCTGCAGCAGCATGTGGGGAAGGCAATAGCATCCTCAAGTGAAGGAACCCAGGACTCCCATGATACCTGGCCCAGAGGGGGCATGGTCTGCTCTCCACATGACCCCTCTCCACATGTTTGATGCACAACTGAGGTTCAGAAAGGTGAAGTGACTCTCAAGTCACACAGCCACCATGTAGAGGAGCCAGGATTGGAGCCCAGGCCTGTCTCTGGCTCCAATTGTTTCCTGGGCTGCTCTACCCAGGATGAGGGTCTGGCCCCTGGTGAGGACACTACAAGCTCCAAACTCATGCTCTCCCTTATCTTCCCCAGCAAGGGTTTGGGAATATTGATGGAGAGTACTGGCTGGGCCTGGAGAACATTTACTGGCTGACAAACCAAGGCAACTACAAACTGCTGGTGACCATGGAGGACTGGTCCGGCCGCAAGGTCTTTGCAGAATATGCCAGCTTCCGCCTGGAGCCAGAGAGCGAGTATTATAAGCTGCGGCTGGGGCGCTACCATGGCAATGCGGGTGACTCCTTCACCTGGCATAATGGCAAGCAGTTCACCACCCTGGACAGAGATCATGATGTCTACACAGGTAGGAAAAGTGGAGTCAAACCCAGGAGCAGGGCAGGGAAAAGAGGTCAACCAAAGCTAGAGGCCACAACCCGAGTGCTTGGGAACAAGGAGTCTCTAACCCTGTTCCCACCTCTTGAATATCCCTTCCTCTACCAACTGCCCTCAGATTCTCTCTGCAAAGCTGGGTTATAGTGGCACTTACCAAAAGGGAAAGGCGAAGAGATGGACACTCCCATGCCAGGCTGTACCCTCCTCACCTGTCTGAGGCAGACACACCCTGGGTTCCAATGCTGTCCCTACCTCCTCAGCACACTGCACAATCTCCCTGGGCCTTAGTTTCCACATCTATAAGTAAGGACAACACCGACCTTGCAGGGCAGGGAGAAGGTTAGAGAGAAGGTACCTGATAGGACTCGGCACACAGCAGGGGCTTGAGCTAGCACTGATGCTAGCGGGCTCTTGGCCATTACTGTGTCTAGCATGTAATGTTAATGCAATGCGGAGAGGAAATCAGATAGGAGACATGAAGTGATTTGTTCAAGGTCATGTACCTCAAACCCAGGACTTTAATATTTAAAGTTTTAATTAGATAAAAAAACAAGGGAGGGGGCTGGGGTTGTGGCTCAGTGGTAAAGCGTTGCCTTGTACATGTGAAGGAGGCACTGGGTTCGATCCTCAGCACCACATATAAATAAATCAAGGTACTGTGTCCATCTACAACTAAAAAAATGTTATAAAAACAAAACAAAACAAGGGAGAACACAGGAAATAATAAGATACGCAGATACAGTCCTGCCATGAGTGCTGACATCACACTTCCCCACAGTTGATGCCTCCCAAGGCCCCCAACTCAATCTGTAGGTTGGTGACCCCTGTAGCTAGCACCACCTCCGGGCTGAGGCTGAGTCTGCTTTCCTGGGTGAGCCTGGCTCCTCCTGCCTGGTCTTCCTTTCAGTCCTGGTCTGAAAGCAAGTCCTCCCACCTTTGAGTAGCAGCCTCTGGGGACTGTCCCAGGAATGGCCTGTGCTTTAGGCATGCCCTAATACCTATGCACTGTGGTGAAGGAGCTTCACTCCAGGACCCCAGACAGCCACGCTCTAGCAGACAGGTGTCCTGACATTGGGGAACAGGAGAGACGCGACCCACCTGTCCTCGCACTACACTGGTACTGTACTGACCCTGGTAGAGAAGCAGGCCCTTGCTGTGCCAAGGCTTCCGAAAGAGCAGGGCAGGAGGATGACCCTCAGCACTGGGACAGGGTCTGCTGTACACTTCTTTGGGGTGACATTGGGGAGCAGTGAGAACTATGTGAGGGCTCCTTACCCTTGGGATATGTGAGGCCAGAGCAGAAGGGGCACCCTGGTGAATGGGAAGCAGACCATGGTGGGCCACGGGTCTCCTTACTCCCCAAATGTAGCACTGCCATTTGGTCCTTGTAGCCTTGAGCTGAGGCCCCAGAACAGCTCTGGGAAATCTGGGGTGCCTGGGGCTGATGCTCTCCTCCAGCTTTCTGCCTCAGGCTGCTGTGACCGTCTCATTCTGTCCCAACATTTCCACTGGGGCAGGGCTGCCCCTCCATCAGGCCCTCCAACCCCCAAGCCTGGCAGGAAAGCTCCTCTTGGAGGAAGGAGTTCCTTCCCAGGCCCAGTCTCCCCAACTGAGCAGCCCCAGTGACAGTGGCTCCTCTGGTCCTTCCCGCCCTGTGGGCACTGTGCCCCTGCGCACCCACTCACACTTTGCCCACGCTTCTTATTGTTCTGAACTGCTTGTCCTTGGCAGCAAAATTCAGCATGATGTGATATGCCAAGAGTTTTATGGAATATCCTTCTTTTATGAAATAACACAAGAAGTTATTTGGATGGAATACAGGCTGGGGAAGAAAAAAGGGGCATTTCATCTTTAACACTTACTTTGTCATTCTATAAAGACTTAATACAACACTTTCCACTCTTAAAATCCTAAGAAGCTCCCTGTTCACCCCCCAGGCCACTTTCACTTTCTCCAGACCTGAGGTGGGGGTGTGGAATTTTTACCATCCTCTAAGAGATGAGGATGATGCAGGATGGGAGGGAAGCCATTGGTCTGTGATCTCACAGCCCATGAGTTATAAAGTCCAACTGGCCTTTGACCTCTGCCACAGAAGGCTCATCTCTCCAGCAGTCTTACTCTGAAGGCCTCCTAGAGAGGATCTTGCGGGAGACCTGAGCACACCAGGGACAGGGCACAAAGCTTGCTTCCAGGGACCTCCTTGCACCCTTCTCTCCTGCAGGAAACTGTGCCCACTACCAAAAGGGAGGCTGGTGGTATAATGCCTGTGCCCACTCCAACCTCAACGGGGTCTGGTACCGCGGGGGCCATTACCGGAGCCGCTACCAGGATGGAGTCTACTGGGCTGAGTTCCGAGGAGGCTCCTACTCACTCAAGAAGGTGGTGATGATGATCCGGCCCAACCCCAACACCTTCCACTAAGCCGCTCCCCTCTGGATCTCCCGTGGCCATCGGCAGGAGCCTGCCCAGCATGCAGCTCCAGCACAATGAGCAACTACTCACCAGCTCATCCTGGGCTGCAAGGACTGAGAGCTGGATTCTGTTTCTTGAAGTCACTGTGTCAGATAATGAAACTGAACTGGTACTGTGTTCTCTGTCCCTCCTCTACTTTCCTTCAAATCAGACAGCCCCTCATGTTTCTAGGACAGGACTGCAGACAACTCTTTCTTTAAATAAATTATCCCTACGATAAAACACCATTGCAAAATACCTTCATGATATACATGTGCATGAGCCTCTCCATGCACTTAAGTGTATGCCACATGTATATGCATTACATACTATCACATGTGATATGTCTAGATACACATATGGGTTTGCTATATATACACCGAAATGCACTCCAACTCTCAGACATTAAAGTTGTCCCCAACTTTGCTCTTTGAAGGAAAACATTTCCTTGATGCTGTGTTTCTGGAGCTAGGGCAGACACAGGCTGTGTTGCGATCAAGCAGCCTCACATAGGGGTTCCTGGCTCCCTCTCTTAAGAACCCCCTTGGGCACCTGCTCAAATTTCAAAAATCATTTCTGTTTTTATGCTTTCTCTGTTCTCAGGATTGTCAACACCTTCCACCCAGTTATTCACTCACCCAGTGCCCTCTGTCAGTCCCCTGCTGCCTACACATTCAAGGCGCCCTTTCTCTTTACCCCTTGCCCATCCTTTTCTACCACAAGACCTTTCCTTCCAGGCAAGAGTCCGCCACCTCTGAGTAGGAACAGTCTGGGCGCAGGTTCTGGCCAGGGAAGGGAAGGACAGGCCCAAAGCTACACTGGTGGCCATGTAGATTGTGTATTCAGTTCTGTATCTTCCGCTCATACTTTAGCCTCCATGTCATTTTAACCTTCACACAATAGTAGCCTACCTTGCCAGAGACACTCAGCTGAAGAGACGTCATCACTAATGTGCTGGGGCCCCCAGATGGCTACAGACTGGAGATCTCATGCTCAGGTGGACCAGAGTCTGCACCTCATCCCCCAACTACACTTCTCTGGAGGACAGGGGCCACCAGACTCCTTGGTTGGTGCGCTGCAGCATGGCGGCTTCCTGAATCCTGCCAGACTCAGTACTCCCGGGACGACTGCCAAGCCAGGGGCAAGAGATGAGTCAGGAAGGTGAGACCCTCCCCGGTGGGCACATGGGTCAGGCATGCGAGATGTGGGGCTTTTGGTACTGTCCACGTCTGGGTGCGTGCCTATTACCTCAGCAGTTCTCACAAGTGTACCATGTAGCATGTTTTGTGTATATAAAAGGGAGGGTTTTTTAATATATTCCCAGATTATCCTTGTAATGACACAAGTCTGCAATAAAAGCCATCAGTGCTACATGATGCATCTACCCTGTGTGTTACTGTTTTAGACTGCTTTCTCGGGGCCTCTCACATTGGGCCCTTTAAGATTTGGCATCTAGGGCACATGCCCAATCCATGCCTATGGCACTCTCCCTGTCTGGTTCCTGCCTGCTCCCTCCTGATCCCTGTGCCAGCACCTCAGCCAGGGTGGCTCTCTGGAGCCCAGCTCTGCGTTTCTAGTTACATTCTGAATACTTCCAGTGGGTGTCCTAAGAGCACCTCACAGCCGGGCAGGCAATCTCTGAGACGTGCTCCCCCAGGCCAAGCCTTCCTCCCACCACATCCTCTGGCCTCCTCTCCCCACACCACTGCAGTGGGTGCCCCACCAGGAGCCTCTATCTCCCTCCTCCCAAGCCATACCCACCACTAGGCACCAGAACTGTCTCCTACTACAACAGATCTGTGACTTGGGAAGGCAGGTCTAGACATGATAGGAAACCTTGAAGCTATAAAGGAAGAGACCAAGGGATATGACTTGAAATTTTTTTTTCTGTTTTCCAAAAAAGCAAAGCAAAATAAAACACTACCAAGATTGAGATGCAAATATCAAAAGAAAAAAATATTTGCATGTAAACAGCAAATCCAGAATTAATACTATGACATATTCCAAGCTTTCAAATTAAGAAAGATACAAATACTGTGATAGAAAACTTGGCCAAGTATGTGAACAACCTTAGAAGTTGCTAATGGCCAGTAAACACGAGAAGATGTCAACTGCAGGGAGAACTAAGAGGCTGCACTGAGGGAAGGGTTAGCCATTATGTGTTGCCTCTCAGACTGGCAAAGACAGGACTGAGGTATAAACTGACTATTTTTTCAAGAGTAGGTTGGTGATATCAAAATTTAAAATGCATTCAGGTCCTTAGACCCAGCAGTTCTTTTTTTTTTTAATATTAATATTTATTTTTTAGTTTTTGGCGGACACAACATCTTTCTTTGTATGTGGTGCTGAGGATCGAACCCAGGCCACACGCATGGCAGGAGAGCGCGCTACCGCTTGAGCCACATCCCCAGCCCCCCAGCAGTTCTTCTTAATCATCAAGAACACACTGTGGGAAAGCCTTCTGGAGTGGGGTGTAGTTAAGGAGACTTTGTGTGTTTGGTGCTAAGGATGGAACCCAGGGCCTTGCAATGCTAGGTAGGTGCTCTGCCGCTGAGCTATACCCCCAATCCCAAGACTTGATGCTCATAAAGCTTATTACATGCTTAAAAATGGACTTCTATTTTTTATTTCACCTTCATACAACTCTGTGAAGGAAGGATTATTATTCCCATCTCACTGAAGAGCAGGATGCTTGAAGCTGAGGCTTGAAGTCAAGAATGTGCCACCAGGAGTTAATCCAGAAAGGACTAAGTGTTGGCACTGAGGACAAGTTCTTAGCCCTCCTTCTACCTCTCAGTCAGTTGCTTGGTCACAGGGGAATGCTACCTTGGCCCAGACCACAGCCACACCTCCTCAACATCTGGAGCAGAGTTGGGAGATATAGGAAACTTAGGCAAAGGAAAATGAGGTGCACCCTTACTGCTCACTGGCATCATATCCAAACCCCAAAGCAGAAAGTTCTAGAAAGTCAAGCTAGTCAATATGAAGAAGTCCTTTATCTGAGCTATCTGGGATCCAAATGAAAGCAGACCACAATACCAACTCCTACTCCCCACCAAGCCCTATCCTGGCACCCAAATCTGGGTATTATCCAAACCATACCCTGGCTTTATGGAGCAGAGGAGTAAGGTCCTCAAAGATGTGCAGCCTCCTTTCCCCAGAGTAAAAATGAAAGGGAGGAAGTCAGTTCACTGGGTAGCACCTGGAGAAAGATCATGGGAAAGGGAGTTGGGCTCAGGGACCCGGAGGCTGGGGACCTTGAGCTATTCTCACTAGCAGACAGCCAGTTAGCATCTGGAGGTCTGCCCAAGTCAGATCAGCAGTGCTCCTCTGCCTTCCAGCCAGCAAATTTGTCAGGCCTATAATCACAGAAGTACTCCATGGTTGGCACCTCTGTAGACCTATATGGATATCAATAAAGCAATAAAGCCCAGACTTCCTCCAGTGCCAGCCAAATCCCCACATCCCAGTTTTGGCCAATACTTTGACCAGTAATGGTCCCCAAGCAGGTGCCACTGAACAGAACTCCCTTCTCCAAATTTTGCCAGTGTGAGCAAGATTGAAAGAGAAACCTTCGAAGGACTGGAAGCAATGACAATGGGAGTCCTCCATGCCTAAAGCCCAGACACTCAGGAGTCCAAGGGGTCCTCCCTGAATTCCAGGACCACCTCACCTGCTTCAGTCTTATTGAAATCTGTTAAAGAAACCCAGGCAACTAGATTAAATAAAAAGGGCACATTTTGGGTACAAAGATGTAAAAAGGCACTCCCTCTGCCTCAGTTTTACCTGGCAGTCCCAAGACTAAGGACAAAATAATAGTTGCCAGGATCTCATATTCCAGAGCTTGCAAGGTGCAAGATCATTACCACAAAGGAACAACCTCAGGCTGCAGCTTAGTGATGCCCACCTGAATTCTATGTAAGAAGTGCAAGGAAAAGATCATGGGGTGGGGGAGAATGATGTGTCCCTATGATATGTCCTCTGCCACACAGGAAAAGGAGATGTCTTCCTTACCCCAAACCATGTGAGAGGGATGAGAAGGAACCACTCCCAGAGCTGGTGAGGCCCAAGCCAGCAGAGCAGTGAGGAGTGTAAGATTCTGGAAGCTCCCAGACAGCAGGCTACCTGGATGGCAGGGGTGGGGGCAGGGCAGCAAGTACGGAACAAGGGAAGCAGCAGTGAGCATCAGCTGGGCTGGAGGAGCAGCGTTACCCTACCAGGAGCAGGTGAGGTGCCCAGAGAGAGGCTGGGTAGCAGAAAAGAGGAGACAGAGTTCAGGCTGTGTGCCAGGGACAGGCAGGTACAACTCTGGAGGAGAACCGAGCAGCCACAGAACATGGGCTCTTTCCTGTCGCCTCTTCTGGCCCCTGCTCCAATTCCAAGGGCCAGAAGTCTCTGTGGACAAGTGGAGGAAGCAGCGGGGCAGCCAGGATTCAGCAAAGACGCTGACCTGTGCCCTCTCCAGCTCTGCTGGTTGGCTTTAGGAGTCCAGACTCATGAGTGCTACACAGGACTATCCGGAATGACAGCATTGTCAGAAGGAACTGGGCTTTGTCAAGCCTGACACCAAGAAGACCAAGGGGCCTGCTGAGTTCTCAGCTTTGCTGGGAAAAGAATTAGTTTACTGAGATGCTTGAAAGGACACTGCAGAAAAAATAAAGTTGGTTTCTTCTTCGACCTGACTGAGTCCAGCTCATTTAATAAGCTGGTTATATAAGGACACGAGGTATCTCCCTGAGTCCACGGGCTGGGATGCAGCTGGGCCTCCTGAGGGCCAGGACCAGAAACTGCCTGGAAACTCTTCAGGAAAGAAGGCGGCACCCTTCCCCGCCCCGCTCCTCTCCCCTTCCTGCAGGATTTCTTTCTCGGTTTCTCACTGTGCACCCATCCAGAGTACCCTCACTCCCTGTCCCAGCAACAGCCCCACCTGGCTTTCCTGAGTTCACACATCCCCCAGGTCTGAGCGCCAGCATCTCTACGTTCCCATGCCAACTCCTGGATGAAGAATCTGATTGGCCAGCCAGGGCCCTGGCTCAGAGCTGGGCTGGGTGGAATGAACGCTGCTTCTGAGGCACAATGCTGTGCAAGAGACAAGGAAGTCCCAGGTTCCCAAGGGTGGGGGTCATGGGATGGATCTCTATTCAAAAAGGGGTTTAGACTATACTCCAACTGTCATTGGCTCCTATCCTCTCTCGAGACCATGCATACTTTGCCAACTAGATGGATTCCATCCCATTACTCATGTGAAGGGGTCCTGTTTCCCAGGCTCTCCCTACCTGACCACTGTCCTTCCCTAAAAAGCACACCTAACTTTTCCAAGCCCAGCTGGGTCACTAAACATGACCCCTGGCTATGCCCTGATGGGACTCCTCCTGCCCTTCCTGGGGACACTGGATTTCTCAACAATCTCTGGATAAGAGAAGCAATAAGCTCCCCACTGCTGGGGCCTTCCTGGCCACATTTTGCTCTGGGCAACACTGATACCATCTATCATTATGGGCTACTTTCCATGTTCCGGGGAGCATGCAGGTTTCTAAATTCTTACAGCCCTTTAAGATGGGTTTTATAATTATCCTCTCTTCAACATAGAAAACTGAAGCTCTGTGATGTAAACAACCTGCCCAAGAAGGTGCAGCCTGAGAACCTGGGAACTTCAGCACCATGGGTCTGGTTCCTGAGCTGCCTTCATGGCATCCACCACTGCACTCTAGGAGGAAGTATACCTCTGCTCCATTTCTACTAGCCATGGCTCAGGAATGCATCTGAGAATCATGGTGGTCCTGAGCTCCTGCCCACAAGAGTGGCCAGCCTGCCTGCCTATGCAAAAGCAGCTAGGGGATAGCAGGTCCCTAGATGTCAGGAAGCCAGTCCATGGCTATTTGTCCAATTTACTTCAGAGCAATGGGCACAGAATAATAGAGGCAATGATGGAGAATATCTCATAACTTCTTGGGCCTTCCAACAGCTAAAGCCACTGGACCTGCCTTTCTCCTCTCCCTCCTATGGGACAGAAAGCCACTTGTCCTACAACCTGCAGACTCAACAACCCCAGCCTTTAATGCTCAAAGTGTTCCTCTGTGGCTAGTCAGGTATCACCTCATATATCAGTTCTTCCTGGCCTGAGCCTTGGTCTATGTTGTCTGGTAGCTGGATCTTGGGTATGGAGGCTTATCTCCTGTTTGTGTACCCTCAGGTATGTGGCTTGCTAACCTTGGTCTTTCTCAGATTCCAGAGTCAGGCTGGTACCAGTACTGACATGGGATTCTACCCCTTATGGACCCAAGCCTTGATGCCAACCATTCTGACATTCAAGCATCTTGTCTCCCCAAACTTGGGGCATCGTGGGCCAGTTCAACACACATGTGGGAACCAGACACAGATTATTTTCCTGTCTGCACAGCCTCCCAAAGACTTCCACATGTGGCCCCTCCTGGGTGGGTGGCCATCTGGCTGTCCCATGCCCTGCTGGCTGATGGTCATGATGAGTATGACTCCATGGGAGGGTTAGAGGGTTCTCCCTTTCCCTTGCTGAAGTGCATCCTGAAGCTCAGAGACATCTAAGGAGAGGGATCCTGGCCTATAGCTGTCCTGAGCCTTAGCAGATATGGGAGTGGCCCAGAGCCTGAAAAGGCAGCTCCTGTGGAGGAAATGGAATTAGAATTCCCTTTTGAAACCATGTGATGGCAGAGGCCTACCCCCTGGGTATTTCAATGAGGGGAGAGGATTAGAAGAAGCTCACAGTCACTTTGAAGCCAGGAATTGCTGACCAGACCTAGGCAAGTGTGCTGGGCCTAGATTTAGGTCGCCTCCTCTCCACAGGAACCCAAAGCCAGGCAGCCCTTCCTCATGGATCAGGGCAGTGCAGGGCTGTGTAGGAAACCAGAATCAGGGCCAGATATTGAGGAAGCAGAGGACAGTTGATTAGTGTAGGAGACCTGAAGCCTGGCTGCCTAACCCAAGAGAATTGACAGAGAAGTGTGTATTTAAAAAGATGCCATCTTTACCTGTCATTTCAGCTTAGGAAGAGTGAGAAAGCAGGCATGCCCATGGAGCGGGTGGAAGAACAACAGCAGCCTTTTTAGAGTGCATCCCAGCGGTGGCTACCAAAAGGCTGCGACAGTATTTGCCCTAGTGGTTCCACATCTAGCGTTCCAAGTTTCAGACCGGTAAATATACAGACAGGTAGAAGGATATTCCCCACTGTGCTATCTAGAAGTGGGAAAAAGCAGAAATCACCTCAATGATCATCAAAGGGGTATGGCTCGCCAAACCAGGACACACCCACACATCTGCAGGTGCCAAGGAGCCACTGAAAAGAACAAGAGGAGGCTCTATACTGGCTGCCACTGAGCAGGATCTGACATTTTAAGTGGGAAAAAAAGTAAGGAACAAAACACTATCTATTAAATATTCATTCCAACTCTGGGTAGAAAGTGCAGTACCTAATGCACCCTCCACGGCACAGCTGCTCGTGGCTGTGAACTGGCACGTCTGGAAGGGCCCACGCACCAGCTGCTAGCAGTGGTGCCTCTGGGAAGGAGAAGAGGAAGAATGTGATTTTCACTTTTCACTTTATAGACTTCTTTTTAGTGTGAATGATCTTTACAGTGAGCAATGTGTTACTTTTGTAATTTTTGAAAGTCTTGAAAAGAATGTGTGGGAGACCAATGCCATTCATGGGCACATTTCTTCTGGGTGACTGTAAGGAACGAAAATGCCTTAATTTCCCCCAGACAGGCATCCAGGGCCTCCGCTGGCCTGCACACACGGCAGTCCAGAGTCCAGCGTACACTTCGTTAGCAACCACATCCTTTCTGTGGGGAAACTTCCAGTCCCCGACTAGTCTCCCCAGGCACCTTCTTCCTTACAAAGCTGTGAGAACTTGTCATTTCCCAAACTGGCAGCCACCTTCTCCACCTATTGCATTTTCCTCCCTCAAGATTAACTTTTGAGAGGGGCCTAGAACTTCCTGCTCCCCTAGGGTCAGTCTCCTGCATGTGGAGTGTGGTACAAGATTGGGCAACAGACTGGGAAACAAGGAATAGCCAATGTTGGGTAGTGATAAGGTCATGTAACATCCTAGTTATGTATGTGTTGCTATGCAACAAATGCCCCAACCTTGGCAGGTTGCAATGAGCATTCATTATTTTGTAGGTTTTATGGATCAGGAACTTGGGCATATTTTAGGTAGTGTCTCTAGCTCAAGGCTGCCCATGAGGCTCAGTCAAGCTGCTACCTGGGGCCTTGGTTTTATCTGAAGGCTCAACTTTAAGGTAGGACCGTCTTCCAAACTCCCTCCATGGTTGTTGGCAGCCCTCGATCCCTGCCACATGGGTCTCTCCATGGCATTGCCAAGGACATCATAGGCTGGATTCCCCCAGGATGAATGACCCAAGACAGTAAGAAAGAGCAAGTACTCAACATAAAAAGGACATTTCTTTTATAATTTCATCTCCAAAATGAGTCACTTAAATCTGACTCTTATTTATACTTCACTGCTATGACATAAGTTAAAAATAGTGCTTCCTTCAGAGGAAGGAGTGTGGGGAGGATTACATGAGATAATGCACATTATGTGTGAAAGAATAAACATGAGTTGTTGTAATTATCAGTAGTTAGTTTCTAACCAGAGATCCAAAGAGTTAAGGAAGCCAGAGAAGAACAGGTGTCCTGGTGAGAACACAGGCTCTTGCTACAGAATCACACTTTCTCTTGCACTCAATGGGTTTATCCTCTTATCTCCTATTGTGGTGTCAGACAAAACCCAAACCAGAAAAAGGGTGAAGTAGGTCTTCCCCTGGCCCCAGAAGACAGAAATGGACAAGACATTCCAGCTTTGGCCAGCAAGGCATGCAGGAAGCCAGCTGGCCCCAGGGCTCCTTTCCTGACCTTCCTGTTTTCCTCCAACATCTCTATGGAGTCAGATGTTGACTGGAGGATGCATTAGTTAAGGCTGGGTGGAATCCAGCCATGGGCATGAAGTCTCAAGTTAATTGGTATCTGCCTGGCCTATGATGTTGGGTAAGTCATAGGTTAAGGTTTTTTCATTCATAAAATGAGGATTTTAAATAATCTAGCTAGCTTCTGTAAGGACTGAGGAAGATTATGAAGCCCCAGAGAAATGTGGATTTTAAGGTAACAAATCTTGAGATTGCAAAGTAAAAATGATCTTTTCCCTTAGGGAAGGGAGAGATTTGGAACAATATGCAATTAACCACTCTATAAAATAATGGAAATGTTTCCTGAATTTTGATTGGGGATAGGACATTTTTGAGATCATTCTATTGACTAAGAAACAAGTTTGAGCCTGGGGCAGAGGAAAGCTCTTCTCTGCTCACTAGGCTTGAGAAAAGGTTGAATATCGTGACTGAGGGAAGGGGAACCCTGATCAAAGGCTGTCCTGGGCCAGGGAGGGAGGGTAGGATTTCAGCTATTTGCAGCACATGGCCATCAGGAAGAGAGGAGAAAAGGGCCTGGCCATTGCTCTGCAGACAGACATATCAGAGTCCAAGCTTAGATTTTTCTTTGTGGCACTGCGGTCTCCATATCCATCCCTCCACCTTGCTGCCCCAGCTGAGGAAGAAACCTGGCTCTTTACCAGGTCAGCCAGAGAGCCTGGCTGGGAAGGGAGAGAAGACCAGTGGGAGGGGTCAGAGGAGTGAGGCCAGGCAGTGAGCAGAGGCAAGGAGCCACAACCAAAAGGCACTGTGGAACAAATGAGTGTTCCTGGGAGTCCTTGGAAACGCTTGGGGTGGGGAACTGAGAAGAGGCCAGATTTCCTGCACGTGGAAGTATTTTAGTTTTGGAAAAAGGAAAGGACTACCCTAAATGCTGGCCCACTTGGGGCCAGCCAGATGCCACTATTGCTAACCCTGATGTGGGTGCTGTTGGATTTGGTCTGGGGGTGGTTGCCACAGCAAAGAGGCAACAGCATGTCTCAGTCATCAGCAACTCTGCAGGCTGGGCCTGCCTGCTCCATCCCTCCTGCACTTGCTCTCTCCCCTCTACTTTAAGGGTGTCCAAGGCCCAATGCACATGGTGATCCTCAAAGCCCATGGGCAGGGACATGCTCAGTGTCTCCATCAGGTATAAGGGCTGTGCTCACCAAAAATTGTCTTAGGTCTTTCCAAAGCTTTGCTCTAAAATGAACTATTTGTAAAGGCCTTTTCCTGGGCCCTCACTTTTTCTGAACTACAGTGATTCATCACAGGCTTATCCATGATCCCCTAACTATCCCTCTTCTAGCCACCCCTCCTAGAAACCACTTTCTGCACTGCAGCCAACACGATGCATGCTAAACACAAATCCAGCCCAGCTGTACCCTTATGTAAAATTCTTTCTCAGTTCCCTACTGCTCTCGGTTGGTGGGTCAGGTCAGAGCCAGAGCTGCCCACTCCCAGTGTCCAGGCCCTCAGCAATCTGGCCCCTCCCTTCCACTCTGGCCACTTCTTGTGACAACCTCCTCCTCCTCCCCCTCCTCCTCATTCTTGGCTCTCCAGACAGTTTTTCTAATATGTTTTTCCCACTTCAGGGCAAGTTGTCTTTGAGGGGGATTTTAGCTCCTCACCTCTGAACCCAGGGTGTACAACCTTTAGAGCTCCCCTTCTCTCCAGAAACCCCTTCCTGGTAACCCAGACCAGGAAGGGTGCCCTTTTCTTTGCTCCTTTGCCATTCCCTTTAGAGTGTTCAACTCATTTCCAGTTTCTTCCTCATGGCTAGTGCTCCAGGCTGGATGGGGAGCTTTGCAAGGGCAGAGGTGGCATGTGGTTGATCCACACAAGTCCCTGCTGAACCCCAGTGGCAGGGCACACCCACCTTGTGGTGAGGCCTACCACATGCTGGCTGCTATTCTGGGGGTCTCTGGGGCATCAGAACACACACTTTCTTTTGATCAAACACCACTTCTTTTTTTTTTCCTGCCATCCAGTGTAGCACTTTATTTTTTGTCAGTTTATAGAATATTTAATTAGATCACTTCATTATAATATAGTACAAATATAATTAGAGTACAGGGCACAAACAGGCTGGTGAAATAGTTCAGTTATTATCTGTTCCCAATTATTTGAAGGTTCTCTATCTAGAGTAAATAGTTCCTAATTATGAATGATTTCAATCAAATGGAAATTTATTGTATAATATGCAAATGCTGTTTAACACAGGTGGTTTGATGGGATTAGGTCCTCTGTAATATCACAACTATACCCAGTAGGATCTAAATGATGGACTTGTCATGCTGCTTTCAGAGTCCACAGGTCTGACCAAAAATGTATTATCAGCATGAAACATCCTGAATTCACTATTCTTTCTTTTTTAAAATTTTAATTTGTAATATATGACAACAGGATGCATTTCTCATATTACACATATAGAGCACAATTTTTTATATCTCTGGTTGTACACAAAGTACAGTCACATCCTTCCTGTTTCTTCTTTTTGAAAACTCTTTGAGGTGTCTGGCTGATTAGCCCAGAGTGTTTTACACTCACCAACAACTTGCCTTTGTTTTAAACTTCAGAATTTATATTTGAAAATAGAGGCTTATTTTTTTAAAAATGAAGGATTTGTTTATTTGAAGAAATAACTTAGGATCTCAAAATTTCCTTCACATATTAGAGGTCTGGATAGGTTTACCAAGAATGTCTAAGTTTTCTCTTATTATTCAAAATTGTCATGATGCCTGATTTTTTGTTTCTTGAGAGATCACAATTTTCCACACTGCTACAATACTTTTAAATCAGCTCTAAAGCATTTCAAATCCATCACATTCCTAATTTTATTTAGTTATTTCCTGGAAGGAGTAATAAGTAGTGAAAAACCAAACACCCCCTAAATCAATGCAGCTATTTAGAAATAGGTGGTGTAGTCATTCTTCAAACCTCTGTCTGCTTTTGTTATCATTTCATCAGAATTGGGTGTTTATGGGAGTTGCTATTGCACAAAATTAGCTGCAAAATGTTGACTGTATCTCCCAATACTATTTTCACACTCTGAAGTAATTTGGAAGAAACTAGTTGATTCAAAGAAAGTCTTATTTCTTAAATGTAATAAATTTTCCCCTCTGTGTTTTTTAAATTATGTTTCACAAGGAACCCAGGACACCAAAGTGCAGCCAACTGGCTCTAAAGTCCACTAAAGGTTGGACTACATGCCTACGCAGGTTGGCAATAGTGGCTGATATTACATGAGGGCATCTCTCGTGGATGTCACAAGAGTAAAGAGTCACGGAAACCCAGTTAGCACAGAACCTTCTATAGAGAGTTAAGAGAATCATCACAAAAATAAAACCCACATTTGCTATTAGAGGCAAATAGCCATTGAGGCGGGAGCAAGGTCTCAGGCACTGGAAGCAACAGAGCAGCTGGAAACATCAGAGAGGAGCCTCCGCTCCTCCCAGAGCAGCTCCCTCCCTCCCCGAGGAAAGACCTACAGGGAGGATTTGCCAGGGAAAAACAAATGGTTGCAGACATTTTTTCCTATATTGTACTTTCCAGGAATTATGTAACCATCACTTTTTAGATAAACAAATCCATCCCCATGAAGGTTGGGTTTTCAAGAGGAATCCAGTATTGAAAGAAACCACAACCTAGGTTTGGGCAGGATCTGTCCATGGCATTCAGATGAGCAAGTGGAGATCCCAGCTACCCTCAGGACAGTGGCCCCACTGAGCCTCAGAATGAGACCTTGCTTCATGTTTACTTTTCAAATTGTGGAGCTCCCAAGGTAAACCCTCATGTGCTGTCCTGAGAATAGAAAGTCGCTGGAGTCCAGGTGCCTCCTGTTCCTCCCTCTGATCTATATATATCAGGGTCATTCTGCTGCACTGTGAGGAATGATCATCACAAGACCGGGGACAGGAGCAGGGCACTTCACTGCACTCTCAATGCCAGAGCAGAAGGCCGTGCAGGAGAAAGGATGCCTCCAGGAGCCAATAGGAAGCGCCTGCCAGGAGCAAGGCAGCTGAAAAGTGGTGATGGAGGGCAAGGATCCAACAACAAGAAAGAATGGCGGCAATTCATCCATTTCCTATAGTGCCAGTATCATTATAGTCACATATGACAGAGGACATGTAGGTGACAACTGCAAGGGAGGGGTAAGAAAATACTGACCTGAACAGTGGAGGTGAGAAGTCGGGAGAGGGCAGTGTCGAGTGCCCAGGCTCATAGCCAGCACTGCTAGGCGCCTTCCTGGCTCTGAACTTTCCAGTAATGTGACCCTAGGCACCTCTCAGTGCCTGGGCGATTGTGAGCATTCAGGGAGGTGATGCACACAGAGAGGGTAGGCAATATACAGCAGATCTCCTGATCACCCCTGTTACAGAGGCCATCCTAACCATGCTGGACTTCATCCACTAGTTGAGCCACACATGATACTAGGCTGCCCTCACCCTTGTTCCATCAATCCCATCCCTCAACTGAGAGCCTCGGGCAAAGTGGAAATGGACTTGGAACTATGCACATTAACATGCCCTCCACTGTGAACCCAAGAGGGGATTTGCCAGACATCAAGTAGAAAGACACTACAGTTTACTGCAAACTGGGAGAAGAGAGTGAGAAAACGTGAAAAGAGAAAGGAAACACAAAATGAAATTCATTTCAATTACATGACATAAGACTAAACAAATGTGAAAGACTTACATGGCCCTACCAATAAACAAGGTCTCTCATATTGGGTCCAACTAAATGTTATTTGATCACACCTAGAACAGGGCAGCTTAAAATTAAAATCTAAAATATAGACAAAGATTTATAACATAAATGCAATAAAAATAAGATATAAATTAAGTGTGACCCAACTAATATCAAAGAAGCAAAAGCAAGTAAAAAAATGGAACCAAGATTGTTTTGTATGGGACACTTTGCAATGAACTTACAATTATTATAAATGTTTATATAATAAACACATATGGCAGAAACTACTAGAAACACAAGGGGACTCTAACTTATATTTCTGTTCTTGATAAACCAACTTTTCAAAAATTTATAATTTGAATATTATAAGGCAACTTAAGAGAATTTTGAAACATTATACCTTCTTTCCCAGAATCCATGAATACTGATCATATATTAACCCACAAGAAAAATCTCAAATATTTTTTAAAAACCTAGAAATCACATAGGTCATATTCTAAAAAGATGAAAGACCAATTTTTTAAAAAACCCAGTCATTCAAAGGAATGTTATCATAATACCCCAAAAGTTAAAACAACTCGCATGTCCATCAAATGAATGAGTAAACAAAATGTAGTGTATCTATACAATGTAATATTATTTGGCAACATGGATGAATTTTTAAAACATGATGATAAGAGAAGAAATTCATTTATTTCAGATAATTTCTATGATTCAGTTTATATAAAATTTTTATAACAGGAAAATCTATGAAGACAGAAAGTAGATTAGTGGTAACTTAGGGCTAAGTTTGAGGGGGTGGCTAGAGAGAGGGAAAATCAGTGTCTACTGATGATAAAAAATTTCTTTTGGGGTTCATAAAAATGCTTTAAAACTGATGGTGGTAATGGTTGTACAACTCTGTGGATATACTAAAAACTGCTAAATTGCACTCTTTAAATGGATTATATATTAATTATATTTTAATAAGTCTGTTGGGGGGGCTGGAGATGTGGCTCAAGCGGTAGCGCGCTCGCCTGGCATGCGTGCGGCCCGGGTTCGATCCTCAGCACCACATACAAACAAAGATGTTGTATCTGCCGATAACTAAAAAATAAATATTGAATCAATCTCTCTCTCTCTCTCTCTCTCTCTCTCTCTCTCTCTAAAAAAAAATAAAAAATAAATAAATAAGTCTGTAGGGAAAAATACAAGCCCTTGAAAATTTTAAAAAATCACCAAGTAATACTAGAACATAAATTTAAACTACAATTATAGAACATTTGTATCAAAACATGTACTATGTAGCAAAAGCAGCACTTGGAGGATAATTTATAACCTTAACTGTTTCCATTACTCAAGAATCATGTGTGATTCTATCTTTTTTATGTATCACTCAAAAAATTGCTGCCAATTAGACAATGTTAAAATGCTTTATCATTAATTGAAAGGTACATCCTAATTTCAAAGGTGCTAAAATGTGGAGAGAAAAAGCACTTCATAGAAAAAAATACGGTAAACTAAAAAGCAGAAAGGCAGTGTGACTGATAAACATATCCAAAATCTAATTCTTTAGAAAGAACAATGGATAAACCTCTGGCAAGACAAATTTTTAAAAAGAAAGAGAAAACAAAAATCTAAACTATTAGGAACCTCCCCCCCCACATATATATATAAAATCATATATGCCAGGAAGTTCAAATTTATAAAAAATATACTATATAGTGCATTATGGTAAAATAATTAAATGGGTAAAAACCCTATGCTAATAATTTTGAAAGCTGGAATCAAATAGACAATCTCTTATTAAAAAACAAAATTTCCAAGTTGGATTTAAAAGAATTAGAAAATGTAAATAAAGAATGCTTATGGAAGAGATATATCATGCCAAAGATTAAAGAAAAACTGTACTAGATCCCTACAAATATTAGGAGTCACATCTATGAAACCTTAAGTTTTTCCTTATTATTAAAAACTATTTTACATCATAAAACCAAAAAAATTCAAAAATTAGCACAAAACTGAAGCCCAAACTAACAGAAGCATTTTTTTTTGCCTATCAAATTGGCAAAGATTAAAAAAAAAAAAAAGAAGAAGGAGAGGCTAAGGTTGTGGCTCAGTGGTAGAGTGCTTGCCTAGCATGTGTAAGGCACTAGGTTCAATCCTTGGCACCACACAAAAATAAGTAAATAAAGTAAAGACATTGTGTCTATTTATAACTAAAAGAAAACATATAGGTGGGAGCGAAACCAACACCTGGCTCGGAGCAGCCGCCGCTGAGGTCTCTGGCCAGTGTCGCTTCCAACCACCCACAAGGATGGGGAATATCTTTGCAAACCTCTTCAAGGGCCTTTTTGGCAAAAAAGAAATGCGCATCCTCATGGTGGGCCTGGATGCTGCAGGGAAGATGATGATTCTCTACAAACTGAAGCTGGGTGAAATTGTGACCACTATTCCCACCATAGGTTTTAATGTGGAGACCGTTGAGTACAAGAATATCAGCTTCACTGTGTGGGACGTGGGTGGCCAAGACAAGATCCAGCCACTATGGCGCCACTACTTCCAGAACACCCAAGGCTTGATCTTTGTGGTGGACAGCAATGACAGAGAGCGTGTGAATGAGGCCCGCGAGGAGCTCATGAGGATGCTGGCTGAGGATGAGCTGCGGGACGCTGTCCTCCTGGTGTTTGCCAACAAGCAGGATCTCCCAAATGCCATGAACGCAGAAATCACAGACAAGCTGGGGCTGCACCCGCTACGTCACAGGAACTGGTACATTCAGGCCACCTGTGCCACCAGCGGGGACGGGCTCTATGAAGGACTGGACTGGCTGTCCAATCAGCTCCGGAACCAGAAGTGAACCAGAACCCCCCCCCACCCCCTCACTTTCTCCTCTCCGCCCTCGCTTTCCTCTCATGTGGCAAACGTGCGACTCTGTGGTCCTGAGTGCCAGAAGCTGTCTCCATGGGTTGGTCAGTGTGCATCGCACCGTGCTGTACATGTGCAGACGCAGCCTGGTTTTTATTTAATGTAAATAGTTTCTGTTTCCACTGAGGCAGTTTCTGGTACTCCTATGCAATATTACTCAGCTTTTTTATTGTAAAAAGAGAATCAACTCACTGTCAGTACTGAGGAGGGATTTAGGCATGTGGGCACCTGGCCTCCAGGAGCTCCTGGGCTGTAGATTGGTGTTGGGATCCATTTGGTGGTTGGTTTTTAACCCAAACTCAGTGCATTTTTTAAAATAGTTAAAAATACAAGATAAGGAGAACACTTGAACACACAGAAGGGAGACTATGCCTAGTGTACAGCCTGAATGCTAGTCCATTGGATCAGCTGTTCCCCTGTGGGAACACAAAGACGGTGACACAAACCGCCATCCACTGCATGGTCCCAGTAGAGACCCCGTGACTCGCCTGTCTTTGGGTCACTTGCATTCCATAGCGTTGTGCTTGTACTTGTGCTCACACAGTCACCTGGGGGCGGGCTGGGAGAGAAATTGCAGGGGACACGGCCCAGATGCGCCCTTTGTTGGCGTGTGGCCAGAGCAGTAGCCCATGTTCCCAGCACCCACTCACTCTTGCACCTGCTCAGCCCACTGGCAGGAGGTCTGGGTCTCACCAGCATGAGTGCGTGCAAGCTGGGAGGGTTGGTCCACTCCAGACCCACAGGTCCCGGAGCACCCCCATCTCCATGTGTGAAGTAGCTTCCTCCCTCAGCCTGCAAGGGTCCGATTTGCCATCGAAAAAGATGACCTCTACTTTTTTCTTTTGTATTTTGATAAACACTGAAGAAGCTGGAGCTGTTAAATTTATCTTGGGAAAACCTCAGAACTTGTTTATTTGGTGTCGTGGAACCTTCTAATGCTTTCAATAAACAATTAGTAATCAACTGTTTTGTATACTTGTTTTCAGTTTTCATTTCGACAAGCACTGTAATTATAGCTATTAGAATAAAGTCTCTTAACTATTTAAAAAAAATAAAAATTAAAAAAAGAAAGGAAACATACAGTATTTGTACATGTGGGAGAAAAGCAATTTCACCCTCTTCTAATAAAAGTGTAGCTGAGCGCGGGAGGATGAGGCAGGAGGATCAGGAGTTCAAAGCCAGCCTCAGCAACAGTAAGGTACTGAGCAACTCAGTGAGACTCCGGCTCTAAATAAAATACAAAGTAGGACTGGGGATGTGGTTCAGTGGTTGTGTGCCCCTGAGTTTAATCCCCAGTTCCAAAAAAAAAAAAAAAAAAAGTTTAAACTGATACAAGCTGTCTGGAGAGCATTTTGAAAAGGCATGCCTTTTTTAAAAATACCTTTATTCTATTTATTCATTTGTATGTGGTGCTGAGGATCAAACCCAGGGCCTCACAAGCGCTAAGCAAGCACTATACCGCTGAATTATAGCCCCAGCCCCCAAAGGCATAAATTTTTGCATAAGTTTTGACCTAGTAATCACACTTCTGGGAATTTATTACCAAGTAATAATCATAACTGTCTATAGCAAGTTTTTGCAATAAGGTATTCATGGAAAATGTAGAAATAACTTACATGGTTAATACCAGCAGTAGATTCAAGTTTGACAAATCCATCTGATGAGGCTAAGCCAAAGTATTGAAATGTAGATAATAACCCTACTGATTTTGTAAATGCCCAAAGGAATGATTAGAAAAGGAGCAAAGTCTCTCTAGGTGAGTTAAAGAATATTAACTTTCTTCTCTTCCTAATTCCTTAGAGTAAACACGTATTATTTTCTAACCAGAAAAATAAATAATTGTTGCTATAAATTTGTTGGTACATCTCTTAAGAAATATGCTAATTAAGAACAGAAAACCGGAACAGAGGGTTTGCTCAAGTTTGGGAGCAACATGGATGAACCAGTAGGAGTCCTACTACCATCACTGTGGATGTCTGGGCTACAGCCTAGGAGCCTGGGGTTCAAAGATCACACATATAAAAAGCAGAAAGTCCCTCTTTTCTCCCCTCATCAAGGTTCCCATCCCTGGAAGTATCAACAGCCTGTTCCAACCCAAGGAGCCAACCAATTGCCTCTTTATCCATGCTCCCTGCTATTTCCTGGAAATTTTTCAACTAGAAACTATAAAAATATCTTATTTGGCACTGAGCATGTTTCTTAAAAAAATAATAATAAGCCAATTCAGACTCCTACCTAGATAGGGAATACTGGGCACCATCTTTAGGCTTCGGATATATTCCCGTGTCCGCTTGTAATTATCTTCTTTAGACATCAGATAGTCCAATTTCTCAAAGGTAGTCTTGTCTTTTCGATTCAAAAGCTGGAAATGAGAAGAAATTATAGAGGATGAGAGAGAGAAAAGAAGCCAGAAGAAACTGAAGGGAGAGGATAGCTGTCACAAAGAACAAAAAGGACACATCCTAAAGAGTATGGCTGTCAGGTGCCAAACCTGGGCACAGCTAAAGATTAAAAGGACATTTCACACAGAGGTAGAAACTCTCACAGCCACAGTCTTCCTGTCTTCCCAGAATCTCACACCTGAAAGATACCTTCTAAATCCACCTAGTTCAGTACTCTACAAGATAGACCCTGCACCAGAAAGGGGCTCAGAGACTGAAGCAAACTGCTCAAGTTTACCAGAAGAGTTATTTCACAGCTATGTACTCTCTCCACACAGCACAAAGCCCCATGAACTGAACTTGCACATGACTCCATGCACAAGCCACAAGAACACAGCCAGGGCAGTGCTCCAATTCAGGCTGTCTCTTCCACAGTCCCCAGTATCTGCCTCTGTCATATTTACACTGGGCATGGTGATTTGATCAAAAGAAGACAAACTTCTTTTCTATAAGCAGTCATCTAAGGGGTGACCTCATTATGCAACACAAGATGAGCAGTTACCCACAGCCAAAGGTTAGGGAAGCAATCTCCTTGGTGACTAAGACCTCTGCTCTGTAAAGCTAGTGCTTTTTGGAAAGAAGTAGAGACATAAACTCCTGGTATTCAAGATTTGGTGCTAAGGTCTCCCGTTGTGGTTCCTGAGTGGCCCAAGTCAAGGGCCAGTGCCAGGAAATGGCAACAAGCCTCTTCAAATACAAAGGCTTTGAGGAAAGCAGCCTATGCTGAGAGTCTAGTGCTGGGGCAGGGCTACTTGGGGAGGGCTGGCTTTGGCAAAGCATAGCTGATCCTGGGAGAGCCCTCAAGTCTATCTGCCAGGATCCAGAGCTTCTGGAATTGGAGGTCAATTGATAAACACAGGAGTGTAAATGAAGCAGACCCCAGGCTTGGTGCATCCTTGGCCAAACTTGGTACAACGACCTGAACCAATACACCCACCATGACCATCAGACTGAAGTAGGCCAGTGTTCAAAAGCCTCATAATGCAGCAGAGAGAAGTAGAACTGTGACTGCTCAGCATCAGGGGAAGCAGTGCAGTGCAGTTCCTAGGCTAGGACTGGTGCATCAGGGAGCCTAAGGCTGTTCTGAGCAGGCCCTGTCCAATTCCTCCATCCTCAGCAGCTGGAGTCACAGAGAGTGTAGCCATGGGATAGCCCACTGCACCTGATGCAGAAAGCCTATGGACTTCACAGAGGAAAGGCAGAATAAGCTGCCTTTCAAGTACTAAAGAAATTAGAGATTGAGAAGCTTTTTTCCTCCCACTGAGAGATTCAGCACACATCAGGGTGGGGACACGGCACAGATGCTAGGAAAAATGGCTGCCTAACTGGCTTGTTAATTTGAGGCTGTTATTCATTATAGTAATAAATGGACAGGAAATAACACCACCCCATTTGCTGTTTCTAAAGCATATAATATACAACTCATCTGAGCTTTACACAGCTCAGAGACAAAGAGGGAGCCAAGACGATTGCTTCTGGTTCAGGTTCATAATCACAAGGATTAAGTGGCTTGTCCAAGAATTTTAGGAAACTTGACTCAACAGAGAAGTGAGACATTTAAAAAAACAACAACAACATGGAAGTGAGTAAATAGAGACTAAAGACTCAGCAAATAATAAATGAATTTGGGCAAGGGAAGTGTCAAGGAGAACTGTGAAAGGAGGCAGCATTTAACATGAACAATCTGGATAAAAAGTTTGCCAAATGAACAACATATACCCAAAGGAGAACCACAAACTAGTGTGAACTGCTCCCGGTGAAGTTCAGCAGGCCTCTCACCTCCCTTGTTCAGGAGGTCTTTTACTTATTTATTTATTTTATTAATGGAATCTAGAACCCCACTGACTTATTTGGCATCATCTATATTCATCCAATAGTCAGACAAACCCTGATTCTGTGCTCACACAAATGCAGCTGAGACACACAGGCTTCCAGCATCCACACCGCTGGTTCTCTGGTCCCAGCTGGATGACTGTCATGTTCAGCTACCTACCAGCCTCCCCAGTACCCATACCCATAGCACCTCAGAGGAAGCAGGCCTGTCTTCTGTGTGTCCTCCTCCCACCATTCCACAGATGCATTCAGAAGGCCTAGATCTGGTTAGCCTCACTTATCTGCTCCAGTCAGTACCTACCAATGAGATTCAGGGCAGCAATGATTTCTCAAGGAGCACTACATAGGTTGCTAGAATACCCTCCAAAAAACTCAGACTTGAATATTTGCCATGAAGTGTATGAAAGCTGCCCAAGAATTTCCTCTAGTGAGATGAAGGCGTAAACCAGGAAAAGGAAGACATGGGATACAGGAGACACAGGACTCAGTCCAAGAGTGGTGAAGAGGTTCTGGGATGCTGAATGAGCAGCAGGCCTTAGGAGCAACTGGTCCCCATTGCAGCAGCCCTGGAGAAGACACCCTCAGGTTTTCTCTTGAAAACCTGATATGAGAGCACATTTGGGGGCAGGGGAAGATAAATAACAAATAAAATAAAAATAAATAAAATATTTTTAAGATTGCGTGTTTGTGTATATGTTAAAAGAAAATTAGAATATCCAGGGAAATGAAAATATTTAAGAAAGGACATGTTATTCATAATTTATTACTTGAGTACACAGTGAAACATACTCACTCATTCCTAATCATTAAGACACTGAATATTCCTTTAACAAAATGAGTTAACTAGAGTTTTAACCACAGTGATGGAGATTGTTTTTAAAGAATGAAGGAAGGTGGTTTGGAGAACTAAACCAGCATCTATAAATCCTATGAAGAAGTCACCAGATACTGTCCAGAGTGCATGGCTCAAGAATTTGTAGCAAATGCACATGGGAGGGATGTACATTTTTGTGGCACAAACTACCAGAAGAAACCGCTAAATAACTGGAAGTGGCTGCCTCCGGGGAGCCGAGCGGGTGTGCAGAGAGCAGGGAGGGCTGGTTGTTTCACTGAGCCTTTCAGTACTGATGTTTAAAATTAATGCGTGTATATTATGTTGATAAAAACTCGTTTAAGATTTAGGTTTTTCTTAAATATAGGATTTGTTGATTCAGAAGAAAACAGCATTTACTTACACGTGTTTTAAACTTTTATTGCAAGTAGAACCACAACTACAAACCTCATATGAATTGAGAGTCCTTTACATTTTAGAGTTTATGGGAAGCCTCAGGAAAGAACCATCAGAACTACATACAAGAAAATAAATTACTTGCTTGCCTAGAGTCAAACGGATACTAAAACCATTCATGTTCAGGAAGAGAGGCAGGGAAGTAAAATGAAGAAAAAGTTCACTGGATGTAATAGGCAACTTTCCTCCTAGTAAAGTTAGGAGTCTTGGGCACCCTGAGATCTTTGTCCATGTTTATTGCAATTTTAATTAATTGTGTGGTTACATTTATGATTTCCTCAGCAAGTGACAAGTCCCATGAGGCCAGTGAGTGTGCTGGTTACACTTGCTCCACTATCCTCTGCATTTGGTGTGGCTCCTGATAAGGAGGAAGCACTGCTAAAATATTTTTTGAATGAAAAATCAATGAGGAAGATAATAATGATAACTTAGAAGTCTAGTTCTTGGAAATTTCTTAGGTAAAAGAGGTAATAAGAGCCAAGATTATGGACTATTTAGAAACTACAATGAAAACACTATGTGGAGCTATGTGATAAGGCCAAAATTGTATCAAGAGGAAAATTTCTGAGTTTTAAACTCTTTTATAATTAAGCTAGTAAGATGAACTAAAAGTTCAGCTCAAGAGCCTAGGAAAAGAGGAGGAAGATAGGAGAATCAGATTGAGAAAATCAGAAAACTGATCCCCTAGTATACATTTCTCAAAGCTAAACATTGAACCTAGAGAAATGATACCTAAAACCTAAGAGCTTATTTCATCAAATATTAATGAAACAGGTAACACATCTACAAAAAAGGCAGAAAGCAAAAACATACATGAGGATTGAAAAGGGGCTCTAACTACATATCTGAAGTAAAAATTACAGGGTAAAAATGAAGCCCCTGCATATGGATTGTAAATCATTTTCATGGTTCCAAGTAGGCATTCCAAGGGATAAATGGGACTCATAAACCACAAGGTCAAAAGCCAGAAGATCACAAATCTTGGTGAAATACTTGCTTTTAGAAACACCCTCGTTGTGTGTGGTGCTTGTCATCTGACTATTCAGGAAACACACCCCACAGCCCTTTCTGGTAAAGTAGCTCAAATCTGGAAGTTGTCCATAGAAGGGGAAGATATTCCTCCAAATTTGCTTATGAGAACACAGTATCTTGTTCCTTTGCCTTGAGAGAATAACATTTCTTGACACACAGAAATATTTTTCAGCAAAGAGCCTACTGCCCCAAATATGTTAAAATGGGCTCAGAATTCTTTTTCAATTCCAGCGTCTACTGTGGGGATGGAAAGAATTTTTAGTGCTGTCGATAATCCATGGACTGATGGACTCAGCAGACTAAGTATGGAATCTACAGGGGATGAAACTGGAACATTTTTTAAAGACCTTTTTTTTTAAAAAAAAAAAAAAACCTCTTCAAATACATGAATTTTAGGGAAGGAAAAAAAAAAAAGGTACAAACTGGACATGATGGCACATGCCTGTAATCTCAGCAGCTCGGGAGGCTGAGCAGGAGGATCACGAGTTCAAAGCCAGCCTCAGCAAAAGTGAGGCACTAAGCAACTCTGTGAAACCCTGTCTCTAAATAAAATACAAAATAGGGCTGGGGTGAGTTCGATCCCTGGTATTCCCCACAAAAAAGCAAAAATAAAAAGCTACAAAGTCCCATATCTGATTAAACTACTAGATGCAACAGTAGAGTATTGTACATAAGAGAAAATTATAACTTTAGAATTTGGTGTTATCCTGGCTGCTTATATTTGTCTTTACCTAGGCCATTTTAAACCCTGTATAGACATATATTAACTTGCATAAAATACAATAATGTAAATGGTTCCATTTTAAAAATTATTGTAGTAGTTCTTGTTTTTATTTTTATTTTTTTAGTTGTAGATGAACATACAGTATCTTTATTTATTTTGGGGGGGTGTTGAGGATCGAACCCAGTGCCTCACACATGCGAGGCAAGTGATGTACTACTGAGCTACAGCCCCAACCCATTATTGTAGCATTTCTTACTTGAATATAAAAGTATGATACTCTGGGTTCTCTTTTGATATATTTGCAAATATCTTACTAATTCTCTTACTAACTAATAACATAAATAAAATCTTTGACAGATATTCATTTTGTATTGTATGAATCATGATTTTACCTTTTAAAAACTTATCCTTGAACAGTTTCATGTACACTGATATATACATGTACCAATTACATGCACATATACCCACATACATAATGTATAATCTCATGGGGCAATTTTCATCATATATTCCCAATAATTTTTGTTAATTGTTAAAAATTCCACATAGCAATCCCAGGAGATATTCCAATAAGACCTGAGAGTACAGCTGGGAGGGTGAGACTGATCCCCTAGTATATATTTGTCAAGGTCCCATTGGGGGTCTAGAGCTGGTGGGTGGAGAGTTGGGCACCAAATCTGCATTACATTTGTTCAATCTGGCTGGATGATGAAAAGGGCAAGCTAAGGCAAGGAAGGGCCAGAACACTAGCAGAGGGCTCTAGAGATTGGGAGCTAACTCTGTCATGGGAAAAGGGGACTCTAGGAAAAGGGAGTGCTGAAAATGAGTCTTGAAGGATTTTGATAAGCATGAATAGGGCTGAAGAAGGGCTAGAAGGCCGGAGAAGAAGCCTGGGGGTAAGAGCCTGCCATGCAGAAAGGGAAACAGCAGTTTGACTAAAATGTAGCCGAGTGTTGCTGTGTTGCTGTGTTGCTGTGCATGAGAATGGAAAGGTAGGGGAGGGATGGAAACTTGCCTTTTGGAAAAATCTGGCATTGACCCAGCCATGTAGTGCCAGTCACGTGACCACTATGTTGACTACTTATTCTACTTTTCCAGATACTTCAGCTCAACTTGCAAACAGCATGCCAATCACAAGCTGAGAAGCATGAACAGTGAATACTAATCAAAGGGGAAGAATGAGTTGATTGTGGCCATGTTTTAACAGGAAATTCCTCTGGCCAACTCTTGCGTCTCTTGCGCACATGACTAGGGGCTCTGAATTGCTGTTGCTGGTGGGAGCAGATGCTCAGTTGGCCACAACTGAAAGGTTTATGGTTTGTTTTTTAGGATCAGGAAGTAGGTGTGAAGTAGGTATGAAACCTTTTTGGCATTTTCTGCCTTTCCCAAAATGCCTCTCTTATGCTTGGAGCTCAGTAAGACACTCAGTACTCATGAACTTTCACCAAGTGCCACATGCACAGATCACCCATCAGGACATAACCAACGGTCTCCTGTTCAAATTCAATATCTTCCCTTTGCTCACTAAAATATGGGGTTACAGTACAAATGATATGGTTTAAAAACTGGCTGATAAAATCATCATCAAAATGCTGGAGGTGGGAAAATGAAATCTGAAATGGAAGACTGAAGAGAGAGATTGGTGTCAGGTGGTCGGAGCACCCTGCTTTGGGGGATCAGGTGGCATGGGGCACCTCTGATTAGCAAGATGGGAGTAGCAGGGCAGGTGAGGAGAACACTAACACCTCTCTTTAACCATGCTGTGAAAGCTTCAGTGCTGTTTTAGGGTGATCACTCAAATAGAGTTGTGAGGGTGAATTAGAAAGTAAGACCAGAAACAAACAGCCCAGAGCTGAAGATGATAGTTCAGGTCACAGAAAAAGGGCCTGTCTCACAGTTCATTTGAGAAAAGTCAAGAAGAGCTGAAAATTATAGGAGCAATAATAACATCAGCTAATACTCATCTCGCCCTTACTATGTACCAGGCATGGTTCTAAATGGTTTTTTATACATCATAAGAGGCAGGCCCAGGGCTGGACCCAGGCGTCTGATGTAAGAGCTCACATGCTCAAATTCCAGGCCCTTCTTTGCTTCCTCGTGGCTACACCAGTGCAGATCCTGTGTGTTCAGACCCCACAGCCTCATGAGGTACAAGCTGGGGTGACAATTTCTCCTAAGTCACTCTTCCCACTGATTCTCCTTAGCGCTCCCCTGGGCTGTACCTCATGTCTAATGGGTGGCATCTGATGGTTCTCTGATTGCTGTGGGCAGCTTCATTTCAACCCTACTGTATGTGTGGGGCCTGAAACCAGGACTCTCCCCATTGAGTAGGCATTAAATCCCAGGCCCTAGCTGCAAAGGCCTGTCCACAGGGGTTCCTCTTAGCTCTGCTCACTGTTCCAACTCTGAGAGCATTCTTTATTTTTAGCACATGGTGACTTTTCTTTCTTAGCTTTTACTGTAGCTTTGCTTGTTGGTTTTTAAACTTGGTTAATTTTTTTTCAGTGTTTATAGTGTCCATGTGCTGGGACACAAGATAGGAAATGAAGGGCTTGTTCCTTATCAGCTCTGTCTACCGTATTGCCTGAAATTTCAAAATATAGTCTGAGAAGAGTGTGTTCTGGCACTCTATCACGTTCCTGGAAGCCAGAGTTCGATTTCAGACATGCCAAGTGTGAGGTGTCAAAGAAACATGCAAGCAGAGGGTGTGGAGGAGCAGGAGCTGGAGTGTGGATCTTGGGCTCAGGAGAGAGGCTGGAGCTAGGACCACAGAGCCAGCCACCATGAGGGCAGACAGGTGGCATCTGAAGCTCCCTGTTGGGAACTGCCCTGGATGCAAACACCTTTAAGTCCTAATGTACAGGGTTCTGACCAATTATTGCCTTCAGTCTGGCACACCAGTGCCAGGTCACAGTAACTTGGCTGCTACCCCAGCTTGGATAATGAGGCGTGGCTCCAGGTGTAGGCATCACCCACAGGGGTTGAGTTACATTCACCTGTTCTCTTATAATCCTACCCCTTTGCCCTTTTTGGGATAGAGTGTTTCATGGAACCTCCCCTTGTATGTCCATTATATAAGAATAAAGAATTCCAGCAGCGCTCTCTCTTTCCACAGATCCTGAGGGTTAGAGAGCAGTCACAGATTATTGAAAAGGTACTTCTCTGTGTTTATGAGCTTTCTTTGTTGTTTTCTTAAGTTATTGGAATAGTCAGATTTTGTGAACCCAGCATAGACTGCCATCTATCCCCACACTGGTGAGCTTACCATGGGAAGGGAAATGGAGTGGGGAAGGGAGACTGAGGTCAGGGCCTTGCTGAACTTTCACATCCATGAGCACAGGAGGAGCAGCTATCAGAACAGCAGAAGACAATTAAGCTGAGGCAGAGGGACTTCCCAGGAAGAAGGAAAAGACCACTGTCCAGCCCTGTGGCAATATCAAGGCAGATGAGAGTCAATCATCAGCAGAGTGATGATGCGGAACCTCTGAGAAGCAGTCCCCATGGGGTGCCTAAGGAATACCTGCAGGCTGCTAACAATGGCTTCCTCTGCCTGCTGTCTCCTCATCTTCACACCTGGCTTTGCCCGCACCCTGGGTCAATGCTCAGAGATGCCCATAACTCAGTCTTCCCACTTCAGCTGTGTCAGAGAGCAGCTGCCAGGTGCTGCCACCCACACAGGGAGCAGAGGCACCTCCTGAATGAAAGATGCTGAGATCCAAAAAAGTGTGAATGCCTGCCCAGGATAATTTCATGTACCCTGCATTCTATTGGTGGAAGGAACTACCCTCTGACCTGTAGTGCTCCAGGAGGCTGAGAGTGAGCCTTGCTCCCAAGATGTTCCCCTCCTAGGCCACCACCCAAGACCAGGCCTCTTGACCATCAGTGCTGATTTCTTCCATGTCAAGGACTTTTTTTTTCCATTTTCACTTTGCTGCTGCAAATGAGTCGAACTCTCTGGGGCAACTCAGTAGGAAACAGTGAATCACTCTGCACACAAGCACAAGCAGCCATAGCAGGTGTTTACATGTGTGCATAGTGTGTGTGGCCCATGGAACATGTGGCTAAGACTACCCACATGCCAGGAATTCTCTGCCCACTGGTCCCTCAGAAATAAGTGGTCACTGGCCAGCTGCTCATCCAGGTATAGGAACTGCCCCTCCTTTCTTTCGTCTCCTCATCTCAATGTCTCCACCATGGCATCTCCTGGAACCTTCTCCTTAGAACGCATCCTGCACCAGTCTATTTCTCTCTGCACCTACTACTGCTCCTGTCCCGGTCAAGGTTATCTGGTTCCTGGACTAAGCCCTCACCTCCAGACAAGGTCTCTGGTTTTCACTCCTAGTCTCCTACCTCCCAATCTATCTTCCACAAAGTAGCAACAGTGATTAAAAACAAAAACCTAGAGCCACTGTAAAACTAGCTCACATCTGTCTGCTTAAAGCCCTTGGTGCCCTTGAAACAGAATCTTACTCCTCCAGGGCTACCAGCTCCACACGCCAGCCGCCTCCTGGCACAGTGAGACCCAGGAACACTGGCCTGCAGGTTCCTCCGTCACTCCAAGCTCATTCCCATGGTGGGCCTCTGCACCAGCTGCCCCTCTGCCTGGAAGGCTCACTCCCTCATCCTGTTATGGTTGCTTCCTTTTTGCCCTTCAGGCCTTGAGGTATGGAATCTCACCTCAGAGAGGCCTCCCCTGAATGCCCATGCTAAAGCTGACATCCAGTCCTTCTCCATCATGCTATCCTGTTCAGTCTCATACCAACACTTACCTTTTTTTCTCCTCCAGTGCTGGGGATGGAACCCAGGGCCCCAAGCATGTTAGGCAAGGGCCCAACCACTGAGCTACACTCCCTCCCCATTTAGTCTCTGCATTGCTTTTATTCCTGTCTCATCGTTCCTTGTTCACTACCTTCACACATTTAACCAATACCTATTGATCACTTCTTGTGCCAGCTGGACTAGACATGTGTTTATTCTCCCTGAATTATGTAAAAGCCCATGAGGGTAAGGCCTTGGCCATAGGCTCAGGGCCTGGCATGGAGGCAGCATTTGATAAATATTTAATTCGCAGAATGAATAACAGCCACAAGGTGATGTGTACTCAGGAAATCAGAACTGGCTGATGCAACTTCTTGCTTAGACTTCATGGCTTTGAGGCAGCCAATATTCCAAAGCAGCCCCAGTGCTTGGATTCCTGCATTCCCTGCCTGCATTTTTCCAGGCTCGCTATGACTCCCTTCCTGTATGTATATCTGTCATGCATTTATTAGGTCCTACTGCTTACAGATCTATGCTCAGTGTCAATCTCTGTCCTGTCTAGCTCGCCCAGCTATTGGCACTCAGAGGCCAGCCATGGACAGGCCAATAGGCTGCCTTCTCTTAGATGATGACCAACTGATTCCTCACTAGAGGCCATTCAAGAAGCAGCAAAGTGCCAGGCCACCTCTCACACCTGTAACCACCTTCCATCCAGGTCCCCCAGATGCTTAGGATTTCAATGCAACTCCCAGGGACAGCACTCAGAAAGTTCAAGGTGCCAGGCTCTTTTCTCCAGTGCTACTTCCCAAGCAGTGTGTGGGACTGCTTATCCCTACCAGGGCCAAACCTGACTGCCTTATACTTCCCACCATCACAAGCCACCCCCACAGGGGACATGCAGGCTGTGGGGTCTAGCAGGGCTATATCCCATAGCATTGGCTTTCATTAGCTCTGGGATCTTAGACAGATCACTCCATCTCTGGGAACTCGTTTTCCTCCTTGGTAAAATGAGGACTATAAAAGCATTGGCCTTTTGGGTCGTTATAGCTCGTCCCTCCAGAGCTTCCTGCTCCTCCCTGATCTGCAGGCCCCTGAAGTCTTACCAGTCCCAGCTCAAGGGACAAGGTAAGAAAGGAAACAGCTCTTTGGAGGGGGTGGGGGGCATATAGTTAAAATAACACATGTAGGCAGGCAGAGATACAGAGAAAAATCAGACATCATCACAGAAGACTGCAGTCAAGGGAGGAGGCAGGCTTTAGACAGAACCATGGAGTAGACAGACACATGCTCCACCTGGGTGCTGCCACCTGCCAGTACACCAGAGTACAGACCAGGGAGCTGTCCACTTCACTGGGCTGGGGACAATTTGAATGAGAGGGGTAAGATGAGTTTGGTCTCTTGTTTCCCAAATGTTCTGTGCCAAATGCTATCCTTGGATTAACAGGACAGGTGGATGAAAGAGGGGAGTCAACCTAAAAAAAGGCTACAATGAATGATATTAAAACCCTCAGGCTGTAATCTATACAGCCTGCCTTGCCTCTCCCCTCTCCCTGACCCAGACTTTCCAGTTACCACTCTTATTTCCTAGAATGCTGCATCCTCCCACCTTCTGCCCTGGTTAAGCGGCCTCTGTAACTAGGGAAGCAGCCCAGCTCCCTGTCCTTGGGAAACAATGGGAAGATTTCTCAGAAAAAGTCAGGATGTATTGTCCTGACTTCCCTATTCCTTGGTGAAGGTAACCTCAGATTCCAGGCATCTCCCTGGTTCTGCCAGCTAAATCCAAAGGTGACAGAGTCAACAGTCAATCCCAGGGGAGTAAACAGCAACAGAAGCCATAGCTTGGATAAACCAACGAGTAACTTGTTAAACCAAGAAAGCACTTGATAAGGAAGCCTTCAAGGTCTGGCTGCAGCTCTCCAGCTGCATGTCCCCCCTGACCCCCACTAGCCCTCCTCTGACTTCCCTTTCTGCTGCAATGCAGTAGCCAGATACCAGCAAGCAGCAGCCACAGCAAAGACAGAAGCCTGATGGCCTGGGGCGTGCTGACAGTCCACTCATCTCCAAAGTTCCTAATACAGGATTTCTGACAGAGAAGAAAATTTTTTAAATTAAAAATTTAAAGGGCTGGGATTGTGGCTCGGCGGTACAGCACTCACCTAGCATGTGTGAAGCCCTGGGTTCGATCCTCAGCATCATACAAAAACAAATAAATAAAGATATTGTGTCCAACTACAGCTAAAAAATAAATATTTAAAAAAAAATTTTAAAAGTTCCTACTCTTAGGGGTTGAGGCTATGGCACTTGCCAGCACGTGTGAGGCACTGGGTTCGATTCTCAGTACCACATATAAGTAAATAAAATAAAAGTTTATAAAAAATATATATATATATATATATATATAAAGTTCCTGCTTTTATTTAGGGTGACAGGTGATAGGTTGGAATTGCACTTGCTCAGATCAGTGGATTTTGGTGGTTGTGTGCAAGGACTCTGGAACCAGACTGCAAAGCTTTGATCCCAGCTCTGCCACTTGGTTGTGGGGCTCTGAAGAAATTGCTCCACCTCACTGTGCTTCTATTTCCTCCTTGTGAATGAGAATAAAGCTGTACCTGTCTCCACAGGTAGCTGTTGAGAATAAAGGAGTTAAAATAAGTTAGAGCATGTAGGGCAGTGGCTGCCACGTGTTTTTATTCTGCCAAATCTGTGAGGAAGAGTGGCTGGCCCATGAGGCCTGAAGGGGAGCCAGGTGAAGGGCCCTGCTTCAGGGGGTCCTGGGTGGGTATTGCATTCTAGGACTCTGAAGGAACAATGGGAGGTCTATTTTCATTGCCTCAAAGACCCATCAACAGCTGTGAAGACGCAGCCGCCCTGAGCAGTGCTCGTCAGGCTAAACAGAGCAGCCCTAGGCGTCCTTCTGACCTGATGCTGCCCCACAGTCCTGGCAGTAGACACCCTTTGGAGAATATGATCCACAGCTTCATTGATGGGTCCTGCCTGTCCCTGAGTAGGTCACATCTTTGTGCAGGGACTTTAGCCAGCCCTGGTCACTGGTGCTGATTCACTCACTCTGCCCTCGCTGACTAGTTTGTAGGGGTCCCATTTACAGTATTGCTGACAGTTGGGACTCTACACATGAGAAGATTCAAAACTCAGCCCTCTGAGTCCTTGCATAGCCCTTAGGAGTCCAAGAAACAATAACAGTAAGTGTAGAAGATGACATACTTTGAAGAAGAATCTTGAAGCAACTTTAAAAAAAAAAAAAAAAAGCCTCACTGCTCAGATGTACTTGGAGTCACAGGGTTGGCAGCTGCTACAGAGAACAGTGGCTTCCAAACTTGCTTTTGACCTCCAAAGCCATTGCTCAGTTGCAATTCATCCAGGAGCCCAATACATAAAAAACACAAACGGGACTCTAGTGGAAACAGCACCTGAGCTGCCTGCTTGGCACCCTTTCTCCTCCCCCTGAATCCCTAATGGCACTCAAGGCAATTTTGAGGACCCCTAGGGCTCCACAAAACACTGACAGAAAATCACTAACCTAAACCAAGTTTCCCAAGTAGAGATGGGAAAAAGAGCCCACAGGAGCCAGGCCTCGAATGGTACCTGAACACAGACCTCGTTTTTAGACTCGAGGCTAATGCTTTTTGCTCTACTCTGCTAGGACTAGATCTATGGAAAGCTGAAATTTAAAGAAACAAGGCTTATTTCTGGTCACCTCCAACATAATCCTTAAGTATTTTAAAGGCCCCTAAACCAGCCAAGTAGGAAACAGAGCCTGGTCCCATAGATTGGCAGAAGGAAGGTCGGAAATGAGTTGTAGAAGCACATCTGACAATTCCATACAGTTTCCATCAGTTCTGTGGGACATAAACAGGTCTTGAAAGGCTTGGGCTTTGTGGCTGCGAGAGACCTGGACCAGACGGGCCAGGAGGTGAATGCTAATGAGCTATGGAAATAGCAATTACTTCCCCCATGTCAGGCGCTGTGCCAAGCAAAGGAGAATAAAGAGGACTGAGATATTTTTAAAGTATTTTTACGGCAGAAAAACTTTCCTACAGACTCAATTATATAACTATCAGACTCCACCTCTGAGCTGAAATTATCCATGGCCTCAGAGATAAAAGAAAACGGCAAGCAAAAAGTCATTTTTTCCTACATGAAGGTTACAGTTTCTCCCAAGAAACTCTGAGCTATATGGCCAGTGACCCAGGGCAGCTGCAAACCATCAGTCCAAAGAGCTTCCCAAGGGCAGTGTGGAGTCTGCCAGAGACAAATACCGGCCAAGTGGAGGGCAAGAGTCACATGCTGACCCGGCCATCATAGAACAGCGCCCAGGAAGAGCCACTTTAGGGGCTGCCAGCCCCAACCACATCAGCATGGTCACCACTACTCCCTTGGACCAAAATGGGGCTAGGGTCACTGAGCCACGAGGATGCCCAGAGGATGTTCCATGCATTCACAATAACTCTGTCCTTGGCAAAGTGCAGACGGACAGAGAAAGCCAGAGACTTAAGCAACACAGATCTTCACCAACAAAACGACAGCTGAAATCAAAGGGATAGACTTAGGGAGATTAACTTACAGCCCAGGTTTTTGTCAGCCTGAAGATGGGAGCGCTTTGTAATGCTGACACCACAGACATGAGAGAATGAAGATTGTTGAGTTCTAGAAGTTTCTGGGGGGGAAAAAAGATATGGAATACATTATTTTGCTGCTATAAACAACAGAACAAGAACATGCCAAGTGTTACCAAATGTTGTCATATTCATGAAATTCAATTACACTTAAAAATATCTCATGTAGAAAATATAGTTCTAGGAAGTTCATAGGAACCATATGCTTTTTCTCTCAAATTTTCAAAAGGTGAGTCTGCATCTAAAGGGCTTGCAAAATTTCATAAGCTGACTCGTCTGGTTGCTGGACAGAAATGTGGCTCAGGATAAGATTTGATAATCCCTTTATGGTCTATTTTTAGATGAATCTGTCCCAACAGGCTTCTGTAAGCTAAAATCCTGGCCGTGCCAACAGTATCAGCGGTTCTTCTGCCATTACCTTAATGCCCGGATGAGAAATGGCTGAGGGAAGATGTTAGCCATTTGTGTAATCCCTCTCAGCTGGGAAGGCAGGCTATTCACCATGCTCCCTTGAACCAGACCCCAAATTAGTGAGAACATTTGGAGTCAATTCAGACTCAGACAAGTTCCTTACCAGGAAGGGCAACAGAAGGAGACAGAGTAGAGAGTAAATGCAGAAAAGTGTAATGGCTCTGTTCTTGGTTTTATGCTGAGGGATACAGGCTCACAGGACAAGGTTCCACTTTGCATTCTTGGGAGACAGTGAAGCCTGGGCTAGTGAGTAGGTTCTACGGGACCCGCAGGCCTGGTTCCAATCCCAGCTCCCACTCTGCATTTCCTTCGACAAGTTATCCAATCCTCTGCACCTTGATGTCCTCACAGGTAACAGGGGGAAGGTGATAAAGGCACTTGTGCTGCATAAGATGGTGCAGCCTGGGCTGGGTGGTGTGAGGTGGTCTCAGTCTTTTCTATCTGGAAGACTCATGTTCCCTTTGCTCATTCCTCGTCTTGGGTAATTCCTGGCTCAGATACCACTTCCTCTAATATGGTTTTCCAGACCACATTCCCAAATTTATGGTGGTGGGAACTCCATCTGTGTTCCCACACTCTTTGTATTCTTCACATTCTAGATTGTTCTTGCTTTTTATTTGCCTCTCTCTCACCCTGAACAGTGTGTCCCCTGAGATATCATGTCCCTATACCTAGTTCAGCACCCAGCACATAACAGGTAAAATGAATAAATAAACGAAAAGCCCTTGTGTCTGGGCCTCATAGCTCTATTCTTACTTGGAAAGTTTTCTCTGACCACACAGATTAATACTTCAGTTCACACATCTTGTAACAATTTCTAGTTGTTTCCTGTGTGAGAACAGATTCCCCGAGTGAACTGTCCTGCATTCTAGTATCTGAATTGCTGTGCCTATCACTGAATTTCCTCTCAGTGCCAAAGGCATCTGGGAGTTTATCTAACCTACCTCTTCTAATTTATAGATGAGAAAACCAAGGCCCAAAGAAGGGAAGGGGCTTGCCCAAGGACATACCCAGCATGTGGGGCCAGCATGACAATCTACAGTAAGGAAAAGGGTGGAGGTTAATGACAGATCATTTGGGACTCCTTAGATGGGGGCCATAAACTCATTTCCAAACTGTAAGCCCCAGGAGGGATTAGAACTATAGCCAGATATCTTTTCTTCTGCCCATCATAGCACTGACTGACAGCAATAAGTATTATTAAACCCAGTGACAATCCCAAGTACTTCAGGAGAATGAATGGGACATTTGGTGACCACTGCTCCCAACATCTTTATAGGCCGATGCACTTAACCTTCCCCTGAAGGGCGGCAGTGCAGCTCCCCCGAAGGCAGAGATGTGGCTTTTATTCCTACTCTGCTGCTGACTCTCTGTGGGGCCTGGGCATGGACAATGCTCTCCAAGTCTTCTTCCTCTGCAAATTGGGTGGTACTAATGTGAGCCCTGAATACAATCAGCTGAATGCAGCTGCTTTGTGGCCTGCTCGGGAGGGCCTGGGTGGGAAGAGAACACACGCAGGGGTGAGCCCACTGCAGCAGGCACAGGACAGGGAGCTGGGCATGCAGAGACACTCCTGGCCTGAGAGCAGCCTGGGAAAACACCAGGATGGCCCAGCTGGGACTGGAACAGATGGAGGAAGAAGAGGGGAAGTCGGGGCCAGATGAGCAGGCAGGGTGGACTATACCAAGCGGGGCACTGGAGGTGGAAATGAAGGGCACAGGGTCATCTGGCCCAGGCCTGAGCTCAGGATGGGGTGGAGCAGACTCTGCTGACTAGTGACATAACTGTGCAGGATGTGAGTAGATCACAGGCACTGATGCTACCTAAAATCATTCAGACCCAGCAATTCCAAATCCGATGGAAGAATGAACAGAGTCCAGGGGGCACCACAGGACCTTGGGAAAAGAGTGCAAGCCCAGTAAGGAGAATGGCTGGCTGCCAACATCATGGGATGGAGAAGCATGCTGCTGATGCACATGCAGGTACCAGGGCATAGGCAGCAGGGTGGATCTCAGAGGTGGCCCTACCTGGGGAACTCAGGCCACAGTCCCCACCCACCATTTCAACCCTGTCCTGCAGGCCCACAGAAAAGCACTTCCCAAATACAGTTGGACAGACAGACACATGGTCAGCCTGTGTGTACATTTTTGAGACAAAAACAAGGAGGGGGGAGGGAGAAAATAATAATAAAACAGCTTACCTTGGCTATTTTCACAAAATGGCTGAGGATTTCTGCCCTTATTTTTAAAGTCTGTGCTGTTAGAATTTCTCGAACAACCCAAAAACTGACCTGTAGAATCAAATACATACACACACACACACACACACACACACAACCAGAGAAGTTGTTAAATGCCAGATACCCATCACCCTTGCCCACTACTGCTGTGAGATATCCATGAGACCGGGAAGCTGGGAGAGCATGGCCCAGGGTCATATGAGGTGAAGGGCTCCTTGTGGCACCTGATCCTGGATGGGACCCATGTTCTCAGCACCCACTCTCCGCACATACAGCAGTGCTGGGAGAAGCAGGCATGTCTGTGTACACCCAGGGGAGTACACACTAGTGTCTCTGCAGGTACTGCAGGGAACTGAGAAATGAATTGGCCTGGACACCTGCTTGGAAGGATCTAGATGCAGGATGACCATGGATGATGGGAGGACAGTTGGATAGACAGACACATGGTCAGCCTGTGTGCACTGACGGTACATCCACTAGGTAGGCCCAAGACAAGGAGTATTCACTGATAATGTGTGCAACTGCCACAAACTTAATTTTCTAAGAAAGGTTGTTCAAGAATAAATGATACAAAAAGTCTTTCCAAATTCTGAGCAGTGCAGGTTGCAGCTATGGCTTCCTGGAGACAGCCTGTGCCTAAAGGGCATGCCAGAAGCTGTGGTTCAGAACCTCATTCATGCTTGACCTCTCACATCCAGCCACAGCCCCAAATCCCTGGGTCTGGTGGGAACAAGAAAGTCATCTATCAGTGTAGGGCTGACTCCCAGCACCTCAAGGAAACAGAGGAAAGGGTCAGCCAAGGAATGCTAGGAACTGGCTGGCCTTCTGGCTTGTGTTTCAGGGTGTTTCACTATCGCACAAAGTGTGATGCGAAACACAAACACCCAGAGTGCTAAGAAAGGTGGGCCAAAGTTTGGGGGGCGAGTGGCATAAGAAGGAAGGCAAGGAGTCTGAAACCCTCCATTTTTAAAAAATATTTTTTAGTTGTCGATGGACCTTTATTTATTTATATGCAGTGCTGAGAATCGAACCCATTGCCTCACACGTGTAGGCAAGCATTCCACCACTGGGCTACAACCCCAGCCCTGAAACCCTCCATTTTATAAGGAAAAAAAAAAAAAATGAAGGATGACTCAGAGTTAACAAAGCAAGCCCACTGCTGCGATACAGTACAATCTTGTAACAGAAATACTGTTACTTTTCCGAAAGAAAAACCCAGAATCACCAATTTGCCTTTCATATTAAGCAGGAGTATTATAGAAATGTTTTTTTGGTGTAATGATCTGTGGTTGCCTCCAGGACACGCCTGGGTTTCCATAGAATCATTTTTTCCATGAATTTGTCAAAATTAAGTTCAGATTCAAATGTTTACTAGCCAGTTATGGAAGAAAGTGTTTCTGGATAGCAAGCACTCAGCCCATAACCTTGTATGTGACTCTGTATGCTCTTCTATGCCACATAATCTCAAGTGCAATACTTTATATATATAATTTAATGCATTCCTACATGCCAAAACCCCACACATTTTTCTAGCCTAATTATGGGAGGTGGCAGAGCTGACTTTGGATCTGCAGCACATAGTTTGCAGGGGAAGATCCAGGTCAACAGTTGGATTCAACAGAGCTGCCTGAAGCCCCAGTAGGTGCAGGCTCCAGAATCCATGAGTCTAGAAGAGAATGTAGGTTTCTGATGTGGAGCATTTCCAGATTGTTTTTTTTTTTTTTCATTTAAGATTCATCTCTATTTTTTTATTTTAATTTTTAAAATATTTTTTTTGGTTGTAGATGGACACAATACCTTGATTTATTTTTATGTGGTGCTGAGGATCGAACCTAGTGCCTCACAAGTGCAAAGCATGTGCTCTACCACTGAGACACAATTCCAGCCCCTCATCTCTATTTTTTTAGTTATCTATTTATTTATTTGGTGCCAGAATTGAACCCACGGACACTTAACCACTGAGCAACGTCCCCAGCCCTTTTTATCTTTTATTTTGAGACAGGGTCTTAATAAGTTGCATAGGTAGGCTTTGAACTCACAATCCTCCTGCCTCAGCCTCCTGAGACGCTGGGATTCCATCTGTATTTTTACATGACTTGATAACTTATTCCAGTTTATCTTACCCATTCATCTACTGAAGGACATCTCCATTGCTTCCAGTTTTTGACAACTTGAATGAAATTGCTGTAAATGTTTCTGTGCTTATGTGCATCCATATGCATATGTGTATGTATGTGTGTGTAAGCTTTCAAATCATCTGGGTAAATACTCAGGAGTGCAATTGTTGGACACATCTGCCTTGTTGAATTCCCACGGTCCACACACAGAGTTCCTGCTGCTCCAGATCCTGGCCAACAGTTGGCACTGTCAGCTTTTCTGTGTTTGAGGCATTCTAATAGGTGTGTAGGATTTTGCTTTGCTCTAATGATAAATAATACTGAGCATCTTTTCATAAGTTTATTTGGCATCTGGATATCTCCTTTGGTGAGGTATCTGTTGAGTTCTTTTGCCTGTTTTTAATTGGGCCATTTTTTTTTTTTACTGTTGAGCTTTCAGAATATGATTTGTACACAAGTCCTTTATCAGATATATATTTGAAAAATATTTTCTCTCAGTGCCTGGTTTGTCTCTTAATTCTCTTAACCATGTCTTTTGAAGAATGAAAAATCTTATTAACTTAATAAAGTTCCAATCAATTTTTTATTTCATGGATTGTGCTTTTGGTTTCATCATCAAACCCAAGGTCATACAGATTTTTTTCTTCTGTTTTCCCCTGTAAGTTTTAGAGTTTTGCATTTCACATTTAGTCCTAAGGTTGATTTTGAGATTTTATGAAAGGGCTTAGGTCTTTGTCTAGATGCATTTACACACATGCACATGTCTGCTGTTCCAGCACTATTTATTGAAAAATTATCCTTTCTCTAGTGGATGCCTTATAAATTTATGAAAAATGAGCTGACTCTATTTGTGAGGGGCTCCTTAGAGTCGATATTCTGTTCCACTGACCTAGATGCCTGTTCTTTTGCCAATACTGAGTCCCCTAACTTTGTTCTTTTTTAGCACTGTGTTGTCTATTCTAGGTCTTTAGCTACCATCTTTAGAATAAGTTTGTTACGATTTATAAAATAGTTTTGTAGGATTCTTATTGTAATTACATTGAATCTACAGATCAAGGAGAAAAGAAGTGACATCTTAACAATAATGTCTTTTGACCCATGATGATAGAATATTTCTCCATTTATTTAAATCTAATTTGACTTCTTTCATCAGTGTTTTATAGTTTTCCACATATAAACCTGTACATATTTTGTTACATAAATACCTAAGTTTTGTTGTGTTTTTGGTGCTATTTCAAATGGTATTTTTTTTTTTAATTTCAAATTCCATTTCTTCATTACTGGTATATAGGAAAGCATACTGACCTTGTGTCTTGTAACCTTGTTGTACTTGCTTTTTAATTCTGGGATGGAGGGCATTAAATAGACTTCTTTGGAATTTTCCATATAGACAGTCATGTCAGCTATGAATAAAGACAGTTTGGTTTCCTTCTTTCCTATTTTTGTCTGTTATTTATACATTTTTCTTATCTAATTGCACTAACTAGGACCTCTAATACAATGTTGAATAGAATGGCAAGAGAGCACACCCTTGTCTTGTTCCCAATCCTTGGAGGAAAGTGACCTTTAAAAATGATTTTGACTAAAAGATTTTTATAAATGTTCTTTATCAAGTTAATGAAATAGCCTTCTACTCCTATTATGCTGATTTTTTTAAATTGTGAACAAAAGTTAGACTTTGTCAAATGTTTTTTTCAGGTCAATTCTTTTTCTTTTTTAGATCAATAATACATTACATTAATTGATTTTCAAGTATTTGAACCAGTTGTGTATACATGGAATATATCCCATTTTGTCATAGTGTAAATAACCTTTCAATACACACAAATTATTACTATAATGACAGTTGCTTCGGTGACATAGCTATAGAGTTCAACTGCTGGGGACTTAGACATCCCCTGGGAGACCCAAAGAGGTATTATAGATGAACAAACTAAATACATAGGAACACAAAGAACTTTATTTAGTTAATCAACCACAAATAAAAACAATCAAACCATGTGGCAAAAGGAAAAAAAATATCTAGGTTTAAGAAAAAAAATATTATCTTTTCTTATGAGAAATCTACTTTTGCCACAAATTTCTCATAAGTCCATTCATGATTTTTTTTTTTAAAGAAACCAAGAGTTAGAAGGGATCTTAGCGGTTCTGCCTTTTCTCTGCCACACCACTGGATGCAGTTCTACACTAACCATGATAAAGCCCTTGTCTGGCTTCTGCTTGAGCCTCCACAGTTAGGAAAGAGCCAAACTGCCTCCTACTTCTGGTCCCTGTATTTAACCATCAGGCCCTCTGGGCTGATCCAGCCACCCAGTAAGAACCACACAGTTACTTACAAACCTCGCTGACTCCTCCCTGAGTTTTCTCACTCCTTAGACCTTCTCCTGATCCCCTCACCCTTCTGGTCACTGTGATACTTACAAGGTCCTGTGTGACATCGGCATCCCATGTGAAGCACCCCAAACTGGACATAAAGCAGACCAGAACAGGATTACTTACACCTATGAGAACTTCTCAATGCAAAAGAGCTGACAATGCCAATGGTTGGCAGGGATCTGGAGCAAGGCAAACTCTCACATGTTGTTGTGAGGGGGCAGATGTGGTCCCTAAGTATTTACCCAGACGATTGCACCCCTAAGTATTTACCCAGACGATTTTAAAACTTCCATAGCACACATACAAGCATTAAAATGTTCACAGCAACTTATTCAAATTGTCAAAAACTGGAAGAAACTGAGATGTCCTTCAGTTGATCAATGGGTAAGCTGACCATGGGGAATCTATACAGTGACATAGTGTTCATGTAAAAAACTGAAATGAGTTATCAAGTCATATATAGAGAGATGAGTCTATTACAAAGTGAAAAAAGCTGGTCTAAACAGGCTACATATGTATTCTTCCTTTTTCTTTCTGTCTTCCTTTTTAGACTGTCTGGAAAAGATAAATCAATAGAGATAAACAAGCAGATCAGGATCTGGGTCACTTCTTTCTCTCCACCACAAATCCCACCTTCTTCCTCAGGCAACTTGTACATCACCATGAACTACAGCCTCATGCCTCTTGACCACTTCAACTGCAGCAACCATCGCTCCCACTACTTCCATCACCACCTCCTTCCTGATTACCAGGGATGGCTCGACAGCAGAAAACTATACTCCAGTCTTGGCCACAACCCTTCTCCTTGACCCCACTGTGCCAGACCCTCCCTCTTTCAGCATCCCCTGGAGTCCCTGGCAGCCCTCTTTCTTGGCATCCTTTTCCTCTAGGCAGACCCATCCCCTATCAGTTGTTACTCCACTCCCTCCTTTGCCAGTACTTGAAGTTCTCTTTTGCCTTGGTCCTTCCAGAAACTCAGGCTGCTGGCCTCTGTGTGCATGCACAGATGGATCCCACCACAAATCCCACCATGGATCCCAACATGCTTCCTGTGCTCCCACTCTCAGGCTGTGCAGATTAACTAGATATGACTACCTGCCTACTGCCCCAGGGACACTGTAAAAGTCACAATTTTTACTGTGCCACCATCGGTGCCCTAGAGCTTTTCCATATCAGTTCTTCCTCCTTCACCATGGAGTGGGTTTTCCACTTTCCCACCCTCTGCTTCCCCTTTGCCTCCTGTTTTCCTGAAGAAAAGAGGCCACAGGGCCTCCCTGTGTCACATCTACAGGTGGGCTGACAACTGCATCTTGCCTTTTTGGGGCACCTCTCATCCCAAGAGCCCCAGCCTCAGCCTCTCCCACCTTCTCTGGGAAATACTTCATTAAGGATTCCTTCTCATCTTTAACTTTTCCTTGTTTCCTGGATTCTTCCATTCAAAACAGGAACCTCCTCAAGACTGCCCACTTAGAAGAAGAAACAGAGGACCACCTCCCTGGGCCTGTTTGACCCCTCCTGCCATCTCCTCCTCATCTCCGTCTTTGGAGTCACAGTTGCTGGGATCACCCGCACCTGCTCTCTCTCCGCTGTCGCCCTCTCCTCCTACTCAGCCTGCTACAATTCTGACAAAACTGTCTGCCAGCAGGGTCTCGATGCCAGGTTTCAAGGCCTCTTCTCCAGCTGACTTAGTGGCCCATGCTGCAGCACTCTCTCTCTCTCTCAAAATGATTCCACTACCTTTCCTGGGTGTTCCTCCTGCTCTTGGCCACCCTTTCTCAGCTGCCTATGCTGCCCCCTGTCCTCTGCCCATCCACAAACACCAGCAGTCCTCACATTCACACTTGGGCCTCTGTTACTCCTGATTTCCTCTTCATCATTTCCAAAACTTTCAGCATCCCCTGGACACCGTCCCTGCCCTCACGTCTACACCTATGCCCCAGCCTCTAGTCTGGCCTTAACCTTTCTTTTGGCTCAGAGCTCCCACAACCCTTCATGTTAATCATTTCCTGTGTGACAAGCATGGGGCTAGACCCTTTACTCCCATGATTCTCATTTAATCTTCAAAAAATAGTCAAAATACTTCCTGAGGAAGATGAGCTCACAGAGGCCAAAACCTGGCCCACACTGTACAACTAATGAGTTGTGGGGCTAAGACGCCAACCCAGGTCAGATCTGTTTCATTCTCTGAGACCCTAAAGTGACACTGCATTCATTTTAGTGCAGCAATCAACTCCCTAAAATTACGTGCAAATGTATGTGTCCACAGTTTCTGGGGAAAAGTTCTTATGTGATATCGTCAGATTCTCACAAGAATCCATGACCCAAAAAAGATGGAGAATGTCTCTGCTGTAAGGAGAACTCCTTGAGGTCAAGACCCCAAAGAACCTGGCTGAGCTCTTCCATGCAGCTGTTTTATGAAGAAATCCCTAGGGACTCGGGCCCTGCTGGCAAGCAGATCAGGACACTGGCCACTGGGTTTCTGGCCTGGCCACAAGGAGCCTCAGTCCCTGGCAACTTCCTTCCCATCAGCTGATCTGCACATTTTCCTTGTCTTCCCTCTAAAACATATGGATACCTCTTGGTGCCACACACTATGCTAAAAGCTCTTCATCCACCATTTCATTTCATCTTGATAACAACTATGCAAGCAGAGGATGTCATTCTCAGTTACAGATTTGGAAACTGAGGCTCTGCAGGGGCAGTGATCGGCTTCCTTTTACCTGGAGTCCTGTCCTCACATGGAAAGGCCCACCAGGAAGGGACACCAATGAGTTCATCTCGAAGAAAGCCACCCCAGTGGCTGACTGTCCTGGCCTCTGGGCAATGTTCAAACTAGAGCTATCAGGGCTATGTCTAGGAACAGCCAAAGGGCCATCAGGAAGTCCATTTCCTGGAGCATTCTTCTTGAGAAAATGCAACTTCACTTCTGGCTCATTTCACCACTCAGCCTGAGCTGGACATAATGCAATTGTTCACAGAACAAGCTGCTTGGCCTTTGCCAAGCCGGCCTGGCATCTGCCTGCAAAGCAGATTGCATCAGAGCCCCAACAGCCTCTCCTACAGGAGTTCCATGGCTGGTCATAGGAGGGGACTGAGTTGGCTCCCAGTCAAGTTGTTTTGTTGGGAAAACTATGAATCCCCTGATAGTTCATGCACATCTGTTTTCTTAAGACTAAGCTCAGTTGAAAAGAAAAAGATTTTCAAACGAAAGAGAAAAGAAGCAAAAGGTTTGGAACTTGATTTTTCAAAACAAATGATATGCAGCTTTTAGCCCAGCCGCATCTAGGTCTTTCTTAGCTCTTAATCATATCTCACCAAGGAATACCTCGGTCCGCTCTAGACCTGATCTTCAGCCAATAAGCTGGTATCTCTGTGAGGCTCCCACTGTGCTCACATGGGTGCTGAGGCTGGAGAGGGCTGGAAAAGCTGAATAGCAGTGATGCACAGGACCAGGCATTTCCAAGAGGAAAGGCCCAGCTGGAGCCATGGCCTCAAGGGAACAGAGGCCCCAGCACCCAGAGGACCAATCATGCACATTATGCAACCTCTGGGCCACTGTCCTCATTTGAAACCAGAAAAACAAAACAGAAGAAGAAAAAATTGCCAACAGCATCATTTGGGGGTTTGGTTTATGCAATGGGAGTTGTCACAACCAGAGCAAAAATTGTGCTCCAACAAGTCAGTTTGGAATCGTATGGGGCCAGTTAATCTGGGTTCAAAGAAGTCCAACTCAAAACTGTTTCCTGAGCACCTCATTCACTGGTCCTACTGAAGGTCTAGTACCTTTCTGCCCAACACTGGGCAAGGTAGCAGTGGCAGGTGGGCATAGTGATGAGTAAGATGTGTGTGGTACCTGTCCTATGAAACTCACAGACTGGCAAGGAAGCAGAGACCAGAGAGCTACACAGGATAAAGACAGATGGGTAAAGCACCACACAGAGAAGGACATGGTGCCATGAGGGAATGGATGATCGGGAAACCTCTCTGACAGGCTGGGGACCCAGGGGACAGGCTAAGATCTGAGAGTTAAACATGAAGGAGGAGCTCTGGGCTGACAGCAGTACACATAGGGCCCCTACAGGACAGAGACACGATGCATCGGGCAAGAGACGCAGGCCAGCATGGTGAAGCCTGAAGAGGGAGGAACAGGAAGCAAGGCTGGAGGGTGGCAGAGGCTGGATCCCGATACCTGACCTCTCAGAGCACAACAGGGTGCTAGAACCTTAGCTTATATGGAATTGAAGCCCCTGGCATGACATAGACATAGGAAAGACATGTTCAGTTCTACCCACCTTATGAACTGGGTTGTAATGGCACCAGGGTGGGTGAACACAGGGGTCTGGAGGAAGGGTTTGGACCTGGGGCAAGGTGCCTCGAAGTGAACCCTGGTGGGGCTGCAGCATTTAGGGACAACAGACTGCCTCTGGACAGGCATACACAAGGGCGGTTGCTTACCTGGTTAAACCTCCGGGTGAAGGCCACAACGTTGGGGGCCAGACTGTGTTTCTCCTTCTTACTCCATCCACAACTGGCTAGTTCCTAGAAAGCAGAGAGTCCATTTCAACAGGGATTCTACTTGGGATGCAAAACTCACCACATCAAGTGGGAAGGAGCAGGGAGCTGAAGACCTGGCTACTCTCACCTTCACCAGGTTGGGGAGGAAGGCGGGATCTGTGGGAGAAGGTGTCTGCAGGTGCTGCCAAAGGTGAGGAGGAGATGCAGAATACTTTCCTCCCATAACTTTGGCCCCATTTCCCAAGATTTCTACGTCAAAATATTCTCTTTTATGTTTTTAGTAGTGCATTGTAGTTATGCATAATAGTGGGGTTCACTGTGACATATTCATACATGCAAATAACATAGTTGCTTCATTTCATCCCCTAGTACGCACCTTTCCCTCTCCTCATGGTCTCCTTTCTCTAGTCTACTGGTCTTCCTTATATTTATTTACTTTTTAAAAATTGGTATGTTATATATAAAAAGTAGGGGGGCTGGGGTTGTGGCTCAGATGTAAAGTGCTCACCTAGCATGCGTGAGGCACTGGGTTCGATCCTCAAGACCACATAAAAATAAAATATTGTGTCCATCTATAACTAAAAAACAAATATTTTAAAAAGTAGGATTCATTGTGATATATTCATACATGCATAGAGCATATTTAGTCAATTTCATTTTGCAGTTCCTCTGATACTTGCATTCTAAAATTTATAGCAACATAGTTCACAATAGCCAAGGTATGGAACCACCCTAGATGCCCCTCAAAGGATGAATGGATAAAGAAAATGTGGTATATATACACAGTGGAGTATTACTCAGTCATAAAGAAGGATGAAATTATGTCATTTGCTGGTAAATGGATGGAACTGCAGAGCATCAGGCTAAGTGAAACAAGCCAGTTGAAGAAGTCAAGAGTTGAATGTTTTCTCTCATATGTGGCTTCTCTGGGGCCAAAAGTCCTCTCTTGGTGGGGACACAAACATTTTAACTAGCAAGACTCCTCCTGATGTAGACTGAACCCAGAGCCCCAGGTGAACTTAAAACTGAAATCCAGCTGAGGGCTCGCAGATTTCATTGACCACATGACAGCCTCCATTCCTGAGTCAGGAGAAATCCTAATCCAGGCCCACCAAAACCAGAAGAGCTTCCAGGACTACAGGGGCTTCCTTCCTGAAGTTGGCCCCTCCCACTGTATATGACCAAAGGGACAGAAGGGAAGGTTCCCTTTAGTGTGTTGTTCAGGGGCCTTGTCTCTGCTTTTCCAGCAGGTTTAGCATCATGATTTGAAGAAACAGATTAGCAACATTTTATCTATCAGTAAGGCTGGTTCCTACCTGGAGATAAAAGAAGTAATCTAATGGGGGTTTTAAAAAGGACCAAGGTAAAGCCACTATCCAAAAACCATTCCCAACTTGTGCCCGCCAGAAAACAGAAGAAACGTAGATGCTAGAATTCTCTATCCTGAGTTCCAAGACTTATTTTTTTCCAGCTGCACAGCTGCTTTCTAAAGATTTTTTTAGTGAGAGTCAGTTACCCACCAGCTGGGACACAAGCAGATCAGGAAGTCAGGGCAGTAATGGGAATGGCCATAAAGAAAACCATTGGCTGGGCAATTATGCCTGAGGTGTGGTGCTCATCAAACATATCTCAGGGCCCACAGGTATGCCACAGATAGGAGCCTGTGGAAACTGGCCAGAGTCACTGGGCAGCTCTGGCAACAAGATAGACAAGCTAGGCACGGGAACACATGGGAACCAACCAGGAGGAGCTATCACACACCTCCTCACGGCTGCCTCGCATGTATCACGGCCTTCACAGAAACCACCACAAGAGAATACAACCATCCCAGACCCTGCCAAGTCCTCACACTGCCCCCTCTCAGGCTAGACCCCAGGTAAGAGTAATGACAATGATATTAACTAATGCTACCGCTTAGCAAGAATCCCGTATGTGGCAGGTGCTGGACCAGGCACATCACCTATGTTTTCCATGTGATTCTCACCACATTCATTTTAACAAATGGGGGAAAAGGACTCAGACTTCATGTACACCGTGAGTCCACTTCTCAAAATCAGATGTCTGTCTCTTAGAGATGTACGATTTACCTCTGTTATTTCCTTGTTCTGAACTGTGTATTTGACCTGCCTCTGTTGCATTTACCCACACCATTAAACACACCTGAATTGTTTGCAGGTATATGTTCACCCTCATTTAGTTTATCAGGACAAAGGCCTCTCTCTCCTGTGGATTTCAAAGCCAGAGCTGGAAAGTATGGGTCATGCTCATCAAATATAAAACCCAGCTCCCTACACTGGGTTCAAGTCTGTGGTGTGGCTGTTGCCCAATTTCTGACTGAGAGTGGCCCTCCATATTTTCCTGAAAATTTTAATAAACAGCAGAAGTTGTGCGTGCATGCGTGTGTGTGTGTGTGTGTGTGTGTGTACACACTTAATTCAGAGTCTGTGAACTTACTTCTGTACCATGACAACTTAGAAAGACACCTGTCGACCAGTTAGACCCAGGTCAGATTCTTGCTGTGCATACCCCAGCAGCATGATGCTTATTTTCTTAGAACTCTCATGTTCTCACCTATGGTTTCCAAAGCTGATGCTGGAAAGGATGGACTAAGCTAACTAAATATAAAGGTCACCTCCCCTTCCCAGGGCACACCACAAAACAGCAAGGGCAGCGTTCAGCCTTCGCCCAGCCCACAAGCACCACTGTCTTTATTAACAAGATCTATTATTATTTCTCTGCCTTTGTCACACAGGCAGGAGCCAAGCAGGAACTTTATCCACCTGAGTTTAATGATTTGGAATTTCTAAGACCCTGATTCAAACATGGCCATTTCCCAAGGATTCCCTGAGGAGCCTGGTGCACTAAAGACTGGAGACATCTACAATTAAAACCTCAGCAGCATGAAGCGTTGTGCTGAGAGGTACTGGGGCAAAGGTCTTGGGGCTCAAAGGCCCTGTTCTGGATCCCAGCCCTGCTGCTTGTTTCCTGGGCTTCAGTTTTATCACTGATGAAATGAGGATGCTTAACCCCAGGACTGCAGTAGCTGAGGAAGGTGGTGGCAGGTGGGCACAGGGCCAGGCTGGCCATGGACGCTCACGCAGTGTTGGTTGAATGAATGAGGTCTGAGTGGTCCTCCGTGTTGAAACCTCCCAAATGCAGTGCAGAAAGACTGATCAAGATGTCCGAAGAAATGAGACCATTCTATCTGCACTAATACAAGTTCTGGCCCAACCTTGTTGGCAGTATTCCCCTCTGTGTTTGGCCTTATAGGATTACAAGAGATTCCATCTGTGTGAAGTGGGTCTGGAAAATGTGAAGTAATAGAACAAAACTCTTCCAGTTACTAATGCCTAAAAAAGGTCCATGCTATGGAACTAATGGTACCTATGGTGGGCTGAGGCTGGGAAGGCCTTGGGCTCTACATCCTGGTGAGCAGGAGCTGCCCCAGGCCCGAGCACTTCCCTTCCTGGGGGCACAGTCCCACCCACCTGGGCTGCCCTGCCTCAGAGTTCTGGGCCCTGGCTGCCAGGCTTCTGGGATCTCTCCTCCATCACACAATGTTCCCCAGGTTCACCAGGGAAAACAGAATCTATGAGAAGAAAATTTCTTGCTACTAAACTTAACGATTTTCCCGGCCTCACTCTGGCTTCCCTCCTAGGGCCCACCCCTCCCCCATCCCAGAGGCCCTGTCCATGTCTTTGACCTCCTCCTCTCCAGCGCCCCCTTCCCACGGGCATCTTAGTGATCATCAGCCTCTCCCAGAAGCCACAGGAAAACAGCCTCCCAGGCGCCCCTCTCCTCCAGCTCCTGCTCTTTCTTCTCCTCCAGGGGAAAATTCCTCACACCCCCTTCTCTCTCCCACCCACCTCTCTACCCCTGCTCATCTGAATGTGCTCTTAACGGAGGACAACTTCCTGACTGGAAAACCACAGCCCCTACTCAGGCCCCTCCAGCCCTCTGTGCCCTCTGCCGGGTGCTGGCTCTGCCCTTGCACCCCACGTTCTTCTGCTCATCTTCCCACTTCAAGCCCCCACCTGGGTCTGTCCAGGCTCACTGACTACATTTCACCCTGAATGTCACAGAAATACCCTGGCTTCAGCCATGTGTCTCTGTACCCCAGGTTGCCTTCCTGAGTGCCAGGCTAGGCTACCCAGCTACCTGCAGGCCACACCGCAGCACCCCACACTGCAAAACCAGCAGGCTCAGAACAAAAGGGTATCGATGCAGTTGCCTTAAAAACTCAAACATGAGATTCATGTAAACATTCAAAGGCAAACGCATATCAGAAGTCACGAAGGAAAAATCCCTAACTGGCACAAAAACAGCCCCATCTTAATACCCCCACCTGTGCTCATTCCTAGGTGACAACAGGCATCAACACTGGTCTCTGCTGATCCTGCAAAGCTTCTCCTGCCATGTGACAGGAGGCTTGCCCACCAGCAGTCAGCTCCCTCCAAGAAGGAGCGTCAGCTCTCTGCTTAGTGGTCAGGGAGTCAGAAGCCTTGACGTGGCCGAGGAGGGCCTGACCCTGATGGTGTCTGAAGCCAGTGAGGTCATCCCTGGAAGAGGTGGCCTGGGGAGTGGTGGCACATCCTCCTTGAAGACCCCATGGTATCCAGGCTGCCAAGCCATAGGAAGCTGGCGCCAGCCCACGGTCCCTCCAATGTGGGCTTAATTCTGACCACAGCTTCTCCAAAGCACATTCGTTGGCCGTGTCCACACGCAAACCACATCACATTCAAGAAGAGTCTCTAAATCAGACCTCTGACCACCACCAGCTGGCACCAGCCAATGACACCACGTCACCATTGTGCCTCACGGCAACTTTTCCCTTCCTCTTCCTTCCCACCCTCTGGCAGGGGAAAAACAAAAACATAAGATCGACTTATGAACAATCTTCAGAAGAACTGGTGGGACAATGACAGTCAAAGGAGCTCTAAAAACACCCAGGACAAGGTGGCCACTGAGGCAGTGGGGGACAGAGCCAACCAGGGGTGTCTGACCAAGAAGCAGGCCCAGCCTCTGGGGACAGGGCTTACAACAGGCTCAGGTTAGGAAAGCTTCAGGGCTGATGTGTCCCTCAGGGATGTGCAGGCCTCATCCCAAGGCAGTTGTCCTAGCACAGTGACCTGTTGCCCACACCCCTGCTGTGGAAGTGAGGGAGGAGCAGGAGCTGCTGAGGAAGCCTCCCGCTGGGCCCTGGCAGAGGCTGGCTCTGGGCTCAGGAGGGAGCACTAAGGGCACAAAGGACACAGAAAGAACCCAGCGAGCAGGCTGAGGAGTCAGTCAGATCTGGGACAACCTCCTGGGTTTCACTCAGCCTTTTTGCTGTGACCAAAAGATCTGACAAGAACAATTTTAGACAAGTAAAAGTTTATTTGATGCTCATGGTTTCAGAGGTCTCGGTCCAGAGATGGGGACTCCATTGCTCTGTGCCCAAGGTGAGGCAGAATATCATAACAGAGGGGTGTGGCAGAGGAAAGCAGCTCACGACATGGCAGTCAGGAAACAGAGAGCTCTGCTCACCAGAGATAAAATATAAACCCAAAGGCACACCCCCAGTGACCACCTCCTCCAGCTACGACCCAACTGCCTACAGTTACCATCAGTTAACACATATTGGTAGATTAATGCATGGATCAGGTTATGACTCTCATAATCTAATCATTCACCTCTGAAAGCTCTTGCATTGTCCCCCATGTGAGCTTTTGGGGGACACCTCATATCTAAACCATAATACCATGGCTGGGTGACCTGGGGCCATGAGTTTGCTCCTGTGAAAAAGTGGCACTGATAGCAGTGCTGCCACCTAGGGAGTCAAAAGGGTTAGATGAGCTGACATTTGTAAAGTGCCCGCAACAATGGCTGACACCTCATAAGCACTTTTAATGTGTTTGTTAATATAAAATAGTGCTCACGGGAAAAGGCATCACTGAGCGGGTAGGAGCAGGGCCAAAAATCCAGGCCAGGAGAGCCTGGAGATAGGAGAAGGCACCAGGCTCCAAAGCCTGGGGTGAGGGCCCAAGCCAGCCAGTGGCCTCACGTGTGAAATATGAGCACCTACTGCATGCCAGGAACTGCAGGAGATACTTCTCACACATCATGTAGGTTCATCCTCACAAACCCTGGTGGTAGTTCTCCCATTTCCAAACAAGATAATAAGGAACAAGCTGATGATTCGATTTTTCCAGGCCACAAGAGGCCACTGACAGTAGGGATGGTGGGAGCCATCTTCACCCAAGCCAGGACAAAGCTGTGGTCGCCACTTGGGCTCTAACCAGTGCCAGCCTAGAGGAGAGCTGGGTGGCACGAGGGCCAGACAAGGGCTTCTGAGGGGTCCCACCAGGTCTGAAAAGGGTATGATGCCTCTGGCCGCACAGGCAGGAATAGAAAACAAAAGGATGGTAGGATCCAGAGTGAAGATACCCACCAAGCTCCCGGGAGCCTCCCCAGAGCAGGGAAAAACACAGTCGATACACAGCAATGCCAAGCAGCCCACAGACTCCAGGTAAATACTGAATCATTACCACTGAGTCTACACACAAACGACAACACACCAGTACAACTGCCATCTGATGGATGAGGCTCTGAGCTCAGAGAGACTTGTCACTTGTCTAAGGACACACAGCTAGAGCTGCTAGAACTGAGATCCAAACCCTGGCTTGATTCCAGAATCCAAGCTTGGCCACCAAACAGCTACAGGAAATAAAGGGGCTTCCTGGGTCTTTTCAAACAATAAATGTGCCAGTTTATGGATGCGCTAATTGGGAGGAACATTTGTCTGGCCCTTTTCAGGAGCCCCATCCACTGGGGGACATCCAAGACCACTGGCTGTCCCGTGGGTAAAATCTGAAGTTCTAGCAGATCCTAAGAAAACATGAGTGCTTTTATTAGTATGTATCTCACTGTCAGGACAATTAAATATCCTGTTATGCTATCCACCCTCAATGAGAACATAAATCAAAAATGTGAGAGAGCAAATGTAGTTAGCCTGTGAATAAAAACAGGTTTCAAGAGGGAGAAACGGCTTCTGCCCATCATCTATCCTGTGATAAACCTGAACCACTGCTGTATTAAGTTCAAAATGGGTGACAAGTTCAAATGACACATGATATACACATTTCCTAAGGTCACTCCTGAGACCCCTCTGACAAAGCCCACAAATGAAAACAAATCCAAAATAGCAATGAGAATAGCAGCAGAGGGATGTTACCCTCCAATGAGAGATTTCAATACCGTTCTGGGGATCAGCCTGGTTTCTGACTAACTGGAAGCAGAAAGTCTCAAGCTGGAAAAAGTCATGAGGGAGATATAGAGGTGGTGAATCAGCTGCCCAGGGCACTCAGAGAAGCAGAGGGCAGGGGCCAAAAGCCAGCGAGGTCAGCATGCCCACCCCCAGGAGAAATCAAGGTGAGGGAACTGCAGGCTTCCCTCCTATTGGCATTGGAAGGGCTGTACCCTGTAAGCCTGTCCCACAATGTGGGCATATTGCTGTGTCCTACCTCGGTTACTCAAGAGGAAGGCCAGGAGGGTCAGATCACGAACAATGCCGGGAATGAGTTTAACAGCACAATGAGAGGAAAGACCAAGATAACAGAAAAATTAAGCTTAGAAGGAAAAAAATAATTAAGAAATGAAAATTCTAAAACACATACATACGCTTCTTTTTTTTTTTTTTTTTTTTTTTGGTATCAGGTATTTAAACACAGGGGTGTTCAACCACTGAGCCACATCCCCAGCTGATTTTTTTTTAATTTTATTTTTAATATTTATTTTTTAGGTGTAGATGGACACAACACAATGCCTTTATTTTTATGTGGTGCTGAGGATCGAACCTGGGTCCCGCCCGTGCTAGGCGAGCGCTCTACTGCTGAGCCACAATCCCAGCCCCCCAGCTGATTTTTTATCTTGAGATGGGGTCTCACTAAGTTGCTTAGGGTCTTGCTAAATTGCTGAGGTTGATTTTGAACTTGTGACCCTCCTGCTCAGCCTCCTGAGCTGCTGGGGTTACAGGCATGCACTATGGCGTCTGACACACACACACAATTTCTAATGCACTTTGCTACTATAAGAAAATGAGAAGTGATGGACTAAAAAAAAAATTTTGCAAAGCACATATCTAATAAAAACGAAATACATGTATGAAGATGTGAATTTGGTGTTAACGTATCTTATATATAAACAGAGATATGATAAATTATGGTATAAAGGTGTATTAAGAATTGTAATGCAAAAAAAGATTATATATTATATATATATATATATAATATATAAAGAACAGCTATAACTCAATGATAGGAAAACAAACAACCCAGTTTTTGGGGTTTTGTTTTTTTTGAAAACTTGGACAAAAGCTTTGTTCAGATCCTTTATGAAAGAGAATGCGGTGGGCGAGTAAGCCATGGAATGACGTTAGCAGCATTAGCCCCAAGAAAAAGCAAGTCAAAGCTGCAAGATGCCACCCACACCTATTGCCACAACCTAGAAAAGACACCAGCTGACCTGCCACGGCTGCAAAGGATGCAGCACAGCTGACCTCTCATCTGTCACCCTGGGCATTCAAACTGGCACTGCCATCTGGAAAAGCAGTGTGGCTGTCTCTTATAAGTTAAGCACACACCTACCCTGGGACCTAGCGATCCCACTGGTAGATGTTCACACAATGCAAACCCATGTCCATATAAAACTGTGTGTGCTTGTTTATGGCAGATTTATTTCTATTTCCCAAATTGGAAACAACCCAGATGTCCATCATTTGGTGAGGGAATAGGGGAACTGCGGCACACCCACACAGCTGAGTACTACTCGGCCATGAAAAAAGGAATTAGTATTGCACGTGCTAAAAAAGATGCTTCACTTTCTGCCAAAGGAAAGAAACTAGACACTGAAGTGTTGTATGATTTCATTTACACAACATTCTCAAAAAGGTAAAAACTACAGGAACAAAAATTAGATTAATGGCTGCCAAAGACAGGGTCAGAGGTAAACCAATCTCAAAGGGCAAGAGAAAACTGTGGGAGTGACAACAAGCTCTCATCTGGACTGTGGTGACTGCGGGAGAGCACACACTCTTCAAAACCCACCAAACTGTTCACTAAAAAGTCTGATTCCTACCTGATATAATTAAACTTTAATAACCATGACTTTAAAAGAAAAGGAATTTGCAAGGTGAGTCCCATGCTGACAACTGTGCAAAAAGACCTAAGAACAACTAATCAACCTGGGGAAGGACAAGGTTCCTGGAGTAAGACTCTGGAGAAAGCAGCAGCCATTAAAGATATGTCAGAAATGAAATTACGATAGAAAGCTTGGGAAAGCTTGAGGACTCAGTGAAGGGGAAAGGCGAGAGAGAAAAGGTGATAATAATCTCCAAGAATGCCAAAAAACAAGAATTCCTGCTTGTGTCTATTTAAATTTTGAATATATTTAAATACTACATATTTATTTAAACACATACTTTTTATAAATCCAAGTAGCATAATATGTTTACCATATGCTAAATATTATGTATTTTAATACTCATCTACATTTACATATTACATACATAAATGTGTGTAATATACTCTGTTTCAAGCAACTGATGGATCAAAGAAAATAGAGTACAGTGCTGAAAGGGAGGCCTGGTCCCTAGCATGGCCCAGGGTCCTTAGAGAATGAAATACAGCCCTGGCACACAACTTGGCTCGTCACTGAGTAGGACCTACACAGCCATAAAGACAATGAGTGCTGTTCGTTGGCTTTCCACTTTTAGGTCCACCTAAGGAATCTGTGGTTGCTCCAGGGAATGTCAGAATGTGCAGTTCACTAGCTTAACAATGGGGACATGCAGCTGAGGCAAGGGGCTTAAAGAGGGGAGGGAAACACAGGGAGCAAGCAGCCTAGAGACTGCAGGAAGAGAGGTTTCAGAGCACCAAACAGAATCCCAAATAACCTGGAGGAAAACCCTTTAAAGAGGTTGCCTCTGGGAAGGGCCAGGGCGAGGGATGGAGGCTTTATCTACACACTCTACTATTTGATTATCATGTGCAGGATTGCTTTGAAAAAACTTTTAGTAGATTACATATTACACATAATAAGCCTTCCAAATTAAGTTTTAACAGTTAGTAAATATTCCAAAAATACAAAATTTTTATAAAATCATAACCTGCTTATGATCTGTCATTGTCAATGGTTATAAATATAGTCCATTCTCACGTGACCACTAGATGCTCTATACCTTTCAGTGGAGAAATCATGAGTCCTCCAGAGAGAGTCACTAGGATGGGACAAGGGCACTCAGGGACCATGGTGTGCACAGAAGGCAGGGCTGGCTGAGGGTTCAGGAAGGCTCCCTGGAGGTGGGTGACTGCCGGGAGCGGCACTAACCCTTCCTGGAACAAAAGTAACTGCTCTGAAACACAGAAGGAAAGAGAAGAGGACTGAAGAGAAGGGGAAGGAGGCAAGGAGGGAGGAAGAATGGAAGGGAGGAAGAAGGGGGCCAGCCACGTGCCAGGCCCTACGCCGGGGAGGTCCCAGACATTGAGGAGCTTGGAGTCTGCTCAGGGGGCAGCAGACAGGAAGGCAGAGAAGGACAAGTGCACTTTCCTGCCTGTTCCCTAAGACTGACATCCCAAGACTGTTCTAGCTCTACGCCTCCTGTGTGGCCATCAGTGGGCTGTGTCTCTGGCTCTTTCCTGGGCGATGATGATGGTAGTGGTGGTGGTGGAAAAGAAAGGGTGAGAAGGAAGGATGAGGGAGGAGGGAAGAGGGGAAGAAGGAGCAGCAGTGACTGACGGCTTGTGGAGCACTTCTGCATTCACCTGTTTTCCCAAGTTCAAGTGGATCTTAGGAAATAACAGCAATGAGCACAACAAAGATGCTCTCACATTCATAGCACTCACCTTCTACAGGCTAGGGAGAGGAGTTTGTCAAATAATGATAAATTATTCAAACAGACTTGATCAGGGTGAAGGCAGGGGACATTCAGAGGTTGTCTCAAGGGTCTGCCTGGCAAACCGACCTGGGGTGAAGAAGTGAGGGGCACTCTCTGCAGCTGTGTGGAGGAAGAGGCTCCCAGGCAACAGAAAGTGCATGTGTGAGGCCCAGGTCAGCGTGCCCCCTTGAAGCTGAGAAGAGTCAGGTAGCCAATGGGGCAAGAGCACACAGGCTGGAGAGAGTGGGAGGAGGGGTGCTGGGCAGAACAGGAGCAGGTAAGCATGGGGTTTATTGTTTTATTTTGAGGCCCAAGGGAAAGCAGTGGAGGAATGAGCAGAAGGAGCTCCCCAGGCACACAGTGCTCATGATACTAGCAAGAGCAGCAGTGGCCCCAATCCACAAGCACTCTTCCACTGTCCCAGAAGCCACTTTGGTAACTGTGTGGGATGTTCCCATGTTCTCATGTGACAGCCAGCTTGCTTGCTTGACTGCTCCCTGCAATGCAGGGGATAATCCTGGGCCTCAACACCCCCAGCCCAAGAGAGCAATCCCTTAGTAACTCTGAAACAAATACCTGCAGGAGGCTGAGTGTGGAGAAAGGGAGGAGGCAGGTCCCAGGGAGAAATGGCCTCAGGACCCCTGGCCAGACAAACCACAAGGGCGGGGAGATCTAGTGGGGGCAAAGTCAGGATGTATGCACAAGCTGGAGGATCAGTGAATGAGCAGAAGCAATTCCTCTTTCTCGGTTTTCAGTCTTGTTCCTTTCTATAGAATAACAACTCATTTACAGCCACTACTGTTTCATCAAGTCCTCAAACCTCCATCTGCTTAGAAAACATGTACTAGATTTAGGGTCATAAAGATGATGCAAATTTCCCAAAACATTCCCGTTCCAGCCCTCGTCCTGTGCAACTCTGCACAATCAGAACCAGCTGTCGACACAGGGCAGCAGCCAACTGCGACCCTGCAAACAGTCTCCATCCATGTGAGAGGGAAAAGGCCCCAGTTAGCAGCAGAGAGCCGAGGCCAGGAGCTCAGCCCCACTAGATTAACAAGCCGAAGTGTGGGGCCACACATCCACTGCCACTTTCTACCCGGGACTGCACTCAACTCCCTTGCTCCTTCGAAGTATTGGGAAATTCCCCCCAATGTATCATTTAGACATTCTCTTGAAAGAAGGAAGAAAGAGAGGGAGGGAAGAAGGGAGGAAGGAAAGAGAGAAAGGAAAAACTTTATTTTGTTTGTTTTTAATTAGGGACCTAGTACATGTTTATATAGAAAACCAGAAAAATATAGAATGCTCAATGAAGGAAATTAAATTACCTGATAGCTTAACCCCTAGGAGATGAACCTGGGCCTCAACACCCCCAGCCCAAGAGAGCAATCCCTCAGTAATCTGCATTTTGATTTAAACTAATGACAATAACAAGAGTGACTAATATATTGAGCGCTCCCTAAGTGCTAGGCACAGCACTGACCATTTCATTCCTGGTTATCCACACTCATTGGATTCTCAAAACAGCCCTATGAGACAGGTACCACTGCTGCCCCAGAAGCTTACCTCAAGGAAAGCAGATTGCGGCCAATGCAAGAGCCAGGATTGAACCCAAGTCTATGGATGGGTAAAGCCAGGATCCTCGGCCACAGCACCTCCACCTCCAGGCTGGAGTGTGCATTCATGAGCCGAGATGCGCATTCATGTGCCATCGTGTGTGTTTACGAGCTCTCTCTAAATTGAATTCACACCACATCTGGGATTTTATAATCTACTTTTGTCCTTAATATAGTACAAACGTTTTCTCACATCTGTCCATCCTTCCTTTTCAAAATTCCTGATACCTGCAGGACACCTAGAAACAATTCTTCCTATTCATCTCCTTTTGTCTTTATTCTCGAGTTTTAGGAGAAAATTTTAGCTTGTCTCTTAATTTGCTACTTTGGAGTTTTGCAAAATTTTATTTGCTTCTGTTTTCACTGCAATTTAAGTCTGGTAATATGGTTCTCAGACGACTCTTCTTAATCTTGATCTTCACATACTACAGGGACACCCTGAATATCATGGAAGTATGAAATGAAATTTCTGGAAGCACATGCTTCTAAGAAAGATGTAGGCTCAGATCAATTCTGCACTGGACCAACTGAAACTTTTCTGCACTGATAAAAATGTTAAAAAGCAATAGAAAGAATGAACCCAGGGGCTGGGGTTGTGGCTCAAGTGGTAGAGTGCTCGCCTGGCATGCGTGAGGCACTGGGTTCGATCCTCAGCACCACATAAAAATAAAATAAAGGTATTGTGTCCACCTACAACTAAAAATATATTTAAAAAAGAAAGAAAGAAAGAAAGAATGAATGAACCCAAAGTTTTCAGAGCCACAGAATTTTACCAGGGAGTTATCTGAGTCTTTTAATGAATGCAAAACCCTTCTGCCAAAAATTTATACCAGAGCATGAAAATCAGTGGGGAGAATCTCCAAGCCTACCGGGTTTATCTAAGAAATACAGGATCCAGCTAATGTTAACAATCAAAGAAACACATGTATAATTTAAAGAAAAAGTGATCTGATTCTCTCAATAAACATTGCAAAGTTAATTAGCAAAATGCAATGTTCATGTGCAATTTTAAGAAGTAAAAAAGAATTTCTTAGAAGCTTAATAATGTTTATCTCAAGCCAACAGCTACCACTCCACATCACTAGAGCCAACAACTCAGCTCTGTGGGCCCTGAATTATGTCAGAGATGACAGGTGGCCCAGCCTTTCACTAAGCAACTGCCTTCTCTGAGCGCAGAGAACAGAAAGGGGCCTGAGCCACAGTGGCAGTTCCTCTCAAGTGTTCTGTAGAGCATGGAGAGGCCTGGTCAGAGATTCAAATAGGCCTGGGGCTCCTGGGCATAGGGGGACCTGAAGGAGACATCTGGGGAGGCTGAAGACCAGAAGCAGCAGTCAGGGCACTGAGACAGATGACCAGGGCAAACTCAGATTCCAAAGAGAGAAGCCAGAGGAGACAGGCATGAGGAGAAGGAAAAGGAGGATGTAGATTTTACTATTCCATTTCACAGGTGAGAGAATCAAGGTTCACAGAGATGAGCTAACTGGTGCTGGTCATCAAAGTAGTCAGTGGCAAACACCAGAGCCTGACCTTTGAGTACAAAGGGTCCCTGAGGGAGACTGAGGGGTGCAGTACAGTAACTAGACAAGAGGACCGGGGAGTGGAAGAGAAGAGGGGCTGTAGAAATCAACATTCCTACAGGTGGCATAAGCAGGAGGAGCCACAGGATGAGACCTCATTCATCAAGGTCACAGCTTCACTCAGCATGTCACATCCACAGAGCCTCTGCCCCATGCAGTAACCTGCTTTTTTTTTTTTAAGAGAGAAAGAATTTTTTTTAATATTTATTTTTTAGTTTTCAGTGGATACAACATCTTTATTTTATTTTTATGTGGTGCTGAGGTTATCAAACCCAGCGTCCCACGCATGCCAGGTGAGTGCGCTACCGCTTGAGCCACATTCCCAGCCCCAAGTAACCTGCTTTTTGATCACAAACAGCTTGAAGTCCCTGGACAGAAAAGGACTTCTGGAAACAATGGCAAACTTGACGAATCCCAGCAATGATCGGGACTGACGAATCCCAGTCTCACGGGAACACTGGGCTGCTTTGACATGCCCCGGTGGGGGCCACTGAGGCTGGTGTGTGAGTGGACTATGAAGATGGCTCTTTCAGAAAAGAGCCACTCTCCTCTCCTGAAAGGCTAAAAGGGAAAGTCAGCCTTTCAGATACTTGATCTCTAAAGGGACACATATTTAAAAGTGTGCAGAAACCTGTCAGACACTAGAGCTGCCAGCCTCCCATGCTGTGAGACCACTGTAAGCAGGGAACCCATGGCTTCCTTCCCAGCCTCAGGCCCAGCCTGCTCTCTGCTCTACCCACAACCTGCCTGCGTGGCAAGAGGGGTGGGGCAATGAAGGAGCGAGTCTTCCCTTCCAGTAGGGAGACCAGGCCAATGACTATGAGTACATTCCTAAACATGGGATAAGTTGAGAGCATGATCAGAGATTGACAGGGTCGGGTGGGAGGAGGCAAGCATGTCAGGCAGAGGGCAGCAAGTGTGCAGGCCTGAAGGGCTCAAGCTGGAAGGAGGCCAGTGGAGGAGATGCAGAGAAGTGCATGGGGAGGGCACAGAGGAGGGTCAGGAGGACAGGACCAGCTCTCGGAGACCTGCACATCTTAGAGATTTGGGGCTGATCCCAAGGGGAAGCAACTGGAAATTTTGAGCAGGCTCAGTGATGTGGACAGACACTTTTAAACCACAGGATGGGAGTGGGGGGCGTTAGGGAACAGACGTGTGAGGAAACACCCACTGAGAGGGAAGTGCTAAAGCTAGAGGGAGGAAGGAGGGCAGTCTGGACTGGGAAGCAGCACTGGACACGGGCTGGGGACATCCTGGGTGCAGACAGTGTGGGAGAAGACAGACGCTATGATTCTGACCTGACAGGGTGGACAGACTGCCATGGCAGGGACAGAGCTGGGTGAATTCTTAGGAAGCACCACAGGTTTGCTCTGGGGCACGCTGGGGCAGTGGGGCCTGTAGGTCTTTGCTGCCTGCCCAGCTCCTTGAAGGAAGCACAGCTCCCCAAGGACCCACTGGCTTGCTCAACACAGCATCCCAGACTCCACTGTGGCCCACCCTAGCCCCAGTCTTATTGTCTACGTGCCTTCACCTACCCTTTGCTCTGGCCGCACTTGCCTGCTCACTGGTCCTCCAACAAGGCCACTTCCTTCCCCGTGGCCTCACCTGTGTTCAAGCTACTCCCTCTACCTGGAATGCTCTTCCTTTCCATCTCGGGTCCAAATTACACCAGTGCTCTAGGCCGTGAACAAATGGGACCCCCACCAGGATGCTCTGTCTGTTGCCCCTACTAGAAGTATGGCCTCTCTTCCCACACATCCCCTTGTAATCAGTTAGGTAAACATCTTACCTTTCCTGCTAGAACAGGGGTTCCTCATTTATTCTTGAGTTCTCTGAAACACCAGGCAGTGAGCCTTGCATATGGTGTGTGGCTGACCAATATGTGCTGACTGTGTTACAGGCGTGGGACCCACCACCCCAAGCAGGCCCCAGTGGTGCCCAAGAAACCATGCTAAGATTGTGCAGAGGACTTCTCCTCTAATTACACTCAGATGGCTAACTCTGATCTGAGACCTCAGACATCTAGCCCCAAGCTTGTTGGCTTCCTCCAGATGCCACTCAGACTTGGCTGTTTTGAATCCTGACTTCAGCATGTCTGTAGCCAAAATTGCTCCACCCTGCTCTGACCACCTCCATTTCAGAGGAGTAACTAGCATGGAGGTTCCCACTGCCTCGGTCACCTGACAGGTCACGGGCGGTGGGGGGGGGGGGGTCTGAAATGGAAAATGGGGGGTGCAGGGTGGCGGCTGGTGAGAGCCTGGGCCTGAGTGCCCTGGGCCTCAGAGGAGAGAGAAGGTAGAGAAATGGGGCTGCTCTTGTAAGCAGGACAGGCTCAGGGACAGACGGGGCAAACTCTACTGTACAAGGAAGAATCTGGGCATGATGTCCTGAGATTCCCCCTCCAAAAAGTTTATCTATAATGCAGAAGGGAAAAAACAAATAAGAGATCACAGCTCATTTTATGGTGGGATTTATCCAGGAACCCATATTTTCCACTGAAGGAAAAACCAGTCTGAGTTTAAAGATTCAAACCTTCAATATCTCTACTCCAGCCGTAAACGGAAGCTTTGCTTTAAACTTTCACGTCCCAGGAGGGTCAGGACTTCGGCACCCTCCCCACCTTGCAGTTGGGCCCTGCCGGCAGCCTGTCTAGTCAGAAAGTAAACAACACAGGCTATTTGTAATGACAGGTAAACACTAATGAATTTGGGAGCATGTCTGGTGCTTGCTTTTATGGATCATAAAATCACCTGGCTTCTTCTTGCCCCATGCTGACATGCCAATGAGGCCACCCCAAGTATTTATAGGCAGGCGGGCTTTGCCAGGACCACTCTGCAAGAGGGAGGCTAGGGGACAGGGGCAGCCTGTTAACCTTCCCATTACATACAAACCCATTCAATCCTCTGGCATTGCAAAAGTATTTATTTTTTAAACACCTTGGGGTGAGAGAGAGAGTTAACTTAACTTTCTCAACTGAGCACAATTACAAACTGACAGAAGGTACCCAAATGGTCTTTTACATATCAGCCCGATATAAACAAAGGGCTTAAAATGCAATTTTTCTAATTAGACATACAATTTGTTTAATTCACCCAGAGGAAGTGTACCCCCAGTCTACACTGAGACACATCCCGAGCCACCAAGGCAGACTCCTCACTGACAAGCCAAGGCAGCACCCTGTCCTGGCCCTGCTGCCATGACCACCTAGGAGGAAGTGACCATGGTGGCTCTGGGCCTCCTTCCACCTCTGAGGAGGTCTGGGAGCCTCCGCAGAACCCAGATGAGCCAGACTGGCCACAGGCTCCCTGGGACCCACCAAAGGCCGACTTTCATCCCACAGGAGTCAGTATGTTGGAGCCCCAGGAAGAGCTACAGAAATGCAGAATGGGCCTCTACAGAGGAGCTAGGAAAAGCTCACCTCCTAACAGCCACGTGTCCCCAAGGCTGACCAAGACATGTAAAACCAAGGTTAATAGCTTTAGTCGTCCCAGTTAACCTGGGGGGCCCTCACTCTTGAACCCACAACTCTGCAGGCTCCTGGCCACCAGCCCAGTTGCCACCTTCCCAGCCTCCACACAGCGGCCTGCACAACAGGAATGTGAAAGGACTGATGAGAGTAGATGGGGCTCTCAAAGCCAGAGGTCCCCATCAGGCAAGTGCCATGTTGAAGAATGCTAGCTCCTAGTACGGGCCCTGGGGAGTGCAGTGTGGCCAGGCTCTTGAGCCTTTCCTCCTCTGGGACATGCGACTCACCTTGACACTCTCCCAAGGTGGTATACAGGCAGCCATTCTGAATGACACAAGCCTGACCCCCACCAGGGGTCAACTGTTCTGTGTATGAGAATTTGAAGTCCAGGTAGAGGACTCTAGGGCAGCTCTCTTCTGTCCCCTTTGCAAACCAGGGGGTCAGAGGAAGCCAGGAAATGCAGGAGAAAAAGGGATAAGGAAGGAGAGAGCAGAGGGAGATGAAGGACCAGAGTCTGGCCAGGCATCCAAGCCCTGGTTCCAGCATCTGCCCACCTCCAGCTTCCACGAGACACCCCACAAGGCCAACAGCAGACTCCCCTTTGGGCCAAGCTGGCTTGGGCTGTTTGCATTCCTTGAAACTAAAACCATCCTGCCTCACCGACTCCCACTGCTCTATACTCAGGCCTTCAGCCTGAGAGGCCTCAGTGGAGGGAAGGGCAGGCCTTGGGAAACTCCTCTCTCAGGGAAACAAAGCAAACGGGGACCAGGAATCTCTCCTTGGAAGATGGAGAGCAGAAGCCAGGACCATAGCCCAGGGACATGGCTTCTGCCTCTGAGGGATTCTAGAATCCATCAATATTCCTGGGGTGCAGCTTTGCTTCCTGCTTCCCTGCAGAGGGGTTCAACAAACCCAGGGCTCCGAGACAACCTCCAGGGAGGTAGAATGGGCAGAGGAAACCAGTATCCCATCCCACAGCTACACAAGGGACTTTTTTTCCAGGTTGTAAAGTGGATGGCAGTAGCTTTAAAAAAGAGAAAAACAGGTCTGGATATTTAGGCTCAGGGACTCAGAGAAGTGAAGCAAACTGCCCAAGGCCATAGAGTAGCAGGTGGCAAGGCCCAGATTTCTATGTCATAACCCAAAATCTATGTTCACAACCCCTTCAGTAGGTCTCAGCAGCTGAGGTCTTTTCCAAGGACCTAGATCAAAGAAACAATCCAAAGCATTTATGACCATTAATAATAAAAATAATAAACTCAGCCTCTAGAAGGGGGCTATTTACACCCACAACCTTCAGTGAAGGGTAGTCCTGTTAGCTGGGAGGTGCTCTGTCCTACTGTCTTCCGTGAGGGATTTGAGGTTGCAGCCTGGGCAGTGGGTGCTGGGGAACCTGTGCTGCTGTGCATGGTGAAGGAAATGGGTGGTCTCAGGGAAATCCAGAATGAAGAAGAGGGGAAGCTGGAAGAAGCTGGGACAGGCTAAGGGGTCACAATGATATGGCATGTGGTGGGTGTTTCAGAAACAGTGATGCCTACGGTGTCTACTGAAACTATTCTTATGGCTCCACATTTCCCTTTCATGATGTCTGTGGGGCTCCCCAGTGCTTTCATGGCAGATTTCCTGGGGATGAGCTTCCAGGTGTCTCTGCATCACTGTGCAGAAATGGTCTATGTGATAGTAGCAAGTCTCCAGGAACTTGCTGGGACCTAGACAGCAAGCTCTAGCCTTCCAACTTGGGACTGGGATTTAGAGCTGTCTCCATACATCTCAGAGAGACTTCTAGGTGACAGTAACCATAACACTTAAGGGAAGAAGAGAGGAGAAAGGAAGGAACATGAGTGATTAGGTCTGGGCTGGAGTGTGAGGTAAGAATTTAAATTCATTGTCACAGGAATCCTCTCACATTCCTAAGAAGCAGTCACTATTATCATCACCATCTTATAGATGAGCTAACAAAGATTACAGGTGTCACACAGCCTACCCAGATTGAGACCCTGAGTTTGTGGTGGAGCAGAATTTCAAACCCAGCTCTGTCTGAATCATAATGCATGCTATTAACCAAGGTGTCACACAGTGTCCCCAAAGAGAAAGCAGAAGTGCCCTGGTTCGCCTTCTTCATTTCTGGAAGTTCTGGGAATCAGGGGACCTAGCCAAGATATACACCTTCACTCCATGCCAGCTGGTTATCTCCAGCACCTCCTCTTTCCAGGCTACTCCTGCCCAGGTTTTTCCTTCCCAGGTCCCACTGGGTCCCAATTCTCAGAGATACCTGGGCCACTTCCAAGGCTTCAGTGGTAAGTTGGCTCCCAAGGTCCCTTCTCAGGGCCAGGGACGGCCACTTCTAAAACCCCAGAGTTCTGCAGGAAAGCATGCAGAGTAGTCCCACAAAACAGTCCAACCCATTCTACTCTATATGGAGAGCCATGCTCCTGATGCTGGATATCTCGTGCACATGTCTGACAGGTAACTCAAGGTCAGCGAGTGCAAAACCCAGCTCTGCATGCACCCTGCCCTGCCCTCACATCAGCAGCAGCTTTTCTTGACCAGTCACCCCACTGCCCAGGCCAGAAATTTTGGGATATTCTTGACTCTTCAGTCTCTCCCAGAATCAACCTAGCACCCAGGGTGCCCTGCACCTATGTGGGTCACCCTGTTCCACAGTCTTGTCCTTGCATAGATCACTACATCATCTTTGACCTAGACCAGGCTGCCTCTGACCTGCCGAGCCCATGGGCCAATCTGCACAGACAAGCTGAGCAAGCCTTGTAAGCAAGGGCAACCTCCTCTCTGTCTCTTACCCGCAACATCTAAAACCCTTCAGTCTCTGCATGCTGTCAGGTTCAGGACCAAACCACCTGCCCTGGCACACAAGTCTCAGCTCCACTCCTGACTGGCTTCCAGCTCAGTGAGATGATCCAGCCACACTGAGATGCTTTCGCTAGGCTCATCCTCCTCCTAGTTTTGCTCACTCTCACCTCAGGCCTTGGTACACACTGCCCCTCTCTGCCTGAAACACCCACCTCTCCCCATTCACCTGTCAGTACCACCCCGTCCTCAAGTCTTGGCCCCACTATTCAGACAAGCACTCCTGAACCCCCACCACCACCACCCCAGGTGAGGTGGGATGCTCCCTTTACGTTATTCCACAGCAGGTGGAATTCTCATCACCAACCTCACCTTCCTTCTTGTGTCCTCATCACCAACCTCACCTTCCTTCTTGTGTCCTCATCACCAACCTCACCTTCCTTCCTGTGTCCTCACCCAGAGACCATGAGCAATGTGCAGGGACAGGACTTCACAGTCTACTTGTCCACCTCTGCTGCCCAGTTTCCAAGTAAGCACGGGCCACAGAGTTGCAGAATAACCAACTGCTGAATGAGTGTCATCCTGTATCAACTGGCAGGAGTCAAAATGTTTTGAAAAAGGAAGTTTTCCAGATAGTAGAGGTTTAACTCTTTAAGTACACCAGCTTTTTATTCAGTGAGTCAAGAAAAATTTACAGAACAGGGGCTGAGGCTATAGCTCAGTGGTAAAGTGCTTGCCTCCTATGTGTAAGGCGCTGGGTTCAACCCTCAGCACCACGTAAAAATAAATAAAGATACTATGTGTTCATCTACAACTAAATAAATATTTTAAAAAAAGAAAATTTACAGAACAAATACTATGTGTCTGGCATCATGCCACAGACACACTGGATGTGGTCTCAGGAGTCTTTGGGATCTGTTTCCGTCAGCTTTTTCACTGCTGTGACTAAAAGACTTGACCAGAACAATTATAGAGGAGGAAAGTTTATTTGAGGGCTCACAGTTTCAGAGGTCTGAGTCCCTAGATAGCCAGATCCATTCCTTGGGACCTGAGGTGAGGCAGAACAACATGGTGGAAGAGTATCTTAGAGGAAAGCAGCTCACATGATGATCAGAAAGCAGAGAGAGACTCCACCTGCCAGACACGAAATATATTACCCAGAGGCACACCCCCAGGGACCCACCTCCTCCAGCCACACCCTCGATGTCTTCGGTTATCATTCAATAATACTATCAGGGGATTAATTCACTGATTGTGTTAAGACTCTCATAACCCAATAATTTCTCCTCAAAATCTTGCATTGTTTCACACATGAGCTTTTGGGGGGCACCCCACATCCAACCATAACAGGATCTAATGAAAGCTATGTATAAAATATGACTAACAAAGGCACATAAAATTTTGTACGTAATTTATCTCTTTTTTTAATATTTATTTTTTAGTTTGCGGTGGACACAACATCTTTTTTGTATGTGGTGCTGAGGCTCGAACCCGGGCCGCACACATGCCAGGCGAGCGCGCTACCACTTGAGCCACATCCCCAGCCCCATAATTTATCTTAATGTTAAATTTAAACGGAAACCCTCGCCACCAGTGAAACTCCACCACAAGAATAGTATCCTAATTAGAATTAGTTATATTCCAAGTATGTATATGTCAAAATACAGTCTACTGTCATATATATTTTAAAAGAACAAATAAAAATATATGTATACTGTGAAAAATAAATGAAAACCCTTTTCAGAAATTATTTTGCCCCCCTCCCTTTTTCTTCCATGCACAAATATTAGTATAAATTTCCTGAAAAGAATCAAAAGACATCTGTAACAATAAAATCAACATGAGAACTATAATGTGGAGCATGATGCAATCTGGTGTGACAGAAAATTGCAGGGGTGAAATGTGGACCCTGGAAATAGGCCATCTAGCTTTGTATCTGACCCCCACTGACCAGCCCAATGACCACAGGTAGTATGGCTAACTTCTTTGGGCCTCAGTCTTCTCATTCAAAATGAGTGTAACAAAATTGCCTACCTTCTATGGGTGTTATAAATATTCAACAGACTGAATCATGTGAAGTTATTAGAATAGGGCCTGTCATAGAGTGAACACTCAAAACAGTGACAGTGATTTTTATTATTGAATATAAAGTTGGAAGGGTGAGACACTCCTTGACACAACACATTTGACACCAACACCCTGACATTCAGTTAACCTGATGTTTTTCTTTAGATCCCAACAAATGGATGAAACCCTGAGTCCAAAGAAAGGCAGTGGCCTACCAAGCCAATACTCCCAAACCCATGGCCAGAGCTAGTGAGGGTGGAGGCCAGGGAAGAACATCCTGCCCTGAGAGTGTCAGGCTGAAGCAGTACCACATCATTTTCCTTATTCTCAAGTCCTTGAGGAGAGCAGCATCAAGGTCTCCTTCCCAGTGGCCTGTCCCCAAGGAAGGGCTGGGGATCTGCTCTCCCTCTGCACGTCTCATGCAGCAGAAGCAGCCTTCAAAAGAGGAGTGTGCTTCTGGATCTTGGCAGATTTCCGTGGCCACAGAAGCAGAACTCTGCCACTCCCAAGCAGCACAAAGCTTCCAGAAACAGAAAGTCAGCAGACTTGTCCCCCCAACCCAGTCTCCTCTTCCAGAGGACAGCATGGCCCCAAGTGCCCATTTTCCAGCAATGTCTATAATAGTGAATTGAAAGGTTTACCTCACTCACTTGGCCAAAAATAGCTGGTAGGTAAGCCAAGCCATGAATGAATTCCTCTTTCTCTATTTTGTGGGTTTTCCTTTCCTTTCAAAGAAAAAAAAGTAGGACTTCAGTCTGAAGTTCAGGCAAGTACTTCAAGGCTTGTTCTTTGGAGAGCCAGTAAAGCCCTCTCCAAAGCAGCTGAGGCAGTTCTCTGTTCTGCTCCATTTCCTAACAAAGCCTGGGAGGTGGCAGTCAGGGCCCAGCTCTGGCGAGGCTGTGGACTTCTAAGCAGGCCGTCTAGAGTCCGAAGTCCTGCCATCAGTGCATGCTGGCACCTGAGGCCCAGCCATGGTGGCAGGTGGGCCTTCTTGTTCACCAAAGCTGCAGTTCCAGATGTGTTTCCAGACAAAGCGATGCTTCCTCTCTACCAAGAGCCTCAACATTTCTTTCAGTAGAAATTTCATTTGGCACAGAAACTGTTGGCCATTTTGAAGACTTTGAAATTTGCAAAGGGGTCTGCAACATAACAATTCTTCCTAGACATTGACAATATGCAGGCAGTAGATACCAGCAGAAGCTGCATGCACCAAGACAGTCAATTAGCAGTTCATGTAATGAGCTTCCAGGGAAATGGCACTGTTGCCAGTTCTTCCCATGACCTGCCTCAGAATACCAGAGATAGGCAAGCTATTCTAGAAATTACTTCATTTGATACAGGGACTGCTTCCAGCTCCTTCTTCTGTGCTAAGACACCACTCAGCCCAGTCAGTCCAGTTTTGCGGCTTCTCCAAGCTCTCACCTATCAGAGCGACTTCTTTTCTTGGAAATACAATAAGCACCTTTGAAGGGTATTCTAAAGCAGGCTTCTAGTTTGAGGTAGATCAGTTTTAGAAAATTCCCAGCCTTTCCAAGTCAAGCCTTCTTCTCACGAATCAGGTCTCCTTTCCTCTATGAATCTTTGAGACATAGGTGCTCTCTCCTCTTTGCAAGTGCCACACAGTCATTGATAGAAATTCCATCATTGCAGCCTCAATGTCTGGTTACAGAAGCTGACTTACAGCCGGCAGGGATGTAAGCACAACACATGAGTATGGTCATAGTAAGATGTCCTTTTACAAACCCTCCCAAAAGGAACTGTTCTAGTCACTATCATGGCTGACATCACAGGAGAGGACAATGAAAATGTCACCACCCAGACATGTGTGAACCTCAGACCATCCTGTACTCTTCTGGAGTAGAATGATACTTCAATGTAACTGGAGGAAAATAATTTCTTTACCAGAAGATAAATTTCAAAATAAAGAAAGAAGCTTTTAATTCTAGGACAAAGTAACTGGGATTAGAATAACTATAAAATTTGGAAAAAGTAACTTCAATAGCAACAAAAATGTAGCCAGACAGCAACCAAAGCAGACAGGATTTGAGCACCCCAGGCGCTGAGGATAGGAAAGCTCAGCGGGTGAGCCCTCCACTCTCAAGGGATGGCAAAGACTAGGAGCAACCAGCACTCACGCTCTGCTGAAGGGGATGTGAATGGTATGACCACTTTGGAAACAGTTTGGCATCATCTATTAAAGCTGAAAAACACAACAAAAGCTCCCTAAAAACCAGATGACCTGAATAGCGATTTCTCTTTTAGAGAAATAACTGAAATATATAATAACCTTTTTATATCACTAAAAAAAAAAAAAAACCCAGATAATCCAAATAGCAGTTTCTCTGTCAGAGAAGTTGACTTTCCACAGTGGGACAGCTATTATCCTCCTTGGGACTCACCCCAAAACTTATGTGTACATAAAAACCTGCACATAGAGATTTCTAAAATCCTTATTCATAATTACCCAAACTTGATATTGATAGCATCCAAGATGTTCCTTGGTGAATGAACACATAAACCATGGTATATCTTGACAATGAAATATTATTATTCAGCACTAAAAGGAAGTAAGTATCATACCACAAAAAGACACAGAGGAAACTTAAATGCATATTACTAAGAAAAGAAACCAGTACAAAAAGACCACAAAAGGTATGATTCCAAACTTTATGATATCCTGGGAACAGGAAAACTATGAGACAATAAAACTATCAGTGGTTTCCAGGGGTTTGGGGAGAGGAAAGGAAAGGTGGAGCCAAGGAATTTTTAAGAAAGTCAAACTATTCTGTAGGACACTATAATGGTCCATACATGACACACTCTTGTCAAAATCAATAGAAAGTACAGCACCAAGAGTAAACCCTCATGTAAGTGTCAATTAATTGATTGTAGCAAACATAATGCTAGGGTGAGGAAGTTGATAGGAGGAAATGCTCTGGGGGAGGTTGCAAGGAATATAGGGGAACTCCTTGCACTCAATTTTGCTATGAACCCAAAATTATTCTTAAAAATAAAGCCTACTTAAAAGAAAAAAAAAATAACAAACTTTCCACAAAAAAAAAAAAAAATCCATGTTCTGGTAGTTCTAACTTGTGAAATCCAGAAAATATTTAAGAAAGAAATCACACTAATTCTACATAATAAACTGAAATTCTATATGGAAAACTAAAAAAGACTGATTCTCAACTCATTTTATGAATTCCACTTTACATTGATACCAAAACCAGATAAAGACATTAAAAGAAAAGAAAATGCACTCTGTGTATGTTAATATGTCAAAATATACTCTGTTGTCATGTATATCAAAGAAGAACAAATAAAAAATGTAATAAAAGAAAAAAAGACAAATATTCCTTATCATGAACATAAATACAAAAATTCTAACCAAAATTTTAGCAAATCAAATTCAACAATATACAAAAAGGAGTCTATATCATAACAAAATGAGACTTACATAGAAATGCAAGGTTGGTTTAATATATTTTTTTAAATCCATCAATGTAATCGTTCATAGTAAGAGACTAAAGAAAACAACCTGATTATCTCAATAGATGTATAAATACATTTGATAAAACCCAATATCCACCCCAGATAAAAATCCCAGAAAATCAGAAATACAAGGAAATAACCTCAACTTAATAAAAGGCATCTATGAAATGCCTACAGCTAACAGCTACCATAATGCTTAATGGTGAAAGATTCTTCCTTTAAAATCAAAAACAAAGACATCTGCTCTTATGTCACTTCAACTCAACTTTATACTAGAGGCTATAGTCAGTGCAATAAGACAAAAAAGAGATAAAAACATTCATTTCAGAAAGAAAGAAATGATAGTTACTATTCATAGAGATATCATCTGTTAAGAAAAATCTTAGGTAATCTATTCCCCCTCTCCCCTCCCCCCCCAAAAAAAAAACAACTATTGAACTAATAGGTGAGTTTAGCAAAGCTGCAGGATATAAGGGCAGGTTACAAAAATCAATCATATTTCTACAAACTAGAAATGAGCAATTAGGATTTAAATTTAAAATAAAATTTGAGATAACTTTAAAATTTATTTAAAATAAGACAACACAATAGCATAGAAAATAGAATACTTAGGAATAAATCTGAGAAAAAAAGGCTGGGGCTGTAGCTCAGTGGCAGAGCGTTTGTTTGCCTAGCATGCGTGAGGCACTGGGTTTGATCCTCAGTACCACATAAAAATAAACAAATAAAATAAAGGCATTCTGTCATCTACAACTACAAAAAAAAAAAAAGTGTTAAGACCTATACACTGAAAACTATATAACATTACTGAAATAAATTAGAGAAGATCTAAATACATAGAGATATATTGTGTTCATGAGTCCAAAATACATGCAGATACATAGTATGTGTAAAGTTCAGTTGACTCCATATTGCTTAGATGTTCAGATTAACCTATCAGTTCAATATAGTCACAATTAAAATCTCAGCAGACTTTTCCTCTAAAACTTAATAGGCTATTCTAAACTTCACACAGAAATGAAAAGGATTAGTATAGCCAAATTTTTTAAATGGAGGAAATTTTAAGGATATACTCTGATTTCAAGAAGAAAATGAGGGGAGTGGAAGAGGAGGAAAAGATTGCAAAAGGGCATGAGGAAACTTTGGGGATGTTGGGAATGTTTATCATCAGTGTGGTGATGATTTCCAAAATATATACATATACCAAAATTCATCAATTGTTGACTTTAGTATTCATGGCTTATTATATGTCAATTATTAGCTCAATAAAGCTGAAAACAAACTCACGTTGTCCTCATGTCTCTCATCATCTCTGCTTTGCAGACATGAGATGGTGTGACCATCTCATCCAGAGCCCAGGCTCTTAAGCTTTAGGTCACAAAAGTAGAAAATCTTTTTTACCTGCTTCTCATCCATCCAGCAAGTGTTGACAAGTATTGATCACATAATATACCAGACACCGTGCTTGGAGTAGGGGACACAGCAGTGACAGAAAAGGTCCAACACATGGAAGTTGCGCATACTAATGAGTTCAGGCCATTTGGAAGCTTAGAAGCTCAGGCTTATTAGCAGTCCTTACTGATCTTCTCCTTGTTATATCCCTATCTTCTTTTTAAAATGAAGAAATATTTGTGGGTGTCTGCCTTGTGCCAGAACCATACTGGCCCTCCACCTGTGCAATCTCCTTTAACTATCCTATGACAGTGTAAGAGAGGTCTCACTTCTGTCTTACAGATAAGAAAATAGAGACACTGAAAGGTGAAGGAAATGCCTTTGAACCATAGCTAGCAAGCAACAGAGTCAGGTTTCCCGTGCAGATCCTGCTCCAGAGCTTGGGATCCTCCCCCACATACCAAACTTCCTGGAATCATGCTGTTGCTCCTGCCACCAAAGTCCAAACAAACCCTCTTTCCCTTGCAGACAAAATCACAATCTGACGCCAAGTCCCCACGGATGAAAACAGCTGTTCACCAAAGGTTCTGTTTTGTGTTATTAATTCACTTAAAAGGAAATTTGGTTCCTAACCAGCACTAATGTCATATCCATGTTCAAGAAGGGAGAAAAAATTGAGTCTTAAAGTTGCAAAGTGTTGGCTTCACTGGATCCAACATGCTGCTGGCCTGCAATGGAAACCAAACCCAACTCCTGATCCTGTAAACTCTCCTCATCCTGCAGACACGTCTTCTAGGGCCCACAGAGAGACTCAACCTTTGCCCCACCTCCAGCATTCATGGAGTTGGGGAGAAGCCCTCTTCCACTGTGTTTCTAATACGACAAGAAATCATTACAACAGAGACAGCAATTACTAGGAAACAAAGAGCAAATAACAAATGTGTACTCAGACCAACAACAGATGAGAGAGACAGCTGCTCAGGCTTCCGGGGCTGACATCAGCACTGAGGAGTCTTATGCTGGGGGCCATTCCATGCCTTAGCCCCAAATGGAGGACACCTGGACTGCCATTATTACTTAATTCTGGGTTTTTTGTTTGTTTCTTTTAGCAAAGGAAGGCAGTACAGCACAGAAGACTAGATGGTTCATGGGGGCTTCATTATTACTACCATTACTACTAATCCTAAATGTATTCGACAGATAAAAAAAACAACATCAGCACTATGCTGGGTCCCAGGAGAAGGGATCACTGGTATGTCCTGTGCCCCTGGAGTTTATAGTCTAGGAGGAAGACAGACTAAACAGCTAACAGCTCCAAAGCAATATTTCCAGACAAAGGTGAGAAATGCTACCTCTAATGGATGAGGGGAGGCTGCACCACACTTGGGTTCTACCTGAACACCACCTGCTGACACAGAGCAGGACACTCCAGGCAGAGAACATGGCCTGTGGGGAGCCAGGCTGGTGGGAAGCACCAGGGGCTGTGGTTATATACAGGCAGTGGACTGGACAGCGGGTGAGGTCTCACTGGCCCACCTCAGAGCCCCACAGGCTGGTGAAAAGGCAGGTTGCCTCCTGGGAGCAGCAGGAAGCCATGGAGGGCTCTGAGCAGAGCAGGGACTGGTCAGATGTCAGCTTTAGAAAATGTGTCTGGCTCCAAAGAAGAGGCTGGGGGAAAGTGTTGACCCTGGGGAGATGTGAACAGGTCATTGTCATCGTTGGAGGAGAGATGGCAGTGGCTCAGATGGGGTGCAGTGGAGGGAAACCACTCAGAAAACTGTCCAGAGTGTGACCTGAGAGAGGGGTTTAATGATGTCAGTGAAAGCGATCTCCTCCCACAAAGACTGCTGTTGGCCATGCTCCCTCCTAGGGCCAAGCACTGTGCTTCCAAGGAGCAGTAAGGACTCACAGAGTCTGTCCGACATCCAACACTGACCTCGGCTTTCTGGAATGCCCGCTTCTTCACAGCAGCCAGTGCATCCAGACAAAAGGCCAGAGGGTCAGTTTCCTGAGCTCATAGCAGTGTTTCCCTGAACCACAGCCGCCATGGGCCCAGAGGAAAGCCTGGCCTGTGCAGGGAGCCCTCCTCCCCTTCAGTCAGCCCATCTACACATCAGAAAGTGCCCGACATGCTGGTCAGGTCTCTCTCTCTGCATCTCCAGGCCAAAGCAGGGAAGCAAAAACCAAGTAATCCAGATAAGTGCTAGCATGGATACGCCTCCATCCATACAACACCCCTTTGCCCCAGACATTTCTGCTTATGCTGCCCTTAGCTCCTACTTGAGCTGGATCTGACTCTTCCTTAAAAGCCCTCTGAGCAGGTTCCCTTCAGGGCCACAGTGCCTTATGTGGCCTAATGCTGAGCACCTAGCCAGTGCCTGGAGCCAGTGGCAGGCACCAGTAACACTGTGATTCCCATATCACAAAGCTCAGCCTCTCTTCTGGGCAGCCAAGCTACTTCCTGACTCTGACTTCCTTCACACCACTGCGGCTCTCTCCCTTAGCACTGGCTCACAGCCCTCACCCTCCCCTCAGCTCAGGAGCTTCAGTACAGGGGTGGTGTACCCTCTCACCCCTGATCCTGTCAGGCCTCATCTCTTCCCTCCATGAGCTCGCCAAAGGCCGTTGCCCCCACAAGCAATCACCAAAGCTCTCCTACCTCGAAGACCCTGAACTCTGAAATCCTTCTCCATGACTTCCTAGCTGCCCGCACCCCAGTTCCACCCAAACCTGGGCTCACACTCTTTTGGACTGGGCCCTCAGTCCTTCCTGAGTCTTCCAGGCTGCAAATTCTGACCAGCTTCCACGAACTTCTGCAAACTGTGCTCCTCGGCCTCCTCCTCCATCTAGGTCCTCATGCACAGCCTCCTTCTACCCTGTTCTTTCTTCTGCTCCTCAGATGCACAACCCACTTCTCTTCCTCTACGTCCACAGTCTTTCATCTCTTCTTGGCCCTGTGAGCAGTCTCATAACCAGTCCAACATTAGCCCTTCCCCCTCTGCCCACTGCCACCCTGCAGCCTCCTCCACCTAACTCATCTAGGCCACTGCAAAAGCCCCAACCAGCTTCCCTGACTGCAGTGGTTAATTCTGTCTCCAAGGGAATGTCCTAAAATACAAATCTCTCCATGTCATTCTTCTTCCAAAATCCCTCAGTGACAGCCAGGTGTGGTGATCATGCCTGTAATCCCAACAGTTCTGGAGGATGAGGCAGGAGGATAAAGTTCAAAGCCAGCCTTAGCAACTTAGCAAGACCCTGTCTCAAAATAATATATATATGGCTGGGGATGTGGCTCCGTAGTTAAGTGCCCCTGGATTCAATTCCTGGTTAAAAAAAAAAAAAATCCCCCAGACTCATGCTCTCCTTGCCCAGCCTGGCCCTCATGGCAGTCCCTGCCCCTGGAAGATACCAGGTCCCACATGAGCTGCTGGCTCTGCAGCTCGGCCTCAACGCTCTTCTCTTGCCACCTCCTTTGCTGCTGCCCTTGCCATCTGTCCTGTGTCCTGGGCACCCATCCCCTGAGTCAAGGCCCTGGCCTTGCAGGGGACACTAGATACACTCCCCCAATCATAACCAGCTTCACTGCCCTTCAGACACCATGTGCACCTGAACCTTTTTGCTTCACAATGCTTAGCGGCCATGTTCTCCAGGTTTCCTGGTTTCCACCTCCCCTCCTCTGGGACACATGTGTTGATCCTGCACCTCCGCTTTGGTGCTCTGTGGCCCTGTCTGCTTCTTGTCTACTGTTCATTTGCATGACTGCCTCACTCTCTCTGGATGGTGCCAAGATCCCCTTCGTCCTTGTCTCCAGTCTTGGCGCAACAGACTAATGTAAAGGTATGTCTGACTACTAGGAAATCGGAGGTGCAGATGGAGCAGTGCTGGCAGGGGAGGCAAGAAGACTGGAAAAACACAGGAACTCAGAGAAGCTTTCCACCTCGCTGAATCGGGTACCCAGGCAGCTCATTTCCATCATACCTGGGCCCACTGGACACTGCATGCCCTAGCTGAAGCCAGCAAGGGAATGGCACACTAACTTCTGGTAAGCTCTTGGCACATGCTAGTAGCCTGGCAGCAAAGCCCTGGAAGAGCACAGAATGGGGAAAAGCCTATTCCCTTTTTCTTCACCGCAGAACTCTAGACAACAAAAGTAGTATTCAATTTTGCTGAGTATATCATCTGCCTCTTTGATGAGTTGTTCTTTTCGCCTGAAATTCCCTTCCCAATTCCCACACTTTCCCTAAATCACCAGTGAGATATAATCCCTTTCAACTTCAAGGCCAGGGACAGCATCCCAACTCCAAGGCACAGCAAGCCCCTGGTCAATGGGCAAGGGTCATCTGGGACTATGGTACCAGTCTGCTCTAGGCCTCAGCCTGATGGCCATCTGGGGGACCCAATGTGCACCTGGGTCTGAAGGATTCCAAATACAGAGCTCACAACCACTTTGCTTCTCGAGTATCACCTCCCCAGGGCATTAGCTGCTGCACAGATCTAGCTGAATGTTCTATGGTACAGAGACTTCACGTCCAACATGCACAGTACTCAAACTTTGAGCAGGTAAAAACAGCAGCCATGACTTATCAGGAATTTGCATACAGGTATTGTTCTACATTCTTGCATACCTGTTGTAAGGTTAAAAACTATGATTTTCTCATTTTACACATAAGAAAATTGAAACATAAAGAGAATAAGTAACTTGCCCAAAGTCTCTGAAGCAGGGTGGGCAACACTGGTATTCAGACCCAGCAGACCAGAACCCTTACACTTCAGTACACTGTTCAGGATTAGTGAGCAGCAGCTCAGTTTTGATGGGACTCTGGGATAAGAAGAGCACAGACCTTGTCCATTTCTAGCATGTTCTAAGAATAGCAGTTTCCCCTTGATGCTGCTCCATATTGAAACTAAGGACAAAACAAATGACATTTGGTTGAAACTAATGACATTTAGACTGGCCTCTGAGAAACTGTTGGGCTTTCAACAGGCTGAAAAGTGGGTATAATGACAGTCAGGTTTGGTGAGGATGGTGATGGGGATAAAATACCACCGTGAAAATATACCCTCTTAGGAGGCTGCTGCCCCCAGGACCTCTCAGGCAGACCTGCATTATAGAACAGCCCTGCTCTGAGCCCTGGCAGCCGCGGATTGGTCCAGGCCCTGCAACCCAGTCTGCTACAGTGGCAGTAGGGTCCAAGGCCACCACATGTGAGCTAAACACAGCTGCGAGCTATTATGCTACAGCTAGACCTGTATTCACTTGCCAACTCTTGATAGAATTGGTCACTTGTTGGAGTCATTGGGGAACAGGGCCATGATGGTTCCATATTTGTGACTTCCATTTTCCTTACACTCTGCCAGTCTGTAACTCACTGTCTGTATGGTTTCCTCTGAGCCCTGGGATGAGGCTCCTGTGGTCTCCCCCTCAAAGAAATGAGCACAGGTCACAACAAGCCACAACATTTGATCAACAACATTTGAAAATCTGAGTCTTTAAAAGACTGAGCTCACCAGGAAGAGCCCTGTTTGGGGGAAACAGCATCCTGTGATGATGCTCTCTTGGCTGGCACACCCTTGGCAATGGGTCTCAACCCAGCCACAGAGTGTTATGGCACTTCTCCTCTCTTCAGCCATTCCTTTCTTTTCTACTCATTCAACAGATAGTCACTGAGTATTTTCTGCATTACAGCATGGGGACCTCTGGAGATGCAGAGGGTGAGCATGACCTTCCTTCTCTACCCTGGGGCCTCCAGAGACCTTTGCAGGGAAGTCAAAGAGAAAGACCCACCTGGGTATGTAAGTGGTGGGAGGGAGAAAAGACAGAAAGAAAGGAACTAACTACAGAGGGAACTTCAGAGAAATGTTCACCTTTAACCACAAGCCTACCAGTTAGTAGTAATACTGATATTATTATTTTATAGATATATATATATCTATATATAGAGAGAGATAGATACATATATCTGTATATATACATTTAAATACATATAAAATATATATCTATATATGTCTATGGATATATACATATATAATGGGATAATGCAAAAAAGTAACTATTTAATATTATTAGAAACAAAAATTGTCACTGTAAAATAAAATATATAAAAGTCAAGAGAATTAAGGTAACAATGCTGTAAGGTTAGATCATAATTGGAAAGATCCATATTGTATTAGTCAGCTTTCTATAAGATAATGTGGTGTAACAATCCTCAGATCCCAGAAGCCTACAACAGCAACATTTTTCATGTTCCCAGGTCTGTAGAGTGACGCAGCTCTGTTGATCTCTGTGGAGTTCGCTTGGCCTTGGCTGGGGTAGTGTGGAATACAGGCTTTGGGTTCAGTTCAGGTATCTGTAGTGGCCTTGCAAGCAATAGCTCCTGGTACATTGTGGAGAATGGGTGTTCTGAGAGGCCTAGCAAAGGCTTGCCACACCTCTTACCACCTCAGCTCAGCCTCTGCACACTGTCACCACTGCAAAACCAGGCAATAGAGCCAAGCCCAAAGTCAATAGGGTGAGGAAATATATGCCATCCCCAGTGAAGCAGTGACAAGGATGAGGAGGGAGGGAAGAATTCTAGAGAATTAATACCATCTACTCTAACTATGGAGTCATGGCTTTTTTCCTTTTAAAAAATAATTATTTCCTAGTTCTGTCCACCAAAAATACCCAAAAGTAATGGCAACTCAGTAGCCTTAGCAGCTCACCCAGATTGTAGTTTCTATGAATCATTCAAAACAAAAGAAACCCACACCCCCAAAGGAAGGCCTGACCCCAGATCCACAGCAGGAAATATACAACATGACCCTGGAAGTCTTACTGAGCCAGAAAGCAATGAAGCTATCACAAACCAACAAGATTTAAAAGGATTCAGGGGGCTGGAGCTGTAGCTCAGTGGTAGAGTGCTTGCCTAGCATGCATGAGGCCCTGGGTTTGATCCTCAGCACCGCATAAAAATAAACAAATAAAATAAAGGCACCTGTCCATCTATAACTACCAAAAAAATTTTTTTTTAAATAAAAATAAAAGGATTCAGGAGCCAACATCAAAGGGCTCCCTTTGGTCAAAGACAGGGCAACTTATGCATTAAAAAAATGGGGGTAACTAAAAAGATTTAAATATACAGGATGGGTAAGAATCCACAAGTTCATGATGATTGAGACACCGCTTACCCCAAACAGACACCACCACCACTGAAGAGGCAAAAAGACGGAACAGCGGCAGGGTCAGGGCTGAAGCAAGGAGGCATTTGTCCTAGAAAAAGCCAGAGACTGACACAAAGGTGTTCTGGTGGGTGACAATAGTAGTCACAGCAGCAACAACAGAAATAGCAAGAAGCAATAACAATAGCTATAAGCGCTGTGTCCTGCTGCCAGGGTTCAAGCCTCACTGCACTCACTTCCTCACGGGATAAGCCTCTCAACACTTACATCTTCTCCCTGTGCCTAACCTGCTCCATCTGTAAATGAACTTACCATGCAAATTCTAGGGTAAGTTCAGGAGTGGATAAGGCGACACTGGTGAAGTCTGCAGTTAGCACACCTGGCACACACCACACATCCAGAAGTGGCTATGGTTAAAGTTTACTGGGCCCTGGGCTCTGGGCTATGTGCTTTACATGCATTTCTCATTTAATTCTCCAAATAACTATACAAGGGAGACATCTGCCATCTCCATTCTATGGGTGAGGACTGAAACTCAGAAAGGTGACATATTTACCAGTGGTCCCATAGCTCATTACTGAAGTTCTAGAATAAGACTGACCACCTGAATTTGACCCTTTGACCTGGGTGCCTGTGTTGGGCATCTCCATGATGCCCCCTCCACACACAGTGATTCCCACTTCCCAGTGTTCTGCCCTTGTGTATCCCTTCCCTCACTGGATAGGGCTGCTCTGTGAAACCAACAGGGTGCTATGGGAATGACAGGGTGGCTTCTGCCTTGCTGTCTTGGATCTCATACTCTAGGGAAAGTCAGTTGGTATGCCAGGAAGACACTCAAGAGGCTCTATGGAAGACCTACATGGCAAAGAACTGAGGCCTCCTTCCAACAGCCAGGACTAGATTGCCAGGCATTGTGTGGTCACCACCACAGAAGCAGATCGCCAGCCCCAGCTGAGCCCTTGGCTGACTACAGACCCAGTAGACATCTTGACTACAACTCCTGGGGGCCCTGAGCCAGGACTACCCAGCCAGGCCACTCCTGGGTTCTTCACACACAGAACTGAGACATGATAAATATGTATTGTTTTAAGGTGCTCAGCTTGGGGGTGATTTGTTACACAGCGATGGGGGGTTCATATGATAAGCACGGAGCAGGTTCTAGTACATCCTTCCATTCTCTCATGTAAAAGATGAAGACTGCAATAGCATGGGCATCGTAAAGTGGTTGTGAGGATCAAATGCAACCCTGCATCCAAGGTGCCTGATCTAGGGCCTGCACACAGCCCAGGCCTCCCAAGAACAGACTCCACAGCAGCACCCACCCATTTCCAAACCTGTGCTCAGGCAATGAGCCATGGGGTATTCAGATATGGAGGACTGGCCGATCAACCTGAGACAGAAAGGGATGGTGAGTGGGCAAGGACTCTGCCCAGCACTCCACCACAGGGAGACACTTTCCTGGAAGCACCAAGATTCAAGGCCTCCCAGGGCTGGGGGATTTCTTGTCACACTCAAGGTTCTCCCACCTCCCCCTTCACTGCAGGTCTCCTTGACACAGCTCTGTGCATGCTAACCCACAACACAAACCACCTTTCCTCCAGGTCCATCCCCAGTGCCTTCCCAAAACATCCAGGTGTCACTGTAGCTCTGCACAGCCTGCTCAAAGCCTCTCACATCTCCAGAAGCAGTAATCACATCCCTTCTTTTTTCAAGCTAAGCACCCCCAGCTCCTCATGACAACAACTCCCCAAGGGGGAGGATGGAGGAAGCAGAGGCCTGAAGTTGGCCAGCAAAATGACCCACTAGGAGGAGGGGCTGAAGCCTTCCAGGGAACCCCAAACATCCACATCACCACCTCTAAACACAGCCCGCATTAATACCCCCATTTAGGAAGGATCTTGTAGACCTAGGAAGGGCTCATAAACTATATTTCCTGGACAAAGGAGTCCTGGTATGATTGCTGAATTCAAACCAAGAGGTGGGAGTCACAGCCCTGTACTAGTAGGTTTTGGGCTCAGACAAGATTAGGTCAAGTCCTGGCAATACAGTCCATGGCCCATTACTCTTATAATCTCTGTGGGGCTGATCTGAGAGAAGTCTTAGCCAACAAATAGGCAGGATAAATCTTTAAGAAGTCAAGATTTTACAAAGCAAATAGCTATCAATCTTAAAATCACCTACATGCCTGATTCTCATTCTTGTGCATCACTGGTGAGTTGTTCAAAAACAGATACCCAGCCCCAAATCTAAATCTATAAAGTCAGATTTATTTATTTATTTATTTATTTATGGTGAAGGCATCTGAGAGGGGTGTGTGTGTGTGTGTGTGTGTGTGTGTGTGTGTATGTGCGGGGACGCGCGCTTTTACAGATATATCCTGATTCTGAGGCATAATCGGGGTTAAAAGGCCCCTGTCTACAGGTCTCTTGATCTCTTGAGAGCCCAGGTCACTCCAAATGTACACCCTCAGATGCTGGCCTCTACCTCCTGGGAAGTCTTGCCTACATCAAACTTACAACTGCCCCTTATTCGTGTCCTTCCCACTCTGGAGTGGTCCAGCCACAATATGGCAACATCCCCAAGAGGAAAAATTCTAGTTTTCAGTCTGCTAATAATAATAACAGTAGCAAAAAAAAAAAAAAAAAAAAAAAAAAAAAAAAAAAAGAACAGCTGGGGAAGCTCTAAGGGTCATTCTTTTAATAATGGAACAAATTCTTTCATTTTAGCTAACCTGTTTTAAGGTATTCAAATCTGGAGTTTCTCCAGATACCTCAAAGTAATTAGTTCTGAATCCTTACTCTGAATCAGAATCACCTGGAAAATCTTTATAAAGTAGGGCTGACTGGGTTCCAGACCCCAATTCATAGATCCAGATTCCATGTCTGGGATGAGATCTGGGTACCTTACATCTCAAATGCTGCCCAGGTGATTCTGAGGAGCAGTCCTGACTGAGAACCCCTTCCAAACTAAACTCTTGAAGGCAAAACAACTCCAGTTTAATGTCTTTTCATAACTTTAAACAAGACGTGCCACATTGGGGAAGAGCTATGGTCTGTCCCTGGCTGTGCCTCTGAAGAGGAAGAATCCCCTATCCCAGCCACCTGCTTCCCCCTTACAGTCAGTCTGGACAGTGGAGTCAGTCTCCCAGGAAGCTGGATGCTGCCCTTGACATTCAGAACAAAGAACAAAGCCCCAAATGCCTAAACTGTTACAGACTGAAGCTCAGTAGAGAATGTGATCAGAAATAACTTCCACTGAGAGTAAGGCAACTACCACACAACTACTTCACCCAAAGGCTCCAAGAGGTAGTGAGCTGCTGTAGAAAGAATGAATCACTCCATGTTGCAAAAGCAGGAAACAACCAAGGCAGCCAGTTCAGCACCCATAGCTCTGTTTCCCAAACCCCAAGAACATGGCACACAAAGCCAGTGCCACATCTTCACGTTCAAGACAAGTGCAGCCAGCAGGGCTGGTGCCTCCTGATTTGCAGTGAGTGGTGCCAGCTCTTGGAGGGCCTGGGTGCTCTGGCTTGGTATTGGGGTATAGAGTCCTTCTAGAAGTCTTGGCAGTCACTGGACTGCAGTGGTCAGAGTGCTCTGGGATGCACACCATAGCCACAGCAACTATTGGCCTATCTCCCCACCACACCCCCTTCTCTGAATCTGCACCTCATTCCTGGACCTGGGTTCATCAGCATGTTTGCTAGTCTTGATCATGTCGTGCTGTCATCAGGTGACTGTACCAGCACTAGACACATGATGAAACAGGGCTGAATAGAGTTGCTGGCCTCAGTCTCAGACGTCAGCTTAAATAGGGATTGTGTAAACATGGGCACTTTGGAGAGGTCAAGTTGGGCCTTGTGTAAAGAGAAGAGAGGGTGAGAGAGAAAACAAGGGAAGCAGGGACTGTCCATGTCATGGGGACTCACCAGGCTGCCTGAACTGGGGAAGAGCTGTGGTCTGTGGTCTGCTGCCTGAACTCTATGGCCACAGATGATTCTGTGAAGTGCCATGGTATTGTTGGAATAAATTTCTCTTTTGTCTACATAACTACTTGGAAATGGATACCTATTACTTGCCACACACACACACACACACACAAAAAAAAAAAAAAAAAAAAACCCTAAATGAAATAACTAGAGCCTCATTACCAATAGCCAGACATTTCCAAGTATGTTTGTTCTTAAAGATCAAAATCAACTCTTTTCCTTTTATTGTTTCTAAAACTAGACATTTGATTTTAATGTAAATATGTATTTGCTCTGCTGTGGCAACTGGTTTTAGAAACAAGGGGCAATCACTAGCATCTAGGATCAGTAAATGAAAGTTTTCTAGAAAACATTCTGTTCCAGGCCCTTATTGACAGTGGACATCTTTAGCAGGGGCAGCCTGGGAAAGAAGGGGTGTATCCATGCAGGCCCAGAACAGGCCAGACAGGTGGCATTCTCTGTAGAACCCAAACACCTTGCTCAGAGAACAGCACCAGCAAGAACAGGAAGCAGTTTAAATAGATAACATGTATCCAGAGACTTCAAGAGTGAAACCGGGGACTGAGTATCCTAAGAAGCTAACCAGACCCTCCCTTCCCAGCCACAGCACTGGGAGAGAACATAGGATGCAGTACAGACCTCCGGCTGGATGGCTTTAAACACAGGGATGTCCATTAGTGTGATCTGGCTCTGCAAGAAAAGAGAATCCACATTAGAAAATACTGGATGTCAAAGACAGCTGTCATGTTGCTTTAGATCTACAGAGACACACACATTCATTAAAATTGTACTTTCCCTGCGAAAGAAACAAAGTAAAAAAAAAAAAAAAAAGAAGGATAATTTTCTTTTTAAATTAATTTTAACTAACACATAAAACATTAAAATTTTACATATTGATGGGGCACCATACAAAAATTCAATACATCTATACATTGTGTAATGTTTAATCTAGGTTAAACACACTTATCTTCTCATTTGTCATTACTTTATGGTAGAAAAAAAAATTGAAACCCTTTTTTTAGCTGATATATACAGTACACAGTTATTACATAGTCACCCCACTGTGCAATAGCAGGCCAGAATATCTTCATTCTAATAGTGACTTAGTAGCCTCTGATCAGCTTTTCCCCATCCCTCTGCCCACTCACAGGGCCTCGGTGGTATTTGTTTCTGGGTTTTTTTTTTTTTTTTTTTTTTTCTTTTTGCCCAGTCTGGCGATTGAACCTAGGGGTACTCTACTACTGAGCTACATCCCCTGCCCACTTTTTAACTTTTTATTTTGAGACAGGATCTCACTAAGTTGCTGAGGCTGTTCTTGAACTTGCGATCCTCCTGACTCAGCCTTCTGAGTCACCGGGATTCCAGGCGTGCATCCACACCTGGCTCTGGCTTATTTCTCCTAACATAGTGATCTCCAATTCCATCTGTGTTATGGCAAATGACAGGAGTTCCTTCTTTTTTACGGTTGTGTAGTAATTGTGTGTAGGTACCACATTTTCCTCATCTGTTCATCAGTTGATGGGTACCTAGGTATTTCCCCTTCCTGGCTGTTGTGACCAGAGCTATAGTGAACTTGGGCATGTGGAAATCTCTTCCACAGGCTGACTTTATGTCTTCCGGATCTATACCCAGTAGTGGGGACTGCTGGATCCTAGGGCAGTTCTGTATCTCATTTTTGAGGACTCTCCATGCTGTTTTCCATGATAGCTGTACTATTAAGTGCATTATATATTCTGGATATTAGCCCATTGTCAGATGTAGTTTACAAATATTTTCTCTCATTCTATGGTTGTCTCTTCATTCTTATGATCATTCTAGCTGTGTAGAAACTTTTAGTTTGATATAGTCCCATTTGTCTATTTTTACTTTCATTTCTGTGCTTTTGGGGTCTTGCCCAAAAAAATCCTTGCCCATTCCAATGTCCTGAAACATTTCCCCTGAGTTTTCTTCTCATGGTTTCAGTTTCAGGTCTTACACTTAAGTCTTTAATCCATTTTGAGTTTGATTTTTATAACTGGTGAGAGATAGGGGTGAATTTCTGAAATGCCTCTCCCACCCCTTTCCCTCTTCATAAATCTTGATCCACACCCTTCTTCCTTGAATATGAGATGAGCATTCAAACTTAAGAATTGATAATAGTTATTTGGAGGGTGGAGCTGAGAGTAAGGAGAATATTTTTAGTTTGAAAATTTTTGTACCATGTAGATTTTTGCTCTCAGCATGAGTTGCTTTTGTAATTTTAAAAAGTAGATATAATATTAAAAATTATAATGTTGAACAGAGACACTATCTATTACTCTAAATTTAAGTTTACTTTAAAATTGTGGCTTATAGAAATGACATTTCTCTTCTGAAGTCTATGCCTCCCCTAAATTACACGGTAGAGTACTATTCAAGATGCATCCAGAGGCCAGTCCGGGGCCACAACCATTTAATGCACCAACCCACAGTGAGATCAGTACAGAAGCTGAGAGCAAGCAAGGAAACTTTTATAGCAATTTGGCATGGTGGCGACATTTCTATTTTGTTTTGTTTTGTTTTTAAGTAACAGTCCTCAACAGATTGGAAAAGAAAGAGTTGGTGCTTCACCACAGCCACCTCAAGGGCACTGAGGCCATCAATACAGAAACACACACCGCTGAGGTTGAAAGGCTAGGCCCAAAACTAGTGTTCTTCTGGGGTCAGAGAGGGAAGACACCTCTGCTGATGATTCTTCAGGCTGAGACATGAACTGAGTCTTCATCACATAACCTACCTCCACACGTCACATGGGATGGCAGGTGTCATTTGGCAGATGCCTCTGTGAAAGGCCAGAAAAATGAGAGCCAAGGGCTTTTGGATGCCTATGAATGCAAGTCAATGCCCTGTCCACTGGATACAAGGCCCTCTGGGATGATGGTGCTGTGGAACACACTCAGGATCTGGAACCTATAGGGCTCCGTATGCGTTGTTTAACAGCAATATTCTGACATGTCTTAACTTCTCCCAGTCTCAAGTGCCACATCTAGAAAATGGTAACAATAGTCTCTATCTTTGAGATCTTGGTAAAAATTCAAGATAAGAGGTGTAGAGAGCCTGGCCCCTGGCAGATGGTCAATAAAAATATGTGTGTGAGAGAGAGATTAGCAAAAGGGTAGTCACATAGATGGGCCAGTGTATTGACCATGGGTTTATGGTTCTAGGAAACAAGGGACCATTGAATGGGCTGAATATCCGGGCACTGAGGTTGCTTTAGAGAAAATTAAAAGAGGCTGTTACAATATGCCAGCAAAAAGCCTCATGTCAAGAATACATTGGAGAAAAATGGCAATATATACAGTGTGTCACCTGTGACCATAATCCAGGGCTTAGTGCAGAACTGCAGCCAGCTCTTGGCACAACTCAAAGGTGGGCCAAGGTGACTGGGTTCCTGTGAATCCCAAGATACAGGCCAAAGCATACCATTCTCAGAGCTGAGAGGGAGGGAAAAGGAGCAGGTGGCATCAGTGAAGAGCCTCTTTGCCCCCTCCCAGGGGACAGTGCTCCTCAAGGGCACAGGGGTGAAATGCTGCCACCAAGGGAAGCTTGGCAGACAGACAGTAGGTGGCACCAGGGATAAGGAAGTACTTGGGGGATCCAAGCTTTTCCACCTCTGGGTCCCCTCCATGGCAAGGGGGCATCTGACACCACACACCAGGGCTCCAGGCCTCATGATCTGGTGATGAGTGGCAAGTGCACTCTGAAGGCCCATAAGCCCATGTCTGGCCCAGAGCTCTGGGGCCCAAAGCTATGTCCTGGGCAGCATAAACAGACTAGCATTTCTTCTGCCAGACCCATCAGGATTGTTAGCCAAGTGCTCCTCATATTTGGATTAATTCTGCCACACTGGGGAACAGAAAGGCCTTGTGAAAACAGGAGATTTGAGCTGAAAGCTCGGAGGGCCTTGGAACTCTCTCCTGCAGTTCAAGTTAACTCCCTCTCCAGGAGAGCCAGCAGGATGTTTGCAATGTTATTTAAGAAAAGAACCAAAAGTCTGCTAATGTGAAAATGAGAAAACTTCCTTTCCATCCTTCCATCAGTTCTAGAATTTGCTACTCAATTTCTAAATGATTTATTAAAATAGTGACCTGATGTTTCATATTTTTTGGATGGTTTCAAATATTCTGATCTCTACTCAGACTGTAAGTCAGAAAATGTGTTCAGGTGTTCTATTAAAAACTCACAATGACAGAGGTCAGCAGACTAAAAATAGACTGGCTGATCCCAGCCACACAGTGAGGATTTAGGGGAGAGTCTCTCCCATTTCTATCCTCTCAACCCTGACCAAAGCTGATATAGTACCAGGGTGAGAGTGTATCAACACAAAGGATTCAGGTAAGTCACCAGATCACAAGCTTCATGCCACCCTCCTACCAGGCCAAGGTCATGTGGGAAAGGCTCCTGAGGAGCATCCTCCCCAGAGGCCTGGGTGGGCCAAGAAAGCCAGCTGCCAAAAGAAAGGGTGAGCATGGAGGGCCTGAGCACTGAAGCAGGGCCTGTCATACTCCATGGCCACTCTTGGGGCCACTGGGACCCTCTCCCCAGCCCTGATGCCCAGGATTCCAGGAAACAAAGGGCATCCCCAGAGAGTGTCCCAGCGTCAGCAGAACCTCAGACAAGGAGGCTCCTGCGTGCATTTCCACACAGCAAGTGTCCCACAGGGGGAGACTCATCAACAGGGCTCTTCGTGGCTACTCCTTATTTGAGGAACAAAAAGCCTTAATACAGGTGTCCAGGCCAATGGGTCACATGGCACTGCCTTCTCCATCCTAGTCCCTTCTCCTGGGCCACCACCCTAAGAACCCAGGCTTTCGAGAGACATGGCCCATCTCCCACACATTACAAAACCTTTCTGTATAGATGAATCCTACAGTCTGGAGAGACTACTGGAGCACTGGCAATGTGGCCTCCTAATGAAAACTGGAATCTTTTTGAGCAGCCAAAAAGAAAAGCCCTTCTTGCCTACATTAAATGCAATGTTTCTTCTTCTGACACGATGACTACATCCTCTCCCTACCACATCCTTAGCATAAGGGTCTCCCAAGACCCCAAATCAACAGAGACAGCTGCTGACAAATCAGTGGTGTATTTCATAGTGGAAGATGCCCTAACATTTGCCTTTGGTTCACTCCACCAAAACATGACCAAGACAGTTTCCAGAGCAAACCGGGATCAGCCCAGAAGAAGTATTCTAGATACACACACTCCCAGAGCCTCGGGAAGCACATGTCTAATGAGCCTAGAATGGTAGTCAGAATTTTAGAATTGAAATGCAGATTACACAGGAAGACACCATGGGTGTCTCTGAACTATTTTATTTCTTTTTGAAAAATAATCCAGCAGTAACTCACTAAAATGTTTTTTTAACTTTTTTTTTCAATGAATCTTTATTTATTTATATGTGGTGCTAAGAATCGAACCCAGTGCCTTACACATGCTAGGCAAGTGCTCTATGACTCCAGCACCATAACATCTTATTTTTTTTAAATGTCAAACCTGCAAATAAGTAGGATGAATTCTCAAAATACTTCACCTAGCTTTACTAATCATTAAGTCACCAGATCATTAACATTGCACCCCATTTGCTTTATCATTCTATTCATAATCAGATAAATGCATTTTTAAAATATTTTTTTAGTCATTGATAGACCTTTATTTCATTTATTTATTTAGATGTGGTGCTGAGAATTGAACCCAGTGCCTCACACATGCCAGGCAAGTGCTCTACCACTGAGCCCCAGCCCCAGCCCCTATATGCATTTTTTCATGAATTACTTGAGAGTACAATGCAGAGTTGTGATTCTTTGCCCCTGAGTATTCCAACGTGTATTTCCTAAGAACAAGATCATTCTCTTTCTTATTGTTAAATGTAGAGCAAAATTATTACCTTTAGGAAACCTATCACTGATACAACAATATTGTCTAATGCACAGTTTATAACCAAAGTTGCTAATTATCCCAACTCTATTTTATAACAATTTTTCCCCTCAATCCTAGGGCTTACAGTGTATTTAGGTATTATCTCAAAGAGTAAAATTAGCAAACTATTGATCAAACTTACTGATACATAGAGAAACACTGGCATATAAGGAGACTTCATGTGTACAGAGCTAGCTGATATGATACAAGACAAGACACAGATAGAAACACAGAGGCTTACTGTACCATTAGCTATAGTAGCAAAAATCTGGAAACAACCTAAAAGGCCATCAAAAGGGATTTAGTGGGGAAAAAAAAAAGTATGGTGCATCAGACACTGAACTATTATTATGCAGCTTTTAGAAAAGTGATGCCAAGCCTGGAGGTGCAGGCCTGTAATCCCAGTGACTCCAGAGGCTGAGGGAGGAGGACTGCAAGTTCAAAGCCAGCCTCAGCAACTTAGTGAGGCCCTAAATAACTCATTAAGTGTTAAAAAATAATAATAAAAACAGCTGGGAATGTGGCTTAGTGGGAAGTGTTCCTGGGTTCAATCCCAGTACCAAAAATTAAAATAAAATAAATTTAAAATAAAAATATAGTAAAGAAATCTGCACATATTGATCTGGAAGTATGTCCCCAATTTATTAATGAAAAATACAAGTCCAATGCAGCTTTCTGCTCTGATTTCAGCCACTGGGGAAGTAGGAGGACTGAGGTAAGCAGCAGAGCAACCCTGGCTAAAAAAAAAAAAAAAAAAAAAAAAAAAAAAAAAAAATGAGGACTTTGAAATTATTTAACCCTTTTATTATAAAACAATACACATTTATAGAAAATCACATCAACAAACACAAAGTTTTATAACTTATTAGAATACCTTAGCCAGGTATGGGGCTGAGGCTCAATGATAGAGCACTTGCCTGGTATGTGTGAGGCACTGGGTTCAATTCTCAGCACCACATCTAAATAAATAAATGAAATAAAGGTCTATCAATGACTAAAAAAATATTTTAAAAATGCTCACGCCTGTAATCCCAGTGGCTCAGGGAGCTGAGACAGGACAAGGATCACAAGTTCAAAGCCAGCCTCAGCTACAGTGAGGCACTAAGCAACTCAGTGAGACCCTGTCTCTAAATAAAATACAAAATAGGCTGGGGATGTGGCTCAGTGCTGGAGTGTCCCCCAGTTCCCCAGTACCAAAAGAAAAAAAAAAAAAAAAAGAGTACCTTTTAGCCACAACCCAGGTCAAGAAATAACCACACAAAATTAATGATGAAAGGAGAAACACAATGGAATACAAACAATGGAATACTATCCAGCCTTAAAAAGGAAGGACACTCTGACACATGGATGAACCTTGAAGACATTATGCTGAGTTAAATAAGCCAGGCCCAAAAGGACAAATGCTATGATTTCACTTATCTGAGGGACCTCAAGTAGTCAAAATTCATAGAGACAGAAAGAATGGTGGCTGCTACAGGCTGTGGGAGGAGGAATTGGGGATACAGAGTTGCAGTTCTGCAAGATGAAAACAGTTCTGGAGTTTGGCTGCACAACAATGTGAATGTACTGGATGAAATGCACAGGTAACAACTGTTAAGATGGTAACTTTTATAGTATCTACATTTTACCACCCTGGAAGCTCCCTATAAGCTTTGTCCCAGTCACAGGTTCCCTCCTCCCCACTCTCCTGATGCTCCTCAAGTCTCTTCATAATTTCATCCCAAAGCTTGTACACCTAGTATCATAGTGCACTCTATTTCACTCTTTAAAAACTTTGGGGTGTGTGTTTTTACATCTCCTTTAATCTACAAGTACCTTCTCCATTCCTCTATATTCCTCCCCATACTCACAGGGCTGGTCGCCATGTTTTTCCATCCTTGGTATTTCCAATCAACAGCTGGACCCACAGGCTCCTTCAGACACAGATTCTGTCCCTCTGGCAAGACTAGAGGTGGGTGCTTTGCTTTTCAGCAGGCACATAATGTTGTGATGTCAATGGTTGTTGATGCTCACTGCTTGAATCTATTCATTCACTGGGTTTACAAAATGATGGCATTCCAATTCTTTCATGTCTTTTCCATTCATTAACTGAACTAATCTAATGAAGACACACTTTCCCTCATCTATTATTAGGTTATCCAGCATCGCTCAAAAGCAAAAGGAAACTCAAATGCTTGACTGTTTTCTCACATGTATCAGGGTTTAAGGTAATAAATTGGTCTCCTATCATCACATAGTGGTGACCCATTGTTTGATGGATTTCAATCAATTGAGATTATTATTCTTTTGAAGGTCAAATTGTCCCCTCACTGGACAGTAGGAGCTTCTAGCTGGCTGTCCTTGACAGCTTCCTCTTTAGAAATGGAAGATGTACCCAGATCATCATCTCTTATCCCAGACTTGGAATTAGCTAGCCCTCTAGAAGTCCAGGAATCTTTTAGTGAAAAATGATATTTCAAGTCCACAGTCTGGAATTCATACCCAATATTTCCAATTCAGGTTCAGGATACCTTTTAAAAAAAAAAACTTACTTAGCCTATTGTGTATTGCATTCATATCTTCCTTCTTCTATACCAAAAATCCATGTCCCGAGTACCACAAGTAGACTAGGATTACAGTATTTCATAATTACTAATTTACTTTATCCTATGTTATATATACAGCAGTCTATTCTCAGAATAACAATACTAATGCTACCACCACCTACATACAAGCTGAGAATACTTATGAAATTTTTTGCAGATGTTCTCTCCATTCTCTCCCCATACTTTAAAAGAGTTTAAACACTATAAGAACAGCAGTCTGTGTACTGTCAGGGCATAGCCATTGTAAGCTCCTCCTTCTGTGTTTGAATCCGCACTTAATCTCAGTTCTATGAGTAACAGGCATGCTCACTGTTCTCCGCCAGTCCCTCTCATGACGCTTCTAGTTGTTCTCATTCTCTGAGCTTGTCCAGCAGATTCCTCAGGAAGAGCCTAGGGGCAATATCCTCTGAGGACCTGCTGGTTCATAACAGGGTATCTGTGTCCTTGACACTCTACAGTCAGTTTTGCTGGATATAAAATTTTTCAACTTACTTTTTCCTTCTTTCCTTGACTTACTCAATTATCCTATTCCATTTTTCTCTGGCATTAAAAAAAAATGCTTCTTTCTAAAAGACTGGTGGTGATCTAATCTTTCCCTAATAAGTTATTTGCCATTTTTTCCAAGATGTGCAAAGGATTTTTCCTTTCCCTTTAAAAATCCAGTAGTTTGGGCTGGGGCTGTAGTTCAGTGGCTGAGTGCTTGTCTGGCATGTATGAGGCACTGGGTTTGATCCTTAGCACCACATAAAAAGAAATAAATAAAATAAAGACATGCTATCCGTGTACAACTACAGAAAAAAGTTGTGTTTTTTTTTTTAAATCCAGTAGTTTATCAAGAATGTCTGTAGTCATGGTCATTCAGTTCTTTCAATATGTAGCCCTGAATTTTATTTTTCATAAACTTTTCATAAATATAAGTATTGTTCAGTTCCCTTGCCTTTTTATTCCCTTTCGAGGATTCCACTATCTATATGTTGGAGATTTTTGACTAACACACTGTCACTTTGCCTCCAAGTCTTAAGATCTCTTTCATTTATTTTTATATGAAAGTTCTCTCTCTTACAGCATCTTCTGCTATGTTTATCTATTCCTGTGTTCCTTTCAGCTCAATTTTTTGTTTCCAAAGGAATTTTTCTTTTATTTTCTCTTTTTTCCCTAAGTTCCATTACTTCATTTCTAAGATTCTTCTATTTTCAAAGTTGATCACTTTTTTTTTTTTTTTTTTTGGTACTGGGGATAGAACTCAGGGACACTGGAGCACTGAGCCGCATCCCCAGCCCTATTTTATGTTTTACTTAGACAGGGTCTCATGAGTTGCTTAGCACCTTGCTTTTGCTTGAGGCTAGCTTTGAACTCAAGATCCTCCTGCCTTAGCCTACTGAACTGCTGGCATTATAAGCCTTCGCCACCATGCCCAGCTCTTAGGTCATTTTGAAATAGTCAGCTTCAGGTTTTATTTGTTTTATGGTGCACATCTCCACCAAACTTTCATTGCCTACAGGATTCTCTTTCTTTCTCATGATAATTTTTAGTGAGATTTGACAACAATAAGTTTCTTTTGAATATTTTTATGTAAAATAAGTTTTTTGAACCTTTGGAGAGAAACATGTTCAGGGTACCTTTTCTAACTTCTCATAGTTCTTTTAGGTTAGTGTCATGTGGTATTCAAAAATGTGGCAGTTACTTTTTGAGGTTTCTTAGACACAAATGCACTTTTATTTTTGTAACTTCAACTCTTTTTTAAAGAGGCTACTAGAAAATATAAACTTGCATCTGAGACATGGACTACACATCTCTTGAGCAGTGTGTCAGCTCCAGTTTCAAATCCCAGCCATGCCACTTTCTGTCTGTGTGAGGTGACGCTCTTTTCTAAGCACTGATTTGCTTCTCTGTTATCTAAGAATAATAATTATGGCTAATTCATAAGGAGAAGGGAATTAAATAAGACATGTAAAACATTAAGCATAAGATCTAGACATAGGACGTATCTAAAATTGAAGTTGTTCTTATTACCTCCTAGTATTGGGTGTATACGAGTTTCAGAGTTGGATCTGTCGGCACCTGGCTATATGATCCATGTAAGAAAATCAACCATATGGTCCTCAGTTTCTCTTTCAGACAATCAGGAACTGAGGATATGCCCCAATAGGCTGTTGTGAGAATTAACACATACTGAGCACCTACTATGAGCTAAGTACATTTTGGGCACTGGGAAAAATCAATGAAAAAGTCAGTTCTTGACCTTAGGGAGCTTACATTCCAGTGGAGAAGACATGCAATTAAAAAAAAGTAGTGTTCTATAATGTAATGTTAGGTTCCAACATAATGTGTAATAGGAATGCTGAAGAAAAACAGAGCTGACCGCTAAGGGGAGAGTGGTGGAGGACACTGCCTACACCAGGGAAAGGGAGGACTGACGTTTGAATGGAGACTGAGCAGGCTGCTGGACTGAAGGAAGAACCAGGCAGAGGCTCCGGGGAGGCTAGAGAGAAGGCAGTCAGTATGCAGGAGGGGACCGTGGCCAGATCCCTAGGCAGGGGCCTCAGGAGGCACCCTCACTGGAGTGGGAAGGAGGAGCCACTGTAGAAATCGTAGCAGGTTTTCAATGGATCCCTAGACACACTGGAGAGCATGTGTGCACAAGGCCCAGCACAGCCTTCCATGGATCTAAAGATCTACAGCCCTTGGAAAGAGCTCAGAATCAGACTTGAGGCCATCCCAGAGCCAATATCCCCCCTCTATCCACAAAGTCAAAGGAGGAAACCAAGTCACAGCAAAACATGGAGCCACCTCTGCTCCACCCAAGGGGAAGTCTCTCTGTCAGATCAACAGTAGCTGGAGAAAAAACAATTTTTTGAATTTATGATTTTTATTTTATTTTTAAATTTTATTGGTATACTATATTATACATAATAGTGAATTCATTATGCCATATTTGCATATGCACACAGCTTAACCAATCTCATTGCCCAGCCCACCCCTTTCCCTCTACTCCTTCTTCCCTTTATCTACTTGCTCTAATCTACTGATCTTCCTCCTATTATTATTATTATTAATTAGCCCATTAGAATTACATATATGTGGGGGGTTATTTGTGGTATATCTGTACCTGGACACAGCATAATCTGGTACATTTCATTCCTGGTACTTTCTCATGGCCCCCTCCTCCTTTTCTCTTGATTTTCTTCCTCTTCTCTATTGATCTTCCTTTTATTTTTGTGAAATCCCCCTTCTTAAATTTATAATTTTTAAAAATTACACAAATAATGTTGTCTATCGTTGTAGAAAATGACTATTATAAAAATATGGCATGTGCAAATAGATAAAAGAAGAAATATTAAAATAAATTTAAATTTAATTTAATTTAATTTAAACAGTATAGTAAATATGTTTGGCTCTGTAGATCTGATTATTTACGAGTATATATCAAATTTAGAACTTATCCCATTATGGGTGTGTGTACACACACACTACATGTGTATGCTTGTGTGTGCGTGTGCATGTGTGCTGAGAATGCTGTCTAGAAGCAGCCCATTCTCCAGCACTGTGCTGGACCTGCGACCTTTGCCTCCTCGTTGTGTATACTGTGTGTGCCTTCCACAATGGTAACAGCCAGACCCACAGCCTCCTTTCCAACGGGTATTTCATAAAGGACATAGCGTCCTTTATCCAACACTCCCCTCCTGGGAAGGAATCCCAGAGCCATGTTGCCCTCTAGCACCCTATCACTGTGTCACTGTGTCACTTACGGCAAACTCCTCAGGAGTCACTTTCAAGACATCGAAGACAACGGCGTCATAGCTCTTGCTGGCATAGTCGCAGCTCTGGCCCTCCAGAGAGTCTGAGCTGCTGCTGCCCTGTGAAGAAAGTGGAGAGCGCACAGGCTGAGGGTCTGCCCTGGAATCACTGCCTCAACTGCCCCACAGGGAGGTCAGAGGAGGACTGATCACACAATGAAAAGGCTTCTGTGGCCAGCACGTCACTCTTGTCCAGGCACTGTGACAAGCACTTCACACACAGGATCTTATTTAATTCTCATGAGCCCCCATGCATACACACCATTATTATTCCCATTTTACAGATAAGGAAGCAGAGGCAGAGTTACTTCTCCAGGGTACCTCAGCTGTGAAACTGGAAGTCAGAATGTGAACCTAGTTTTCCATGACACCAAAACACGTGCTTTCAATGGCCACCCTCAACTGCTCTGTCCAGTGTTAAAAAAAAGTAAGTAAGTAAAAAGCTACGGCACAGGGCTGGGGGCGGGCTCAGAGACAGAGGGCTTGCCTAGCAGGTCAGATCCTGGGTTCCTGAGTGCAGAATGGCTGATAGAGCTTCATCTCTATCCCAGCCACCCCACTTTCTGTCTGTATGAGATGACATTCTTCTCTAAGCACTGATTTGCTTATCTGTTATCTAAGAATAATAATTATGCCTAATTCGTAAGGAGAAGGGAATTAAATAAGACATGTAAAACATTTAGCAAAAGACCTAGACATAGGAGGTTTCCAAAAACGGAAGCTGTTCTTATTACCTCCCAGTATTGGGTGTATACGAGTTTCAGAGCTGGACCTGTCGGCACCTGGGCTATATGATCCATGTAAGAAAATCAACCACATCAAAATCAACCTACAGAGCTTCATCTCTATGAATCATTCTGCACTCAGTACCCACCTTCCAGGGAGGTACTGAGTACCCACCTCCATCAGGCTTGACAGGGCTGATTTCCTCTGGGACAGTACAGTGTCATGGTTAGCGGGACAAACTCAAGAGACACAATAGGCTGGCTTAGACCCCACCCAGCTGGCCAGCTATGAGATCCAAAGCCAGCATGTTCACCTCTCTGTGCCTTTAGTTCCTCATCTATAAACTGGAATATCAATACATACCTGTGGTGGTCACTGTGAGGGTTAAGTGAGAGAAACCCTGTGTACCACATTTTAAAAACTGCCTGGAATAGAGTAAAAGCTAAATTATGGGTGTGTATGGGTATAACTGTGCCATCCCATCACTAAGATTTATTGAGCACTTCAATTATACATGCTAATTCATTCATTCATTCATTCAAGGAACATTACCAAATACTTACCAAGTGCTGGTACACACCTACACACATGCAGCCTTCCCTCTGTATTCATGGGGGATTGGTTCAGGACCTCTCAAGGATGTCCAAATCTGCAGTTGCTCAAGTCCCTTACATAAATGGCTTAGTATTTGCCAATAACATATGTGTATGCTCTTGCATACTCTGAATCATTTCTAGATACAATACCTAATACAATGTAAATAGTTGTTACACTGTATTGTTAGGGAATAATGACAAGAAAAAAGTTATGTTCAGAACAATTTTTTTAGAACATTTTCAATCTATAGTTGGTGGATCTCATGGATACAGGGGGCCAACAAAATATAGTACATATACATATCATGTATAGGCCCACAAGTATACACACAGATCAGAGAAGTTTTACTCTACTATTACAGTTGGAAACAGAAGTCTAATTCCTCCAGTTATCAGAGTCCTTTCCTGGGATTTCAGGTTTTATAACTTTCCTATAATACTCTACCGTACCTGCTCCAAACACACACACGCATTCACGGGGACTTGTTTAATCAAAAGTTGCCCCAAACATTTTCCTTGGTGATGATGATGATGGTGAAGCTATAGCAACTTAATTTAAACTATACGGGCCCTTGTGAGGAATCTGAAGCTTGATTTCAAGATTAGAAATCAAAATAAGGAATTTTTTGAAAGATTTATAAGAAATGAACTGGTTCCCATGACTTTCTGGCTGGTCACCAGGATGACTTCAAAAGCCCCACTTGTGGTGAGCTCAGGACCCCAACACTGCCTTGCCAGTGTATCAGAGGGGCCAGGAATTATGCAGTCAGCAAAGAGGGCCTCAGGTGATGCCCACTTCTCCTACAAGTCTGTTCCATTACTGAGCATGGAAAGCAAACTCCCACACCCCATGCAGGGGCCTGGCCCAGGCCACTCTCAGACCACCAACCCTTACAGCCATTTCCTACAGAGCAAGGCAAACAAGAACACGGGCCAGTTGGAATTATTTCTGTCTGACTTCATTCTGGAATGTGCGACTTATTTATAATCAGCAGCGGCTTTTCCTGGGAAAGGTCTGATCCCTTTTTGCCACCAAAATGGAATGTGGCACTTGCTACGGCTGGACTGGGCAGGTATTTGTTTTCCTTTGAAGAGAACGACTTCAGAAACACACTGATCCTCAGAGCTGACTGCCTCCCAAATCTCACGCCTGGCATGGCCAGGGGCCTTGCGAGTGCTAAGAATGGTAGCATTCACGGGGGTCTGTGGCCTTGCTGCCCCAGCTCAGCTGGAAGGCCCCTCCCACCCACTGTCCCAAATCATTGCAGCTTCTATACCTGTGGAGTGGCAGAGGTGACCAACACGCTAGCCATCAGACCATTCCTCTTGTACATAGTCTCCAGGCCGCAGGGAGCTTCAGGGCAGCCTCTGCCGGTGACATAACCTGCCTGGAGGAGTCCTGCAAGGCAGAGGGGCTCATAAAAATCAGGTTTTGAAACCAATTGAACCTCCCCCAGGGGAGAGCTGTGCCAGACTTCAGCAGAACCCCTAGGAGGATACCTTAAAAGAAAGGTCAGCTGGTGGCCTTGGCACCAAATATGGCCCACAAAGGTCGTCTGTTGGGCTGGCTTGTGCAGAGTTTTATTAGTCTTTAAATTAATTACCAACATCTAAAAACTGGAAGATTTCCCATAGAATTCTGGATCTCTGACTTTCCTGACAGCACTGGGCCCACGTCTCTGCACAGTGACCATCAGCTCAGCTGAGCAGAGGCTGCCCCATGCATCAGAGCTTTTGGTCCCCACCTGGTCTGTGCAATCATTTCAGTGTATATGTGACCCTTGTAGGTAGATGGAGTTTGTGGACTTTGTCTTAAGACAAAGGTGGAGTGAAGACAATCTGATCCTACTGTGCACCCCAGGCACCACATCACTTCCTCAATAACTCCCTGGGTGACAGCGGGATTCATCATGCGCCAAGCACTTGACATCCACCATCTCATCCCTCCCCCGATCCTGAGGCGGCTCCACTCGTCACACTCATGTTCTTTGCTCATGCCATCCCACCATCATGTCATCACTCATTACCTGCTCCTAGGTCACCTCTGATTATCATGCAGACACCACCCAACAGAATGGGCTGCTCCCACACCATGTTTGCACACCTTCGGAAGCATCCACCACATCCCAGAGCATAGAGTAGCTGCCAACACTTTTCTTGGCAGGAAAGTGGCCAAGAGTGTAGGGTGGATAGGTAGGGGAACACCAGTCAAAAGCCACCTGCAACTACCCAGGTAAGAGATGAGGGGAGTCCTCTGAGCTAAAGTGGGAGCAATGAAGACAGGAGAGAAAAACGGAGGACAGAGATTCCACAGAAACTGAGGTGAGGGAGAGCTGGACACCAAATGGATGGCTTCTGGCTTGAGATGCCAGAAGGATGCTGTGTCCCTCATCATGGAAGAACAGAGGTAGCATGATGGACTTGGGGGAAGGAGATGAACTTGACCTGGGACATGTAGCATCTACGGTGCCATGAAGAACTTAGTCCCAGAAGGCAAGACCTAGCCCAAAGGACACCAGGAAAGATGAAAAGTGCCAGTCCACCCTTGACTCAACTGTGCCCCCGTGGCTCTGTCATGGGCCCCATCATAGAGCAGAAATCTGTCACAAAGTCCAGTGAACAGAAGGGACATCAGATGACTAGGCTCCTCTTCGCATGTCCTCAACATGCCAGTGACACATCTCTCATCCTGCTAGCTAGCTGCTCAGCTCCATCCTGTGAGCCCTCTGCCTTCTCTGACTTCCCCAGTCTGCCCTATAAACACCACTAAATGTGGTCCTGGATGACATCATCGAGTACCCCAATGTCCTAGGCAGGAAAAGGTGTGCGCTGACTAAGTGAGAGGAGGTCCTGATCTGCAGACATTGCCCAGGCAGAATTTAGAGGCAAAGTGAGTTTGTGACTTGCTTTCAAATGGGCAAAACTCACATGAGCAGAGATGAAGCAAAAAAGGTAGCGTGTTCACAGATGCAAGATCCAGAGCAGAGAGCACACGGGAGTCCACTGTTCTGGTCTCTCAATCTTTCCTAGTGCCTGATAATTTTCGTTTAAAAAAAGGAAAAACAGGGACTGGGGTTGAGGCTCAGTGGTAGAGCACTTGACTAGCATGTGTTAGGCACGGGATTCAATTTCCAGCACCACATTTAATAAATAAACAAAGGTCCATCAACAAATAAAGACAGCTTAAAAAGTAGGCAGAATTTTTAAAAAAGGAAATACAGACAAAAAGAACCAGTCAGGTAAAGAGGAAACACTGAGCCAGAGAGACCAAATTCCGTTTTCGTGACCAAGGAAAGAAGATGAGCTGAGAAGGCTCATTTCTTAATCATTTTTGTCCCAGGAAAAGCGTGTTCCCTGTCATCAAGGACCACGAATCCCACAGCTGGTATAGGCTTAGAAAGCGGTGCATAAAATATTCAAGTTGACATTTCTCAAAAGAAAATATGTCACCAGCATACAAGGGAAATGCTGTCAGGGAAGTGCAAATCAGAACACTAACACCCCACCTCATGCCCTAGGGTAGCTAGAATTCAAAGGAGGAAAACGAATGGCCCATAGCAAGTGCTCCATGGTGTGGAGCAGTGGAACCCCTGTGCATAGCTGGTGGGTCAGCAAAATGGTATAACCACTTGGGAAAATTAGCAGCTCCTTAAAGTTAAACCAAAACTTACCACACAACCCAAACATTGTATTCCTAAGGATCTATCTAAAAAAAGATGAAGACATATCCACACAAAGGCATGTATGTGAATGTTTATAGGAGCATTCAAAAGCTGGAAGCAATTCAGATGTTCATCAGATGGCAAATGCATAAGCATGGTAAGACATTCACCCGATGTAGTACTACTAGCTATAAAAAGAAATGAAATACTAATACAAGCTATAACACGATTAAACCTCAGAAGCACTACACTAAGTAAAAGAAGTCAGATGCAAAAGAATGCATTGTATGAGTCCATCTTACGAAATGTCTAAAAAAGGCAAGTTTATAGAGCTAACATGCCATCAGTGGGGCTGAGGTCGGGGTGCTACATAGGGACACAAGAGCGTTTTTGGAGGTGATGAAAATGTTCTAAAACCAGATGGTGGTGACAGGTACACAGCTCCAGAAATGTGGTTCTATGACATATAAATAGCAGCACAATAAAGAATCATGCTGAACTGTTTCATAATGGTGATTCCAACCCGCACACGTAAATTTCTTGAAATGAGCAAATAAATACTAAAGCACTAAAAATATGTTGTATTAGTACATAATAACAAAAAGGGAAATATTAAACTTTGAGGAATTTCCTTGCCAAGGAGATGGAACTGAGAGTAGCAGCCCCAGAGCCAGGGAAAGGCCTCCTGGACCTGGGTGGACAAAACAGTCCACTAGAAACCCTTGAGATAGTCAGGCATCAGAATGCAAAATCCAAAAACCATGATGAAAAGAAATGCCAGCTCAGGGGTGCCAGGCTGGACCAGGCCCTTGGGCTATCTCAACAAGACTAACCGACTGGAACAGGTGGACATCTGGCTGGGGGTCTGGCAACAACCCCAGCAGGCCATTCAAGGCCAAAACAGACAAGCCTGCTGGGATGGAACCTGCCCAGCTTGGTTCAGACAGGATCATAGTAAGTCACCATGGGAGGCCGAGTGGGGGACGGCCAACTGGCCCATCTTCTGAGTGGATCCCCCCCTGCTCATTTCAAGGCTGAGGTGGGCTTTGCTCTTGTTGGATGTGCCTGGCACTCTGTGGGTCTCCCCAAGAGGATCTCCGACTGCTCAGCCTGGTCAAACCAAAGGCCTCCTCTCCCTACTTGTTCTGTGTCACACAGTCTTCCACACAGATGCCACGGCTATTCAGGCCTTCTGCCTGCACTGGCCATAGGCTCCCTGCGTCCCATCTGAAGGATGCCAACAGCCCCAGCCACTTCTCCAGTTAGGGGCCAGCATAGCACTAAGAGAGCATGGTGTGGGAGAGGCAGTGGCTGGATATTACATTTTTAGCTTATTTAATCTTCACAACAGTCCCAGACTTCTTGAATCCCAATGAGAAACAAGCACAGAGAAGAAGCATGACCTACTGCTAGTTAGGGACAGGACCAGGGAGTTCAAACCCTCATCAGTGAACACTGGGGCCTGGGCTCTGACCATCCCTGACACCGCCTTCTGCAGAGCCCAGGTGGGGACTAGCCATGGCAGCACAAGGAAGGCTCTGCCAGGCCAGCGAGGGACAAGCACTCGTTTAGGCTGCTAGTTACTGTCCACATTAGCCTTACCCTAAAAGCTTCTATTCACTTATTACTTTCTCTTTTCCTAAAACAAAAAAATAAGCTATGTTTAAGAAGGAACAACAGCACTTCCAGCTCTCATTGCTAGAAGGCGGGTTCCCAATAGAGGGCTCTGGGCTCCAAGTTCAGAGAGCCAAGCCCTAGAGTTGGAGTTCAGGGCTCCCCCACCCTGTGGCCCCCATCCACCTCGAGATGAAGTGTGGCAGCAGCAGTGTGTGACCCCTTATGCTTTCTATGGAAGGCCTGAGCTGGAAAGACAGAGCGCTTGTTTCCGATCTGACTCCTGCATGTCTCGCCACTGACAAAAACAGCCAAATTTATGGGCAGTAACTCTCAGACAAGCGATATTTCACATGCTAAGAAATAACAGGACCAAGCAGAGCAGAGCATCCCTGCCAGGTCCAGAGAACTCCCCACCATCCAACTTCCATCCTGGAGCCTGCTAAGCCACGACTCCTATATCAGGGAGTAGACTCCCATTGGGGCTCAGCCTGGCCAGAAACCACCCTGAGAACTGCCCCTCCACCCCAGAAGAGGGCCCTGAAGACTGTGCCGCCCAGGCCAGACCAACTGTACCCAAGTGGCCACCTACTCTCCCGGGAACTCAGGACCCCGAGACACCAGTTTCTGCTCATCAACCAGGTGGGGGCACTGTGCCCTCAGGAGCAGAGGGTGGCCCTGTGAAGGGACAGTCTGGTCAGTGGTGTGTATGCAGGGAGGAAGCAGATGCACAAAGAAGCGGGGGAGAGAATGGCCAGGACTCTGTCATAAAGCTGCTTTCACGGCCACATGGTCAAAGTAGTTTCCAAAAGACCTTGTTGAAGGCTAGTTCCTAAACATCAATCCACCAGAAACCTAACACTGAAAATGCAAATGGGAAAGAGACACACCATTCATTCACTGAGCATTTTTTTTTTTAAGACAAGATCCCGCTTTTTGGCCTGGGGTTGGCCTTGAACTTGTGATTCTACTACCTTAGCCTCCCAAGTAGCTGAAATTACAGGCATGCACCACCACACTCAACAGCTTGTAACTGTTTTGTGCCATGGATCCTTTGGGGCCTCTTGTCACAGAAATGATTTTTAATACATGAAATAAAATTACACAGGAAACCAATTAAAATGAAGTTATTATTTTTAAAACAATTCATAATGTAGTAATATGTATTTTATGTAAGAGATTATATGTGTATGTATTTCTTTATTATTGTGTTAAGTAACAAGATCTATCAGTGAATCTAATAGCTACATTAATTTAAAAATAGTTAGGAGCATAGATACTCTAAGATGCCCACAATTATAAAGTGGGCATCTGTGATATCTATTGGTAACAAAGTGCCAGTTGTTAGTATTGTTGTCTGTCTGTATTAATAAATGAAAAAAATGCTAAATTTCAGTTAGAAGTTAGTGAAAATAAAGATGTCATTTTTCCCATCCAAATTCATGGATGCCCCAGTCAAAAACAAACTAACCAACCCTGTTTCAGGTACTAGAGACCCGAAGTGAGCAGGCACATAAGGCCCCTGCCCCCACAGCACTTCACTAGAATGCTCACACCACAGAGAAGGAAGGAAGCTTCAGATACTGACAAATGCCATGAAGTAAAGTAGGGAGAAAGCTATTTTCCAGGATGGTCAAGGAAGGACTCTGAGAATGTGATGTTTGAGGTTTGATTTTATTATTGTTGTTTTGAGGACTGGGAATAGAACCCAGAGCTTCACATAAACTAGGCAAGTGCCCCACCACTGAGCTCCAACCCCAGCTGGTTGGAGGAGGCAGCCATGGAAATCAGTAGGAATATTTGCTGTAGAGGGCACAGCAAGTGCAAAGGCCCTGAGGTACACTTGAGCTTGGCAGATCTATGATGAAAGCCAAAGGCCACAACTGAAGCTTAGCCAAAAGAGTGGACAGACAGCCTAAGGCACAACAAGAAGAGCCTTGTCAGCCACATGAGGAGAGCACTAGGAACCCTTGTGCATGCAAGGGTTTGGAGCAGGGAGTGGCATGATCTGACCTGCACTGAGTTTGAAGATCACTGTGGCTGCTGTGTGGAGAATATCCCTGAGAGGCCAAAAATGGAAATAGTAGAGCCATTTAGGAGGTAAGAGATGGCAGTGGCTTGGGCTGCCAGCTGCAGGGAGGAGGGATGGGTGTGTGAGTTGTTTGGGAGGTAAACACATAGGCCTGCAGACGGATGCACAGAGGACAGGAAAGGAGCCAAGGATGGCATCTCAGTCTGGGGCTATCAGGAATGGGCAGGTGGCTGCTCAGAGGCTCATTCCCTTGCTCTTGCAGCAACCATCTACTAAGACACTGGTCAAGGACAAAGCCTTGTCCTCAGAGCCCTGGGGGCGTGGAAGGAAATAAGGAGACACCCCCAGGGCGTACTGGAGCACAAACAAGGGGGTGACTATGGCTTTCAGGGGTCAAAGTAGCTGCCCTGGGTCTTAAGCATGAGTGGGAATGTTCCAAGTCGGGGGCAGGGTGAGCACTGAGCATGTGGAGGCACAGGACCTGGGGGACACATGGGGTGCCAGGGTGCCCACAGCACAAGCAGTAGCAGCCCTTCACCCCTTCCCCGCCCCCCATGTCATCACAGAACAGCACAGACGCTGCAGATACACACAACAACGGAGGCAGGGAGGGCCCCAGGAGGCCACATGGGGGCCCTAGCGCTCAGCAGCAGCACCGGCTCCCGCTCACTCCCTCATCCCTTCAGCAAACTCTGCAAGTTTCTCCCAATCCCTGCTCTTTGCAAAGGAGTCAGACCAGCCCTGGGCCTCAATGAGCTCAGAGCTGCCTGGTCACCCACTGTCACCACCACAATGTATTGGAAACTAGCTTTGTGCCAGGCTCTGGCTAGAGAATTTATGTGTTTTATTAAGGATCTATTTGTTTTATTAAAATCCATGTTACAGATGAGGAAACCAAGGCTCAGGGAGTGATAACTGTAGCATGGCCACCCAACCTTCTGCAACTGCACCCCTGTGCCCCTGCTAGTCAGGAAGGTGGGTGCCACAGGGAGTGTGCCAGTGTTCTGGGTTTGGGCAAATGAGTCTGTACCATACCAAAACCCCATTCCTCCACCTCCATCTGCCTCTCAACACATACACACACACACACACACACACACTCTCTCTCTCTCTCACTCTCTCTCTCTCTCTCTCTGCCAATGCCTCCCTGGAAAACAAAACACGGCAGGAGAAAACGCAGTTCTCATGATGTAACTTCTTAAGAACGTGGCAGCTGCATCAGAACCACAGAACAATCCCACGTCTCTTTTCTATTCATGACAGAATCTGGCCTTGTGTGTGTGGGCTCCCAGCGAGGGAGAGGAAAATCCCAGATGCACCTCTGGTCTCCTTCCAAGCTTTCTGAGTGCCCCTTCAACCTTTCAGGTTCGAGAAACTAAGGAAATGGCCTGAGACAGTCAAGGCAGACCCTGCTGAGAGAGCAGAAGGATCACTTTTTCCTAAGCCCGGGGAGGTTGTTTCAAAGAAAATACACACTTCCAGGCCTGTCCAATTACAAGAGAGTGATTTCTTCCAAATGCCTCAGACAAGTACGAAAATGGATCCCAAACATGGTCTAGAGCCGCTTCCACAGGTGGATGGTGCTGCCCAGAAGCCGGCTGCATACTCCTCCCTCCTGTCACGCACAGGAGCTGTGACGAGGACAAATGGGAAGGAAGCTAAGCAGGCTTCTGTTCACGACCCGCACAGTGGTTCATCCACCTTGTGGGCCTGCGTGTGCACATGCTCCTGAACAAAGCCCAGGCCCGGTGCACTCGCCCACCAGCGACCACCTGCCAAGAGTGAGGAAAGGCCCTCCTGTGGGGCTAGAAGCGCTGTCATCTCCCTCCTCGGACCCTCTCCAGGCTCAACAGAACTCTTCCTGGCAAGTAGCAGCAGCTGGCGGCTCTCAAGGCAGGCCCTGGCCATGCAGACACACACTGGGCTTGAAATGCCATCACTCAGTTGGCACTCACAGGCTCCTTTCTAACCCCCTCCAGATGTGCAGCACTCCCCCTGTGGCTCCTCCTGGGGGACAGACAATGGGCTGAGGAGCTACTGCTGTGACCAAAATGTCACCTGTAGCTGAGTCTCCACCAGGAGAGGAGCCAACAGCACCTGGGCCAACAGCAGAAATGGTGAAAGTGGGATAAACCCGAGAGCCTGGGTGCTGAGGGAGGCCAGGGCCAGCAGCTTCGTGGGGAAGGAAGCACCCGTGCCTAAGTAGCTGCAGTAGGCACAGCAACAGGCACCAATCCGTGTCTCCCACGGCAGGCGCTCCCCAGGGCGCAGGACCAGGGGGGCACCAGTGGAGAAGTTCCCTCGCCCGCAGGGAACCTGAAGTCCATCCCAGGCTACCCAATCTTTCAAAGTAGGGGGATTTTCTGAATCTTTAAAATAAAATACATGTGCTTAGTAGAAGTATATAAACTGAACTGAAAGTTATAAAAGAAAAAAGGAAAGTCCCTCTCTTCACAGTCCATAGTTCCTGTCGCTGAGGTCACACAGTTCACAGAGAATAGGGCAGCATCATAATGCACACAGACCTGTAGCTATATGGAGACATAGATTCATACATATATAAATGCATCACAGAAACCTTTCTTTTTCAATACTAAAAACCTTTAGTTCTCTTCTTGACATCTGTTAAGAAAATACCCATGATAATAGGAACTATTATAAAATTACCAACAAGTCCGGCAAGCTGTTATACACCTGTAATCCCAGCTGCTTGTAAGGCTGAGGCAGGAGGATTCCAAGTTCTACACCGGCCTGGCAACTTAGCAAGACCTTGTTTTCAAATAAAATTAAAAGGGTAGGGATGTAGCTCAGTGGCAGAGCATTTGCCTAGCATATGTGAGAACCTGTGTTCAATCCCCAGTATGACAAAAATAATAATAAAAATAAAATATCACAATAATTTTAAATGAGTCAGTGGTTTAACAATCAGAGCAGTACCTACATCCATATGAAACACAGCGGGGCATTTTACAGCACCTGCTTTTCAGTCTACAAACACTGCTCCAAGCACACCTGAATTTGAGAGGACTTATAACTTGTAGCTTAACACCCTCCATCCCCAGGAGTTTACAACCAGCAGTCACAGGCTTGGTAGACACCAGTCCCAAAACAGCTACAGAGCAATCTCTGGAGCAGTGAAAGGAGCCAGGAGCCTCTCTGAGACTTAGGGAACAGATAAATCAGGATGGAATGCTCACCTGTCATTACTCTGTGCCCTTAACAAGCTGTTGGACCTGGCCAACCTTCTTGGAAAGATTCTTGGATTATGTATATAGAAGTAGCTGGCACAGCACCTGACACACAGCAAGCATTCAATTAAGGTATTGTGTCAGCTTTCTGTCACTGTAGCAAATACTGAGACAATGAGCTTTACAAAGACAAAAGTTCTGTTTGGCTCACGGAGGTTCCAGTCCATGACTGGCTGACCGCACTGCTTGGGGCCTGTGGTGAGGCAGAATGTCATGGCAGGAGCACATGGTGGAGCAAAACCACTCACCTCATAGCCAGGAAGCAAAGAGAGGAAGAGAAGAAGGCTGACTTCCACACACACACTTCCAGGGTACATCTCCAATGACCGAAAGCCCTCGAGCCCCACCTCTCAAAGGTTCCACCACCTCCCCAGAGCACCATCCTGGGGATGGAGCCCTTAAAATATGGGCCTTTGGGAGACCTTCAAGATGCAAACTCCAGAGTATCTCTGTTAATAGCCTCCACTAGCACCGTCACCCTCCTGGGGGCAGGGGTGGGCCAGGGCAATGCTCTCCTGGCATAAGGCCACAGGAAATTGATTTGAAGTTGAGATGGGATGAATGTGAATGAGGAATATGTATTTCCCCAAAGACCAGGAGGAGGTCCTGACTTTGGAGTAGAATTTTATTTTAGGCCCTCTGGGAAAGGCCAGCCAGTGCTTCCCCATCCCCCCAGCATGGTCCTACAAACCTCTCTGGAAACCAAAGGTCCCTCCCTTCCAAAACAAGGATGCAGAAGAGAGGAAGATGGGGAGAAGCATCCTTATCTGCAGCCACTAGCTGGGAAACAAGACCTGATGTCTTCTACAGCAGGAAAGGGGAGGGCAAATGATAAAGGCAGCAGATTGGGGCTGGGGTTTTAGCGGGGACTTGGGGAGACTCCTGAGTATGTGTTCAGAATCAAAACAAGAAGTGAACAGAGGGCAAAATACTAGAAATGCAAAAGAAAAAGGGCACATCTGGGCAAGGCCCAGCTCAAGAAAGTGGCGAGGAGGGACTGTGCTAGCTGCTCCCCTCTGGGTCGAGGGGGATGGCAGCGGAGAGGCCTGCAGAGGGGAAGCCCACAGGCTGCCCAGGCGTGGAGACCTTTGTTACCACAGGGAGCCCAGCCCTAACCAACCCAAGCCCCACACACAGGGAAACTCTGGCATGGGTGGTAAGGCAGGCGAGGTCTCCAGGAGCAGGGGGACTGCAGACAGTCCGGCAGCAGCAGGAGAAAGCACACCCAGAGGACAGAGGATGGACCAGGGGGCCCACCTGGATCCAGGGTGTCTTCAAGCATCACCCACATTCCACAGGGGGCACCACAGGGGTGAGGGGTAGGGTGGAAGTGCCAAAAGTATGTGGGGGCTGATGACTCTTTCATATCAAACTCCAGAAAGACTTGTTTCAAGATAATGCAGTATGTCCACACTGCCTTCCCCCTCCAAAACTTGTTGAAATGATCACAGTTCAAGATGATCAAAAAATAACAGGAAAAAAATCTGTTTTACATTGAAATATGGGAAAGCATGATTCAAACCAGGAAAAATGCAGAATTTCTAGATTTAAAGCAAATGTAAATGAGGGGAAAACTGAGTGTTGGCTATCAGGTCATAAAAGCAATAATTTCCTCTGGGTGGATAATAATTGACTAGAAAACAGAGTGGCACAAGAGCCAGCTCACAAGAGAAAATGCCTAAGGAAAATTTTTAAAGAAATGTATAAAAATCATTTGAAATTCTAAAATCTTACTTTAAAAACAAAAAGACTTAAAGGAAAAACCTTTCCTTTTCCTGAATAAGGATACAATATTGTAAATCCATCAAATCTCCTCAATTAATCTATAAATAAAATAAATGCAGGTTTGCTCCAAATCTTAGGGGATTCATTTTGAAACTCAACAAATTGATTCAAATTTTCACCTGGAAAAATAATTTTAAAATAGCTTAAAATTTTCAGGGAAAAAAAAAAAAAAGGTTTAATGAGAAGGGCCTCATCCTGCTAGGAAGCCACAGTCAATAAATGGCACAAAAACAATGAGCAGGTCAGCAGGACAGAACCCAGAGCAGAAAACGGTCACCCGTGTGTGAGGGGCATGCACTTCTGATGTGCATGGGGATAGATCACTGGATGAACGCTGATGGAATAATACCAGATTCACTTGGGGAGAGGAGGAATTTTGTTTAAAATCCTATCCAATATCATATGCTAAGAATAAACTTTTGGTGGATTAAAGATTTAAACAGACGAAAGAAAAAACACTACAGGAGAAACAGATCAACATGTTTTTATAATCTGGGAGCAAAGATGTCCTCTCTGAGAGGATACAAAAGACAGAAAGCCAAGGAAACTACCAGGACTCTGATTTGGTCTTGTTTGTTTTTTTGTTTTGCAGGCTGGGACAGACAGGGCCTCACTGAGCTAGCTAGGTGAGTGCTCTGCCACTGAGTCACACCCCAGTCCTATTGGCAAATTGAGATGTGTGGAAAATTAAAATTTCTGCATAAGAAAAAAATATATGAAAGAGATGAAATAAAATCAACAAACTTGGTAAAGGGTGTTTGTGGTGTCACATGACAGATGACAAATTAACATCCTAATGTACAATTCCCCAGGAGCTCTGGCACAGTGATGCTTATTGCTGGGGCAGAGGGTCATCCTCCCTAAGTCTGTGCCCTCTCCTCAGTGAGAGAGAAGCCAAGGCAGCACCTGCTCAGAGTACTATGAAGCTTAATAGGAAAGGCTGTTAAGTGCCAGGCTGGAGCCTCCGTGCTGCAAGGAACCAGCATACAGGGTACATGGGCGAGTTCCAGGAAGGTTCTGCTGCCTATAGAAAGGCAAGAAAGCAAAGGGACCCTGAATGTGTTCCCTGCAGGCTGCCAGAGTGCACTCCCTCACTGGGACACTGAGCATGGGTTGAAATGATGGGTCCGTCAGTACCTATGGGCAGAAAGAGGTCCGCAAGCTCAGGCACCACCCCTAACAAATACTTACCGGAATCCAGTATATATTAGGTTCTGTCCTGGGTGCTAGGGACAGAACAGTACAGAAAAAGCCAGAAACCCCACTAGCACATTCTACCGAGGGAAATAGACAATAAATCGATCATTTGGTAAAACACATGGCATGCCAGCAGGCAATATTTGATAAAGAAAAGTTAAAGGCAGAGAAAGCTGATGAGCAGTCTGGCAGGAGAGGGTCCTGGGACAGAGCGGTATAAGAAGTCCTCAGTGAGTAAGCAACACTTGAACACGTTTTAGGATAGTTATACACACATGAACACAGGACATAAAAGTATAAAAAAATACACTTTAATTAAAAGATAAACTGTTAATATCATTGTCTCTTAAAGGCTTCACTTATAACAGCACTTTTACTTTCTACCTTTGCTACATTTAGATATATTTTCTGACTTTTAAAAAAATAAGTATGGAAAATGTTAATGAGGAACACAGCATTTAGGGAGACCAAAAATAGGCTTCCACAGACAGGAACTTCAAGGATGGCTCCCGATGGGGATTAAGGATTTGACTGCTCCCAGGCCTGGCAGCCAGGTCTTGTGTCTGGTGCTGCAGCGCCACCTGGTGGACAATTGCTTACATGATCGCTCTCACAACCACAAGGAAGCAGAGACAAGAGTGCATACAACAGTACAAAAACACTTCTGCCCGTATTGTCAGGAACAGAAAAGGAAGTGGGGAACCACAAGCACAATTTGATGTGCTGGATAGCAGGGATTTGATTCAGTTGGTGGAGTTGACTCAGTTGGCTTGAGTTTTCAATCACAGGTTATAATGTTTCATTCCTTTATTTTAACTGTGCAGTGGAAAGGCGGGACAGCTGAGCATGCCCTGTTACTGGAGAGCATGGAGTGAGAACTGGGCTGAGTAGCACAGATCCATAACCCAGGTCATTTGCACACATGTCTCAGGCTTCTTGGGAGATTCATGAAGAAGCGTGACAGACCTCAGCATACTGGATGCTTGGAAGGAGGGGTCAGCCCCATAGGGAGTGCCTGGGGGAGAGACCCCAGGAGACTGGCTGGACTGGCTTTCCCTCCGTGGCTAATCACTCAGTTCCTGGACCAACAACTAAACCGGGTCCTCCTTGCCAAAGCCCAGAGGTGACTGTGTATACTGCATGAGTGAGCAGCAAATGACCCTGATCAATCCAAGGCCTCTACCTGGAATACGGTCCCCTCCCCTCTGTCTTTCAGGTCCAGTCTGGCTGGGTGCCCCTGCTCTGGGTGCCTCCTGCTTGGCCATGAGCTTTATAGGGGATCCAGGTGCCCAGCATAATCAGTTATTCTTGATTAAAATAAAAGAACTACTCCTCAAGTTGAAAAGAAAAACAGAAGGTCAAAATGAGACTAGGATGCCTATGCCGCCCCAACAGCAACCCACCCCCCTGGTTCTCCTGCCAACAAAGGCACAATGACAGTACCAAAAGACCAAAAGGAGAGTCAGAGAAGCATCACACAATGTGGAACTGACACCTGGGGAGGCAGCAACACTCTGGATGGTCAGGGTGGGGCCCAGGTGGAAGCTGCCACCAAGAGGGGCCTCAGCTAAAGTGGGCAACACTTGTCAACAATCTTTCCAGCTTGGGAGCCTCTCCAGGCTCCCTAGAGACCAACCTCAAACACACCCAGCCAGAGGCTTCTGGCAACACTTCCAGGAGCAATGGGCCCAAATTAATGAATATCATGTCCTATCCTCAGATTCTAAGAAGTCAGGGTTGTGGCCCTCATAGGAGAGCCAGCAGACAAGGTCACTGAGTAAGCAGGGGGCTTAGAGCAGGTGCCCATGGCTTCCACAGCACAAAACCCCTGTTCTGATCAAGCCCACTGCCCAATTCCTACACCTGCCACTAAGCCTCCCATGGGGCCAGAACCTCCCTCTTGGTAAGCAGGACCAGAGCCCAGGCCTGGGTGCAAAAATGGGGTGTTCAAAAATGGGAGGTGTCCAATGACGGCCCAAGCCTTCATCTTACAAAAAGTGAAACTCAAGTTTAAATAGTGATATTCATAAACATAATCTTAAAAGAAATAGAGAAAGGAAGGTGCCCTGACTCATCTAGGCTATTTCTTGACTTTTAATTATTTTAAATGATGCTTTATTCGATTTCTTGTTAAATTACAAAAGCAACATATCCTTGTTGCTTTAGCCAAACCCAATAGCGGTGTGCAAATAAAAGCATCAACCAAACTTTTCCAGGGCCTCCCCTTCCACCCACCCCAGAGAAGCACTCTGTGCAGCCAAAACAATCCCCAAGCCTCTCTGCCTAACAAAATACATGTAACCAGATGCCAGGGCCATGTCCTCAGGGGCAGAGCATGGAACTTCTGCACAGCATTAAGCCCGCCCCACAGAGCAGCTGAGAGGGCAATGAGACAGCTCTCTGTGCAGGGCAGCAGCTGATCAAAGTTTAATGTTTAAGTCACTGATATACAGGGTAATATCTTATATGCAATCAAATCTAGCCCTAATACTACTTCCAATCCCAAAATTCTCCAAACTCTATCCCTCTTTCTGTAACAATAAATAATTATATCTCCATGTTCTATTTGCCCACTCTCCCATCCTTCCTCCCAAAGCCTTAAATTTTGCAGAGGTGGTTTAGAATTTTTACTTCAGCCAACTATTGTGATTCCTTCGTGGTAGGTCTTTTTTTTTTTTTTTTTTTTTTTTAATATACCTAGGTAACCAGGGATGCTTTAGCACTGAGCTCCATCCCCAGCCCTTTTTATATTTTAGTGAGACAGGGCCTCACTAAGTTGCTGAGGCTAGCCTCGAACTTGGGATTCTCCTGTCTCAGCCTCCCAAGTCACTGGGATTACAGCTGTGTGAAATTCTTAATAATTACACAAATAAAAATTCCAGATGGTGCTGCAATCTGTGCTGAGATCAAATTGCCTGCACTGAGGCCTGTGCCCCTCCCTTCCTGCACTCTCCCCATCCCATCCCAGTGCCTCTGCTCTGCCTCAACTGTATCTTAGTTGGAGAACTTCTCTGGGTATTTTCCTCATGTTCATTTAATCAGTACATTTTGTGTCCTCATGTGTTTTAAAATGGTTTCATTTCACAAGGACATCTATGTGATATCTGTGCTGTGCATACAGAGGACTCTGGGCCCCTTCACTTTCATAATCTAGTAGTACCAATTCCCCATCTTCCCAGCTCCAGGGCTGCACATGGGAGCCCAATGAGAACCTAACCCTCTTTCCTTTGCTAAAAAAAAAATAAATAAAAAATAAAAACTGTTCTTTCCTCCTATAACTTTTTTTTCTTTTTTTTTTCTTGGAGTTTAGGAATTTGCCACCTAAATGGATCCACCTCATCTAAAGAAGCAAGTCTGTCTTCAGCACAGACCAACTTCTCTTCATGTTTTTTCTACTCCTTCCCTATCCTCCTCCTCTTCCTTCTGGAACTCCTGCCACTCATATGCCTCTTCGGACAAGGCCTCCAAACCTCTCACATTTTAAAAGTACACACACACACACACACACACACACACACACAAACATATATATATTTTTTTTAGATGTTGATGGAACTTTGTTTATTTATATGTGGTGCTGAGAATCGAACCCAGTGCCTCATACATGCTAGGCAAGCGCACAACCATAGCGCCCCACACACACATTTTAGTTCACTGCCCGTAGTTCTTTCTATTATTGCTCTAGATAGTGTGATATTTCTTCCTTTAGCCTTCCAAACTACTAGTATCAGTCTTCACATTGATTTTTTTATTTCAAAAGGCACGTTTTAGTTCCAGAAGGCCTCCAGGACATTTGGATCCTATCTCTTTTAAAATTTGAGCACATTCCTCCTTCTACTGAAAGGATCCCCTGCTCTAAGAATAAAGCAGTCCTCTGTCACTCCACCCCAGCCAAGCCCCTTAAGTATGTGGTGGCTTCTCTGACAGTTGCTAGGTGCAGGGTGTCACAACATGTTCATCACAGGTTGCCTGCTGAGGCTGTGTGGCAATAGCAAGCCTGGGGCCCACATGCTGCTAAAATCAGACTGACCTGGGATCAAATCCCACTCTGCCACCTACCTGCGGTGTGACCAGAGAAATGGCTCATCTGAGTCTGTTTTCTCTTATATTCTTTCCAGCATCTTCCTTAGGAGAACCAACCCCACTGAGAGCAAATTCTAGGAAACTAACTTCTTCAAGCACTATAGGAATTATTTATAGTTAATCATGCACCAGAAACTTCTGCCTTCTGCCTCTTTTGTGATATGAATTAATAGCAGAATGGGGATACCAGAAGAATTTGGAAAATATTCTAATATTTCAGCTTTTTACATTTTTGGTGACTACTTTTACCTGAACAGAATCTCCTAGGATTCTTCTAGGTGAACACTGCCTCTTCCTACATTCCTTTGTGATGTCAAGTCCTGAGGGCCATGGCTGAAAAGGGGGTGCATTCTGGGAGTGATAACAGATTCCATGTTAGTTTTAGTCTAATAACTTTATTAAGCACCTACCATTTGTACAACATTGGGCATGCCTTAGAAGAGCTTAAAATATAGGAGATAAGGCAGGAGGTACAGGACAGATAAAAATAAATAAATAAAAAGCACAATGCAAGGCAGAACATGGCCAGGGCCATAAAGGAGATAAAATGCTTGGGTTTAGGAAAGGAGAACTCCAATTAGCTGGGGTGGGCAGAATCCCAGGGAGAGGCTGAGGAGGTGACCAGTAGACTATAGTCCCTTGAAGACAGTGACTCATCTTATTCATCTTTGCAAGCCTCTGCCCCATCACCCCAGGGCCATGCATAACCCACACAGTGAGCTGGCCCTTTCCAATCGAGGGTCTAAAGCCAGCACAGCTCACAGGAAGGAAAGCAGCACAATTGGAAAGACAGGAGAGGCCTTGTGGGTTGGTACAGGCGCCCAACTGAAGTGGGGAAAGAGGATGTTATACAAGTAACCCCAGCTGCTGGGGGATCAGGAGCAAAAGGGGACAGCACAACAGGGTGGCTACAAGTGGTATGCACAGGGAGGCAGAAGGGAAGAAAGGGAAGAACTAATATGAGAACCAAGAGAAAAAGCCCATCCATCTGTAGAGGCCCAGCAAGGCAAGAACAGGATCTCCCTCACCTCAAAGAAATGCCTGAGGCAATGAAGTTAGAAAGAGGAAAAGTTTATTTTGGGCTTATGGTTCCAGGGCTTCCAGTCCAAGATCAGGTAGCCCATCACTTTGAGCCTCTGGCAAGGGTGACACATCATAGTGGGACCACACAGCAGAACAAATTGCTCATCTCATGAGCCAGGAAGCAGAACAAAAGAGAAGAAAGAGACCAGGGTCCCACTATTCCCTTCAAGGGCAGCACCCAATGACCTTCCACTAGATCCTGCCTGTAAAGGTTCCACCATATCCCAACAGCCCCACCATGGAGACCAAGCCTTTAACACATGGACCTTTGGACACTCACCCAAACCACAAACCACAGCAACTCCCACCCCCACAGGTGCTCCCTGAGGATGCCCGGTGGCCCAAATCCCTGTGCTGCCCCTCAGTCCCTCAGTTTCATCTGCAGGAGATTCCTCTGACTGTAGCCACTTCAACTCACCTGTACCCAGGGTGTACCTGTGGCTTCCCACACAGCATGGACACCTACTCAAAAGGGCACATGTCAGCACAGCCAGTGACAAGACTCACCAGAACTTCACCTGCTGGGCTTTATAATCAACCGACCACCAGCATCTACCATCCCAACACATTTCTTTGCAAAGAGTGGCAGTCATAAAAGCAGGGGAGATAATCCAACTTGCATTGATGTTCCACATGGCTAAGATTTGCTCTTCAAACTTCAGCCAGGTCAGACCAACTACAGTTTACAGGCTCTGATTTCCACCTGCTCTTTGAAATGTCAAATGCTTTTTCTAGGTTGATCTCTGATATCATCATTAGCCTATCAGATAGTAAAGCGTGCCCTAAAATTACAGGAATTCCTCCTCACTGGCCACTGGTGTTCTTTCCTACCATGCTTTGGATAGATGATTTGCATGGGAAATCAACCCCAAAGAAAAACACCGTCTCCATGTGAAAATGCTTTCTAGTAGGCCAAAAACAGAGCTAAGGCTCTGGGAACTACCCAGCATGAAAGAGACTCATGAGTGCCCAGTCGCGTCCTGCCCTTGCAGCACATCGCCGTCTGAAAAGGAGGCAGTGCCTGGTGTGTGCCAGGTACAGGCAGCAGTCAGCAGCCCTGCCACACTGCAGCCAAACACTGGTGCACAGGCACCACAGGCTCAGCTTGCCATTGGTTCACTTTCTGTCCTCCATGGTGGCCACACAAAGCACCCCTCTGCCCACACAGCCACACTCACTCTGCACCTGCCCACTCCCAGCTGCACAGCCTCATGACCTCCTTCACTGCAGAGAGCCAACTTCAGCTTCCTCCTTTAACCTTGTCCTCCCCTCTCATCTCTGAGAAAGAAATCTGCCTGTGACCCAGGGCCAGGGCTCCAGGGCCCATTCCCAGTTGCCAGCCAGCCAGCCAACTCCTTCCCTGCACCCTCTAGCTCCTCCAGTGCCCTGGTCCTTCACTCTGCCTGATGCATCTCCAGTTCTTCCCAACTTTCTCAACAGCTGAGGCCCCTGGGCTCCAGCTGCCTTCTGCTGAAAGGCACAACACTAACTTTCTCCCACCTGCCTTCAGCAACCCCCACCCGACTCCTGGGTTACCACTGATCCCCCCACTCCCATCCCCAGGATTCCTTGCTGAGGCTGGTGGCCTAGGATTTTCCTACTCTGAGGTAGCTCTTAACACAGTTCACCAGCCCCTGGTCCTGGAGACTCATCTCTCTACCCTGAGATTGACCTCATCATTCCTGTCCTCCTACACAGCTCCATGGCTTTCCACTGCCAGCTCCTTTCTTCTGCCCAGATGCCCTGCCAGCCGTCCCTGCTCTTCCACCTCTCGCCAAGCTTCCTCTTCTCCATTCCTGACACCTCCCCCCCGAACCCCCACCCCGGGCTCCAAGACACTCTGAGGCCTGGCCCCAGGGCCCCCTCCAGCTTACCCTCCACCATCCTTGATCCCACACTTGCACTCCGGCAGCAAGGAAACCACTTCTGATGTGGACTCAGCTGAACCACATGCAGCCTACCAGCTGGCCACGCCCCACAGCCAGGCCTCTGCCCACTCTGCGAATACCTCTAGCCATGGCCCACCCAACTTCACAATCCTTCTTCAGCAGCAGTTTAAGAAAGGATAGAGCGACTGCACATGTATGTTTTATTGCAGATTAAACACACGCTGTAAGGTACCAACATGCATACACTGTAAAATACAAACTTCAAGCAAAGAGACAAAACAAATCATGTTAGAGCAATCATTTTATTCATCAGAAAAATAAAAATCTTTGATTCTCATTGAAATTTTTATTGAAAGCAGGAGGATTTATACTCTTTCTAGTGTTCATATAAACTTGTACAATGCACATACAAAGAAGCACTAGCAATATGGAACACATGCTCTCGCAGTGAGCACACCCTGTAACCAGCACCCAGGTGGAGCAAGGTCACCAGCCACAAGTCCACTAGGGCCCCAAGGGTCACCCACTACTACCAATACACATTAGTTTCATCAGGTTTTAGACTTTATATAAATGGACTTGGATATCTATACCCTTGTGTCTGAATGAACATTGGGAAGTTAGTCTACATTTTTCCACTGGGAATTACCTCATGCCTGTCCGTCCTACTACTGACAGACACTGGGATTGCTTCCAGGTTGGATATTACAGATGCACAAATCCTTGTGTGCTTCCATGTCAGTCCCACAGTTGGACTTGGCTAAACGATGCCAAACTGTCTTCCAAAGTGGATGAGCCAAATTACATTCCCACCAGCAGGGTGTGGGAGTTCTGTTTGCTCTACACCTCACCATCAGATGATAATGTCTCTCTTTCCCACCCTTGTACCCACTCTGGAGTGAAAGCCATCATAGTGTAAGCGCAAGCCCCTTTCAAACATGAGGTGAGAGAGACTGAGAATTATGAGAGACTGAGCACTCCTCTCAAGCTCCCAGACCTGAGGTAATGCACAGCAGACACCCAGGTCTTCAGACTCAAAATTTGGTACTGTTCCCTCTTGTGCCCAAATATAGTTCCCAGCATTAATACCCTAACAAAGAGGAACATGAAAGAAAAGAGGAACATGAAAGAACTAAGAAAAAGAACATGGTTGGAATGTGCTAATCCCAATACACCAATCACGATAGAAAAGACAAAATAAAATTGGTCCACCAATCCAACTTTGAGACACACCCAGACAAACATCAGGCCACATATTCCCCAAGTATTAACAATGGAGTGATAATTGTCCCTTTGTTTTCTGCTTATCTTTATTGTTATTTTTCCACAATTAACACTTAATAATAAGAAAAGGCTATTCTTAAAAATTGAGGTATAATTTATTTTCCCTAATTGTCACCCTTTTAAACTATAGAACTCAGTGTTTTTTAGCATTCCCACCAAGTTGTGCAACCATCACCATTATCTAATTTCATAACATTTTCACCACCCCCAGAAAAAACCTACACCCAACCCATGAGCAGACACTCCCCAGCTCCCCTCCCCAAACCTGGCAGCCTCTGGTCTACTTCTTGTCTCTCTGGATTGGCCTCTTCTAGACATTTCTTACAAATGGGCTCATGCAGCATGTGGACTTTTATGTATAGCTTCTTTCACTTGGAATGTTTCAAGTTCATCTAATATATCCCTCATGACAACTTTCTAGCTGAATACTAATACAGAGCTCTAGGGGCTCATACACTGGACATGTTATTTATCCATTCATCAAATGGTAGACACTTAGTTGTTTTCTATTTTGAGTCATGTTGTTGGGAACAAGCATGCATAGGTCTTCGTATGGCCATGTCTTTTGAGAAGACATCTGGGAGCACAATGGCAAAGTCATGTGATAACTAGATGTTTCACTTTTTGAGGAATTGCTGAATTGTTTGCCAAAGAACCCTGCACCATTTTACATTTCTACCAGCAATGTGTGACCTCTCAGAATGCAGATGCTGAGAAAACCTTTCCAGGAAAGTCTGAAAAGGCAGTACCCTGAGGAACATCCACAAAAGGCCCAAGTCGACTACATACCTGCACAGCATTATGTTATCTACAAGACACACATCTGGACACACAGGAGGGTCTGAAGATAGCTTTCAACTTCATCCTCACATTTGTACAGCTCTTTGGGGTGCACAGCATGTTCATACGCATGAACCCTTGGAATTTTTTTCTTGGTTTTACTATTAAATATGATGTGACACTATATTTTCATTTGACAATCATTTATTTTATGTTTCATTTTATAATCATATTCACAATTGTTTAGAAATAAGTTCACACTGGAATGGTTCCACTCTCACTGCCAATCATTTCACACTCTGACTTATCCAGCCATAAGCCCTTCACTGTGAGAGACAGCTCAGTGGCTAGAGCATATCTATAAGCAGTTCTCCCCTTAGATGGTGCGTGGGTATAGCAAAAGCGTCTCACACAATATGTTCTTGCATAACTGAGGTGAATTTGTTACCATTAATGTTGAAGTAAGACCTAGCAGTAAGGCCCCATCACCATTTATACGCTGGGCATAAAATTCCTGAGTCAAAACCTTTTCCCTCACAACTCTACGGGCATTGCTCCATGCCCTCTGGCACCTAGTCTGTGGATAAATCTGAGCCCAGCCCAGTTTTCTTTATTTGAAAGGATTCTTCTGCCTGGATGTTAATGGTGTTTTAACATGTTAAGTGTTGGCTATTTTGGTAATTTTGCCTGGTTCATGAGAAGCCCTCATAATTCTCAGGTTCAGATCCTTCTCCAGTTCAGGAAGACAAAGAATTCCATTATCCTGGTCTCTACCTCAAGAGCTCTAGAGTCCCCCCCATAGGCCACTCTAGCACCTCCTCTGCTTCTCTCCTGCACCTGCCCAGATGGGCCAATTTGCCCCACTCGTGATCCGGTGACTTTCCACACCACTGCCCAATTTCAGTGTTGGCATTACATGACTTACTGTCTAACGTTCTTTGGGTTGCCTATCCCCTTTCTCATCCCAGTTTATTGTTTCATCTTTCATAGTATCTGTAACTCCTCTGAGAGGAGAAAGTAGAAGACATTTGAAACCCACCTCAGTTAACCTAGACAAACTTTCTTCCAAAAGCACGCTCCTCCTCTATTCCTCGCCTGCCTGTTTATCTACCTCTCTAGGCTGGATCTTTGCAGTCTCCCCTTTGGCGCTGGTTTTTCTCTTTGTTCCTTCTGGAATGAGGACAGATGATTATGTTCCAGCCTGATATGTTCCAAAACAGGGCAGGTGGATTCTCTCTGCTCCCCTCTCTATCTGCCCTAATGATTCAAAGGTTCCTGGATAGAGCTAGGGGCTAAGGTCTAGCACCATGTTCACCACTCACCTGTGATCACTATTGAGCAAAGTTCTTGACTTCTTTTGTCTCAGTTGCCTCTTCTACAAAACCAGAAAGTTAAGCTAACCTTTAAATGTTCTTTAGCTCTACATTCTTATGATAATTTTACACATCATATAAAGTTTCATTAGTTTGGAAACAATTAGCAGGACTTGAGTAAAGTCATGTATAAACAAGTTATACCCTGTTTCTTTTTTTTAGAATTTATTTTTTAGCTTTAGGTGGACACAATATCTTTATTTTCTTTTTATGTGGTGCTGAGGATCGAACCCAGTGCCTCACACATGCCAGGCGAGCACGCTACCACTTGAGCCACATCCCCAACCCAATACCCTGTTTCTTTTTTTTGTTGTTGTTCATTTTGGTTTGGTTTTTTGGTTTTTTTTTTTTAATACCCTATTTCTTAAGAAAGATTCTCTGCCCTTTATTCCAAAGTGAGTCACTCATAAATATGAAGCTCAAAAAATAGCCTTCATTTGATTATACACAGGAAGAGATAAGAATTATAAATAATTTAACAAGAGCTAGCAGAGATGTCTTGGATGTAAGATGTGTATGAGAAGACAAAAGCTATACACAAGCAACCATGAGCCCTTTCTCCCTTTCAGCCTCCCCAGAGCCCTGTCCACTCCAGGACCTTCCATCCATCAAAACACTGAAAACCAAGCAGAAAAACTGACAACTGACCATGCTGTCTATAGGCCTGTCTCTCCACAGCTCCAGAAATAACACTGGTTAAGTGCCTGCTGCAGGCCACATGCTGTGGCAAGCCCTCCGTTCGTATTGTCTATTTAACCCTGCCAACCTCCAGGTGGAAGACTCGCTCCTGCCCAGGTCTCTGGCACCTCTATACTTCCTACCCGGCTCTTGCCTTCTCTTTGAAGAAGCGCTTGGGTTTTTCAACCAACATTACACTCTTTCTTTTTCCTTTCCTGAGAAGGAAAAGACTTCATACCAGTGTGGTTGGCTCTGGTACCAAGCACAGCCACTTCCCTGGGCTGTCCTTGATCCTGTCTCACTACTCCCCAGCTGTGGCTTTCAGCACCAGGGTCAGTGCCTCTGCCAACACTGGGGTCTCTGGGTCAGAGCAACAGAAAACACATCATCATAGATCAGTTTCCCACTGGCTGTCCCAGATTAGATCCTTCACCAGATTCTGTGTCCTGATCTCAGTCTGATACCTAGATTTACCAGGGGGATGGACACACTTTCCCTCAGCCCCCACCAGCCATCTGGGTAGCTCTCATGTATTATAACTCTGAGACCCCACTCATAAGTTCCGGAAATTCTACAGCAGGGTTCTCTTTGCTACCAAGCTAGGAATACAGAAGGGGCTAAGGATGCACCTCAAGTCACAGGGCTCCTTACCTTGAGCCACATTAGTCCAACTTCCCAGGACTTCCTTCAACTGTTCTGACCAGCTGCCTTTCCTAGGGTCTGGACATGCACCCCTTCCATAGGACTGCAGATCCATCCTGAACCTGGATGTTAGACTGCTGGTGGTGGGGCAACTTTCCTGCTCAGGAGCCACAGATTTCACGCCAAAGGAGCAGCAGTAGCAGGTACCAGTAAATTGCTTGAGAAAATTTGCTGAGAAACTGGACACAGCAAAGAATCTCTCTGAGTCTTTTGCACATGGTAGTGAAGGTAACTTCTCTGGAAAAAGCCAGAAACTGACTGACTGACTGATTGATTGATTGACTGATGAGACAGTGCATAAAACTGGTTCTGACACTGGCAAAAACAAGAGTGTCCAGCAGTAGGGGCAGGGACAGGCAGGGAGGGAGATGGAAACTAGTGCCTACGCTACAGGTCTTCCTTCTCAGCTGACCACTTCACATCTCGTCCTTCCCTTGGCCCTTCCTCCATGTCCACAGTGTCCCTCCTACTGGCATTCTGCAGCAGTGCAGATAGGACCCTCTGCCACCACACAACCTTCCTAATCAAGGACAACCCAAGTCTCCTCCCCAGCCCAGTAAGTATCTGAATCACCTGTGAAGAATATCAATCAGGCAGATGGCCAGCCCACAAAGGATGCGGATGCTCCAGGGAAAGCCACTGTTCCAGCTGAGACCTTTTCTCTGAGTGCCAGATGACAGGCCACTCACCAATGGACAGCCCTACTGAGCTGACTCAAGGTATCCTAAACTAAATAGCCAAACCAAATTCACTTTCCTTACCATGTACTACATCAAACAGAGACTGCTACCTTTCTTCCTTGGAACCAGTCTTTCTGACCTCTACTGCCCACGATGGCCAGATTCAGGACCTACCATCTCCCACCCAGACTCCTATCTCCAGCCTCCTCCCACAAATTTTTCCCCACCAGGAAAAATTTTGCCACCAGGATTAGTGATGGTGTTTCTCTTGATCAATTATTCACTGACCACAGGATGACATCCAAACTCCTAAGCACTGCCTGTGCGGCCCCTGCAAACAGACCTAAAGCACCCTTCTAACCACACCTCCTCCAGCCTCTCCTCACACCTTCTCCACTCAAAACTCACACTCCAGCAACACACCCCACCACAGCCTATGCACCACACTTGCTCTGCCTTCTCTGCCACTACATGATGCTTCCCCTGCCTGTCCCTAATGCACCTGGAAAGCTGAAAATTTCCTTTAAGATCCAGAGTCTTATAAAGTTCCATGGGCTCCCATTTCAACACCACCACCAGCCCAACACCACATGGCCCTCACTTATTTTCTCCTGTCTGTCAAGTCTGTGGTATGCCTGAGGCAGGGCTGCAGTATCAAGCCCAATTACATGTGCAATACATATCTACTTAATGATTTAAAACTGCTAATGAGATCAAGGTATTCTTCCATCCCCTCAAGAAGCAAAGAAGCCAACCAATCCTCAGAGCAAAAGAAATAAGGCCAGCTGCTATCTGGAAAACAAGGCAGGTAATGTCTCAGCAATAGGTGCTTTAGGTGACAGCTGGGAGATCCTAAAAAAGAAAAGCCAGCAACTACAACACAGCTTAGTCAGGGATCAACACAGTTCACAAAAGTAATGCCATGTCTGGACCAGGAACACTCATCCCTCCTTGCCCTCAGGGTTGTAGCACACAGGTGTCATGGTACTTCCTGGATTCACCATGCCCTGTCCTTCAATGGGACCATGCAGGTGTAGCTGGCATCTCTGCATCTGACTAGCTCCAGGCTGGCCTTCAGGTGGCAGCTTGAAGCCTCCTTCCTCTGAGAAGCTGCCTCTGACCTCCTCGCAAGAAAAACCATTCAATGTTTGGTCTCCTGGTGTCTTGTACTCCTCCTGTAGCCATTAGCAGTAATGTGATTCCTTTGCTACTATACTTCAAGCCAAGAGATAGCCAGGCTTTGTTTTTTACACTGTGGCCCAACATTCATCAAGAGACTCTCTGCCACCACACAGGCCAGAACAAGAACTGGATAGGTGGATAGTTGGATGGATGGATGGATGGATAAATGGATGGATGGACAGGCAGGCAAGCAGGTTAGCAGGACAGGGAAGAATGAGGAATGAGTCTGCCTTCAGTTGCTGTATCATCTCCCTTTACTCTGACTTAACCCTCACAACTCAATCTCACATCTTAAATCCAAGGCTTTTCTATGGAAAAAAGGTTGCAAACACACTGGGGCTATTCCTGTCCACTTAGAAAGCAGATGTCACACGCAAATTCATATCCCTGGCATTCTGGCTCCATTGATCATCCATTGATCTGTGATACCAGCTTTGCTCTTCTCCATTCCATAGGTCTTACTGGCCATGGTGACAAAACTAGGTTCCAAGAATTTTCCAGTCCTAAGAAGCTCCCTAAGAACATGGTGATGCTAAGAGACCACTGAGACACTGTCTTTTCTTAGATAGCCACTATCATCAGATTGGACAGTGGAGCTGAACACTAAGTCAGGGATTAGTCCCTGCTCCCGTGCAGTTGACCACCTTGAAGCAGAGTTTTCATTTGAGATAAATGCTTCACCATAGAAATAGTTTGTTAGAAACAATACATGACCCACAGCCAGCTGTTAAGACTACCTTATGCAAATGGATGTGTGCAAGTCCACAGGCCTGCAGGTTGGTGAAGCAGTACAGCTGAGCATGAAACACTGGTGAGGTCTCCACCCTCACCTGGAAAGTCTGGACTCAAAGATCTCTAACCTTCAGACTGACACTATATCTGATAAGCACAAAGGCCACAGGTCCCCAATGCAAAGGTGCCCAGAGATAAATTACAGAAATAAGCTCCGTAAAACACCCCACAGCAGAATGCTGCACATCAATCAGCAAATAAACTCTAACCTTATCATCAAAAAGTTTCCCAACAAGCTAGGTGTGGTGGCACACACCTGAAATCCCAGTGACTCAAGAAGCTGAGGCAGAAGGATTCAAAGTTTGAGGCCAGCCTCAGAAACTTAGTAACACCCTGCATCAAAAATAAAATAATAAAAAGAATTTGGATATATCTCAGTAGTAAAATGCCCTTGGGTTCAATCCCCAGTACAAACAAACAAACAAAAAAAAAAGAGGGTACCTTAAATACCTCACAGGCATGCTTATTTGGTCTTTTCTCTAAAAGAAAATGCCACTAAGGGTTTTAAGTAAAGGGAATGACATAATCATCATTCTTGCTGTCTTGTGCTGGCCCTGGGATAGTACATTTACCTACAAAGTCAGGGAGAAGTATCACAAGAAAGTCATCAATGATCACACAGTGTAACCATAACATACCATGGCAGGACAGAGCACAGTGGGACCCCAAAGGTGGTGGTAGGAACAACCTATAAATACACTTGGTTCACAACCAAGTATCGGGGCCTAGAGAAGAAAAAGCCACTACAGAGTTAGGACACAAAGTAAGAAATATTTAAAACCAGTGAGAGTCATTAATTCCACATAAGAGATTTTATTGCCACAAAAAAAAACTTTTTTTACATAAATACTTCATTATTAGGAGTACTGAGAGCACAGATTTCCCTTGCCCTAGTTACCAGACTTGTACAAGAAATGAGAATTATTGTGTTCAATAAACATGGACTGGGGCTGGGGATGTGGCCCAAGCAGTAGGGCGCTTGCCTGGCATGCGCAGGGCACTAGGTTCAATCCTCAGCACCGCATAAAAATAAAATAAAGATGTTGTGTCAACCGAAAACTAAAAAATAAATATTAAAAAAGATTCTCTCTCTCTCTCTCTCTCTCTCTCTCTCTCTCTCTCTCTCTTTAAAAACAAACAACAACAACAAAAAAAAAACATGGACTTAAAGACTCTCAATATTATTTCCTGTTTCTCCAGTAAGATAATTTTCAAAGAAAATCAAGGCCAAACATTTAAATTTTCTTATTACTCAATTGTCCTAATCTTAAACCTTGCAATAAAAATATTTAAATCCTAAAAAAGAAAAGAACTGTGTTTGCATTAGTTCCTATGAAAGACCTTTATGTATATGAATTCACAAAAAATGGAAGAACCTAGGAAGCCAGCCCAGAACCCTGGACAGGTCTGAGACAGAGGCCTAGCCCTAGGTGACTCCATGTGCTCCCTCACTGGACCTAGTGTCCTGCTGGAAGTCGAGGCTTGCTCCTGCAATGCCAGCACAGAATGAGCTCCACCAGCTGACCCCATCACCAAGCTCATCTGAGTTTTAACACATTCCTTGTGCAATTACTCATATAACTTCCATTAGCAATAAATCAATATCCCAAAAAAAGCATCTTGAAACGCCTGTGATCCTGGGTGAAGAGAGAACATCATATCATTCTATCTTGTATTCACTGGTGCTTGCAATGTGCACGCCCTCTGCCATGTGCCGTTCCACAACATCTGCCTGTACCCCTTAAGAAACATGCCAAAGCCAGGCGCGGTGGTGCTTGCCTGTAATCCCAGAGACTCAGGAGGCTGAGGCAGGAGGATCATGTGTTCAAAGCCAGCCTTGGCAACTTAGCGAGGCCCTAAGCAACTCAGCAAGACCCTGTCTCTAAATACAATACAAAAAAATGCCTAGGGATGTGGATCAGTGGTTGAGTGCCCCTGAGTTCAATCCCCAGTGCCAAAAAAAAAAAAAAAAAGAGAAACATCCAGAGGCAGATGCTATCATAGCTTTTGTATGGATGAGGAAAAGCAGATGGGGTTACTTGCTCAAGGCCACAAGGCTTGTGAGTGTTGCATTCTGAGCTTTAGGCAGTGCCATCCTCCTCTCAGATACTCAGGATCTAAATCCCCCACTGGGAGCACAGTACATTCAAAAGCTCTGAGAAAAAGCAGTAGAGCGATTTGCTGCTATGAGTCTTCACAGTCTCTGCCCTCCTGGGGAAGGACAGGTGAGGCAAGCCCATGTGTGCCAACCCTGGGGAAAGGTCAAGGAATAGACTAGTACAGAGCTCAGACAAGAGAAGGTACCCACAGTGATGGTGTGCTGACCCCTCCTTTGAGAAGAGTTGGAGCAAAAAGAGGGTGAAAATACCCATAGACAATCACAAGCCTGGGAAGAGCATCCCAAGCATCCTGGAAGGAGCATCCCAGGGCATTATAATTTCCAGACGGCTTCTCAGATGCCATGTCCATCTAACTAGTACCATGACCATGACGCTAGCATCCAGAGGAACAATCTGAGAGAGACTTCTTAATGCTCCCAGTGAGTACTCTAAGCATGAGGTTCCTATCAGGCACCAGCCAAATATCCCACTACATTATTTGACCAATTCTTCACCAACCCCAAGGTAGAAAACTGCTACCCTCATTTTACAAAGCAGGAAATACACCTGCCCAAAGTCACACAGGTTGTGGAAGAACTAGAAATTTGAACTCAGATCTGCCTGCTCTAGAGCCTAAATCTGCTTGGCAACTTCATTTGAGGTACCCCTGGTCACCTTTCGTGTGTGACTCTTCTGTGACATGAGCTCCCAAAAGGCAGGGCAAAGCTCCTTCATCTCCATATGTCCAACACCTAGGACAAGTATAGCTCAAAGCTGAACCCCAGCAGGGCTGATAGGTGAACACTCACCTGCAGAAAGTGAAGTGGCCTCTCTAACTCGAGGTACAGAAACAATGACAGTCAAGAGAGTGTGTTCATGAGCAATGCCCCTCACAGCAACCAATTCAACCAACCCTTTCCTGGTCAAAATGCACAGATCACCTACTTGGCACCTGCAGTAACACATCCAGACCCCAGCCCAAGGGAGGGCTGAGGAAGAAAGGTGAACTCAACAAGCAAAAGCAGCCCACCATTAGACCTGTTATTCTCCTCCATCCCCATCCTGACCTACAGCATCTGGAAGAAATGTTCCTTTCCTCTCCCATGCTCAAGACTCCACAAGTGTCACCAGCCTTGCCCAAAGCCTACAGCTCCAGAAAGCACAGCACATTCTGTCTCAGAGTCAGCACTCAGATATCTGGGGAAGGAAGGAATAGAATCCAGAGACTGGGTTTCACCAAAGTCCTGCTAGCCTATAAATAAGAGTGTGCAATGTGTATAGCATGACTCATCTAAGCAGACGTCCATCAGTGTCCTCCAGGAGCTTACCCTGTGCACATCCCTCAAGACCCAGCTGCAAAGAAAGCTGGAGGAGACAAAGGCATAAAGCTCCACATGCAATAACACGGTACATAGCCAGATCCAGGTATGCTCACGGTGACAGTGGAAGGAGCACAGGGCAGCAGGGAGGGGTAACAAATACCTGGAAGAACTGGGTAGATTTCACAAAGGAGGGGAAATTGGAGCTGTGGAGGCATTTCCATGATACAGGGAGAAATAACTGTCCCTGCATCTGTGACCTCACACCCTACTCACTTCCCACCATCCGTCCAGCACACTATTCTGCAACTCTTGAGTATCTGTCTCCACACACAGCAAGCAGCATCTTAAAGGCAGAAACTACAGACATTCTCCATAGCCAGTAAGCATCTGCTGACAAGGAGTATCTACTTTAGATTATTAATAACACAGTACTCGCCCTTCCTGAACACCTACTTGGCCTGCTCCTGTGACATGTGCCTTGCATGCACTATCCCTTCTCCTCCACAGAAACCCACAAAGACAGATCCCATCATCAGTATCCATTTTACAGAAAAGGAAACTGAGATGCCAAGAGATTAGATAAATTGTCCCAAGTCATATAACCAGTAAGCAACAGAGTTGGACTGTAAATCATGAGCTGAATGGAAAAATCGATGTTCAATGACCAAACATCCCCTTTCCTTTTCTTTCTCTTTCAGTTCTCTGCCTTGCATCCAGATACATGGACTGCCCTTTAACCTACTGTTCACTGGAACCAAAGTCATTTCTTTACCAGAGAAGAACAAGGAATGACTCTTGATAAATCTATGACTGCTAACCAATACTGAGTAGATATATGAGTGGAGGGGGAAGTGGCTATATAAAATTGTGTTTACAATATCAGTCAAAAGCATTTATTAAAGATGAACTAAATGTACCAACAGGGCATCTTTCAATACTAGAACATTTTCCAAAATAAATCAAGTACATAACTGAAGGAGCAAAGAGTATGTGTAGAATGCTACTCTTTGTGTAAGAGGAAAAAACATATAAATAAACAAGAAACTGGTGATAATAGTGGCCCCTAAGGAGAAAGACTTGAAATTGGTAGTTTGAGGCAAGAAAGAGTCTTATTTTACAAATGATTCCCCTACTTGTCTTTTTTTTTTTTTTTAAATCCATGTGGAATTTTTCTACTTCTTAAAAAAAAATAAAAACATTATTTAAAGAAATCGTTTATTGCCAGACTTTCCCCCAATACTCATACACACAACTGCAACCATGAAAATTCATGTTTGTGAACAAACCTAGATGAGTTAAATGTGTAATGAAATAAGGCTGTGAAACAATTTTTGTATTACATGTCAAGGCTCACTAATTCCACTAATGTTGTGACAATATTTTTGTCCAGTAAATAAAATGCACATTAAGGATACAGACACAAAGGATACATACCAACAGAAACAATTTGCCAGGTCTTCTTCCGAGGTAAAGCCCTTCATTTGTTCCTTTGACAAGTATTTAATGAGCAGCTACTATGTGACAGACAAGATCCTAGACAAGCATTTTTAAAAGAGGAACTAAATAACAGGTCATTAGCTTTCACCCTCCTACTTTTCAGGAACATATAACAGCATGTTAATCAGAATCCAGAGTTAGGACTCCAGGGGATCACACAGTTGACCACTTTTACCCAGTTAAGAAAACAGGTGTGCCAGGCACAGTGGTGCATGCTTATATCCCAGCAGGATGATTACAAGTTCAAAGCCAGCCTCAGCAACCTTAGCAAGGCCCTAAGCAACTCAGTGAGACCCTGTCTCTAAATAAAATATTATTTTAAAGGGGGGCCTAGGAGTGTGACTCAGTGGTTAATCCTTGGTGCTCAATCCTTGGTGCCAAAAAAGGAAAAAAGAAAAGAAAAAGAAAATTGAGGTCTGTAGTGGGAAAGAGACTTACTTGAGACTGCACACAAAGCAAAGGCCTCAGAATCCCCAGCCCTGCTCTTCTTACATGCTACTTGCTTTTCTAAGCAGCTTGTTTTGAAAAAATGGTAAAGTTAGGGACAAAGGCAGGGAAAAAAAAGAGCCCTAACATTGAGTGCCAAATAGAGAATATGCTTTCAAATATCGTGTCTTATTTATTCTTCACAACAATCTCACAAGGTGGCCATGGTAATCCTTGTTTTAGAAATAAGAAAACCAAAGTTCTGAGAAGCTAAGAAGCTAGTCCAGGGTCACACAGCAAGAGGCAGCAATAGGAGACTTCAAACCAGGCCTGTCTGACTACCAAGTAGGAGTTCTCTCCTTCCATACTGTAAAGGAAACCCCATTTATAAGGAAGACTGGGGATATATCACAGAGAGCCTTGGGTGCAACACTTTTCCATTAATGAAGTTTTTCCTCTTGACTTTGAATACTCTCACTCATACAATAACAAATCAAAAAGCCAATCATTGGGGCGGGGGCTGGGGCTCAGCTGTAGAGCGCTCACCTAGCATGCGAAAGGCACTGGGTTCGATCCTCGGCACCACGTAAAAATAAAATAAAGGTTATTGTGTCCACCACAACTAAAAAACAAATATTTTTTTAAAAAGCCAATCATAATCCAACATGTGTTCTAGTTCTTGTCTGTCACCAAATTTGGGCTTTCTTTTTAACTCAGAGGGCATGGTAGTCACCCAAGGGACTGCAGTCTTGAGAGACATTAACACAGTTTCTGCCAGGACAAAGTGGGACAACTCACACATGCTGCTTCTAGACCCTCTAGCATACCTCACAAGCACTGGCCCCAGTAAGGGCCTGTCCCTTAGATGCCCTCCCTAAGATGCTACTAGGTCACTACCACACCAGTGGTACTGAGGGAGTCCGGCACCATGGTGTTTGATCCCAAAAGTCTCATAGCTTCTGCAGTAAGGAAAAGTATAGGCCAGCAAAGAAGATCCTGCCACCTTCACTTCTGACTACACAGAATAGGGCAGAGGCCATGCAGGTCAGATTGACCAACCGCTAATGAATAGAGACACAGGCACTGAAAGGTTACACCTGGGAACAGGAAACTGGCATGCCCTTCTTTTTGATGTCTGCCTTCTTGAATAGCAAATTCAAGGCTCTTACTTAGATGCAGGAAGGAGAATTCCTCAGGGCTTCAACATAAACCTCCTGTACCAGCTCAGAGTCCTCACTGGGACTGGGGTCTAAAGGTCAGCAAACAACAAAATGTTCCTCTGCTTTCCACTTGCCATTTCTCACTGTGTTGCAGCAGCTCCCTCAAAAGCCCACAGGAAGAAGCAGTCATGATCCAAAACACCACTAGTCTTTGGGGAACTCCCCAGCACAAACCTCATTCCAAATTTTAACAAGAAAGTGGCCTGATATGGCCTCTTGAAGTTATCCCCTCTTCTTAAGACTCATCAGTTCCCAAACCAAACTGCCCAACTATAACCAAGGATTTGCTCAGTAAGCACCATTCATACTATCCTCACAAAGCTCTTAGGAGGCTGACAGGCAGGTATAAAGATGCTCATTTGTAAGGAAGGAAACAAAGCTTAAAAAGGTAAAAGACTCCCAGAAAAGTTTCCAAATTGTCATACCTGCTCTTTCCCCTCACCAGGCTGCCATTTCAAAAATCTTTTTGAGACTAGTACTGTGAAGATTTGCAGCAGCATCTGGTCCAAGGAGCCAACAATCCAGGACGCTCCCAAGCTTCACACTAACTATACACTTTAAGCACACATTTTCCAACAACTAATCATCCATTGAAAGCCAACCACCCTCCAATCTAATTCTGTCCGCTCAACAGCACTAGGGAAAAACCCCAGGGGTGAAAAACAGCGCGCCCCACTTAGGACGTGGCGTGGCACTCGGGAAGCAGCCGGCCTAGTAACCAGGGCAGCTGGGATCCAAGTCAGGTTCAGCAGAGGCACAGGCAGGCCTAAAGCCCGTCCCAGCGGCAACCCTGGATGCCTCCAGAATCCGCCGAGCTCCTGCTGGCACCCAACCCCCGGGGCAGTGAACAGGAGGCCTTCCCTTCTCAGAGGACCACTCACCCTTGGCCCGTTCCTCACCTGTGGACCTGCTTCCGGACCTGCAACCACCCGGGGCCCCGCCCCCCCGCCTCTGCAGGTGGCCCTAGTCCCACCCCTTGCACCCATGATTTCCCCAGGCCCTGGCTCGCCCGCCGTTTTGGCATCACCTCGCAGACCCTTCCTGCTATCAAACACGCCAACGCTCCTGGCCCCGCCCCCCGCACCTGCGGACCCTCGCCCCACACGACTGCCTTCTCCAACCCCGCTCTCCGCACCTGAGCCCTTGCCCCACCGCCTCTCCCACACCCCCAGTCCTTCATGCCCCCCGGGACCAAGGCACTTAAGGCCCCTGACCGGGTGCCGGCACCCAAAACCCGCCAACAAAGCCGGGTCCCCGGCCCCGCCTCCCGGGCCCAGGCTCCTCCCTCCCGGACAGCGGCCCTCGGGTCCCGCCCCCCGCACCTGCAGCTCCCTTGGGCCCGGCCCTCAGGGCCCCGCCCCGCCCCGCTCCTCTCACCGCCGGCGCCGCAGTCCCGGCCGGTCACCTTGACTCGGGCCGCAGTGGCTGCCGCCGCCTCCTCATGGCCCTGGGAGCGGCCCAGCGGCAGCGGCGCTTTCGCTCGGAGGCTGGGGCCGGGCTGAGCCGGGCCGGGGCCGGGCCGGGCGCAGCTGGAGCGCGGGCCGACGCGAGAGCCAAGCCGGTGCCCAGCCGCAGTAGGAACCGTCCGCTCCCGGGCTTGAGCGGCGGGCAACATAGCCAATCGGCACGCAGCGCCAGACCAGCACCCCCAACCAGTTCGTCGCAGGGGCGGAGACACGCAAATTGACCGGCTGGTCGCTTCAGTGCGCAGCCGCTGCAGCTGCGATCCTCTCCTGCCTGGGCCTTTGCGCTGCCGGCTCAGCCTGCAGGGATGCTCCGCTGCCCTCGTCACGGGCTCGGTGCCCCGCCACGCCCATTCTCTCCCTAGAAATAGCCGTGCATCTCATGTCCCAGACATCCTTCCAGGCCTCACCAATTCCCCCCTTAAATCCCTACCTTAGATTTATCATTTTCGACAAAAACATGTTTCGTGAGTGGAGCATCACCTTAGTGCCCATTCTTTAAGACTGAGGTAGGCACCGAGCACAGAACGTCTGAGCCACAAGACACCTTGGAGATTCTCAGGTCCAGACCAATTATTTCACAATTGGACGATGTTAGACCCAACCTGGTGAAGGGTCTTGCCCAAGACCACTCAAGGGCACACCTGGGGAATGAGCCTGGACTCTGCCTCCTGCACCAGGTCTTTAGTCTGTGCCAGGTACGATGAGGTAGGTGAGCACAGAGGTTGTCATTTGCTTAAAGTTACAGAAATAATAAGTTATAAAGACAGTCAAAGCCAGGTCTGTGAAGACCTGGGAGTCCAGAACCACAGCAAAATCGTTCTGTGCCCCCACAGAAAGGACGTAGAATACTCTTTCCTACTCCGAATGCTTCTTGGATGCGTAGACAAATAGAACATCACTTTCATGATTTTCAAATTAATTTTGCAGTAACAAATAGAAAGCATATAGAAAGATTTGGTTACTGTGTTTCCCAAAGCTTATAGAAGGGGGGAGAAAGCAAGAAAAATAGAGTCAATAGAAATTAAACCATTTCTAAGTCTTGGAAGTATCTTTGAGAAAAATTTCTGTTATTGTATTAACAGTGATCATCCAAGAATATTCTTAACTCTTTTACTCAAAGAGAACTAGAGGCTAAATAGGCAATGGTTCTGCTCAGAGCCTCTGTATTCAGAAATATACAAGGTGGGAGTTCAGTGCAAAAGTTGGAGAGACACATTGCCAGGGAACAAACCCTGATTCTGCCATCAGTGGGCAAGGTACTCAACCTTTCTGTGCCTCCATTTCTTTGTTGAGAAAATGAATGTAATGAAGATAGCACCTTTTTCAGACAAGTTGTTGAGAGGATGAAACGAAATGATATATGGAAGAAGGCCTGGCACCTAACAGGAACTCAGAAAACATTAGCTATTATATTTACCTGTGTGACTTTGGGGAAGCAAAGATGTTTGGCACAAAGTTTGCAATACATGCTCACTAAATGGCATCTATTATGAGCTATCAATGTGCTGGAAGGTGCTACAGAAGCTCCTTCCCTCAGGAAACAGAGGCCTCCACCATTTCTGCCCTCACCTGTTCTAGCAGTGTAGGTGGTAGCCAGGGCTAAATTCCAGAATAACCTGATGGAGGATATCCTGGGCCAGTGAGGGGAAAACATGCAAGAATTACCCAAAGTGTACTAGCTCAAGACAAGAGAATATGCTGGGATTGGATTTCCAGCATGTTGGATCAAGGAAGCTGGAATATAAGACTAAGTAAGTAAGAAATCTTGAGATTTGAGATTTAACATGGTAGTCAGGGCCTCAGGGACTGGGGTGGCAAAAAGAGTGCCCAATTCTAAGTGAACTAGAAATTCTGTATCATAAATCCTTCCTCTACCTGGCAGATGGTAGAAGTAAACACCCTGAAATGGACATACAGGTGATTCTCACTAATCACAGATTCCAAATCCATATCTGTGAATTAGCCTACTTAGAAGAATTCATTTGTAACCCCAAAATAAATAATTACAACACTTCCATGTTCCATGGTCATGTATAGAAGATGAAAAATTTGAGTCAAAATGCAGATTTCCAGCTGAGATCGAATAAAGTAACATTCTGCCTTTTTGTTTCAGCTCTCATACTATAAACAAGTACATTTTTCCAATTCAGTACTGATTTTTGCATTGCTTTTTTTTTTTTTTTTTTTTTTTTTTTGGTGATTTCACTGTGTAAAGTAGTCCCCATGCATAGTGCTGAAATGCTGTTTAGGGTTCCTAGGGTTCCTAGGCACAAGCAAGCTGTGATGTGCCTTACTGAGAAAATACATGTTAGATAAAACTCCATTTGGGTGCATATTACACACAGTGCTATCAGTTAAGTTTGATGTTAGTAAATCAACAACATGTATTTAGTAAGTTATCTTATTAAAATTTAGATAAAATAAGATCATACAGTAATGTTGACTGGTTGATAAAATGTTATGATCAGAGGCTCATAGGAACTCAACTTCTATATTTCCTCTAAGAGCAATAGTTTAGTATTTTCTCAATTAGCATTCACAAATTTTATATGACAAAATTACTGCAAATAGTGATAAACAACTGTATTTTCCACTAGTAACCCTTCCAGCAAAGGGTTGCTGGGAAATGTAGTTCCCAAGCTTCTGAATCCTACAATATATGGGAAAGTAGAAAGGGGAAATAATATTAACTGTTCCAGATAATACAGTGCAACAGGTAAAATCATTTGATGGCTTTGAAAGAAAATGTTAATTATGCCCTAAGCTTGACAATGTACATATGCTTTTTGTTTCTTTATTGGTGCTAAGGATTTAACCTGGGGCCTCACACATGCTAAGCACATGCCGTATCAGTGAATCATACCCCAGCCTCTACAATATCCATCTTTAGTCAATCAGAGATGGACATAAAGATGATCCTTGTTACAGGAGGTAACAGAGGATCCTTGTCACAGAATCTGCCACCAAATGCTATGATACGATTTCACATGTGTCATAGGGACCTTATTACCGGTGAAAATGTGCAATAACTGAAGGAAACATTTTCCTAGGGCCAAAGGCATAAAGGAAAGATGCTAGGCTGTGAGAACTTAGAAGTTTAAGTTTCCAGTCAAGTAGGACTCAGGCCTTTGAGAAGGGGCACTTCCTGGCTAGTGCTGGTACCTCTGAGAGGAGATGCTGAGTCTGGTTCTGGAAGCACCAAAAGAAATGGGAAACTTGCCAGGTGTGATGGTGCATGCCTGTAATCCTTGTGGGGTAAGAGGCTGAACCAGGAGAATCACAAGTTCAAAGCCAGCCTCAGCAACTTAGCAAGGCCCTAAGCAACTTTGTGAGACCCTATCTCAAAAATAAAAATAAAATTTAAAAAGACAGGGCATGTAGCTCAGTGGTTAAGCACCCCTGGGTTAAATCCCTAGTCCCCCACCCTGCCTCCAAAAAGAAAAGGAAGAAAGAAATAGGAAACTAGGAATAACTGCTCCTCCCACCAATAGGTGGAATCTGTCTCACAGCCCTGCAGTTCAGGCTGGCCTTGTGTCTTACTTGATGAGCACAATGCAGTGGAGGTAACAGTATGGGATGTCTGAGCCCAGTCCTTAAGAAGCCCTACAGCTCTGCATTTGCCCTCATGGAATCCTCTAATTCCTTGTGAAGAGGCCCAAACCAGCCTGTGAGAGACACATGGCATCAGCTGCCAGACATCAGACCACCATGGATCATCTAGCCCTAGATTAACCACTGGATGACTGCAGCTAGGTGCTGACTCTAGGAAAGTCCAAAAAAGGACCAATCAGCTGGAGACAAACCCAAATTGCTGATCCACAGAGTCATAAGAAAATGAAACAGCAGTTGTTTTAAACCAGTAAGTTTGGAACATAGCAATAGATAACCAATATAAGTATCTTCACATCCTGTGAGCATAATGAGAAGTACATTTACATATCTCTTCCCAAAGCCCACCTATGACCAAACATCTTCTAATTCTTTTCTTCCCAAACCCATGACATCCAGCCAAACCACTAACCACTGCCAGTGAATCTATGTGTATCTGCACTCTGGCCATCTCTTAGTCTACACAAAGTGGACAATCATATGTTTAGCCCACTGCGAAGATTTCTCTTTATATCGTCTTTCAGAGACACTCTTGAATGTAGCTATAACTTAACAGTTCAATTCTGGACCTAAACTTGGATTATAGTAGAGGAGGCAATACAACAGGAGTGTTATGGGCATTTGAATTATTCAAGCATCTGAACCTCTGGACATTCTTGAGCTCATTCTTCATATTATACCATTTCCACTTGATGATGGATCGCTACTGCCCATGCCCAACCTTATGGCTTCATGGATCAGATAATACTCAGTTTGTGATGAGCAGCTCAGTCACATGGTCATTCAATGGGTTCAGTGTTAAATATTCAGTTTCTTTTTTTTAATATTTCTTTAGCTGTTGTTGGACACATGCCTTTATTTTATTTATTTTTTTATGTGATGCTGAGGATCGAACCCAGCGCCTTGCATGTGCTAGGCGAGCACTCTACCGCTGAGCCACAACCCCAGACCTAAATATTCAGTTTCAACAAAGGCTCAGCAGTAAGATACGAGCTGTCTCCCCAAAGGAGAAGCATCTACAGAAGGTATGGCTTTGCAAAGGTCTGTATTATGATTCTTCTACTGGGATTCAGCAAAGTCTCCACAGAGCACAAAGTCTCCATAGAGCACAAAGTCTCCATTAGCCACATGCATTCAGAATGTCATAGAATCTGCTAGGTCAAAAGGCCCAAGTGGCAGAGTACCTTCAGACCCTCTTACTTTAGGTCCCATTCAAAACCACCATTCCACAGGTTCCCTGGTCAGTGGGTCAGGGGGCCCTCTTGAATATAATATACAATGCCTCCCAAATTTATAAGGGCTCACCAAGCATTGTATTCCTTTTTAATGATAAGCTGTGTAAGTTGAAACATTTCTATTTCACATTGGAAGGAAATCCCAACATTCTCCAAGACCTCTAGACCCTCAGAAACTTCAATGAGGTGGTGGGGTCCTGAATCACGGGGTCTGCAACTCCCTAACTGGTGCATATTTGTAAGGCATGTGAAGTACTTGCTACTTCCTGTTTTTGAAGGGGGTGGGTGTTGGTACAGGGGATTGAACCCAGGGGTACTTACCCACTGAGCCATGTCCCCAGACCATTTTTTTTTCCCTAGAGGCAAGATCTTGCTAAATTGATGAGGCTAGCTTCAACTTGTGATCCTCCTGCCTCAGCCTCCCAAGCAGCTGAGGTTACAGGTATGTACCACCATGCCCAGGGCTACTTCCTGCTAAACAATCTGTAGAGGAATGGCTCCTCCAGGGCACCTTGGTGACCTGCATGCATCCACAGAGTCCGTGCAGCAAACACTTGAGTGGCAGCTTCTCTGAGGCTTGGAAGAATGCCTTGTAATCCTCCTGGAGCACAAAACGATGAGAGGTTTGTGGAGCTGCCTTGAGACCATCTCCCACTCACCTCTCTCTCTCTCCCCTGAGAGTTGTCACAAGACAACTGATCACCTACCAGGCTCTGATGAGGTATGAGCATTTCTAGGTCAACCCTCCAGAACAGAATTACCAAGTCTGTCCTACAAACTGCTTAGCTGCAATCTAGCATCACCTTCTTAGAAATAGGGGGTCTCACTGCAGTCTTTGGCCTCTTTTGTTTTGATATGGTTGTTACTGTGAGAGAAGGATCATGGGGTTGGGGCAGCTTTTTTGGCTACTCTTCTTTGGCTAAGTAATACACTGAATCTAAAAATGACTCATTATATGGCTGGAGATATAGCTCAGTTGGTAGAGTGCTTGCCTCATATGCACAAGGCCCTGGGTTCAATCCCCAGCACAACATAAATAAATAAATTGATTAATTAAAATGGCTCATTATAACCTTACTAATCATCAGCTAGGCATTGGCCTTGGCCTTATTTTATCTAGTATGCCTAACACCAGTGCACATGATTTTTCAAAAGAGTGGGCCAGTGTGATGCTATATGCAATTTCAAGACAGTCAAGATCTCTAGGGATTAGATTATTAGACAGACAAAAGGATCTGAGAAAGCCCGAGACAAGACCAGAAAGATATATGGTCCACCACTGTGTTAGGTTAAAGCAAATTACTTCTGGTGGCCCCTGCAATTTTGCAGAGGAAAAAAAGATTGTTTTTCTAAATCCGTGTCTTCATACCAGATGTCAAGGACTGTGTTGATTTTCCTCAGTAGAAATTCCAGACCTGGAACAGTAGTTGCAATTGTAGTAACCATTCTGTGATAAAATTTTTAAAAGTACATATATATGATCTTCATCCCTGAATCCTGGCACAGAGCTCTTAAAATCCTTGTCATTTCCCAAGTGACAGGGGTGAGAGGAACGCCATTTATTGTTCAGATTATACCCCTTTCAGCCAGGCCTGGGTTTAAGCCATGGAGTTGGATCTTGATAGGCCCCTAGATAGCTTCAGCAAGGGGGATGTTTACCAGAGGAAACAACCATGTGTTGTTTAGAGACTTGGAACTCTAAGCCAACACCAAACCTCCAGGGAGGGGAGAGAGGCTAGAGATTGAGTATGGTCACCCATGGGCAATGTTCTTACATAAGGACACCTCAAGAAAAATCCCATAAACTATGGGGTTCAGAGAGTGTCCAGGCCGAATACATCGCAGTGTCAGAAGAGTGCCGAGCCCAGAGGCCGCAGGGCAACTCTTTACCCCTTCCCCTATGTATCTCTCACATGTGGCTGTTCTTGAGTTGTAGCATTAATTAAATTAAAAAAAAAAAAAAATGGGGCTGGGATTGTGGCTCAGTAGGTAGAGTGCTCGCCTAGCATGTGCAGGGCCCTGGGTTTGATCCTCAGCACCACATAAAAATAAATGAATGGAATAAAGGTATCGTGTCCAACTAAAAAAAAATAAAATATTTAAAAAAAAAAACTGATAGTAAGCAAAGTGCCACCTTGTATTCCAGAAAATTATCAAACATGAGAAGGGGGTCTTGGGAACACTTGGTTTATAGCTGGTTGACAAAAAGTACAAGAGGCATCTGAAGGGGTGTAGTCTTGTGGGACTGAGACCTTTACCTGCAGCGTCTAGTCTAACTCCAGGTAGGTAGTATCAGAACTGAACCAAACTGTTGGATACCTCATTGGTATACCCAGAGTTGAAGAATTGTTAATAACCATCAATAATAAATCCCACATATGGTGTGAGCAGCCTTGTGAGTAGAAATAGACCACAGTATATCCAATCCACAGATATTCTTCAAGACTGTGCCTTCTGCACAGGCCAGCAGGAAAATTAAGTAGGGATGAGATAGGAATCACCACCCTGGTAAACTTGAAATCTTTCTTGGCACTCTCTTCTGCATTTCCCCCAGGACAAAGTATTTCTTTTGGTTGAGTAACCTCATAAGGAAGAGGAATTCCAGGGCCTTCCCCTTGGCTCTGCCTATCATAAAATCTTCTTCCCACAAGTTAGAGAGTCCATTTGAGGAAAGCTAGGGAAATGGCAATAAAGTAGGTCTATGAAGCTACTGGGCCCACAGTGAGAAAGACCTTGGCCAAAATTCCATTTTTCCCCCCACCTGCTCACCCTAGGCCCTTGGTGGGCCACAATGGTATTTTATGTCTCCAGGAACCAGCATCTATTTAGAGTCTTCAATGGACCAAATGTTCATGTCACCCCAATTCATATGTGGAAATCCTAACCCCCAAGGTGATGGCATTTGGGGATTGGGCCACCTGTGGAAGGTAATCGAGTCATAAGGACAGATCACACATAAAAGGGATCAGCACCCTTATATGAGAGACCCCTGAGAGATTCCTTGCTCCTTCCATTTGTGGTGCTTCAGTGAGAAGATGGCTGAATGAGGAAGCCGGGACTTTACCAGCACCAGTGCCAGCACCTTGGCCTTCCTAACCTCCAGAACTGTAATAAATAAATTTTGGTTGTTCATAAACCAACCAGGTATATAGCATTTCATTATAGCAGCACAAACATAGGAAGATGGAGCCAGTATCTAAGAGTTCTCAAAATGCACAGCCACTTACTTCAGCAAATTCTGAAGCAAGTCCCTTGAAGAAGGCTGGCAGAGGAGACTTACAGTAATGTCTTGTGCCAATGCAGCAGAACCCTTTTTTGAGGAAACCTGACCTCTCCTCCACCGTGGAGGTTAAGGGCTATGAACTGGCTTGGGTCTGGAACTGGGTGAAGAGTTATACCTTTGGGGGGTACATCTATGATAGGCAGAGCACTGTTTAGCATGTGCAAAGCCCTGAGTTCCACCCCCAGCATGCCCCCCAAAAGCTGTGACTTTCCATTATGGAGATGCAAGTTGAGTTTCTGGGCACCAGAAATAGTTCCTATTATAGTAGTCAGGCAATGTTTTTTAGCAGCCTGCTTATTTCATGCTGAGGAATACCATGATCAATTAACTACTTCCAAATTCCATATCAGTCACAACATTCTGATTACCACTTTGTCCTTGCTGCCTGCCCACAGTGGCCATTCTGAGATCCCATTATCTTCACTAAACCCATGTTTTAGTCAAACCACCAAGTACACAGTGCCCCTTCTAGCTGCATGAGCCAACTCAATACATCTAGACTTACTGGTAAATCAGTAGATTCAGTCCTGTCCAGTGTGGCATTCTGTTCTCCTGGATCTCACCATTGCCAAACACATTCCCCAGGCTTTTTGATACAAATTACAAGTCTTACAGTATAAACCACTTCCCTCCAGACCATGCTTTGTATTCTGAAGTATGCTGAAGCCTGATTCTAGATGTAATTCTAGAGATGATTAATTTGGGGAATGATTAAGTGGTGGTTGGAGTGGGTCTCAAAGAGAATAGTAATCCTCTTAAAAGGGAACTGTCCCAGGTGATATTATCGCTAGTCTTCAACAAGGAAATGCTTTTCCCTTCAGACATGGAAGGGCAAGCTTCTTCCTTCCATGGAAGGGAAGGAAGGATCAGAGACTCTTCAGGGTTCAAGATTCTCAGATTTCTGAATCTACTTTGATGCTCCCTCAAGGATTCTGGGTTCCATTTTTTTCTGAATCAGTGCCCTGTTTTCATGAGAAACACAGCAAGTCTTGGAACTCAACTAATAATTCTGCAAACCCAAAATTAAATTTGGGTCTGATTTTCACTGAGGTTAACCCCTGTGAAAGTGGTCAAAATCAAAATGGAGTCACTTATGTTGACCTTAACAAAAAATTAATAAATAAAGCCAGGAGGCTAGGAAAGAGGGGTTCTTGTGCATGATCATTTGTGAGTAACTCACAAAGGCTCTGCCAGAACCACAAGCTTGGCACAGAGGCTACCACAACCATATACAAAAAGTACTCTGCAAGGACATCAGCCCAGCAACTGTACGACCCTTGACGTCACCCTTGTTGTTAACCACTGTGGCCAGAGATTGTTACCATCCTCATTTTTGCCTTTATAAACCTGCCCTCGCCTCACCTTTTTTTTAATCTGTATTTATTTCACTTATTTATTTTTATGTGGTGCTAAGGATCGAACCCAGCACCTCATAAGTGCGAGGCAAGCGCTCTGCCACTGAGCTATAACCCCAGCCCCTTGCGTCACCTCTTTGATAAGCCCATGGTTGATTATGGCACAGGTATTCCCCTGGCAATGCTATGCGATTCCCAAATAAAACTTGATTTTGCTTTGAACACTCTACACCTCAAGAAAGAAGGGATTCATAAAAGCTCTTTATTCTCTGACCATGGCTTGAGGGATCAGCAGTTTCTTTCTGTAAGTGCTTCACACAATCAGGAAAAGTCATCGCCGTCTCAGTCCCTGAAGCGATTATTCCTACCTCAATGGTCAAGCTAGTGGCCATGTGGTCTCCTAAGACAGTGCTTTAATAGATATTTCATCAAAACTAATTTGGAATGAGCATTTAATCAATAGCAATGCAGCTGCAGGCTGGGGGTTCCCAGTCTACCATTTCCCATTGGAAGTGGGTCAGCACTGTACTCAGGATCAGGAACATGATCAGATCCTCCAGAATCCCAGCTTTGAGAAACCAGAGTCCAGGCCAGAAGACAGAAACCACACTACTTGTTTAGGCAGAGAGAATTTAACTTAGGAAATGAGTTAAATATATATTGGAGGTCTGAGAAGAAAGAACCACTAAACTATGAGTGTAAATAACTGTCCCTTGGGATGGGGAGAAAAAAAAGGTAGTCTTTGGAATAATCAGAATCTGGAAGTTTGGAGGAGGACCCAGATTAATATTGGGGAAAATGTATTAAACACCTATCTCTGTGTTTTGCATATTGGCCTGTTTTTCTCCTGAGATCAACCATATTAGGGTATATTTCACATAAAATAAAACGTGCCCATTTTAAATATTCAGTTTGAAGAGTTCTGAAAAAGCCATACAACCAAGTAAGCACCTAGCAGTTATTATTTTATCTCAATTCCACATAAGTCTGTGAGCTGTGCAGGATCAGAGACAATAAAGATCTCCTTTCTGTGTCTCAGTGCCCGCATGGCACAAAGCCCCGTATTATCAATGAGGCACCTTCTGGAAACACTGACTCCAAGGGAGATGAGACGATCCTCTGAAACTTCAACTTTAAATCCAAGTGGAGGAAATCAGAACTAAGATATATAATGATACCTTAAAGACAGGTTGATTCTCAGCCCAAGAAAACTTGACTGAAAAAGAAAAGGTTAACAGTCTAAAGAAGGGATAGACCTACTACATTCACTTGAAGGCGGGTTGCTTGGTCACTGAGGACCTTACTGGAAATGCAGAGCTTAAGAGCAGGACTGTGCCTTCTACATGTCCCATCTTAGGCCAAGGCTTCAGACACCTTGGCCTTTTTCAGCTGTCCATACATGCTGAGAATCCTCCAGCCTTGGGACCTTTGCACATGCTCATGCTTCTGCCTGAATTGCTATTCTTCCCTACTCCCTGCTTACCTAGTTAACACAGGCTTCTCTCAAGTGTCACTTCCTCCAGTGCTTCCCCCCACCCTGAGGTCAGGTTTCACTGCCATAAGTTCTCATAGCTCCCTTTTACCTTTTCTTCACTGTGTTAGGATTATAGACTATGTCACCATGTGATGGCCGTTTCTCCACTGCTGAACTCTAAGCTTCCCACGGGCCTGGGCTGTGTCACCTTTGCTCACCACTGTGTCCCCCGGGGCACAGGTTTGCATAATTGACATTCACTATCTAAAGTATGGCAAGCTCTGAAGTCACACTCCATCTCACATCACTCTGAAGTGGTATGACTTTGATCAATTTATTTCATCTCTGAAGTCTGTTTCCTGTAAAACAGAGGGAGGTAATTGTAGTACCTCAGTATTGCTCAGCTTTGTGTAGCTACAAAAAAACTATTTGAGGGCTGGGGATATAGCTCAGAAAAAAAAAAAAAAAAAGGAAGGGAAAAAATATTTAGGCTGTTAACTTTATAAAGAGAAGTTTATTTAGCTCACAGTTTTGGAGGTACAAGTCCAAGTGGTTTGACCTCTGGTGAGGTAGATACACCACAGCAGGAACACATGTAGGAGCAAAACAGTCGTATTTCCAGTTCCTTTTGAGGGCATACCCCAATGTTCTAAGGACCTCCCGCTAGGCTCCATCTCCCCATCCCAACACCCTGGCACCAAGCCTTTCACACGGGCTTGGGGAACATTCAACATGTAAACCACAGCAATACCTCACAGAATCCTTTTGAGGATTCCAGGAAGTAACAAATGAAAAGTACTTAGGATATTGTCTAGCACCTATTAGATGTTTAATAAGAGTTGGTCATCACTGGTAGTACTACTAGCTTAAAATTAATGAGTTAAACATGTTACATTTTAGCAACCGCTTATATTTCATAATAAAATTTAGCATAACATACTAATGCTACGTCTTGGTGACTTTACACTTGGTGACTGGGAGTTTACTTTCCCTGGGTGCCACAGATGGCTTTCCAAGTCTAGGAGCCTGAGGGCTGGCCCCAGATCTAGCAAAGTCCCAAGGCAATGCACCCTGGATTCCCAGCTTGCTGACTTTCCTTGATATAAACCTCCCTCTCTGCAACAATGTTCTCTATGAAAAGCCTTTTAAAAGTGATTTGAGTTCTACTGCCTCCCCATGGCCACAAAGTGAAACCCAAATTTCTTAGCCTACACTAAAATACAGCATACCTCAACATCTGGCTCTGTTTCCAACAGTAGGATAAGAATGTCCCACTTCCCCCCAACATCAACAACACTGGCACTGTAGAAAAATGGTCTCTCATTATCACTTTAATTGCTTTTTAGTGAGGTAAAATATCTTAACTATGTATTTATTAGCCCTAAGTATTTCTTTTGTGGATTGTTTATGCTCTCTCCCCTTCTTAAATTGGACTATTCATTTTTTCTTATTAATGTTAAAAATTCTTGATCTACATATTACACAGTGTTTTTATTTCTCAACTTGCAGTTTTCCATTTTTTATGGCTTTGTTGTCTTCTTTTACTAAACATTTTACATTGTATATAGTGAGATCTATTTTTTCCCTTAGAGTTTTAGTCTCATCAAAAATCTTTGCTATAAACAAAAATGTCAATTAAGTCTTCATGTCCATTTTTTTTAAACTAGTATGCTCATTGTTTCATTTTTCTACAATTTACTACTTAAGTAAGTCACCTGAATTTTGCTTCATGGTCCTACCCCCTCTTCACCTAGCTGGGCTTCTTAGACTAGGTCACTTCTGGTCCCTCCTCCCTCCAGCAGGACACGGGTTCTCAAGGGACCTCAAAAGTAGCCCCAGATACTGAGCTATAAACAAAAATATCAATTAATTCTTCATGTCCATTTTTTTTTAAACTAGTATGCTCATTGTTTCATTTTTCTACAATTTACTATTGTAGTAAAACAATAGTAGAGTAACACTGAGCCTCTACTTACAGGATATGTCCCGGGCTCCACCAGGATTCTGCCCTCCAGGACCTGAGGGTGTAGCCAGCCATCTTAGGACCCCGGGTAAGAATATAGCAAGCTCCATGTGGCTGACCAATCCACATAGAGTCTCCTGCAAGGGGACCACCAACCCTTTCCATGCAGGTTGGACAATTGCATCCAGACAGTCCCTGACACATCACTGGGAACTGTTTTTAAGTGCAATCGTGGGCAAGAGGCACAGGCCTTACCTCCAATGTGGAAGTCCCCAGTGTCACAGGGCCTGCAGCTGGGCACCCCTGACCACAGTCGGAAGTGGGGCCTTTCAACAGAACTTGGTAGCAGGAAGCCCATTCTGGGGACAGGGGGAAATGCAGTGGAGGTAGTTCAGTTACTGAAACTTAACAGCATTCCTATTTCACCACCTGCCTGGTCATGGGGTGCAGCAGGCAAGGAGGAATGGAGAGGCCGTGTGATGAAAGGGCAAAGAGAAAGTGAATAAAACCAGCCACTGGCTTGAGAGCCCTCCTGTGCAGAGACAGCACAGGCAAGACAGGGCCAGCCAAGGCACCATGGAGAGCAAGAAGAATCAGCCATCAAAGGGGAAGGAGGAGGCTCTAGAAAGTCAGATGCTGGAGTCCAGGCTCAGAGCCCAGATCTCCCAAAGTCAAGGCAATGGCTGGCTTTCAATTTTCACACAGATATTTAGAGAAGTAAGGGGAGGGCTGGGGATGTGGCTCAAGCGGTTGTGCACTCGCCTGGCATGCATGCGGCCCGAGTTCAATCCTCAGCACCACATACAAAGATGTTGTGTCCACCAAGAACTAAAAAATAAATATTAAAATTATCTCTCTCTCCCTTTAAAAAGAGAGAGAGAGAGAGAGAGAGAGAGAGAGAGAGAAAGTAAGGGGAAAGAGAGAAGGGGCTGAAGATGAAAAAAAAGAAAAATCATTTAGAAAATCCCCAAAGATAGCTCAAGGGACCCAGGTGTGTGGTGAATAGGCTGTCCGGCAGTGACAGGCTGGTTAAACAGTCACAGAAAAGATCAGGTTGCCAAAGAAGTGTTCCTCCAAGTATTGGGCTCTACCACTTCAGTTCCAACAAAACTATCAGAAACAAGTCCCAGAGTCATATTGATTAAAACCCCGAAATGGAGAAGGTGTGGGTGATGTGAAGGAGAAATATGTCCTTTTGGCCTAGACTCTATAAAGAAAAGACAATAGCCCAGAGTCACATGTAGCCTGGAGCAACCCAGAGAGAGGGTTAGACAGAGATGGGAATGTTGTCACAAAATGTTTAAACATAATGTGGCCAAGGGAGGAAGCACCAGAGAAGCAGATTTGGGAGTCAGGACAAGGACTTTGTATCATCAAAAGTCCCTTGGGAGGCAGCAGTTTCCATCAGCAGAAACTGCAGATGATGGATGTAGACCAGTGTAAGAATCCCAGCATTGGCAGGTCCCTGTGAGGTCTCTTCCCACCAACATGGAAGGGCGCAGATCTCTCCGTTCCATATCCGACACTCTGGGGGAAGGGGACAGTTCAAAATGACCTTTTTATCTGTTCATTTAAAAGAATTGCGCGTGCGTGCCCGTGCACACATAGTATCTGAATATGCCCACAGGATTCAAGGGAAGATTTGGCCATGTGGTCACAGTGGGGTCCAGGAGAGCCCATCAAGGACAAATGTCCCCAGGGCAGAACCCACAAGGGAGAAGTGCTAGGGCCTCACTGCCTCACAGCAAGGCTGAGGTGGGCTCATCTGTCCTGCAAAGAAAGGCTGTCACAGCAGTACATCCAATGACACTATCTGGACAGCTGCTCCTGGGGTAATGTCACTATAGTGACTCTGCAGCCTTCCAGACCCCACCCCAGAAATCACCACAATAGCCAAGTTAGGCTATCCTTGGGGCTGAGGCAGAATAAAAGGAGCCCCAGTGAGCAAGCTGTTTCAGAGACAAGGGTCTGGGAACCAATTCACCTGCCCTGAGTGGATAGCAGGCACTCTGTTCTCTCAGACTCTGGAAGGTGGTCCTGGGGAAGTCCACGTTACAACCCCCTGTGACACACACAGATCTCCCTTTACATCATCGGTACTCTGAACCAAGCAAGGGGGAGGAAGAGCTTTATCATACACCTTGATAAGCACGGCAGAGCAAGCACACTACGGGGCTTCCACATACACCCCAGGTCAACGTGCTGTCTAATCTCTTCCCTCACAGTGGCCTCTTCTGTCACTGCATGTGTGCACATGTGTGTTCTGATGTTTTGAGCCCTCTCTGCTGACAAAAGGCATGCAAACTAGACCTACTGCAAAAACCCAAACATCACAACAGATGTTCAAATATGTCCCTGAGGCATTCAAGGAAATGGTCCAGGAAATAGAGATGAAGACCAGCAGGCAAAATTGGACAGGGGCTGGTACTTTAACATTTGAAAGGGCATCATGAACATCCCCGAAATCTGCAGGGCAGAGTCAACACCTGAATTGCAACTGGAAGAAACGAAAGTGAGGATAAGTCAGACTTCAGGACAAATGAAAGGCCAATGGCCTTTGCCAGGAACGCAGCCCAGGAAGATCTAATATGTGCTCTGACTCAGTCTATCTGCTCCCATGGGTGCTCCCACCACCAGGATCACATCCTCTTGGATATTCCTCTAATCCTGTGGGAGGGAAGGTTGGGCTACTTTTCTAGCCCATGGGAATAGGCACACTATCAGGAGCCACTGCCTCACAACATGTCTAAGCCCTAAGAGTCAAACTGGGGTCAAAGAGGTTGCTTGAGGTCGTGGTAAGGCAAAAGCAGGGCTAGAAGGCAGGCCTCCCCGTCCGGCCTGTGGATGCACTTTCTTCATCCTCCCCTTTTGTTCCTCAGGAGTCCTGGGCCCCCCCAATAGCAAGTGAAGCTGGCTTCAGCATGGACCTTTCATATCACCTCACCATCACCTAAATATAGAAAAGCCCTGGAGAGAAGGCAGAGAACTTGCTATACAGCAGCCCTTACTCATGAGTATAAGGAGCAAGCCAGCTCCACAGAAGCCAAACCGAATCCCACCCTGTACCAGCCCTGCTGCCCTGCTTGACCCTCCTGAAGATGTGCAACTGCCCATTCACTCAAAGAACATTTGCCAAGCACCTGCAGTGGTGTCAGGGCCTGTGCCGGTGTCAGGGTCTGTGCCAAGGGCACACAAGTGAGAATGAGTTCAGGATCCCTGCAGCAGAGGGCTGCCAGACTGGTGGGGTAAAGATGAGCTGAAAAATCCCACTAATGAACATCCAATTACAAAAGGTAGTAAGTGCTCCATGGGCAGGAACCCAGCTCAACAAGACCTTTGTAAAGGGGCCTGACTTCAATAGCCCTTGTAGGGAAGCAGAACTGGAACCCGGAGGAGTTGTCTTGATCAAGTGAGAGAAGACAGAGGAGGCAGAAGAGACAGCCTGTACGTACAGCTTCGAGCTCTGTGCAGGATCAGGTGAGGCACTTTCAAGAAACCAAATGGGTACTTCTGCAGGCAGGTGGGGACAGCAGGGTTCACCCCTGCTAATCCAGTCTTAGCCACACAAAAGCAAGATCAGAAACACACCTGCTCCTATCTCTTCTCTGCACAATTGTGGCACAAGAGCTTCTTATGAAACCCTTGCCTTTTGAAAATAGTGGTTACAGAAACTATGAGACAGCAGATGTTTGTCAGGGCCAGGGAAACTCTCAGAGGCCAGGGCAGGCAAAGACAGAGGGCAAACACAGCACAGTTGCTCTAGCAGCATTTTTATTTACAAACAGCAATTTCCATTGACTTTATACCATAAAAAAGCCATTTACAAGCAAGAAACGAGAATTCAGAACAAAAATTAAGCAGCACTGAAATATTCATGTCACAAATCTAAAACAAAATGAATACAGAGTAAAATATCATTTGAATAAATAGTCTTAAATCCATGCTATAAAATAATCCTTAATGGCAAGTTACTAGTTGATACAGCATCCGCTTAGCTAGCTTCATTTACTTCATATGGTGATGAAGTGTGGAGTTGTGAGGTTACCAGTTTATATTGCAAGATAATGACACTGTGTTAAGTCATTCAAATTGCTCAACCATTTATAACGGAAAACAATGTTAGCCCTACTAATAAAAGTGGTGAGAGAGATGGTTTTCACATTAGGAAAATGGTCATTCTCAAACAAACCAGGTAAGTTTACCTCTTACTCTAGTCAGGGCAGCAACCAGAGGCTTAGGCCACAAGTCCAAAGGTTGAATTCACAGCATACTTGTCACTGAGGGGCAGCAAGAGGTCTGTTTACTGAATCGGCTACTCGGAGTGCCAAGCAAGGCTGACTCCGGAACTTGATCAAGATTTACAATAGCCCTGTCTGTGCCAGACCCAGAGAGGGAACCAGAGAAAACAGGTTCTCTTCTGGGCTGAGAAGTCAAGGCAGAAACAGCGGACACACTCTGGCACTTACTGAAAAAGATGCATGTGACATGATAACCGTTACAAATTTGGAACAATGTGAATGACTCTTCTGAACGTTCAGTTCAGTTGCACTGAGTAATATGAAATCTATGATTTATGAACTAGATACTTTCATATAAAGAATTTACATAATTCCCCAATACTTTCATATATAAAATTTAATAAATAACCCTGACCAGTCTAGAAGCACCATTCAAGGGGCATGTGCCCTTGGAAAATAGTTTAGGTGTTGCATATTTGAGTCCCTTTCAGTGGAGGCTTCACAGGAAACCATTATAGAATTTAACAATAACGACGATGACAACGACAACAACAAAAAAATCACAGTAAAAAACAGAAAAGTTATTAAAATAAAACACATCAATCTCTTTAAAGTAAAGCTCATTCACATAGATGATTCCCCCCAGCCCTTGTTTTGTGTTCCTGCAAATTCTTCCTAGAGTCTAAGCTGTAAAAACAAAAAATAAAAACAAAACTACACATAAAAACATGCAGGCTATGGTCTGGGCTAAGGGAAAAACAGAGTTGGTTATAACTGCTTTCATCAGAAGAGACATATGCTCTGAAAGATTTAAAAATTATCAATTTAGTTCTACAGTATATTCTGCTTAACAGTGAACTGACAGTATCCTTTCTGCTGTTTAAAAAAAGAAAAAAAGGGGAAAAAAAACTAAAAAACAACACAAAAAAAAAAATCAGACAACTGCTAAGGCAGTGCCAACTGAGTGGGAGGCTTTTCAGTAACCAAAAAGTTAACTTGTCTTCATATACTGTATTTACAAATATAATTTCTAAATGTATTTACAGCTTTAGTAGAAATTAGAGGGTAGAGAACTGATTAGAATGAAAAAACTGTTTAAAACCACAAACATTAGTACAAGTATAAAATTCTTTGTCTTCACAGTTTGTAGTAACAGGTTAAACATTGATAGAAAGGACGCTGTCACTGTCTTCACATTGTCTAATGCTGAGAAGGTAGCTCAGGAAGAGACTCAATTATGAACAAGCCTTATGGATTCAGGATATACTTTACTGTAAAAGTTTTTTTCACATATCACTTTATCTTAATTGATTTCTGCATTTGATATAAATGAAAACACCTAACCTAAAACTGTACAGAAATAGGGACTTTGCTTTCCAAAAAGAGTTGCTCTAAGGAGTTACACAGCGTACTTCGTCTGTGGAGACGTGAACTTCAGGGAGGGAATGTTTCTGTTCTGTGGTCATGTTAATCCTCCTGGCACATCCTCATGCGGCAAGGCACAATTAACTGCTGCTGCCCCATCTGAGTGGAGTGACCCTCTCACCAGTCATGCACACTGGAAGGCATGACAGTGCGAATGCTCAGAAAGGCTACTCAGCTGTGTGCTGGCCTACGTGCTGCCTCCCTCGAAGCCCTGCGGAACTTTACAGTACTGTGTTATGGCTTGAGAATTCATTCTTAACACTGCTAGCAGTGGAAAGGGTAAAGTGTTAGCAACAAGAATGGGAGCAAGTGGAACTTGCAAAATATGGAATCATGATTATTAGAGAGAAACTCAATCAATTTTCTGCCCCTTAACAGTCCCATGACAATGTTTGAACCTGAACTGTACAATCAAAGCAATGTATATTTTTGTCAAAGACAATTTTGGATAAGTCACTCTTTGGTAAACTCAAACCAGTTAAACAAATTTACAATTACAAGAACTTCATGTAAATAAGGTTAAGACGGACACGATGACAAGAACCAGGACACTAAAGGTGCTTGCCCCAAGTGCTCTCCCTCCCAACTTGTCTCATATGCTGCAGAAAGCTCTAGAGGCCTTGCAGAAGGCCCCAAGCCTGAGTGAAAAGGAGGTTCCTTCCCTGAGCTTGACCTCTCATGTCCTTGGATTTGGGTCTTTCTTGTCACAAACTTAATTTGTAATACAACACAAATTTTTTGCATTCAACTCTTAAAAAAAAAAAAAATCAAAATCAAACTTATTCATGTTCAAGAAAAAAAAAAAAATTCAACAAACATTTACCTGAAACCCCAGAACATATTTAAGTGGGTAAACACTTGGGGTCCAGCCTCCCCGTGAGGCACGCGGCTTTATCAGGAGTTGTACAAGTGCTTCAAGGAGAGAACAAACCCCCACTTAGGCAGTTTGACGAGGAAAAAGGCATACTATATACCCGATTTAGCAAGAGCTGCTCCTCAGGAGCAGCAGGATTAGAGTGTAATCTACTCGGAGTTAACACTGATGTGTAGCGTAGCAGTTCACACGTGAACAGGTCCTGTGTGCTAAAGAGGTGCTACTGCACAGCCACCACCCACGGGCTATTACACACAAAGGGTTTGAATGACTTTTTTTTCTTAAAAACAAAACAAAACAAAAACCCAAACCAAAATAATTCCCCAAATCTACGTTGGTATTTTAAGAGCCAAAAAAGCATGGAACACCAGCAAACGTCCATTTCTGCATTCCTTAATGCACAGCCTCAAAGGCTGTCTTTTGTTTCTATTCCTCTCTTAGATGGCAGCACTGTTCCCCTGTGGAGATGCTCTGAGTGTGGACTCAAGAGTCCAGGTCCACAGACAGAGGCTGCAGTGCTGACATCCCAAGGGCAGCCTGCAGCAAGACTCACCACCAAGCTGCTTCCAGAACTGCCCGCTGCTGGAGTCTACAGCACCAAAGCCATCTTGTAAAGCCTGTTTGTATATGTGAACACAATAGTGAAGACTTTTCCTACCAATAAAACATTATTCAAACAGGATCAGGTATACAGTAATGTGTTTGCCAGCACGTACATGCTTTTGAGGTCTCTCTTCAAGCTACGAACCAAAGAGAGGAAAATAACTGTAATTCACAACTACCATTAAATTTCACATTTTCTACAACTATACTGACCTAAAAGATACTTAACAAAAATAGCACCACGTGACCAAAAATATGGTGATACACACACAAATTTGGTGACACACTGAGTATCTCAGAGGGCTTTTAACTGTTGGTTTCTTTAAGCAGGAAACACTGAGAGAGTGGGGGAGCCACCGAGGCTCTCGTTAGCACACACAATACTAAGATAGATATATTGCTTGCAATTCCCATAGAGTATAGCTTTACAAAAAGTACAAATTCCAAGTTCTGCAGTTTCCCAGGGAACTGCACGTAGAAAAAGTTGCTGTGCACCTGAACTGGCTGTTTGAAAAGGGAAAGAAAAAGGAGGAAGAAAACAAAAACACCACAACACTGCTTGGAGAATTTTGTAGACAAAACTACAAATCCCTTTCCTTTAGTGCGAGGACTAACTCATGGTAGAGAGTGATTCGATTTAGTTACCTGGTATGTATGTTTCTACAGTACGGAATGAAGGTAGATTTGTAGGCCAGTAAAAACCTTGAAAACCACTGCTCCTTTGGGGTTGGCTAATATAACACTATACTATGTAAAAAGGTCAGCACCACAGGTCGTCCAGCTTTCCTGCCAGACAACGAACAAAAATTCCAAAGGGTTCCCAACTAGAGTTGAAGAAATTTTATGGCATTTGGTTTATGTACTTGTTATGAAGCAGAGCTGTGAACACTGTGATTTGCTTTGCTTGCTTTTGGACACAATGATTAATATATATGAAATCCTATTAACATTCTTCTGTAAGGAAAACAAAGGGGCAAAAGTAACATATTAGGTAGGGATGAGACAGAGTCAAAAGCTCTGTTCACATTGTATTAAATTATATATTCCTCTTACATTCACCTCAACCAGAATAAACTCAAATTTGAGAATGTATATATACTATATATATAATAATTGTTTTATTATATATATATATAAATTTTCTAACTACCCCCTAAAGTAAGTTTAAATTAGAAAAGGTTACCCATTTGTATCAGCTGACGGCATCCTAGTCCCTCCGTGGAAATGCACTGGTGCCAGCGCCCACAATGAGAGAGTATGCCTCTTGGCAGAGAATGGCGGGTCAACTAGTTGGCATAGCTAACTCACTGGAGGATTTTGGATTAAGAGTTCAGCCAAAGAGGAATACTGTCAGCCCATGTTTTCCCTGGATATGTTGCCCTTCATGCTTTGAGCTCCTTGGGGGAGAGAGGGCAGGGAAAGGATAAACACAATGAAGTGTTCCATCCAGAAACTTTAGAAAAACTGCCAAGAGACCAAGAGATTTCCAGATGGTTGGGAAAACCAAAGATTACAACAAAGCAAATCACAAATATGCATTGATTAATGTGCTTTGTTTGGGTGCACTTCTTTACCATCTTAATCAGGAGCATCTGACACTGTATGAATTTCCATCCGGGAATCTAGGGCCATCTCTGAGGCTGATGCGTCACTTTCTAGTTTCTGTTCCACATACACATCTGTTCTCTCAGGGGACTCTAGACGACTCCTGACTTCGGCAACGCCTGGGTGGTTTTTCCTCAGGTGCTGGTTGAGGGTACCTTGGAATGGAAAGCACTTCCCACAGATCTCACAGCGGAATGGTTTGTCATCAGTGTGGCCCCGAATGTGGTACTCCAGTTGGTCCTTCCGTGTGTACTTCTTCCCACAGAACTTGCACACAAAGGGGGTGATTCCCATATGGAGGCGCATGTGCCTGTCAAGGCTTCCTTTCTGGTTGAAGGACTTCCCACAGTAAATACAAATCAACCTCTCATTGTATGGGTACCAGTGACCTCTTGCACTCCTCTCCCGGGGACTGCTCTCATACCCAGGGTTGCTCATCACAGCTTCACTGTCAGATCCCTGTACCATGCCCTGCAGGTCACTGTGCAGGTGGACGGACAGAGCCCGCTTCTGGCGGGCACGCCCTCCTCGGAAACAGCTCAGCATGGACCTGGATGGGCTGGAATTACTCAGACTTCCAAAAGCTTCTGAAACACTGGTTGGCTGTGAGGCTGCTTGGGAATAGGAATATGCATGCTGGAGCACAGAGCCATAGGAGCCCACATTCACTGCCACAACTTGTTCCCCATCAACCATTTCGGTGTGGTACCCGTCATCACCTAGGGAGGAGCTGTCAGAACAGCTGGGTCGGTCAGACTTTTCCATCTTCACTTTAACCTCAGTGATCTGGCTTTCCCTCACCAAGAGGTCCCCTTGCTCGTGGTCACCCTCGATCTGAATCTCATACTCAGACACACTCCCACTGCTCCCCCTGTCTGAATGCCCCTCCTCCTGTAAGCGGCTGCGCAAAGCTTTGCTGGGAGTTGTCTCCATCCGGAGATCACTGCTCACAGCGGGCTGCCGTACCTGAGGGCAGTATGGAGGGGAGATCTCAACAGGGTTGGTGAAGAAGCTGCCGTCTTTCACTCCATTACGGCTCTCGGGATTTTCCTCAGCACCGACAGTGACAGAGTCGACATCTCCAACACTTATTTTTGAATGGATGCTCTCTAGGATCTGCGTGCACTTGTCAATGACACACTGCATCTGAAGAAAGCTAGCTGCTGTCAGAAAACTGACAACATCCTTCAGCTGCAAGGACATTCTTCCAGTGTAACAAAAGGAAAGCAACTGTTCAAACACGTTGGGGTTTTTAATCACCGATATTGACAAGCCACTCATGGTACTTAATGCTGAATGGTCCCGGAAATATGGAGAACTGGCAGCAAGAACTGCTTTATGGGCTCGGAATGGCTGACCCTGAATATGGACAATGATGTCACATAGTTTCCCTTGCAGGCGGAGTTCATTTAGCTGGCTCAGAACGGTGCTGCTGTACTCGGGCACATCAAACTGAATAAAACTGCTGCTGTCCATTTCTACCGACATGAAGCGCAATCTGTGGAAAAAGAGAGATTTCATAATTCACCAATGACTGCTCACCAAGCACAAGTGAAATAAACACAAGCTGACAACATCTAAACACTGCAGCTATCGTACCTCCTAAGGTCTGCCTCAACATTCTTCCTCTTGCTTTTTTTTAGTCTTTCAGGTTTCAGTTAATTTACCTAAAGCCAAATAACCACAGGATTAATTAGCTCAGTATCATTACCATCCAACATTCCCTTGATCAAAAATAAAACACTAGACATAATAGGGTTATTTATGCTCCAACTGAGAAACTAGTATACTTTCAGAAAAAATATTTCCCTGTTTCACTTACTTTTGAGGATTTGAAATACTCTAAAAATTACTGAAATTCACCTAAAGGATAACCTGACTTATCTGTGTATTTTTTTTTTTTTTTTTAGTGGACACAATATCCTTATTATATTTTTATGTGGTGCTGAGAATTGAATCCAGTGCCTCACGCATGCTAGGCGAGCATGCTACCACTTGAGCCACATCCCCAGCCCTTATCTGTATATTTTTAACTGGTATTTTTCAAGTTAACAGCATACTGGGCATCATGAGTGAAGCAGGTCCCTTGTCAGTACTGTCATGATTTGCACTTTTCCACCTTCTGCTCTGCACCCTTTTCTGTGACACAACAAAGCTTAGTCCCTTCCAGTAAAGTTATTTTTAGGAGTAGGAGCAAGAAGAGTGATGGACACATGAAAAGTGCCTCACCTCCACTAGAGCTCACAGTGCTGGCGCACCTGGGACAGTTCTGCTTCCCTCTTGTCTGGAATCTGCAGCACCAGCTTGCTCAAAACTGAAGAAGTATAGAGAGGCCAGGCTACATTTTCTGACTAAAACACAAGATGAGATCTAACAATTATATTTTAGTTTTTAATATCCAACCAATAAAAATTTAGAGCCCTCCTTAATAGGTATTGAATCAGAGAAAAATCAGAATGGAATACAAGTATTTATAAAATGAGAAAACAAACAAAATCAGCAGTAAAGAAGGGTCTGAGTAACATTTACATAGGTCTTCAACTTACTTGGGAATGTATCTCCAAAAAATTAGATGGACAGGTATCTAATAAAGCAAACATGATAAAATGCTAACAATGGCAGGGTCCGGATGGCAAATATCCAGGTGTTTGCTATAGAATTCTCTCAACTTTTATGAATATTTGAAATTTTTCATAATGAAATGCTGGAGGCTTAGAAAATATCACCAACAACAAGAAAGGCAATAAGAGAAGTCAAAGCCTTCAAACTTTTTACCATTAAAGAATGAGTACTAAAAATAAGTGAAACTACTCAACTCAGGAGGTTGGTAAATAAATAACAAATTAAGCTCAAAGAAAGCAAGAAAATAATACAGAATAATAACATAATTACAGAAAAAAATTTAACAATTTCAAGACAAGACAATATGCAACCAAATACAAGACTTGCAGGAAAGGATCAGTTAGTAGAACTGTATCACTTTAGAATTTTTTTAAAAAATCATGTCAAAATCTGAGTTAAAACATTTTAGTCAAACAGGAATACTGTGTCTTTATTTATCCTAGACTTACGACTGAAATCAATTTGAAATCTGTATGGAATGGACATATTTTTAGGATAACATAAATTGGCAGAACTAAATAAAAAAGAAACAGAAGTGCCAAGGCACAAATGATCTTCAGGCCGTTCACACTGTTCCAGACACATGTAGAAACATTTAAAGCATTTCAGTTCATCTGGCACAAATCTGATACCAGAAGATGACAAATAGCACAAAGAACACTGTCTACTTTATCTAAAGTAGAGATTTTAAAGTTCCAATGGAAATACTAGGAAATACAACGCATTAAAAGAATATATTATAACCAAGAACAGCTGCTTCCCAAAAGTAGGAGTAGCTACATATTAGGAAATATACAAATATAATCTATAAAATAAAAAGGTCAAAGGGGAAAAAATACATATGACTAAATCAATACTATACCAAAAATGCAGTTGAGGAAGTTGAACACCTCAGATTAAGGAAGGAATATTCAATAAGCTGGTCAGCAAACAATACTTTCTTGATATAATAAAAAGTATCTACTGCATATCAATGACAGCAGCATCCTTAAAAAGGAAACATTATGGCTGCATGTCCCAAAACGTACTTGGTAGAACACAAGCCCATGAATTAGCCAGCCCCAGATCATTCCTTATCTCCTAGGGATCAAAAACACATTAGCATAATAACCCATCTGAAAAGTCCTGCAGAGGAGCATTCTGTTTAACTCAGCAGTTTGCAAACTCATTTAATTGGAACTCTTTTCTCAAGGTACACACATTAATATTCCAAAGAATTAATGCTCCCTGGAGCACATTCTGGTAAACACTTTAGTAAGGCATTCCCATCAGGAACTGGAAGACAGACAACATTTTTACCATCACTACTCTTAGATTGTTCTGGAACTTCCAATCAAAGCAACACAACAAGGGGAAATTAAGGCATATAGCCATTAAAAAAAAAAAAAGAGAGAAAGAGACAAATTACTGTTACACACAGTTATGACTACTTACATAGGAAATACAGACAAATCATCTGCAATATATATTAGAGTTAGGATTTAAGAAGTGGAGGGTCTCAAAAATAACTGCACATAAAAAAAAAAGTGTAAGATAACAAGTTACAATACTTGGGTGAGGATGAGGATAAATAAATAGTGAATGAGGATAAATAAAATAGATAGTAAAATGACCAGGCAGTCAGGATAATTGGTCCCATTCAACCACATAGGCTAACCAATAGACATGTTAATGAGCCTATTTCAAATGTTAAAGACACAACCTGTGGGCACACCTCCAGCCAATTCCTTTGGGCCAGAGGTGGAAAATGGAAAATGGGGGTAAACTCAGACTTAAGTTATAGAAAGGAAGATGGGGGGGATGATAGTCCAAATGATAGTCTTGATACTTTTTTAAAAATTTTTGATTATATTTGTAGATGAACAGCATGCCTTTATTTTGTTTATATTTATGTGGTGCTAAGGATCAAACTTAGTGCCTCACACATGCTAGGCAAGCGCTCTGCCACTAAGCTACAGGCCCAGCCCCTTGATACTTTTTCAATGCCTGTTTTATATAGATTTTGTTCCATGCTCAGCCCAGAATCATATATAAACTCCTAAGCTGGCACATCAAATTTTTTTTTTTTCCTGCTATGAGTCCCCCTCCCGCATGGCAGGGGTTCTATCTCTTCTCCCTTAAATAAATCCTGCTCTGCTTGCTTTTCCCTTCTTCAAAATTTGTAGGACAAAAACCCAGAGGAAATTGACCAAACAGGGAATCTAGTCTCACTCAAAATTCTGGTTTCAGTAGGGCCAACAAAAAGAAAATATAATACTACCTTAATACAAGGACAAAATACAAATGCATAAATGAAGAGATGCTTCTGAAGGAAGATTCAATACTATAGAGGCAGACACCTTTATCTAAAATTAATTTGTAAATGTAATGCGACTCAATGGAATATTTTCTTAGAAATTTGACAAAATGATTTCAATTCATCCCCCGACCCCATGCTGGGAATTAAACCCAGGATCTCAAACATGCTAGAACAATGAAAAATAAAACACATGTGTAACTTAGTGTTTTCTAGTTGCTTTTTTTTTCTTTTTCTTTGCAGCACCAAGGACAAAACCCAGGGTCTTATGCATGCTGGACAAATGCCTTATCACTGTATTGCAACCCAAACCATCTAGTACTTTTTTTTTTTTTTTTTTTTGGTACTGGGGGTTGAACGCAGGAATGCTTTACCACTGAGCTACATCCCCAGCCCTTTTTATTATTTTATTTTGAGACAGAGTCTCATTGAGTTACTGAGCGCCTTACTACACTGCCTAGGCTGGCCTCAGACTTGCAATCCTCCTGCCTCAGCCACCCAAGTTGCTGTGATTACAGACATGCAGCATAGTGCCTGGTGTTAGTAAATTATATTTTTTAAAATAAAAAACTAAAATAAATTTTCACAATATATTTAACCCAACGTATCTAAAACATGGCACCACATAATCAGCAACAGTTTAGAAAGCTATAAGACGTTTTAAATTCCTTTTTTCATATTAAGTCTTTGAAATCTGATGTGTATTTTATATACAACATGTGTGGACTAGTTGCATTTCAGGGGTTGGTTTTGTTATTGCTTTGTTTTTTGTTTTGGCAGGACTGGGGATTGAACCCAGGGCCTTACACATGGTAAGTATTCTACCACTGTACTACATCCCTAGCCCTACTAGTTGCATTTCAAATGTATGTGTGGCTAGTGGCTACCAAATTGGACAGCACAGATCTAGAATAAATGCTAAAAGAAATTTTAGAAAAAGAAAAATATAGCCAATGTAAAATTAGATTCAAGTTAATTTGTTAAATAAATAAAATAGATATTAAGTACCTTTTATGTGTCAGGCACTAACAACCAGGTGCATTATAATCCTCATCATAAACTGTGATACAAACTATGAGATCTTTTATAATGGAGGACTGGTCAGAAAAGGCCACTTGAACAAATGCTATTTTATTCTTTAATATATTTTTTAGTTGCAGAGAGACACAATGTTAGAGTCTGTAAACAAGTCAAGATGGCGCCTGGCATTTTGCGAGAGGGAGTGGTTTGTGAAGTAACACCAGCGAGCCATTGAGTGTGGAGATTCCTTATTGGTTGACTGCTGTATCTAGTTTATTTTAATTGAGATACGATGTGTGTAATGTATATATACCCCTCCTGTTCTACAATAAATGGCTCCCACTCCTGCTGTATCAATCTACACAAGTTCCTCATCATCCCCACCCCCACCCCCCCACCCCCGTTATTTTGTTGCAGCCGGACTTCGGCAACACAATACCTTTTTTTTATTTATTTATTTTTATGTGGTGTTGAGGATTGAACCCAGTGCCCATATGTGCCAGGTGAGTGCTCTTCCACTGAACCACAAACTCAGCCCATAAATGCTATTTTAAATGAGACCAAAAGGATGAGCAAAGGTTAGCCAGCTCTGTGAGGGTGTGGGGGTGCTGCAAGGAAACTGTCTAGGCAGAAGAAATCACATGTATAAAGAGATAAAGAGCCTGGGCTGGGAAGGAAGGATCACTGGGAAGGAAGGATCGCTGGGAGTGTCATACCAGAGCAGGACAGGGCTGAAGGGAAGGGCAGAGCCCACATCATGCTGTCAGGGCACGCAGGCAGAAATCAGACTGAGATAGACTGAAGTAGAAATCAGCCTCATGAGCCATTTCAAATCAGTGAAAAAAAAAAAAAAAAAGGAATAATGATTAAAATAGATGCTGCTTAGGGAATATGAACAAACAATAACAGAATCAGATTTCTTAAAGCATACCCTGAAATAATCTCTAGGAAAAGACAGTTCTAAGCACTGGAAGATAGATATATAGGTTTAACTACAGAAGTAAGTTTTTTATATACCTAAAAAAAAAAAAAAAAAAACTTTTGACCAAAAGAAAAAAAAATTATGAAAAATATTTTCCAACATACATGGCAGAGAATACAAGATTCATAAATCAATGAAAGTCATATATAACAATTGAAAAATCAGCAAAGAGTATGAACAGATGCTTTAAAAAAGAAATAAAAATATCCTTGCCTTTTAAACAGAGAAAAAATGCCTAATCATTTCATTTGTAAACCAAAAAATTACGATGAGACAATACTTTCTCAAATTGGCACAACTTACAAACATGCAACCCAGCTGGCACCTGACGAGAGGTCAAATATTACTTAACCTTATAGCATTTTCATGAAACCAAGTGTGTAAATAGCAACTGTGGAATGAAGGGGCAGAGGGTGGGGGACAGACGAAAACCAGGGGAAAAGGACAATAAAAAAGCATTTCTGAAGCAGAATGAACAACCAAGAACACGTTCACAATGAGGCCTCCTCTCCTGTGTGCAGCTTTTTATCTTCTCAGAAGTAGAGAATGATACTTGAAATAAAATCACTAAGGGGAAAAATGAAACACCCTGATTAACACCTAAGAGGGATTCCATTTTTCTGCGAAATGAGAAAGGTAGCACTTTGCTCTCCTCTCCCTTATGCCAATGCTTCCTTCGACAGTGACAATGAGATTCAAAGTTCCTCCCTAGAGCTGCTAACAAGCAACACTCTTGAGTAAGCAGCTTCTAAAAGACTGGAAAAAAGTGAATTTATAGTTAATCTGAGTTCTAGCCACATTACCAGGCTACAGAGAGCAAATAGCATAATTCATCACAAGTTCTATACCCCATGACTGGACTTATTAGGCCTGGTTGGTAGTCCTGAGATAGAAGAGGTCAGAACCTTTTGTAAAAGGGACTTCAAGTTCAAATAAGATCCTCCAAGAGGTTACTCAATGGCTTCTGGCAGTTCTTGATTTCTTCCCTACATAGAATGCCAGAGGGCCTATACCTATGTTAGATCAATTTTTAATTATCTTTTTAAAATATGCACATAGTAGAATTTCAGATTACAGTAGGAAAAAAGTACAAAAACTACCAAACTTTCCTCAATCTCAACCCCTTTTCCCACAGACAATCACTGGTAGTTTTGGGGTGCTCTTTCAGAGAAATTTAAACATGTATTGTATTGGCCTAAACTGTTTTGTACCCTGATCTTAAGAAACATATTTAATATACCTTAAAGTCTTTCCTTAGCAGCATATACCTCATGACCCCACTTTTTCCAACTTCACAGCATTCCATGGATGGTTGTGTCAGTGGTTTTAACCAGTTCCATCTTATATCAAAACAGGAAGCAACTTAAATAGTCAATACAAAGCCAGAACAGCAACATACATGTCACATACATTGTGGCTTTTTTTTCTAACTTCTCACAGAGGAATCATGAGGTTTTCATTTCAATAGTGCCAAATTATCCTCTATATAAGGTGGAAGCAACTAGCCTTTCACCAAAAACATGGGGAAGAGTCTGTTCCCCTGCAAGTGCCAGCAATTGGTATTAAATTTTAACTTTTGCTGAACTGACAGGAGAAAAATGGTACCTCATCATTTCAATGTGCATATGTTTATGTATAAATGGTTGATATCTTTTCTCATGTTTAATGGCAACCTAACTTTTGTCTTTGAATTGCCTATTCTTATCTTTGCCCACATTTGCCTTTTTCTTTTTAATATTTTTGTTAGTTGTAGAGATACACAATATCTTTATTTTTATGTGGTGCTGAGGATCGAACCCAGTTCCTCACATATACGAGGCAGGCACTCTACCACTGAGCTATAGCCCCTGCCCCATATTTGCCTTTTTTATTGATCTGTCAGAGCTCTTTGCAAATTAAGGAAATTAGCCTTTTGTCATATGTGCTGCAAATATGAGATTTAATTGTAGTCACTAAATGGCATACTAACTGGGGATTTAAATTATTTTTTCCTCCTTTTATAGGAAATATTCATTCAATATCAATCTCCTACTTATACAAAACCACAGGGAATTCAAAGATGAATGAGTCCCAGTCTTGTAGTTTGATCCAGGCTTAATGCAGTTCCTCCCAACTCAAAGAGATATGGGAATGGAATTCATTTTTGATAATGCAGAGTAGTGATTTATATGAGTTTTTCATTTAGATTAAGTTTGCAGCTTCTTCAGAAAACAATAATGAATTTGATTATTCTGCTCACTAAAAACATCAGAATCAGTCTTCTTTAATTTAGCATATTAATCATAGAGCTTTCCCTCATATTAGGTAAAAAATCATGCCCACACTAGACATGTACATTTTTGCACTTTAATTTAAAAAAGAGGCACATATAAAATGAACATTTTTCTGTAGTACTATTAATACTTATTTTAACAATACTTATTTTGGTTTTGTTTGTAAAAACTATACTTTTGATAAAAACCAGAAACACTTCTTTCAAAAACCACCACATGGAGAGGACTTAGTTGAAGGGGTCTGCTGGCTCCTCAGGTTCAGAGGTCTCTTCTGCTCATACAACCAATGAAGAGACTATCTTTCTGCTTTTTCAAATTCTTACTTTAGAATTATTTTTCTTTTCCTTCCTTCCTTTTTTTTTTTTTCTTTTGGCAGTGCTCAGAATCAAACCCAGGATTCTACCATTGAGTCATACCTCCAGCCAGAATTCTTAACTGTCTTATAAAGAAAGAGTATGAAGTCAAACTATGGAAACAGCTTCCATCTCTCACACAGCTTCTGCCGTGGCCATTTGAGGCTCTCCCTGGTCTTGTGGGTGGGTTTTGGGAAGGATCCTCTAATATGGGCAGTCCAATATTCTGCTTCCACACATATCAAACCCCTATACCAGTCTCAGAAACTGAAAAAAGGAGATGACTGCTACCTCCAACCACATACCTTAACCTTCCTCCTTTTCCTGGAAAAGTCCTTTTCCAGCTTCCAACACTAGAAGATCTATGGCTGCAAGGACCCATAAACAAGTGGCTAGCCTTGAACTACAAAGCCCAACTCTTTGGACAGATGTCCACGTCAAGACTCCTACATGGACATCTTGACATGTCAGTAACCACCAGTAACCACCAGGTACCAAATGCTTGATGCATATAGGCATGACTGAAAGACTCACCACACTCACTGAACCTTCACCATCCCCCATGAAGCAGCACTATTAAACCATTTTAAAGATGAGGAAACAGATTCTAAGGCCAATTTTCCCAGGACTGTTCCGACTGCTGCCCAGGAGGAAGAACAGCAAATGAAGGCATTTTAGTAAAATCCACCAAAATTACAAATGCACATCTCTATGAAAAAGCAATTTCAGCATCCTCTTTTTAGATCAAAATCACCTATAGAAGTAAGGACTGTGAGCAGAAAACCCAGAGTCCTCCTCCAGCTAAAAGTGCATTATGCCATCCATATTCACAGCTTTGATCCCTATTTCTCCCTCAGAGCCCCTTAATCCTGGCTCATTTTACCTGCTTTAAACAAAAAACCATCTTTACATGTTAAAAAAGTCTCAATTAATTAGAAACCACAGAACTAGGCTCAAGTGACTGGTCCTTTGGTGTTTAAAGGTGGAAGTCCCAAAGAGCTGATGCTTCCAAGAAGACACAGGATTCATTCAGTCCAAGTTCAAAAGAATTCAAAGTAGCAATGGGCCTGTGTTCCAAAAACAAGAGCAAACTGAGGGGACTACCCACGAGTGAGCAAGTAGTAAGGAAGCCAAGTCTGATGGCACCAGAGGACAGCAGGTGGGGAAGCTAAATCACCAAGGTGAGTCCAGGGGGAGGTGGACAGCTTTAGAAGTAAAGTGACACACACTGGGTGGAGTTAAGACAGAATGGGCTCCAGCAAGAGAGGGGCCACTCATATACTGAGGCACTGTGGGCACAGCCACAGGGAGAGTGGGACTGGTCTGTCAATACCACCTGAGCCAGGCCAGACACTCCTCCCACAGACCTGAAAAAGGTGAAGAAAAGAGAACAAGGGTTGATGCAAGACCATATGGCAACAGGCTTAGTAAGTAAAGCTGCTTCAGATCTTTGCAAGATCCCACTCAAAAATTAACTACAAACGACTTCACCATGCCCACGAATGAGGACAAGACGCTGTTCTGAAACACAACAAACAAGGAAATGACGCCTCTAATGCAGGCTCCAAAGCTCCCTAGGAAGAAAGTACATTTTGCCTAAAGGAGTTCTGGAACAGAAAGGCATTTTGCAAACTATAATCTAGTCAACCATAATCTAACAGAAACTGCTCAAGTCTGGACACCAGTAATGAGAGCCCCCGCTCTTCCATCACCCAGCTCCTCCCACTGCGTTTGAGCAATAAAAGGCAACAACTGCCCTTATATATATGATGACTCCATAGGGTAACATAAACTAAAAAGTCCAATTAACAGAAACACAGCACCCTGAGTTTTCAGAGCTATTGCATTAGTTTACCAAGGCCCTAAATAGTACCAGGGAATGTATGGAGGGTCCTATTAATACAATTATATTATTCATTATATTCTTATAGCACTATTTTGAAAGATTTGCATATCACCAAAAAATAAATAAAACATGGGTTAATTTGTTTATATTGACATAAAGGCCTTTCTAAGCATAACATAAGTTCCAGAAGCCACAAAGGCAAAGACAACATAAAAGCATGACAAAAACATACCCCCCTTTCCAAAAACACCACAAGATGAACGACATACTAGAGGAAAAATGCATGCATGTTTTACAGAGGGCTACTGCCCAAATTCTTTAATTTATAAATCAAATTGGGTGAACACAAAAAAACCTACTGAAGAAAGGGCAAAGGATACACAGTTCAACAAAACAAACAAAAACCAGAGAAAACAAAAAAAGACCATGAAGAGATGTTTTAACTTTACTCATGATTAAAGACATTTGAATTCCAAAAAGAAAAAAATAAAAAAGACCCTTTTTTTTTTTTAAAGTTCTGGAGATTAAACCCAGAGCCTCTAGTCAAGCGCTCTACCACTGACCTATACTCCAGCCCATGAAATACAACTTTTAACTCATCAGACTTGTGGACATTTTAAAAGAGCTGGCAAATGTAATCCTGAGAGAAAACTGGGTAATATCTCTCAACACATAAAGGGCATTTACCTGTTGGTCCCCAAATGACAGCTAAGAATTGAGCCTTTAAATACATCATACTCACAAACTAGGTGGGTGGTGCACACCTATAATCCCAGTTACTGAGGAGACAGAAGCAGAGTATTGATTGAGCCCAGGAGTTTGAAGCCAACCTGGGCAATTTAGGGAGACCTTATCTCAAAATAAAACACAGAATGGACTGGGGATGTAGCTCAATGAAAGTACCTATGTGCGCCACCCAGTACCATCAATAGATAGATAGATTTATTTATATATAAAACCCATAAATTTTTTCATTTTTATATATATATATATAAATCCACATTAGGATTAGGATATATGTAACAAGGATGTCCAACTAAGGATTTTTCTTTGTTATAGGAAAAAAAAAAAAAAAGACCACCATCAATAGGAGACTGGCTTTAAAAAAGAAAGAAAGAAAGAAAGAAAAAAGCAAATTGGATGGGGTCATACATTCCTGCAGGAGGAACACGAACCCAGGAGTTTGATGACTGGCTGGCCAATACAGTGGGCCCTGTCTCAAAAACAAAACTACAATGAAATATTATGCAGTCATTAAAAAGAACAGATAGCCAGGTGCAGTGTTTTGTAAGTTTATAACTTTTGACTTCCCCAAAGCTTTACAATTAATAGCCTGTTATTGATAGGAAGCTTACCCATAATAAACAAGTAGATTAACATGTTTTGTATGCTATACGCATTATATGTAGTAAAAAGCGCACAAGAACCTCAAGAGAACACTTTTTATCACTACATGCAACTTACTGGAGTGATGTGGAAGGATTAGTATTACACAATTATTTTTAGATGAATACTCCTAACACTTGAGCTCATTTCAATAGCAACAGGAGGTAGCTGTGAAATTATTACAGCAATACAGTACATATTATTATTAATTTTATGCAGTTATGACTTAGTACTGCATCTTTGTTTACATTTCTCTCAAATGCAAATGGTACTATGTGGTCTGTGTTTGTTTTAAGGGTTTTTTTTGGGGGAAATGGGGTACCAGGGATCAAACTCAGGGGCACTCAGTCATATCCCCACTGAGTCATATCTCCATTCCTATTTTGTATTTTATTTAGAGAAGGGTCTCACTGAATTGCTTAGTGCCTTGCTTTTTTTGCAGAGGCTGACTTTGAGCTCAAGATCTTCCTGCCTCATCCTCTGGAGCTGCTGGTATTACAGGCCTGCACCACCACAACCAGCTGTTTTAAGTTTTAATACACATTAATTTTTTTAATATTTTATTTTTTAGTTGTAGTTGGACACAATACCTTTATTTTATTTATTTTGTTTTTATGTGGTGCTGAGGATCAAATCTAAGGCCATCCCCATGCTAAGTGAGCACTCTACTGCTGAGCCACAACCCCAGCCCCATATTAACTTTTGTAATAGATTTGTGGGTATTTTATGGCAGAGAACAATAAAATAAAGACTAGTATCTACATATTTACACATTCATGACATCTTTTTCTCATTTCTAGGCTACATGCTTTGTGAGGTTTTTCAAATTATTAAAATATCAAAAAAAATTTAAAAATGTTCCATGAATGAGTGAACCCATTCAGTTCAAACAGGTGTTACTCAAGGGTCAAATGTATGTGCTACTGAATCTGTTCTAGAAGGAATCACATGATATATTAACACTGGTCACCTTAGGAAGGAAAACATACTTCATTTTAAAACTTCTGATTTTTTTAATCACACAGTTGTATTAGTCTCACTAAATTTTATAAAAGACATGTAGGCTTTTCGCCTAAAAATAGTTTTTTAAACTAAAAAATCTAAAGAAAGATGGGCTGCAAATGGATAATTTTTATATAAAACTAACAATTGTAGAGACAGAAATAAAGAACTATGAGGAACAATGACAGGACTGATTACTTCTGACCAAAAAGATTTTTTAAAAAATCAATAGAAATCTTCTTAGGCAAGATATTTTAAAACAGGGCCTTGCATTTCAAAAGGAACAAATCCAACACTCCAGACAGAAGTGGCAGGAGCAGTATGCAAACGGATGGGGTCTGGGGTGCAATGAGCTGCATGAGTGGTACAAGAAGGGATGTGACAAAGGACTGCCATAGGGTGGAGGCCCTTGAGCACCTGGATAGAGACTGCAGGTGGGATTCTCAAGGCAGCCACTGTGAATGAGAGTCCAGAGGATTTAACAGGACTTTGGAGACAGGTATGACATCCACTTTGAGGAGGTAAGGAGCTCAGCCAGGACAAGCTGAGTTGAGGCTGCCTACTAAGGAGTAGGAAACATGGGACAGGAGAGAAACAGATACTGATTGGGAAGTGACCAAAAACTGTACTGAGGATGGTGGTGAAAGATGATGTTCCTCAGGGAGGGAACATAGAAGAGAACTGGGAACAGAAAAAGATGCAGTACTCTAACACAGTATCTGATGAAAAAATGTACCATTCATACTTAGCTCTCTCCTGAAACAGCATTTCCACTGACTAGTATCAAAAGTAAAACTATCAGCTGGGTGTGAATGCGTAGGCTTGTAATTCCAGCAGCCTGGAAGGCTAAGGCAGTAGGATCACAAGTTCAAAGCCAGCCCCAGCAACTTAGTGAGGCCCTAAGCAATTAGCAAGAACCTATCTCCAAAAAAAAAAAAAAAAAAAAAAGGGTTAGGGATGTGGTTCAGTGGTCAAGCACCCCTGGGTTCAATCCTGGTGGTGGTGGTAACTCTGCATTATGTATTCTGCTACTGAGGAAACTAGACAATAAAAACTAGGAACACCCTGTCATACTGTTGACCCATGCTACAGAAAACTTACAGACAAGACAGGACTCTTAAATGACACCCTCAAGAAATTCTTGGGTAAATCCTTGGAATCATTTCCCCATGACAACCAGAATTAAAGCAAAAGAGTACAGACTAAGGGACTGGATGTGTGCTGGTTTTGTGAGCTTCAAAAGCCACAGAGCTTTCCCACTCTGACAGCTCTGAGAACAGAGACAGAGGGGCTCTCATCATGGCTCAGCTGATGTAACCTAAACCAAGCTAGAGATTCAAGATCCACGTAGTGCTATCTTAGCTGTATTATTGGTTCTCAGCCTTTCCTGCTGAAGACCCCTGAGGTATAGGACCATGTTTAAGAAAAGGCAAAATCTAGCAAGGTGGTTTATTCCCACCTAACCTGAAAACGCTATAATTTGTTTCACAAGATGCTACACTTCTTTTAAAAATATCCAGTTACACTTTCAAGAAAGGAAAGTAAGGTTACAAATTTGGAAGTTGTTTAAGGCGCCAGGAGGTACCCATTATTCTCAGTCAAGATGCTCATGATTTCAAACGCAGATGCACCTGCTGGCTTTAGTTAGTAACTTGGTGACACCTGAGACACAGCTCAAACTAAGCTTTCTCCATCAGACACTGAAGATCCCTAATTTTCACTCATACAAAGTCTTTAAAAAAGACCACAGATTGAAGCAGGGAGATGAAAGGCATGGTAACAGCAGTAACAACTATATAAAAATAACTTTTCTAGATATTTCTGCCCGGGTCTAGATCAAAACTAAAATTGAGCTGTCATGAGCTACAATCTAATCCTTTGGAAAGCAGCAACAGCCGAATAGCACCAGGGCTGCATGAAACATTCTGGTGCTACTGAAACTCAACGCAAGAAAAAATAAAAAATAAAGAAAATGGCATTCTGTGATGGATATTCATGAAGCACTCATCCTAATTTAAAGGAAAACAAGTTTAGAGTTCTTACTGCATTAATTCATGTAAGCCTGAAAGAACATTTTTATCCAAACTGTTACATTTCCTACAAAGGCGTTAACATTCTCCAGGTCTGCTCAGATACACTAATTCTGAGAGGGTGCGATTTGTCTTAGTCAATGCAAAACATCAGAAGCTGCTTCAGAGCTTTCCAAGCAGGAGAGGAATGACCTCTTTACTTGCAATGGTAAGGACCGAGTTATTCAGCTCCTACTGTGTACACTGCTCTAAGTAAGCTCTTTACTTGATCACTAAATCTTCCTGATAACAATAAGACAATTGTTATAAGTATTCCCCTTTTACAGATGAAGAAACTTTCCCTAGTTCACTCAGCTAATTACTGGCTCTGCCAGGACTTGAACCTAGATTTGTCATTCTCAAGAGTCAGAACTCCTACCTCCTCTAAGACTTTAAGCTGGGTGTGTTGATGAAAGCCTGTAATCTCAGCAGCTCCAGAGGCTAAGACAGTAGGATTGAAAGCTTGAGGATAGCTTGGGTGACTTCACAAGACTGTCTCAAAAAAATAAATAAAAGGGTTAAAAAAATAAAAAGGGCTGGAGATAGCTCAGTGGTAAACTGGCCCTGGGTTCAATCCCCAGCATCACACAAACACAAAAAAGCAGGGTTTTTACTGATGCAGAATTCTTAATGATCAACTTCAAGCAGAAAGAGAATTCTCATTTAAGGATGTACTACATGGATAAAGTCAGGCTAAGTCTGACACGGTAATAATTACAAGGTCACAATATATTATACTTCAAATGGTTTGCGCCATTTCTCTATGAAATGTTCATTCCTTTTACTGTCAGTGAAGAAGGCAAAAAGATATTTCAAATTCTTTTTCTTTTTGTTATGGGGTCTCACAGGGTTGCCCAGGCTGGCCTTGAACTCCTGGGTTCAAGCAATCCTCCTACCTTAGCCTCCCAAGTAAGCTGGGACCGCAGGTGTGTGCCACCATGCCCTGCTAGATGTTTCAAATTCTAATCACAAATTGAACGGCTTTGTTTCAGGTAAAAGAACAAAAGTTTCTTACAGAAAGGAACTCAACATAAAAATATTAAGGGTGCATTACAGGGGCACTGGACCTGGAAAATACATTATGCTCTGCCTCTTATGACAAAAGGATTAGAAAAGCTCACCTGGAATTGCATTCTTCCATGAGGTTTTCCATGCCATCAACATCAACCAGAAAATAACCATTAGAAACTTAACTGCATTCAGTTGATGACCTTCACTAAGCTAAATTCAGCAGTTTGTCAGCTACAAAACATTAAATGGACAGGATTAAGAAGTTTGAAAAACATTAAGCAGAATTTAAAATAAAGCAACATGAAAATTAATGAGAATAAAATATAACTATGGCTTCTAGATTTATGATACTGACGTTTTTGACAAGTGCTTCAATTGCAAGGCAGACACAGAGCCATGCTGAAATCTATAACTCAGGGGATACAGTCAGGTAGCCTATGATCACCCCCCCTTGATAAAACCATACCCAATGACAATGTATTAAGCAGTTACTAGGTAATACAAATTTTACTACCTTGTTTGTATTTCATTTTCATTTAAAAATTCATATGAAAACCTATGAAAGGGTCTTTATCATCCTACACACTACAAATAAAAAATGAAGGCTCAGAGACATCTGGTAAATTGCTCAAGTTCACACAGCTAGTAAGTAGCCTTGCTGGGATTCAAACCAAGGTGTGATTGCAAAGCTGATAATCTTTCCCCACATCTTCTGACTGAAGAATTATGACATTTTTCTTTTCCTGTGATCAGGAATAAACATTTTAATGTTTGTAAGATTTCTGTACCCCAAGAATGAAAGCTGAAAACATCCACCTTGACTGGCATTAAACATCAGTTAAACATGATAGACAACACTAATAACTAAAAGAGCTTCTCCCTAAAATAAATGTTAAAAAATTGTTTACTAACAAAAATCAGAAAGTATCTGAATACCTATTAAAAAAAAAAATACAGCTCCAACATCAGGTACTAGAAGGGCTCTGAGAGAAGTAGTAAAAACCCAGTGCCCTTAAAAAATCTCCCACTCCATTTGGGACAAGAACAAGTTCAATAACTAAGGAACAAGTGCTGGATCTGAGTGCCACAAAGGCATGGGGGTAGGGCAGTCAGGGAACATGCTCTGAAGGAAGTATGTCTTCAGCAGGGACTTGAAGGAAGTGAAATAGAGAATGTGCACAGAGGAGGGGAACAACAGGGGCAAAGCCCAAGAAGCAGTCATGACTTGGCTTCTGCTGGGGCCAGACTTGGAGAAGAAGCAGGGAATAAGGTTCAGGTGGATGAGGTGGGACTAAATCAAGGACAGCCCTGGGCAGATAGGGCATGCAATGGCTGGACACCAATCAGCTTTGAATAGTAGTATAACTACCAATGCCTCCTAGCTGATCCCCTGGCCTCCAGCCTCTCCCTTCCGGCTCTAGCGCATGAACCACTCCTTGTCTCCTGTCGCTCAACAGTGCCTTTAGAATAGTTTCAACTTTGGCCTACTGTTCAAGTTCTTTCTGGAACCAGCCCCAACCAATCTTTCCTCCTACCCCTCTCCTACATGAGCCCTTTTCTGCCAGGAGACTGATCTAGTCACTAACTCCTCTTTTCCTATCTGAAGCCTACTCATCCTTTAACACCCAGCTCAAATCCCGCCCCCTCACTAAGCCCTCCCTGACCACTGTGCCTACAGTGACCTCCATCTTGCCTTCTTAATTCTACTATACACAGAGTTGTCTAATCAAAATTATCTTTTCACAGGTAATGTCTTGGCACCTAACGTAAAGCTATTTGGAGACTAAGTGTGTCTTCAATTACTTTCCCCCACCACATGGAACAGCATCTTGGCATTTAATAAGCAAGAAGACACTCAACTATTTTTTGACTTCCTATAGTAAGTTAGGCGTTAGCATAAAGGAAGGATGGGGGAGGGGAAACCTCTGGAGTCAGCGACCAGCTAAGAAACTGTTGCAATAATCCAGATGTGAAGCAAAGAGGGCCTGTACTAGGGAACAAAGAAAAATGGGCAAATATAAACAAAATGTTTGCATGCAAAACTCCGAGGAATGTGATTCACTAAAACTAGGGTGAACAGCAAGAGATAAAAGATGATAAAGTGAGGTTGGAAAACGCTGCTTGTAGTCATTTTAAACCTGTGTGAAACAAAAGTGAATTAAGTGGCTAAAAGTGCACATTTGAGGGAAAAAAAAGTCTTCAGTGAAGCTGCCCAGTGTCTTCAACCAGGGACAGCCCTTCCAATTCCAGGCTTACACAGCGTAGCAGCGCTGGAACGGTCTTTAGAGAGCTAATCCGAACCCTCCGTTCTCACGTGGGGAAACTGAGGCCCAGCGTGGAAAAGGCTTCCTGAAAGCCTTAACACAAGACTCCCTGACTAGTGCCGCCCTACAGCATGGCCACTTGGCCTCGAAGGGCACTGTTTACAGCCCCCGGGCCGGTCCGCCCTCGGAATGGCAAGACCAACTGAGCGCGAGAGTGACCACGGAGACCTCCGGGGCCAAGCACAACCCGCCGCCGCCTGTTTACCTGGAGAAAAGCAGTGGCGTGAGGCAGCCGCCTCTTGGCAGCCCCTCCCGGGGCGACCCCCGGCCGGCCAGGCTCTCCAGGGGCCTCAAACACCCAGACCCCCGCCCTCGGCACAACAGGGAGCAACCCCGGGGGCGACGTGCCCGGAAGCGGGGATCCTGAGACGCCCGGGGCGGAGGCTGAGCAGCCCAGGGCAGCCTCCTTCGCGACCCTCCGCCCGGTCAGCGGCGCCCGGGCTCCGGGGCCGAGCACGGCTGCCCCTTGAGGCGCGCGCCTGGCCCGAACAGGTGCCCGGGCCTCCGACCCCGCCCGGCCTCGGCTCCCGCCGGCGCCGCCCGCCCACCCGCCGGCCCGCGGGACTGACCAGGCGCGGAGACGCCCGCCCCGCCGCGCCCAGGGGGAGCCGGACAGCGGCCCAGGGGCTGACCCCCGTCCTGCCGGCCCCGCCCGCGCCTCGCCCGCCGCCCGCCGCCCCCGGCCGGCGCGCCTCACCTGCCCAGAGCGCCGCGCTCACATCGCCCGCCCGCGGCGCCCCCTCCGCCGCCGCCGGCGCCAGGCCCGTCCCCGCCGCTCCGGCTGCCGCCCCTGCCCGCGCCCCCCGCCCCCGGAAGCGCTTCACGGCCCCGCCCACTCAGCGCCCGCGCTTCCGGGCTGGCGTGCACTGGGCTAGCGGTGCCGCGGCTGGGCCTCTCGCCACCGCCGGGGTCCGGGATCTCTCCAGGCCCTTGCCCCTAGCTGTCGCCGCCGGCTGGCGGGTGGACAAGAGGAGGCAGCCCTGGCCTCGACCTCGGAGTCCCGGCTCCGGGAGGGGCACCGGCTCCGCGAACCGCGGCCTTCCGCCCGCCCTCTCTTCGGCGCCCTCTGCCGGCGAGAAGAGGGCTCAGCCCCCGGGGCTCCCAGACCCTTGGCCCGCCAGCGCTGGGGCTGCCCCTCCCACTGTAGCGCCTCGGGCACCTGCCCGCTGCCCGAGCCGCGCCAGACCGGCAGCTGAAGGCAGTAAGGTGCAGTGGTCACTTGTCACCCCGGGCAGGTTTTCTGTCTCTCAAAACAGACAGCTCGCAACTGGGGGTTATAAAACTCCGGTCACCAAACAAGCCCTAACGAATGTCCATTTCCAGACCTTAAAGATACCCCAGTCTTCACACTTCCGGAGCGGGAGTGAGAACCTCACTTGGCATTTTCCTCTCAGTTTCAGACGAATTTAGCACCCTTTGAAGAGCTTCCTTTTGCGTTTGGGTGGACTCCTCAGCGTTTGTGGCAGAGATCTTTTTTCTGACTTTGTAACAAAAATAAACTCTAAGAGTCAGAGATACCAGCTTCTCTGCAAGATCAAAAAGTGAGACTTTCTGATGCTACCTAATGCTTTACAAGCAACTCTCTCCGGGGTGGGTAGGGGGTCATCTCTCCAAAACGACAGCCACCCTTGGTCAAACACTGTGCCGGACACCGTGTATAAACACTTAATATACAGCCTTCTTTAATACACAACCCCAGGAAGTAGCAATCTATCGTTTCTGCTTTATTCAGGAGGGAACTGAGGCACAGAGATTGAGTGATTTATCTGAAGTCATACAATTAGTAATGACAGACATGTATTCAGCTCCTTTTTCTCTAGCTCCAGACTTTCTTATGGCAACAGAACATTCCAAACAGATTTTGAGGTAGGCACCTGGGGCAGTCAGACAGACAGACTTGCTCACTAATTGCTATTCCTGAGAATCTTGAGATCTGGCCCCATGTGTGAGATCAGTGGACATGGGGCACAGGAAATACATCATCTGGTCTGACCAGGTTTCCAGGACCCATTGGGTTGATTCACATACCCACATCACTGAGTGAGTTCTTGTTTCCCTAGACCAGTCCTGGCCTCATCACTTTAACTCATTTTTGCTAAATGTGTTGGTAAGAGTTAGGGTACTCTTGGCCATGGTTCAGTATTTGCATGTCGTCAAGGACCATAAAGACCAGAGTGTTCCTAAGTATTTGACTGTTCTGCCAGGCACCTAAAAGTTGTTGGCTATTTACCACTACAGCTACTGCTTGGCTTTGGCTCACCTTACAAACCCCAGGGTTTGGCTAAACCTACCATCTGTATTGGAGTCTTTACAGGACACACATAACTCATGAGTATCCCTTAAACAAAAATTGCATAAAATGGTAGGAATCTCCTCATTCTTGCCCTTCACCAAGACATACTGGTGTGCTCCTTCCACCTGCCTCCTACCTGAGTAGTACTGGGCCAGCAGGGGGAGCCTGCCTCTCTCAACCATCCAAGCCGTCCACTGACCTCTATAATATCCCAGTGGGTGAAGGTTCCTTCCACCAGCAGCCTCTGCACAAGATGAGGGAACATTTTCCTGGTCCAGGAAGAGCCCTCTTCCTTGGAGACCCCTTTGGCTTCCAGATGGGTCCCTCCTCCCTCTGACCTGATCCTTGCTGACACCTACTGGTTCCAGATGTCCTTCCCCACTGTAAATTTCTTCCTGGTCTGCTCTCTCCTGTTTTCCTGCTGTTCTCTGACACTGCCCCTTATAATTGGCTCTCCTGCTACTCTGCACTTCTCCTTTGTAGTAATTGCTGGGAGCCATCAGCCAAGTAGGTATGACAAATTCCTTGCCAGCTTACTCCCATGCTGTCTAGTGGAAGGACTTCTGAAAGGTGACCTTGCTCAAGGACCAGGGCAGGATCCGTGTTTAGGGTGTTCCCCCTTTAGAATAGGGCGGTTTAGCATAATAGGAGATTAGGGTGTTTCCCCTTTAGAATAGGGCAGTTTAGCATAATAGGAGAGTAGGGTGTTCCCCCTTTAGAATAGGGCGTATCCTGCTGCTGAGTTCCTCTTGAGTGCTTAGGGTCAGACAGTATATTTTGGGAGACAGAAGCCCATGCGGTGTGGATTTGGGTAGAGAGTGGATTTGGGAGGAGTGGATTTGGGCAGAGAACGTGGATTCCCCCAGAACGTGTTTGTAGACAGCCGGTGTGAGTTCGGGAATAAAGAATTGCTGTTTGAATCTACAAGCTGTGTGGAGACTCGTGATTTGTGCCCAGCCAGAGACAATGGCAGTAATCACAGTGGTAATTGATTAATTATTTGTACAGTTGTGTGCTTAGCATTTGTATCCCTCATCACTAGTCTGTAAATTCTGTAAGGATAAGAATTTGACTTTTTCCCTGCTATTTCTCCAGCACTTAGTACTTCAATATTTGTTGAATAAACAATGAGGAGCTACCTGTTTTTGCTTCTGAGTCTATGTTCCTGAGGGAATAAACTGTTTTATTGATCCATTTTCTCTGTATCCTGCAGAGAACCTGGTACTGAATGGGCAGCACTATCCATTTGCTGAATGAAATAATAAATGAATGAATGAATGACGAGATTGAAAAGCCCCATTTAGCTGCATCATGCCTTAGATGGGTCTCTCCATTAGTGTAAATGGTTTCTTGGTACCAGCAGCCTCTATCTTTACCAGATTCCTAAGGATGATAGGCAAGAAGAGAAATCCTTTCCATTTTTATAGGGCATACTCACCTGAAAAATAAGGTTTTTCAGAAAATCTCATGGGTCTCTCTATTCAGTTCCTGCAGAGGACACATCTCCCTCTTTTGTCTAAAAGGGTGACTTTGCTTCTGGAGGTTGGGCACACAAATTTATGCAGGACTGGCCTTGACTTTTCCTCAAGAGTCATTGACTGCAAATTCTAAAGCCACACTCACACATACTCTGGTAGGTACCTAGGGTGGTTGTAGTGCTGTGTGCTGATTAAGAGAACTGAGATGCTGGGCACAGTGGCAATGCCTGTAATCCCAGTGACTTAGGACGATGAGGCAGGAGGATCCCAAGTTCAAGACCAGTCTAGCAAACTTGGGGAAACCCTGTCTTAAAATGAAAAAAAAAAAAGGACCGGGGATGAAACTCGGAGCACTTGCTTAGCATGTATGAGGTGCTGGGTTCAATCCTCAGCATTGTTAAAAAAAAAAAAAAGGAGGTAGTGAGTGTGCATGTGGAATGAGATGGACATTGTTACCCTAGGTACATGTATGACTGCACATATGGTGTGACACTACATCATGTACAACCAGAGAAAGGAAAAGTTGCGCTGCCGTTGTGTACAATGAATCAAAATGCATTCTGCTGTCATATATACCTAATTTAAATAAATAATTAAATTTTTTTAAAAAAAATTAAAATGGTGGGAGTAATAGTGTGGAGGATGGAGGAGGAGTCTTTAAAAGTCTTTGGAGTTACTTTGGGTGAATTACTTCATCTTTTTAACTTTTTCTTAAAATGGGGACTAGTGTCACTGAATTTCTCCAATAAAGAAACCATTCTTTATTAAAATTTAAATATTTCTGGAACCCAAGGACATTTTACCATCAAAGCATATATTAAGAGGCTGGGGTTGTGGTTCAGTGGTAAAGCACTTGCCAAGCATGAGTGAGGCACGAGGCTCATTCTCAGCACCACATAATAATAAATAAAATAAAGGTATTGTGTCCATCTACGAATAGAAAAAATTTTTTTAAAAAACATAAATTAAATTTGGTCGTTTTTTTGCCCTGAACATGGTCATAAAATCAAGTCTGTCTCAGAATCAATGGCCTTCTCTTCTGCAGTATCTTAAGGTGGGCTGCTGTAGTCATATTGTGTTTTCTCACCGGCAGTCAGGAAAGCAAAGACATCTGCCCAGATCTAGCCTGTTTAAAAAGGTGGCTGTGCTCTGAGTGTTACAAGCAGGCAGAAACCCGCTGGGCACACCCTGGATTTCAATGAAGTGAGCAAGCTGCACGTGAAGAGCATTCGTGCCGCCACATGTGTTTAATGTAAAGCCAACATCCTGTCCATCAAACTTCAGACCAGAAACACTGCTTGCCTTCGCTCAAAAGTCAGAGGGCTTTGCAGGATGACTTTGATGACCAAGGCTTTTTGAAAAGATTCCCAGGAAGATGGAAACTCCCCACCCCCTCACCCCAAGTAAATTCCCCTAGAGCAAATAGTTCCATTGACCTTAGAGGCGACTTCAGGGCTTTCTTCAGAGTTGAAAGCCAGTTAAAAATAAAAGTCATGGCATCTGATTGCTTAAAGGCCTCACTGACAATTTCAAATATGAGGATCTGGAGAGCTGGCCTCTCTTTAATTTTTCTCCCTCTTCCCGCCCCCTCCGCCCTTCTGCTAGTTTTTTTTTTTAATTCCTTTTCTGCTTACAGCAGAATCAGAATGGAGAAGAGCCCTTCAGGAATAGAATCCCAGGAATTGGAGAGGAGGGGGGAGGGTCCATATTTTTTATTGTTTTTGTTTTTCTTTTAATCAACTTTAATAAGGTAAAATGAGTCTTGACCAATATCTATATTTGTTCACTGCCACCAAGACCTCTGCTTTTTTGAGTCTTGCCTTTCTTCATGGCTGAGCATGAACAGGGCATTCTGCATCCGATATTGATCCTGCCTCCGATATTGATCCTGCCTCCTAGGGTCCCCGCTCATCCTCACTTTAATAGCAGAAATAGTAACTGGGGGAGTCCTAACAGGAGAGACGAGGTCACCACGCTGCAAGCAGGATCAGTTGGCAGAGGAGCTATGTAGTGCCCGGGAGTTGTGAAAACTACTATTGCATATTTATTCATTTGACAGATATTTATTAAATGTGTAGTAAGTAACAAACATTGCTCTGGGTGCTGAGGATTTAGAAGTAGACAATAAAAACAAAAGTCATGCTCTTAAGGAGTATATATGTCACTGTGCTTTCATGGAAAAGAGAAAAATAAACTGTCAACATTGTGACATAGTAGATGGTGAGAAGGGCTATGGAAAAATAAACAGGAAGAAGGGAAAGGAAGAAGAAAATGCATCCCCAGTGACTATTCTGAATACCTACTGTAGTTCTAATCTTCCCTTCTATGTCAAATGAGAGGATGCTCATGGATGCCAGCGAGCAGGGCTTCTGACAATCTTCCTCCCCGGATATTGAACTAGGGAGCCCTGTGTACGTGCCCTGCTCTGAGGGGTTCTCTTCTTCAGGGCTTCTTGGGGATCTACCCCTCACCACCTCCTATGTTTCTTCTGTCCCCTGGTCTCAGCTCTGTCGTCCTGTTCACTATCCCTGGCCCAGCACTTTGTTTTCCAATTCAGTGCTTCCACAATTGCTGGGCACTAGTCTTCATGGTATTCCCAAAACCGGGTGAACATCATAAAAACCTTGTGACCTGGGCATTTTCTCATCTATTAAGTGGGCATGGTAATGGTACAGGCCCAGATGGTTATTGTGAGGATCCATGAGAAAACAGAGGTGGTTTGCAGAGCCCTGCACTGAGGGGGTTCTGAGTTGATAGGAGCTGTTAGCTTATGTGGGACCGAACGGATGGCAGAGATGCAGGGGCAGCACAGTATGGGGTGTGCTCTGGTTTATGCCCCCCCCTACTCCTCCTCCAGGCCTCCCCTCCTCCATCCCTGACAGGCTGTCAGTCTCTGTTCCCCTTTCATCATGGAGCTTAGCTCCGTGGAATCTTTGCCTCTGGCCACTTACTGAGAAAACTCTTCTACTGATCTGCCCCCTCCTTTTCTCCCTCCCACCTTGTCACCTGAAGAACACTCTGTTCAAAGAGAGGGCTGCCTTGTCAATGAAGACTAGAGAAGGCTGGGTTACCTTGGCTTTTTCTTTATTTTTAATGCTCTGGTTTGAAAGACACCCCCCCCCCCACCCTCAGACTAAGTAGCCTTTTGGAACTTCCAGAAACCTTGGCGCTCAAAGCCCAATGAGTCAGTTCATGCAATTCATCTTGGGGATGCCTTGTACAGAGAATCTTAGTGTCTCTGCCTCCAGCTCTTCTCTTGGCTGGAATCAAAGTAACTTTTTTTTTTTCCCAGCATGGAAACCTGGCTTTGCTGACAATGTATAATGAAAGACTCTCCTTAATACTCACCTCCAGTACCCACAGATTTGGATAAGTGGGTAACATGCCCATCCTTTTGGGTGGAAGTCTCATTAGGGGTGGCTCAACTTTTGGTTAAGCATGCAGTTAAGAACCCAGTTTCCATGGTCAAAACTCAGTGAACAAAGATGCTCAGCTTCTCTGAATATCTGTTTCCTCATGTGTAATCAGAGATAACAATTACTCTGATCACAGAGTTGCTGGGGGTAATACAATGAGATGGTGACTCTACAGTGCTTCACAAAGTGCCTGGTGTATGATCAACATGCAATGGACAGTAGTTCCTATGTCCACGTTGGGGTTTGCTAAGATAATTTATTATGTCCAACTTACCTGGAAACTATCACACCAAGTGGGGACATCTGCTGACTCATCCGTTAGGCATAAGTAGCTGAAAAATGGGACCTTGTCTTGTTCTCCCAGTTCTTAAAAGATACCAGCATTTCCTGTTGTCAGAAGCTTCCTGTGACTTGAAGACAGGGACTGTGGATTGTTTCCCACTAAGGTCCTTATATCTAGTACCAGGCCAGGCATAAGGCAAATGCTCAATAAATGTTTTAAACCAAGGAACAATGGAGGGACAAAAAGAGGTCAGTTCCCCTCCCCCTGAGATGAGATGGCTTAAAACAGGAGGACACGGATTCAGAGCCCTCCTGAGTGGGCAGCACTCCAGCATCCTGCTAAAGGCAGATCAGCCCTCCATGTCTGCCCTCCTTGGTCCTCACTCCAACACCTTCTCAAAGTCACCACAGTCACCTGCAGTTGCCTCTTCTCCAACAATCTTTTTTTTTTTGTAAATGGACACTGCTGGGAGCCATCAGCCAAGTAGGTATGACAATTTCCTTGCCAGCGTACTCCCATGCTGTCTAGTGGAAGGACTCCTGAAAGGTGACCTTGCTCAAGGACCAGGGCGGATCGGTGTTTAGGGTATTCCTGGTTTAGCATAATAGGAGATTAGGGTGTTTCCCTCCCACCCTTTAGAATAGGGCGTATCCTGCTGCCTGAGTTCCTCTTGAGTTCTTAGGGTCAGATAGTATATTTTGGGAGACAGAAGCCCAGGAAGTGTGGATTTGGGCAGAGAACGTGGATTTCCCCAGAACGTGTTTGTAGAAGGCCGGTGTGAGATCGGGAATAAAGAATTGCTGTTTGAATCTACAAGCTGTGTGGAGGCTCGTGATTTGTGCCCAGCCAGAGACTGCGGCAGGACACAATAACTTTATTTTTTATGTGGCGCCGGGGATAGAATCCAGTGCCTCATGTGTGCTAGGCAAGTGCTCAACCACCATACCACAACCCTAGCCCTCTAACAATGTTGTACTAATAATATGCTCCAGAAACATTGGACATACTCATTGGACAGCTATTCCTTTCAGCCTGTGGATCTCTTGGTCTGTTAAATTTCCTCAGCAGAAAGTTCTTTTTGAATTCTAAAGCACCTTCTAAAGGGCCTAACCTTACTCCTCTCAATCAGGAAACTCAGAAGAAAGACTGTGTGAGCGTGGCCCTTTCTTTGCTCAACAGAGTGAAGCTACATTGTTTGGCCCCTGAATTTTTCCAAAATTTTAGCTTGCTGGTGTCACCTCCTGTAGATGGGAATGCTGTTTTTAGCAGGATGAGGATTGGGTATGACAATCTCAATCACAGTTAACACTGTCCCCTGTGGGGTATGGTACTCTAATAGAGCTCGAATTGCAATTTTGGGAACCATCTAAAGACATATGAAGGCTGGGGATGTAGCTCAGTGGTAAAGTGCCTGTTTAGCACTTTAGGGCCTAAGTTTCATCCACAGTACCATGAAAAAAAAAAAAGCAATAAAAAACAAAGAGCAATGAATTAAAACAAGGGTTTGGACTACCACCACGAGCGATGTGGCTGAATCTCAGAAACAACATTGAGCGAAAGAAGTCAGAGGCAAAAGAGTATTTGCTATGTAATTCCATGATGTGGAGTTTCAAGATAGCAAAACTAACCTATGATCCCACTGGTCAGGGTAAGTTTCCCTTGGCAAGAGGAATGAGGGGAACTCAGAGAACCATGTTTTGTTTTGTTTTATTTTTGGCACCAGGGATTAAACTCAGGAGCACTTGACCACTGAGCTACATCACCAGCCCTATTTTGTATTTTATTTAGAGACAGGGTCTCACTGAGTTGCTTAGCACCTCACCATTGCTGAGTCTGGTTTTGAACTCGTGATTCTCCTCTCTCAGCCTCCCAAGCTGCTGGGATTACAAGTGTACAGCATCATGCCCTGCGAGAACCATGTTTTTTTTTTTTTTTTTTTTTAATATTTTTATTAAACTAAAAAGTTGTAGTTGGACACAATATCTTTATTTTTATGGGGTGCTGAGGATCAAACCCAAGGCCTCACATGTGCTAGGCAAGTGCTCTACTGCTAAGTCACAATTCCAGCCCGGAGAAAACCATGTGTTTTTGATCTGGGTATGGTGACATGTTCATTTTGTGAAAATTCATTGAGCTGTACACGTATGATTTGGACTCTATGGTATATGTGCTGGCAGGAAATCCTGAAGTCCAGGAGTGAACCACACAATGATAAAGCAAGCTTTGGTGTAAGCGTCTTTATGTTTAAACGAACTCAGAGTAATGAAAAGAGGAGCACTCCAATCCAGCTCTCCTGTGTCCACAGGGCCATAAATTCTCCCATGAGAAAACTTAATTTTCCTAGCAAATGGAGGGAGGGACTCTTACCCAGAATCTCTTCCTTGGACCCCTGTCTGTACAAGTCCTATGTCATCCCCTCAGAGGGAGGCCAAGGGTCAGTAGGGTGCTAGACAGTGTAGCTGTTGCTGGCCAAAGTCTTTACTAGCATGTAGCCACTTTGCCTAGAGCAGATTGAGGCCATATTTGGGGAGGGGCTCCCAACCTCACATTTGGAGGCTGCCCTTCCACCCAACAAGTGCCATTCTGATCACAGGACAAGCTGTCCTCCAGGCTTTCTGTAAAATGACAAGTCAACTTTCTTTTCTGTTCTAATAGAGCTCGAATTGCAATTTTGGGAACCATCTAAAGACAAATGAAGGCTGGGGATGTAGCTCAGTGGTAAAGTGCCTGCTTAGCACTTTAGGGCTAAGTTTCATCCACAGTACTATGAAAAAAAAAGGCAGGGGGGTTCTTTGGGGCCCAGACTTTGAAAAGAGTGGTTTGCAACTCTGATAAGATTATTCAAAGAACAAAGAAAAGCCTGTGTTTTTAAAGTCAGCCAAGCTAGTCATTTCTCTAAGTCCAAAAAGAAAAGACAACCTGAATTCCTCTGTTCACAGAGGGTGGAGGGGCCTGCAGGAGTAGCTTGACTGTGGGGGCGACCACTCTGGTTTGATACCAGAGCTCAATTCCTGATCCCCGGCACTGTTTACTAGCTGTGACAGCTGCTTACGGCTGTGGAGGAGTGGCAGGGGCTCCTCAGTGGGTCAGCACATTTCAGTTCTCATGAGGGGAGAAACTGGAATGTGACAAAGCCAACCTTCATTACTCTGCCATTTCTTAAGCAGTTCCTGGCTTGGGAGAGGCTGGCAATGAAAAATCTGTATTTGAGAGATGATTGATTGACTCTATAAGAAGGAACACAACCGGCAACAGTACAGTTTCATACATTTCTAACTCTTACCAGAAACATTTGATGTTCATATCTGGGTAAGTATTTTGGTCTTCCTAGTCTTTCACCTTGCAGGTGCCACACCCATGTCTGCCTCCAGACAGCAGGAGACTGTTCTGACTTCAACTGAACAAATGTTTATCAGGTGCCAGGTGGGAGCAGGCTCTGGGAACACAGAAATAAGCAGGTCTTTGTACCCTACTGGTCCTCACAAAGCTAGAAATGTGCATATAAATGAGGCCTGCATGAGGACCCACCCTGAGCTTCATGAGGATTCTAAGGAGGGACAGATGCTACTGGGCTGGAGAAGAGTGACTGTTTCTTAGAGGAGGTGGCCTTAGAAATAGCCTTGACTAGTGGGCAGGATTCTGGCAGGAGGAGAGGATGAAGTGGGTGTCCCCAGCAGAGGGAAGAGCCCAGCAGAGGGAAGAGCATTAGCAATGCTATGGATACCAGGAAGTTAAGGGAAAGTCCAAGGAAGATGGGATTTGGCTGAAGAGTTCAGTAGGTAGGATGGAGAAACAGGGGAGGAATCATCCAGAAAAGAAGTCTAGGAACACAGTCTGGAGAGCTTGGACCTTTGGCTGGAGACTAGAGGGGAAAGTGAGGCAGACGGGCAAATGTAGGGTGGAGGAGAGCAGAGAGAGCAGGCCAGGCTGCCGATGGCCACCCTCAAGGCTACCATCAGGCTTAAAGCAGTGTGTGGGAGGTGAAGGGGTCATAAGATTCTCTGCTATCCACCCTTCCCCTCAAGACCACCACAGAGAGAAGGGGGTGAGTGTTGCCCATTCTGGGGACACTGGAAATTTTTGAATTGTATTAAAGGAATTGCTAATTGGAGGGTTATGTCCAGTGTCAGAGGCAAAAATCCCATGGAAATAAGTCAAGTTTAAAGGCGCCTCTGTTCTCAAGACAGCTCTAGGTTAACAGGCCCCCATTAGGCCGCAGGAGTTGGGCTTGCCCCGTTTCATCACTGACTTCAAACTTGACCTACCTGGGCTCCTGGTGGCTCCACCCTCCAGGCACCTGCTCCACACCCAGGAGACCACAGTGGCAAGCCTATTATTAGTCACTCAACCCATGCAGGGAATGCAGCACAAACACCATGTCCTAGGTCACGTCATCCCGTTGGATTCAGCTTCCTGACAGCTCTGATCATCACCTACTAAATCAAATCCATGCTCCTCAGCCTGAGATCTGCAGAATGCCATGACCTCGTGCAGCAACATGGTGCAATCACTGTGAGCTTGGGCACCAGAGTCAGATGACCTAGTTAGTTAGAATTCTAGCCCTGCCACTTATTTAAACTCTCTGAGCCTCAGCTTCCCTTTACCTTTCAAGCTGGGTTGTAGGGAAGATCTAATGAGATATCACACATAAAGAGCAGAGCACAGAGCCTGGCACAAGTGAATGCTCAGTAGTTGATATTCATTACCATGGTAACCACCGGCTCCCCCCCCTCCTGGATTCCCATAGCTACCCTAGCAGGCTCCAGCTCCTCTGTGGCTCTCTTCACACTTTCCCCTCTGGGCAGGGTAGCCTCTTCTTCACTCCAGTCCACTTTTCCACTGGTCAGAATCCACTCACTCCTCCTGAATGCTCCTAGTCATCCTGCTCCTGCGTGTCTGTGGCCCTTTCTTCTTAGCATTAGAGAGCTATCAGTCTTATATGTCTCTAGAATGTGAACTCCAGGAGGGTAGGAATTTTAAAAATCCATTTTATTCACTGATATATCCTCAGTGCCTGGAATAACACATAGTATTAGGCTCTTTTGTGGTTTTTTTTTGGGGGGGGGGTGAAGATGGGGGAGCATGCCTCTGCTTCCTCGACAGAGCACTCTGGGAAGCTAGTACTGATTTATTCTGTAGCTTCTGTATTCTGTGAATCAACATGATGAACTATGGTAGATGGAATCTAAGAAAATGGTTCTGCTCAAATAGAGAAATGGGAAAATCCCGGGAGGCAGAAACAGGAATCTTTAAGGACAGGGAAGATAATGAGGAAATAAGGGATGAGTTAACAGAAAATTGAGGGCAGCTCCACAGCTATTCCAGGAAGAAGCCATAACTAGGGTCTATCTAGGTCTGTTAAGCTCAGTGACTCAGGTCTCTCCCACAGCTCTGATGTCCCAGCTAGTGTCCAAGATTAGCTCTATTTGAAAATTGTTCTCTTGAAGTTGATGGTTAAATCTAATTTATGGGTCTGGATTCATAGGTTTAGCTAACTATGTGATGTAGCAGCAAAGAACCTATGAGGAAATATCCGTTTCTTTGTCCATTGGAGGGGTTTTCACAACCCCTGAAGACAGGGAATCACCATCCACAGGCCCAGTCCAGGGCCAAAGCTGGTGGTTAATAAGTATTTGGTGGGCAGGGCATGGTGGCACATGCTTGTAGTCTCAGTTACTTGGGAGGCTGAGGTAGGAGGAGCACTTGAGTCAGGAGTTCAGGGCCAGCCTAAGCAACATAGTGAGACCCCCATCTCAAACAAATAAATATATATAGGTAAATAAAGGAATGAATGAATGAACTAAAGAATATAAAACTACTTTGAGGTCTCCTATATTTGTGCTAATTTACCTAGTTGATTGAAAAACATGAATTATATGTTTTTTTTTTTCTTCTCTCAGTACTTGGGATTGAACACAGGGGAATTCTACCACTGAGTTATATTCCTAACCCGTTTTATTTTTGAGACAGGGTCTCACTAAGTTGCTAAGGTCGGCCTCAAACTTTCTGCCTTAGACTCAATTGTATACTTAAAATTTTTTAAAAAATATTTATAGATGGTCAGAATGCCTTTATTTTATTTGTTTTATTTTTATGTGGTGCTAAGAATCGAACCCAATGTCTCATACATGCTAGGCAAGTGCTCTGTCACTGAGCTGCAGCCCCAGCTCCTTAATTGTATACTTTTTGAAGAACAAATATAAATGCATTTTAGCATTACTGGATTTATGAGTGTTTTTAAAAAAATTTTTATAATTGTAGATGGGATGAATGCCTTTATTTTGTTTATTTTTATGTGGTGCTGAAGGTCAAACCTCATGCATGCTAGGCAAGTGCTCTGCCTCTGAGTTACAGCCCTAGCCCTCATGAGTGTTTTTGTGATTTCTAAGTTTTATTGAGCAACCTATTATGTGAAAGTAGGAGGCTCTGCAAAATATTCTAATATTAAAAATGATCCTGGGACTGTAGCTCAGTGGTTCAGTGCTTGCCTCAAATGTGTGAGGCACTGGGTTCGATCCTCAACACCACATTAAAAATAAATAAATAAAACAATCTATGTGTCCATCTACAACTAAAAATAGTAATAATAATAATAAAAAAGATCCTTTTACTTAAAGAACTTGGAAACAACGGCCCGGAGGTGCTTCTGAGGTCCTACACACTACCTTCGGGGCAGAGCTCTTTGTGTGAGTTACACACCTCACTGCTGCAGTCAGGAGAGACTCATGCCATGCCCCTTCAGAGCCCAGTCCCACAAAACAGTTTTTATTTCATATAATCCCCTATGTTGTCTGGCTCAGATTCTGTTTTCTGATTGTAATACTCTACCATTACTTAAAGCTTAGATTGGCACAATCACAATTTGAAAGTTGTTCAAAAGCAACTTTTAGTTCTTATTCAATTGCCACTTATTTTAGTATTAGATGAAGCACCAAATAACATGTAGCCACCTGCTTTAGATAATGCTAACATTACACTGAAAGCATGCCCTTCTAGAACCAGCTTCTCGGCAGAAATTAACAACAAAATTAGTCACTTTTTGTAATTATCGGGCTGGTATATTTAATAAGGAGTGTGGTGATTCTGTTTGTTTTACTTCTAAAACAAGTGGTCAACTCTTGAGTTATTCCACCAACACCCACTGACTTCTCATGCTGACTGCTCTGTACCAGAAACCCTTGATAACTCCGACTGACTTCTTCTGCCTGACTTTGCTTAAATAATTAGTGTCTGGTATTTTAGTTAAGTACCTGCTCAGATATAAAATCTTTCATTTGGGTTGAAAAGAGAACCCATACTTATCTCAGGATTCTTAGCTAACAGGAAATTTTGGCAACTTCATAAGATTGTTGAATGCTTATACTTCCTTAAGAAAGCTTTTTGTTCTGTGGTGCTGGGATGGAACCCAAGGCCTTGTGTGCTTGGCAAATGCTCTGCCACTGAGCCACATCCCCCGCCCCTATGAAAACTGTTTTGTACTAGGAATTGAACCCATGGGTGCTTGACCACTGAGCTACATCCCTAGCCCTTACTTTTATTTTTAAATATTTTTTTTTAGTTGTTGATGGATCTTTATTTATTTATATGCAGTGCTAAAAATCGAACCCAATGCCTCACACACGCTAGGCAAGCACTCTACCACTGAGCTACAACTATAGCCCCCTTCTTTATTTTTTATATTGAGACAGGTTTTCACTAAGTTGCTTAGGGCCTCACTAAGTTGCTGAGGTTAGCTTTGAATTTGCAATTCTCCTGCTTCAGCCTCAGGAGCTACTGGGATTATAGCTATGAGCCAGTGTGCCCTCCCCTAAAAAAGATTTGTGAAGCAAAAGGTCCACAGTGGTAACTGGTAGATAACTACTCAACAGTGCATTTGCTTTATTTTATCTTAAAAAATTCGATGGATCAGGACTGTGCCAGGGCAGCCATTTAGAGGTGATCGAGACAGTTCCTGCCTGAGTATCTTGCTGTCCAGCAGGAGACTTGGGTGTGGGAGGGTGAAGAATAGATGGAATACATAAAAATTACAATTTTACAGAGCTAAGTTCAAAATAAAATGCGGTGTCAATTTGGGGGACACTCAGGGAAAGGAATTGCTAATATTATTTTTGCAGAGCCTTAACGGAAAGGAGTCTGCCTTTCAGGAAGAAAAAGATTAGGGAGAGGTGGTTGGAAAAGAGCGGGATGAACACTCAAGGTAGTGAAAATCATCCATGCAAGGACCAGGAGAATCCTAAGGAAACCAGCCAGGCCCCACTGGGAAGCAACATATGAGGACAGAAAGTAGGCCATCATTAGATCTGGAAGGGCCTTGGACACTAAGTTGACGAGTTCAGTCAGGTGGACCTTGCAGGGGATGTTACAGTCACATCTGTTTAGAAGGAAGACACCTTGGGCAACTAGTTTGGTGTGGAATGGAGGCTGCTATGAAGGAGTGGCTGCCCCAGAAGCTGATGGGAACAAGGTGGGCCTGTGTGGTGGGTGGGACCCAAAGATAAGCAGATCCGGCCAGTGCCAATATTCACAATCTCCTAGAGGGCAGTGGGCAAGTAAGCCTGTGACATTTGTAACTCTTATTTCTCTGAGGCAGCAAAGGGTAGTGAGGTTTACCATGGACATTTTGAGCCCTTGGATGGCTGTCATAGGATGACAGCAGAGCACATGGAACCAAGTGGAGCCCAGGACTTGGTCTGCCTGGTTTTGAATCTGGCTCTGCCACTCTGGAGCAAGTTTCTTACCATTTCTGCAAGTCAGTGTCCTGCTTTCAGGGATGGCACTGGCCCCTATCCTGGCAGGGTTAATATGAGGGTGGCCAATCCACGGAAGGTGTTAAGAACAGTGTGGAATATAGCAGGCCCTGGGTAAGGGTTATCTCTAGCAAGCTGCTGGTGGACTGAAGGCTATGAAATTAAAGCTGCTGTGGTGGAAAGGGGCTGCAGTCCAATTCTTTGTCTTTGCCCATTCCGTGGAGCAGGCCTTGATAAAACCTCTCCACCTGTCTGAAAATCACAAGGCTCTCCACTTCCGGAGTTAATTTCTATGTTTCCTGAACTCAAGAGAATTCAAGGAATTCAAGTAGGGTAAGCTGCTGATGCCTGAACTCTTTCTCCTCAGGCAGCAGAGTTCAAGAACCTGAGGAGAACCAGTGGTCCCCCATACCTTCAGCACTAGGATAATCCAGCCTAGGCCCACAATGCCCAGAGTCAGGAGCTGGGCCCAGTGCTCTGCAGGTACAGGACAGTTGTCAAAGCTCACCCCAGATACAGACACCCTTGCTGGCCCATGAGGCGGGCTTAGAGGGGGGCTTTTTAAGGGAGAAAAGCCCTCCCCAACAGAATAAAAGTTGTCATCATTTTCTGTTACATGAAGTGTCCTCGAAGGAAGTTCTACCTCATGGTTACTATAAATGAGCTCATTTCAGCTGAGTGTTTAACACAGTTAAGCAGGCAAGGGCCTTCCTCCGGAGCCCACTTACCTGCAACCCATTCTTCTTATACCTACTGAAGTATGTACAGTGTTCAGCAGGTTGAGTGGGTATTCCAGGCCCAGCGAACATCTAGAGCTACAGTTTAAAAAATTCTAAGAAAAATTCTTTTGCAGTTTTCATAGTGTGACTAGACAAAAAGATACTTCACATTTTGACATGCTATATAAATGAGGCAAAAATTAATTCTTTCTAGTCTGACTCAAGGTCACTTTGCTGTAATTTTAAAGCCTACAATTTCTAACTAAGCCAAATCCTACAGGAATTGCAGCAGTGCTTATAATGTTGGCACCCATCCATCATGACTGGAGTTGAGGATCTTTTCAAAGACCCCTAATATGTGAGATTTTATCACAGCATTACTGATCCCAAATTAACAAGAGCAGTTCTAGAGGCAACCTTTAGCTTCCATTCATCAAGGTTAGCTGTTATATTAGGCAGACCAGTATACTCTGGGGAGTAACTAGTATCTTATTAAGTTATAAATACATTTAATGGCTTTAGTACTGGTTTCTTATTTTGGAATATGAGAAAGAAAAAAATAGAACTCATAATCACAAGAGTCTAAGTAAAAAGCCACTATTTTTTTAATAACATGTATTTACCTACAACATTGCTTATGAATTATCTTTTTTTATGGAGCCCTCATGCCTCCTTAAAGGACAACTGTAACTCCCCTATAACTGATCACCCAGCTACTTGCAAGGATGAACTGGCTTATCTGCTCAAGAGAAATCAAAATTGGTACAAGATTTTAAAATCAAACTGTTCAGTTTTGATTCATACTAGTCAAACCAATTCAGAAAAAGACCAAGAGACTTCTTTCCCCACCCCCACCTGCCTTTGTGGTTTCTCCTTAAGTGAAATACATGCCCATCTTCATTCACTGAACTTTAAACAGAGCATTTTCTTTCTTTTTGCACAGGCTGAACTGAGGACCTCCCACATGCTAGGCAAACCTTCCACCACAGAAAGATAAAAGAGCAGAGTTCTTATCTTTCCCTTATCTACACTGAGAAAAAACATATTTAAATCATCCACCAAATAATAATTGCCTATTACAGCAAGTGTGAGCTTACCTCATTTCCAGCTGCTGATTTGCTCCCAGGTCCACTGATTGTAGGCAAATTCTAGGGCAGTGCCCCCTGGATTCCCAGGAATGAGGACTGTCAAGGAATCCTCAGTGGTTTGCTGGGAAGAAGTGGTCCCTGAGCTGACTAGGAGGAAATCTAAATTAACTGCACAGGTGCTATAAGCTCCATATGGGTAACACCCCTCACATCCCACCCCCTTCTGTTCCCAAATACAAATCAGCCACTCCATCTTCTCCTTTCTCTTCACATGCTGCTCATCTCTAGCCCCACTGGCCTCCACCCCAAGGGAGGTGAGTATTCTGGGATTCCTGATCCCTAGGTGGGATTCCCCAGACTAGTGGCAACAAGGGCCTCGGGAGATCCCCAGTAGGGGTGGGAAAGAGTGTCAGAGAAAGGTCACCATTCTGCAGGGGCTGAGCTGCTTGCTCTTGGTCAGGATAAACAGGACTTGCCTCAAATAAAGGCTAGCATGGTCCTTTGGGGTGACTTCTCCCCCATATAGAGGACGGCTAGCTGAGGCAATCTGGAGTTGGCTTAAAAATCAGCAACAGGGAGGGGGAACCTCACAACAAACAGTGGTAACAGAAGGTTTGTGTGGGAGGATGGTTAAGTTTGGTCTAAAACAAGCAGTGTCTCTGGTAATGAGCTGTTGTTAGGAAATATGTGGGGCCCTGGGTGCTCGCAGCCTCTAAGAGCACTGTTGCTGCCTCCCAAGGGCTGGGGTTTTTGAAGGGAAAGGATGGAGAAGGGCAAAGTGAGGTGACACAAGGACTCAAGTGAAATGCACAGGGACACTACAGAACAGTGGAAAAAACCACCGCATGTGTGGCAGCCACAAGGGCCTGCTCTTGAATCCTGGCCCTATTCATATCATTCTGTGACTTTTAGTTAATACCTACCTTCTCTGCATCAAAGCTGGCTATCTGTGAATGAGGACACCTAAGCTATCAGCTGGAGTTCTGCCAAAAACACCCAAGGACAGTGAAGCACCTGAGGCTGGAAAAAAGCAGGGAGCTAAGACCAATCCTGGGCTGGGAGGCAAAGAGGAGGGTGTGATTACCAAGTCTCAGAAGTCACCTGACTGGAGCTGGGTAGCCCTTGGCAGAGAAGCCCAGCCACAGCCAACCCACACCTGGCAGGAGGAGGCCCTAGAGATTTCCCTTATCCTCCGAGTTCCCCCCAGCATCTGTGGTGATCCTGATCAGCAGCCAGGACAGGTCCATAGAGGCTGACTTTCAGGGCAGGTGCAGGGTGAGGAGAGGGCCCAGGAAGTACTCAGAGACTATCCTGCATGCCTGAATATGTGATAAGGCTGGCAGGGAGCCAAGCCTTAAAGTGAGATGATCATCATAAATGCCTGGCACAGTAAACAGTTATTCACTGCCCAAGTGACAGACTTTCTGGCATTTACTTATCAAAAAGCCATAATACAACTTTATTCTTAGGTGGTCAAAGCCAGAATGAAAACAATATATGGTCATCCACTCAGAGTGAAAAAACAAAACTTTTACAAAATTGACAGATAACA